>NC_089858.1:33196248-33796248 GCF_036373705.1 Amia ocellicauda | reverse complement strand
AAATCTTTGAAATTGTTGCATGTTGAGTTTACATTTTTGTTCAGTTAATATAAATATGATCAAAAAGTAAAGAGAAAGCTGGTCAAAAGCTTTTTGGAACATGTGGTTCAAAGACTCAACAATTTCTTAAAACATGAAAATATAATAAACAAAAAGAACAATGACCCAGTTCTGATGTCATCTACAATCAATGAATATATATAATGATTAAAGTTGGAAGCAGATACACACTCAGATTTAATGGGTTAATTATATGTAATGATGTTACTGTAGCCAACCTTCTCCAGAAACCTCTACTTTGACACTCTCGCTGCGTCGTGACTTCACTGTGGATTCCCCCAGCTTTGCCTCCACAGCACAGCTCAGCAGGGTCTCAGAGCTGTTCCCTCTGTGTCTCTCTGACTGCAGATCCTTCCCCAGCACAGTGATCTGGCAGGCCCTAGCCTCCTCACTGTACAGTACTGATATGAAGGGGACTACGGAGTAATCCCTGTAGACATGGCAGTGAGTTCCTGTCTCAGCGAGACACAGTAAGTGGATGTGGTCGTCTGCGTGGGCAATCTGGGGATCCACTACCATATGTGGTCTGACATATTTGCTGAGCTTGTCTGTGGGATAAAGACACAGGAACAGCTGCCATTAAGGCATCCTGGGCTGAGAAATCCCAATAGAATTTCAGACAATGGCTGCAACAATGACACATTAAAACTCTTGAAAGTTGCCATTTCAGAGCCGAATGCAACTAAATTAAAAAAAATATATAATTATTGATAATTGAAGCAATAATTAAATTTTTGCTCAGTTCTTTTATTTAATTTAGACAATGGTAGAAGTGTAAATATATCTGTGTAACACCATCATATATTTGTCATGTAGGCTATGTTTAAACATTTAATCCTGGTTTGTACATTACATATTTTGTCAGTGTAACCACAGGGTCTACTGTCAGGATAAGTGCTGCCCCTTGAGACACCGAGCAAAAGGTTTGTATTTATTGCCTCTTACAGTAGATGCCATCGAGTGCTATTCAGATAATGTACTTTGTATTGATGTACATATCACTGATCAGTTTCAAGCGATGATAATACACATTGCAATAGACGTTTACATCACAACACCTTGTACAGGGCATGGATTACATCAGCACTTCAACACACAATTGTAAACAGTTGCGGTTTATTTTTTAGTTGCTAGTTTCTTCAAATGATACATATAACCACTATATGTAGTTTTGTAGCTGGTGCATCACAGTTTGTATTTAATCTGCACTGCTACACATAAGTGGACGCTGAATTATTCACATACGAGTGAACACATCAGCATTGATCCATGTGCTAATAGATAATGCCTAGATAAGGGCTTCTGCCAAAAATAATAATGCTTATACTCATTTTATCCCCTATTAAAGCCTGATTGGAGAGCTTTTTAAGGGTGCGCAATGTGGCTTTATAAGAAAGACCGAGGAGAGTGTTACACAAACCCACCTGGTGTTGATTTCAGTCCACTGTTTGACGGTAAACTGGTTGCATCTCATGTTTTTACCCAGTGCAAATCTTTTATGTTTTTGTGCTTTTAAAACTTTTAAATTGCATTTTGGTATTGTAGGGTGAGCGGCAGGTTTTTATCGACCCGCACACTTCAGTTATTTCAACAACTCACCCGAGGTAAATGTTTTCTATGAATCACAGTATAGTCCACACTCTGAAAGTGTAATTGAAAGTGTGTTTTAATGTTTCTTTGTTTTGTAGGAGCTTGGCACCTTGCTGTTTTTCTTGTGTTTTAGACATTTTACACATTGGGATTTTAAAGTTATCTTTCAAGTCGGAAGCACTGCCCAAGGGGGAGGGGTTTCTGCGCACTGCCGTAGGAACCTGATCGAAACGTCACTCTATCAAAGCTGGCATTGGCCCCTGCGCTCGTCACTCAGAACAGGTCCCTTCCACTTCCTGTTCTATAAAACATGACGTCAGCGCACTCACTGCTACTTCGCCTGGACCTTAGAACATGAGCGCTCTGTGTCTTGTTGTTTTTTTGTCCACAGGGCTTTTTCCTCCACAACACGAGCGCTAGCAGCGGCAGTAAAATCCGAGGCCCGGCTGCCCGGCCTGAGTTCTGGGCAGTCAGTCAGAGGGCTATGGAGTCTCTCCAGCTCCCCTGGCCCTCTGACCCTGCCCCACCATGCTCCAGATTTGAGAGGGGTCAGCGCATGCAGCGGCCCACATGGGCCCTCCCGCTGCTGCCTCCTTGACGAACTGTGGGCCACCTGGGACCATCCGGCAACAGCCCCCACCCTAGCCAGGAGAGGGGAGGCTTATGAGTATGGAGCCCAGGCAGCTCGCCTCCGAAACACCGAGAGCCTGCTGGCCCTGTACGTGGGCCAGCTAGTGGAGCCCTCAGAGCAACATGGCCCATCACCAACCCCGCCCCCTATCTCGGAGATAGCGGCAGTGGTGGACCAGCTCATCACCGTGATGCGCCAGGGGTCAAGGGCAACAGGGCAATCCCTGGCAGCCATTGTGGTGGCGCGCCGCCAGCTTTGGCTGTCCCAGGCACAACGGGTCCCTGAGGCGGACAGGACTCACCTATTTCACCGGGCTTCACTTTTGGCCCCTCTGTGGAGGTGATGCTGACACACATGCTCCAGGATAGGGAGCAGTCCCTGCAGCTGGCCCGGGTGTATCCCGTTGCAACTCGCCGGCAGGGAAGCCCCCCGGCTGCGGCTCCCAGGCCACAGCCCAGGTCACAGCCACGGCCATCTGCCAATCTCCAACAGCGTCTCACTGGCAGACAGGCGCCCCGCCAGGCTCGCTGCCCTGGCCCACGGTGGCCCACGGCAGCTCCCAGTGAAAGCGGACTTGTTGTCCCAGGTGCAGCGCATGCCTTGGCACCCCAATCCAGGCCTCCTCCACCTCTGGGCCTGGCAGTTGTTTAGCACCAGGTGCCAAGACGGCGGTCAAGACCCAATTCATTGCTCCATCGGGGTCATATTGCATTTTCTACAGGAGCTGTATGACCAGGGCAAGTCCCCGTCCATGCTCAAAGTGTATCTGGCGGCCACCTCCGCATGTCATGTCTGGATTGATGGCGAGCCCATGGGTCTCATTTCTCTCATTTCTCTCTCAGTAGGAGATTCATGAATTCTTAGAGGTGTAGATCACACAGTGTGTCCTAGTGATAAGGAGACCCGCATGGTATCTTGCCTGCCTGCTGCTCAGGTTGCAGATCTCCTTAAACTAGTATATGGGCAACTGGTCAAAGCCGGGGGGAATCCACTAGTCATGGTCCACATTGGAACCAATGACATAAGAAAAGGTAGGACAGAGGTTCTGCAAGACAAAAGTTAAGACTTAGGAACAAAACTAAAGAGCAGAACCTCCACGGTAGTTTTCTCTGAAACACTCCCGGTACCATTTGCCAGGCCAGGGAGACAGGCTGAGATAAGAAAGTTTAACACGTGGTTGAAATCTTGGTGTAGGGAAGAGGGTTTTAGGTTTATGGAGCATTGGTCTTTCTTCTGGGATAGATGGGTACTGTACAAACTGGACGATCTACATCTAAACAGAAGGGGGGCTAATGTATTGGGAGAGCGTATGTGCAGCATAATTGAGAATCTTTTAAACTAGGTACCAGGGGGCAGGGAGCTCTGACAATGGGAGATGTTCCACTAAGGAAAGAAAACAAAGGGAAACTGCTAGTAGGAAAGTCCTGAAATGTTTGTACCTCAATGCCAGGAGTATAAGCAACAAGATGTTAGACTTAGAAGCCACAGTGCTGGCATGTGACTATGATGTTGTAGGAGTGACAGAAACATGGCTTACAGAAAATGATGAGGATAAATACAAGTTGACAGGATACACCCAGTTTAGGAGAGACAGGCAAAATTGAAGAGGTGGTGGGGTAGCATTATATGTGAAAAATTACATTGAAGGAGAAGAACTGAAATTAGATCCCAGTAACGGAACAGAATCTTTGTGGGTTAAACTTTTGAATAAAAGATCCACAGGATTAGTGGTAGAAGTGTGTTACAGACCACCCACCTCAGATATTTGGCAAGATGTTGCATTGTACAGTGTAATCAGGACTGCATGTAGCAAGGATGTGGCTGTTATAATGGGGGTTTAAATTTCCCAAACATAGACTGGGAAAGACCAGTTGGGACTACAGAAGCAGAAATAGAAATGGTTGAGATAGTAAATAATTGCTTACTAACTCAATTTGTCAGGGAACCAACCAGGGAGAATGCATGCATTGACTTGATCTTTTCAAATGACCAGGATAGAGTCAGAGGGACACTACTTAGAGAACCAATGGCAAACTGCGATCACAATATGGTTAGCTTTGAGGCATTCTTTCAAAAAACAAGGACCATGTCTAAAACAATGGTCTACAATTTTAGAAAAGCAAACCTTGAAGGTATGAGGCGGCATTTAGAAGAGGTAGACTGGAGCACACTGGATACAGATTCAGTTGAAAATGGATGGGTATATTTTAAGAATATACTACGTGAGGCTCAGGAGAAATTTGTACCAAAACTTAGCAAATTGAGGACTAGAAAACACTGGCCAAAATGGTTTAATAGAGGTATGCAAAAAAATATCAAGAGAAAGAAAATGTTGTATAGCACATACAAAAGGGATGGAGACGAAACAAAATACATAGATTATGTTGAGCTGCAAAGAGACCTTAAGAAAGGGATCTTGGAGCTAAAACTAATGCAAAGAGCTTTTTTCAATACTATAACAGCAAGAGGTCAATAAAGGAGGAAGTGAAACAGATAAAGGCCAAAAATTGAAGTATCTTAGAAAACGAACAAGATGTGGCAGATGTTATAAATTAGTATTTCACAGAGGTTTTTACAAAAGAAAAAAACAGATAACATGCCACAGGTTAACAATCAGTCAATCAATCAACAATCAATTGTAAAATGTTGGGAAAAATTATGAGATAGAAAATAGAGGAGCATCTTAATGAAAACCATATTCTTGGAGATAGTTAACATGGGTTTAGACGAGGCAGATCATGTCTTACTAATTTATTAGAATTTTTTGAACATGCAACTGCAGCTGTAGATCATGTGAAAGCATATGATATGATATACTGAGATTTCCAAAAAGCTTTTGATAAGGTTCCACATCAAAGACTGATCCTCAAATTGGAAGCTGTAGGCATTCAGGGTAATGTAAGTAGATGGATTATGAACTGGTTGATGTGTAGGAAACAGAGGGTGTTGATTAGAGGAGTTGCTTCTAACTGGAGTGAGGTTGTTAGTGGAGTTCCACAAGGATCAGTACTAGAGCCTTTGCTGTTTCTAATCTATATTAATGATCTGGACTCTGGGATAGTTAGCAAACTTGTCAAATTTGCAGATGATAGTAAAATAGGTGGCTCAGCAGATACAATCTCGGCAGCACAGGCTATTCAAAGGGACTTAGTTAACATTCAGTTGTGGGCCGACACCTGGCAGATGAAATTCAATGTGGACAAGTGCAAGGTATTACATGCAGGTAACAAAAATGTCCACTATAATTACACTATGGGAGGAATAGATCTAGATGAAGTAACACATGAGAAAGATCTAGGAGTATATGTGGACTCCTCACTTTCTCCATCCAAACAATGTGGGGAAGCAATAAAAAAGGCAAACAGAATGTTAGGGTATATTGTTAAAAGTGTAGAATTGAGAACAAGGGCAGTGATGTTCAGACTGTACAATGCACTAGTTAGAGCTCATCTGGATACTGTGGACAGTTCTGGGCTCCACACTTCAAGAAAGATATCGCTGCTCTAGAGGCAGTTCAGAGGAGAGCAACCAGACTTATTCCAGGTCTGAAGGGAAAGTCCTACTGAGAGACTGAGGGACCTGAATTTTTTCACCCTGGAACAGAGGAGACTATGTGGGGACTTGATCCAATTCTTCAAAATCATGAAGGGCATCGCCTACATCAAACCAGAGGAGCTTTTCCAGATCAGCAGGGACACACGCACCCGGGGACACAAATGGAAATTGGGCTACAAGGCATTCAAAATGGAAAACAGGAGACATTTCTTTATACAGAGTTGTCACAATCTGGAACAAACTCCCCAGCAATGTGGTAGAAGCTGAAAGTTTGGTAACATTTAAAAATAGACTGGATAGGATCGTTGGATCACTCAGTTATTAATGAACACCAAATGAGCATGATGGGTCGAATGGCCTCCTCTCATTTGTAAACTTTCTTATGTTCTTATGTTCCTGGCTGTGCAGTTTCTAAAGGGAGCTCAACAGCTGCGGCCTCCTCGAACCCTTTCACTGCCCACATGGCAACTTGATGTAGTGCTGGACACTCTTTTCCAAGCCCCATTTGAGCCACTGAACTCAACTGAGCTGAAGCTGGTGTCACTTAAGACTGCGTTTTTGCTGGCAATCACCTCTGCAAAACATGTGAGCGAGTTACACACCCTGTCTGTACAACCATCGTGTGTCCGTTTTGCGGGAGATGGCTCCAGGGTCACGTTACGGCCTAACCCTGCCTTCCTCCAGAAAGTGCTGTCTCCATTCCAAGTCAATAGGCTTTTTGAGTTGATGGCTTTTCATCCTCCTCCCTTCGCTTCAGAGCAATAGAGTCGGCTTCACCTGCTCTGCCCTGTGCGGGCCCTCAGGTGCTATTTGGAACACACTAAGGACATTCGGCGCTCAGACCAACTGTTTATGGAGCACAGACACAGGGCCAGGCACTTTCAAAGCAGCGCCTCTCGCATTGGATTGTGGACACCATTACCATGACCTACAAGTCCACCGGGACCCCGGTGCCTGAACACCTGGTGGCCCACTCGACTCGAGGAGTTGCCACATCTTGGGCCCTTTTTCAAGGGGCCCCTTAGCAGACATTGGTGTGGCTGCAGCTTGGGCCTCGCTGCTTACATTTGTCCAGTTCTACAGGTTGGATGTGACGGGACCGGTCCCTTCCATTGGGAACCCAATGTTGGCTGCAGTCGAGCCCCAGCAGCCTATGGGCTCTGGCTTCTGTCTTTCCTCTCCCAGTCTGCCCCTGTTAAGCGCATCCTGAGGGAGCTAGTGAACCATGTCTTCCCTTCAACCGGATTATGCTACTCCTGGATTTACTGACAGCCCTGTTGATGTGTTCCCAGAGTTATTACACCACTTTGTTGGACTTCTAATTAAAGCATACTGTCATTTACCAGGAGCCCCTCTTCTGACATAACCAGAGGGTGGTGTAGTTTGGCATGACGTCTAGGGTGCACTAAATGGTGTAAATCATACGACCTTATTTTGGAAAAAACACAAACCATATACCTTCCTTTCTGAGGAATTTAGGATTGCTGTAAAGGAGTTAAGGAGACAGCTCTGAAGTTCTATTTAACAAAACGGGCCTGTGCTCACCGAAGCATGACAGATAATGCATCCATGCTGGATGCTGGTATGTGTGGGGGGTCACTAGATAACAGGACTTCATTCAGCAAATATTATTTCTTCTGATATTCGTACCAGATAAAAATGAAAACTCCAGTTTAACGTCCTAGGCCAATTGAAAGTACTTACTAATAAAACAATAACAGTAATGATAAATTAAAACAATTTGTCCATTGCAACATTTTGTCTGCATCTTATCAGATCAGCATCCTTTCATTTAATTAAACTATTTATAATAGTAATAATAACTACACAGCTTTTATCAATGGTGGCTTCGTCTTATTTGTAACCACTATGAAGTACAGGCTTGTAGTTTTGTGTCAGTGGGGAGATCAATGCTGTCAATTTACAGCACAGAGCGCCAGATTGCTGTGTTTATATGCTTTAAAAACCCATCGCTGTCTTGCAGAACCATCAGCTGCCTCCGCCCTTCGGTTTCTCTTCAAATTCAGACAATGTGATTGGCTCGCGGTGCCTCTCGCACTGCCCACCCATCTTGGAAGCCACGTCACTAAAACACGACTCCTGCTTGTTTGCAGGTCCTCATATTTTAGATTTAATTAAGCGAGTTGCTGAGCGGCGAGATTCCCTCCTGCGACACTTCCGCAACTTTTCATGCTCGCACCTTGCGAACATTTTTCATATAATCCCGTCCTAAATTATTGATTTATTTTTAAGAAAAAATATTGAAACGTGGTAATGTACATAGAAAATTTGGATATTGACCATATGGCCCCTTACAGCAATCCAATCCACCCACTTTAAGACTACAGAATGACAAGCACGTTAAGGGTAATTTAATAATACAAGCTACCATCAACATGATATTAATAATGTGTTTAATATCACACTGTATGATCGGCTCACATTAGGATTTTGGTCTTAGAATATATTTGAAGAGGAAGCTTTGTACTCTAAGCATTGAGGACAGTGCTCGCGCTGACAGAATAAAGCAGCATATAGAAAGCAAACCTAATAAAAACCTAAGAAAGCTAATCTGTGTAGCATCAACCTTCATCATAAATGGGTAATTCTGGCAGATCCTGACCACTTTAGCCAATAGCCACAAATTCTGTTAATTAATTGGCTGAATGATCTAATTCTGTTCAGAATTATATACATTTGTAGTACCAGAACGCAACCAAAGACCTTGTAATAATTATGAGAATATGTGCAGAATGCCAAAAATCTGAGTGAGCTTCTTTGGGTTGCTATACGGTTTCCATGCTTAGCTCAGATTTGTAAATCCCTGTGTACATATCTGGGACACTGAGTGACATAAAGTTCGTAGTAACCAGAAGTATATACTAAAAGGAACATTTTAACAGGATTTAATACAATTTTACTCTGGACCAAAAAACTGTTTATATTGAAGCATACAATATGTCCCAGGTATGTTGTAAATGGGTTTGACTGTATATATGTTTGGCTATTTTCAATTACATTTAATCTTTTGGTCATTTTCCATGACTGTGTGAACCCTGAATCAATAAGTTCAAATATTTTGTCCATAACTGGAAAGATGAAGCTATGTACAGACATCAGTGATAAATACATTGTGATGCACATACCCTCCAACTGGATTGTTATCTCCTTACTGCGATGTGAGGTGACAGTGTGTCCCTCTATCACCAGATCCACAGCGCAGCTCACAGACACCTCAGCTCTGGGACTGTGGCCCTTGTAGCCCAGCAGCTCCAGCAGCTCCCTCCCAGACACAGTGAAGAGACAAATGTGAAGTTCTTCCCAGAATGGCTCTGATCTGAAAGGGTCTGTGTTCTGACTGCTGTAGAAATGGCAGCGTGTTCCTCTGTCGGCCTCACAGTGAACTCTTATACTGTCCTCCATGCTGACATTATAGTCATTCACTCCAATATTAAGTCGTTTGAACCTGTCTGTGGTTAAACAAAAATACCTTCCATGATTATTTCTATATATCAACATTTTTGAGTGTTCAGTTAATATGCAAGAGGTGCACAAACTGACAAACTGAGGTATAGACCAAACTGGAAATATTTGATAAGGTAGGGTTTGTATGGATTTTTGTGACTTAATCAACTCAAACATCTTAGAATCTTAAAATTGATCTTAAAATATGCAAAATTTGACAGAGTCCTAATCATATGATAAGAGTCTAGCATTGATGATGTGTTCTCAGTTTAGAAGCCTAGAAAACTCACCAGCCAGCTCTATTTTTTCCTTATTGCTCCGCTGTGAGGAAACATTTTTACCCTCCATCATCAGTTCAACAGCACAGCTCAGAAAGACCTCTGCTCTGCTCTGATCAGCTCTCTTCTCCAGGAGCTCCCAGCCAAACACAGTGATCAGACAGGCTTTGAACCGGCGCTTCTCTGATCTGAAGGGGACCTCGCTCTGGTCAGTGTAGAAATGGCAGTGAGATCCATTCTCAGTGTTACAGCGAATTTGCACTTGCTGCTCTTTGTAGACGTTCTCTGAATCCACTTGTAGGTGAGGAATTACTAGAGGATCTGTGTGAAACAAGCAGGAGAAATGTCTAATCAGTGATGTATTTTGAAATGTAAATGGTTGAAGTTTGAGTTACCGAGTTCTGCACATGTAGCTTCTGCCAGCAAGTGAAGCAATCGCTATAGCGAATTTGCACTTGCTCCTCTTTGTAGACGTGCTCTGGCTCTATTTGTGGTTGAGGAATTACAAGTGGATCTGAATGAGAAACAGGATAGGTCTTTTATTTATGCGTAGTGTAAGCAGGTGGAGTCAAGATGACTCTCGAAGATGCTTAGTGGATGCAGTGTCTGTGCTGTAGACAGCTGCAGGAATCATGGTACTCACAAACATAGTCAGACATTCATTAAAAAACGGTACAGAAAAGTACAAGTTTTTAAGGAATCCTTGAAAAGAAGCTAGAACACATATTATGTGCAGGAATCGTCTTCAACTTTGCCATTCATTTCTGGTTCGTTCGGAAGCACCATGAAGAAACGCACTGCATCAATCAAGCAGGTTTTTTTACAAGCAGACGAGAGTTAAAAATAATAACCTAACCCGAGCGCTACACCTAATCTCACACACCTCAGTAACCTCCAGTAACCATGACATGGATCAGTTTTAATTCAGCTGCTCAAAGTGAGGAAACACAAGTATCTAAGGCAGCAGTTAAGATCCAACAAAAGAACAAGATTAAAAGGGAGACAATTAAAAAACTCTGTTACATCCTTGTCAATTCTGTTGGTGTGTTTAACACAGAACCTGTGTTAGATGAAGAGTATTCCTGTTGTTTAATGTTATCATTTAGGCTTTGAAACAACAAAAACAAATATATAGTTGATTAACGGTGGAGAGAAAGAAGTGTAACATTTTTACAGCAATCTTGAACGTACAGCGGTGATATAGATAATGTGGAGTAAGAAACTGAAGGAAATATATTGCTGTATTATGTTTCAGAGCCTTCATGTTGTGAGTGAAATAATGATAAATTAATGATTTTATCTTCATGCAGGCCTGTTATTCTTATATAATATATATCAATATATATATTTGATATGGTCATATATTTCTCATTTATTTAAAATACACAGAACATATACAACATATATTATAAATAAGTATTTTATATGAGTCCGTTTCATACAATAAATAGTTTTTGTGAAACTTTTTAAACATTCAATCCTCTAGTCTTATGTTAACATGGTGCTACTTGATTTTTCACAATCCCCTTCTGCACAGAGTCCAATTAATTCTCTTTCACCTTTTAACCAAATACAAGTGAAGAGCAAAATTGATATGACAAGTAAAAATGCCATACCAATGAATAACATACCTGAACAACCTGGTCTCACTTCCCCAGCAACAACTGCATCAGGAGGAGAGGACAATGTTAATGGTCACCGAACCATCGAAATGATAAAAACAACAGCAATCATTATATATGAAAACAGGGTCTAAGTATAATCATATACAATACATTGGGTACTCACTCAGGGTAAGAAACAACATGAACATCATCCTGGTTGTGCCAAGCAAGTGATTGTCCCACTTCAGAGAATGTGCTGCTTAAAATGTGGAGCTGACTGTGTCATGGAAAGAGGAAATACGAAAACGAACCAAAACAGCCGCTCAGCACAGCTCTGTGATGACACTGAAGACGCCTTGCTGATCTGCTGACAAGAGCTGAACCCTTGTCAAGCCACAGAAACTCATCTTAAGAAACACCTTCTTCTGTGCTCCAGGTTGAGCACCCTCTGTAGTCATTAATACTCACCCTGTAATATGCTGTCCTTCCATTTCACTTATGTTTATATATGGATATAATTTAAAGCTTTAGAAATAAAGTTAAATGCCTTTCTACAGAACTGATACAACACAAGTCTGTATGTACAGATACAGCTAAACATTGTTGTTGAGGAGCAGAGAAGTCAGGCTGTAACAGTGTGCTGAATGACGTGATTGACAGCCCCATTTGAGGAAGATCCTGTTTGCAAACACTGTGCTTTTCTATTGCCAGAACGAGGAGTATTGGGCTGGTGGGGTACTGAAACTTCGTTAAATTATAACATGCAATATTGTAGCTGCTGTTACTGTGTGAGTAGTCATGAAACGTGTGCATTTTGTTTCAACTGTAAATTGCCCTGCTTAAGTGCATCTGCTACATAAATTAAAAATAATACGGCAAAGAGTGTTGTTTGCAGTTACAAATCTGTAGTACGAGTAATAAGTTAAACGAGTCAAGTTGTGCCATTTAAAAGACATATCTACTAGCACATATCTTGATAATAATAATAATAATAATAATAATAATAATAATAATAATAATAATAATAATAATAATAAATAACAATTTTTATAATTTGTATTGTTGTACATGGAAATGTTTTCTTATGGTAACGTAATGCTTGTCTGAATAAAATGTTGTCTAAACATGTTTAGCTCTTCCTCATATTTCTTAACAGAAACGTATAATTATTAAGCTGTCTTCAATCGTGTAAAACAGAAAGAATAAAATAGAAACAATAGCCCTTTCCACATCATTCTCCATCGCTCGTAATGTTGTTTTCTGTCTTTGTTTTTAAAAGGAAAGGCAACACTAACCCACAATCACAGGTCATATGATTTACACAATTCATTACTACAAATTTTTTCCACAGAAAAAGTTGTGTATACAATCAAGCAAGGAAAGCAAATTAACAAACTGGAGTAAAGTAAAATGAAAAGTGGAGTGAAATACATTTAACAAGGAAATATACACTCACCTAAAGGATTATTAGGAACACCATACTAATACTGTGTTTGACCCCCTTTCGCCTTCAGAACTGCCTTAATTCTACGTGGCATTGATTCAACAAGGTGCTGAAAGCATTCTTTAGAAATGTTGGCCCATATTGATAGGATAGCATCTTGCAGTTGATGGAGATTTGTGGGATGCACATCCAGGGCACGAAGCTCCCGTTCCACCACATCCCAAAGATGCTCTATTGGGTTGAGATCTGGTGACTGTGGGGGCCAGTTTAGTACAGTGAACTCATTGTCATGTTCAAGAAACCAATTTGAAATGATTCGACCTTTGTGACATGGTGCATTATCCTGCTGGAAGTAGCCATCAGAGGATGGGTACATGGTGGTCATAAAGGGATGGACATGGTCAGAAACAATGCTCAGGTAGGCTGTGGCATTTAAACGATGCCCAATTGGCACTAAGGGGCCTAAAGTGTGCCAAGAAAACATCCCTCACACCATTACACCACCACCACCAGCCTGCACAGTGGTAACAAGGCATGATGGATCCATGTTCTCATTCTGTTTACGCCAAATTCTGACTCTACCATCTGAATGTCTCAACAGAAATTGAGACTCATCAGACCAGGCAACATTTTTCCAGTCTTCAACTGTCCAATTTTGGTGAGCTTGTGCAAATTGTAGCCTCTTTTTCCTATTTGTAGTGGAGATGAGTGGTACCCGGTGGGGTCTTCTGCTGTTGTAGCCCATCCGCCTCAAGGTTGTACGTGTTGTGGCTTCACAAATGCTTTGCTGCATACCTCGGTTGTAACGAGTGGTTATTTCAGTCAAAGTTGCTCTTCTATCAGCTTGAATCAGTCGGCCCATTCTCCTCTAACCTCTAGCATCAACAAGGCATTTTCGCCCACAGGACTGCCGCATACTGGATGTTTTTCCCTTTTCACACCATTCTTTGTAAACCCTAGAAATGGTTGTGCGTGAAAATCCCAGTAACTGAGCAGATTGTGAAATACTCAGACCGGCCCGTCTGGCACCAACAACCATGCCACGCTCAAAATTGCTTAAATCACCTTTCTTTCCCATTCAGACATTCAGTTTGGAGTTCAGGAGATTGTCTTGACCAGGACCACACCCCTAAATGCATTGAAGCAACTGCCATGTGATTGGTTGATTAGATAATTGCATTAATGAGAAATTGAACAGGTGTACCTAATAATCCTTTAGGTGAGTGTATATATACACCAATCAGCCATAACATTATGACCACCTGCCTAATACTGTGTAGGTCCCCCTTTTGCTGCCAAAACAGCCCAGACCCGTCGAGGCATGGACTCCACTAGACCTCTGAAGGTGTGCTGTGGTATCTGGCACCAAGACGTTAGCAGCAGATCCTTTAAGTCCTGTAAGTTGCGAGGTGGGGCCTCCATGGATCGGACTAGTTTGTCCAGCACATCCCACAGATGCTTGATGGGATTGAGATCTGGGGAATTTGGAGTCCAAGTCAACACCTTGAACTCGTGATTCATCAGACCAGGCTACCTTCTTCCATTGCTCCGTGGTCCAGTTCTGATGCTCACGTGCCCATTGTAGGCGCTTTCGGCAGTGGACAGGGGTCAGCACGGGCACCCTGACTGGTCTGCGGCTACGCAGCCCCATATGCAACAAACTGCGATGCACTGTGTGTTCTGACACCTTTCTATCAGAACCAACAACTTTTTCAGCAATTTGAGCTACAGTAGCTTGTCTGTTGAATCGGACCACACGGACCAGCCTTCACTCCCCATGTGCATCAATGAGCCTTGGCCGCCCATGACCCTGTCGCCGGTTCACCGCTTTTCCTTCCTTGGACCACTTTTGATAGGTACTGACCACTGCAGACTGGGAACACCCCACAACAGCTGCAGTTTTGGAGATGCTCTGACCCAGTTGTCTAGCCATCACAGTTTGGCCCTTGTCAAAGTCGCTCAGATCCTTACGCTTGTATATATATATATATATATACAGCTTTGGAAAAAAATAAGAGACCACTCCAAGTTAAGTGGTCTCTTTTTCCAGAGCTGTATATGTATGTGTTACAGGTGGTTAATGTAAACATATCCCAGGAAGTATACATTTCACAGCGCCATGCATGTTTGCCTTGTGAGCTCTCCTGTATGTGTTGAAAAGCGAAAATGCTTTCAAATTAACACACTAAAAGGTGGACATTAATTGCAATTTTATTTTAATTTAAAATACTTATTTCCCTCATTAACATGCAAATCAATTTATAACTTTTTTGAAATGCGTTTTTCTGGATTTGTTTGCTGTTATTCTGTCTCTCACTGTTAAAATACACCTACCATTAAAATTATAGACTGATTATTTCTTTGTCAGTGGTCAAACGTACAAAATCAGCAGGGGATCAAATACTTTTTTCCCTCACTGTATCTATCTATATAACTATCTATCTATCTGTTTATATCTATTTGTCTATGTGTGTGTGGACTGAAATATTTTTTTATTAGAATGATAGAAGAGAAATGTTTATGCTTTGACTTGAACAATCAGCCTTGTTGACTAAAATCAATGCTATTCAGTTATAATTTGAACAAAGGTGTAAAGTAACACAGTACAAATACTTTGTTACTGTACTGAAGTACGTTTTTAAAGTATTTGTAATCTACTTATTTTTAATTTGTGCCTACTTTTACCCCACTACAATTATAAATAAAATAATTCACTTTTTACTTCACTACATTTCCCACAGACCCCGTTACCATTATTATAATTAGAGGGAGGAATTACATAGACCATAGTGTGGAATTAATGTTTTAGGTTGGCTAGATATCATTTTGACAAATCGCACTTTAGCATAATCAGTCAATCAGTTTACCGTTAAGAACATAAGAACATAAGAAAGTTTACAAACGAGAGGAGGCCATTCGACCCATCATGCTCCTTTGGTGTCCATTAATAAGTGATCCAAGGATCCTATCCAGTCTATTTTTGAATGTTCCCAAATTTTCAGCATCTACCACATTGTTGGGGAGTTTGTTCCAGATTGTGACGACTCTCTGTGTGAAGAAGTGTCTCCTGTTTTCCATTTTGAATGCCTTGAAGCCCAATTTAAATTTGTGTCCCCGGGTGCGTGTGTCCCTGCTGATCTGATTTACATTACATGTAAATATGTAAATTCTCTTAAAATCCACTCCCTCTCTCATCCACTGCGTGCTTTCCTCGCTCTTTCTTTCCCTTGATTGAAGATGGAATCGAACCCATAGCCATACTTGACACTATACACTGAGTGACACAAGTTGTAACCTTACAGACCGTAGGTTCTATGTTTTCTGTTTTTGATCATTCTGATAATTAAATGCATTCGTCAACAAAGGCTGTTTTTGAGCATTGAAGGGCTGTTTTGGGTTTTTTGAAAGAGATTAGCCTACACAGTTTCATACAATTAATCAGAATCGCATTTATTTTGAGCACTTGTCCCACTTCAGAAATGAATAGTTCAAGCTGGCACAGTTAACTAGATTAAAAGTTTCTTGTGGCGCAAGCCTGGGCGAAACTATATTGTATTCGGGACAATCCAAAGATCGCACCAAAAACTGCTGTATTTTGCACAGCTAGCTTGTACATTCGCTAATCTGATTTGTCAAGACATCTATGTTTATAGCCTAACATTACCCTTTGTTAATGTTGAATAAAATAATACTTGTTTAAATAGAATGTTGTATTAAAACATGAAATTAATATATTGTGTGCCCCCTTTATGAGGTTCACACAGAAACACATGCACATGTACTTTATTGCTAAAACAGTATTTACTTTTGGTACTTAAGTACTCTTGAAAGTATTTTTACTTTTACTCTAGTGTAACTACTGACTACTTTTTACACCACTGAACTTGAAATATGTAATAAAATAATAAATTGTGACACACTTACCCTCCACCTGGATTGTGATCTCCTCACTGCGTTGTGAGGTGACAGTTTGTCCCTCTATCTCCAGATCCACAGCGCAGCTCACAGACACTTCATTACTGAGACTGTGGCCCCCGAGTCCCAGCAGCCCTCTCACAGACACAGTGAGGAGACACACTTTGTACTCCTCAATGTACAGAACTGTTTGGAAAAGGACCTCACTCAGACCCCTGTAGAAATGGCAGCGTGTTCCTCTGTCTGCCCCACAGCGAATCTTGACATGGCCCTGTACAGTAACACTGTCACGGTCTGCTTGAATATGTAGACTTCTAAACCTACCTGTGGTAAAACAAAGCAGAGAAACACATAATTAATATTTCAATAGGAAGAGCCTTTAAAGACGAGAGACTGCTTACAGTTACAGAAGTTACAGAAGTGAGGGCGGAAACCATGGCCTTACACATCTGACTGGGGATTCCGCTGAGTTTATGAAACATCAGATTGATCCCTTCCATTCCTCTCACATACTGTGCATATGTTTCTAGTACAGCAGTATCTTGAAATATCCCCAATCAACATGCACAACTGCTTGGTCATGTGCAGTTGCTACAGTATTTGTATTTAATTTGGTGGAATAGCGGTTTAACAATATGCTAAACTATGGGAATGAACAACATACATGAACAACCTGGTGTCACTTCAACCCCAGCAATAATTTGTGGAACTGTGTGTTGTAGACAGGAATGAGATGATGTTACTTTGATAAAGTAGTCAAGCCACAGCTGAATTTTTTTGTTTTAGTCACTTCAATTATTTATTTTGATCAAACTCTTGTATATTGTTGTCCAGCTCACAGGTCAGAGGAGTGTCCATTCACACATCATATATCTCAAATCACACTGCATCCTCTAGCCATGGTGCTTCATGGTCGTGTCTGCATTAAGGCCAGTGAGCAGCTGTGTAATAACTGAGTTAATGTGTCTCTGAAGCCCAGGCACAGTGAGCACAGTCATGAGTAGAAGTGTTTCATAATGGAGGTGCTTTGCTGATGGACCTGCAGTGGAGGTTATTTCTACCTTTGCGGGTGTAATCTGAGGATCAGTCCCCTGTATGTTTGTTAGTTTTCTCATATATAAACCCCACTGTGTTGTGCTAGTGACCAGGCAGAGGCCGGAGGTTTGGGCCTGTGAGGCGCTGCACCCCGCAGGTCTTTGCTTTCACAGGCATGCCTCCCAACTCCATTTATAAACAAGTTTCAAACTGCAGCAGGAAGCACATTGATATGGATCACTCACTCTGAATAAAGATTTAAGGTTTTGTCTGTTTATCATTTGTTCTGCACAGCATGAAATAGTCAGGTGACTATAATCCAAACTGCTTTTTGCATAAAGGCTTATATCAACATCCTACAGTTAGGAGAGTCTATGATGTGGCAGAAAACCACTGCAGAATGACATGAATATCCAGTGTCTTACTTAACTGGCATAGTTTTCTTGTCTACCTTCAGTTTTCTATAGATGTGAATTGAAGCTGTGGGAGCAATGCTGAATTATTATTTAGTCTTCATGAGGATGAGAAGGAGGACAAATATTTGATAGGGATTCCTATGAAGATGCTGACAAACCAGTACTGGATACCATGCTATGAAACAGCTGTGAATTATATGCAATTAACCATATGTTGTAAATCTACAGCTTTTACAATGATGTTGCATTCTTTTGTTAAATCCAGGTAACAGCCTGAAGCGAAGAAAATGGAATATGGGCCCAATGCCCATGGATTGTAACCCCACGTTAAACAAACTTTAAACAAATATACCTTTTTGCCACTTAGGGTGCAGCAATGTTATGACTATTATGGTGTTCTTGTTTCCTTCTGAGTTCAGGAGCTGACAGCATCAAACATTCATTCAAAGCTGTCTGCTGTGGAAATCGTTCACACAAGGAGGCCACACTACTGCAGATTATTAGTTTGCTTAAAAATCCCTTTATTTCACACATTTTTATTTTCATTGATAGGAAGGAACCCAGTTGAACAAATGGAGTAAAATAAGAGATAAAGAAAGTTCAAAGGAAGTGATGTAATCTGACCTGCAAGAACACATTTACAGAACAGTTCAGAGAGTACAGGCATTTACAGAACAGTTCAGAGAGTACAGGCCACTTGATTCTCTAGGACTGGCGAGATAAGATATGATGCTTACTAGAGTGATTTTAAAATGCAGCCCTTAACAATTTATTTTCTGTTTCCAATGGAGCAGAAAATAAAAACATGATGAAACTCAGACGAGCCCTTTGAAAAGGATTGAAAGTTGACTGTGTGTCCTCCTGAGAATCACGCTGAAGGTGTCTGAATGGGTGAGGCGTTACAGAGGGGAGTCGCAGTGTTTCTGTTCTTTGTGTGTGTCCATTATCCGCTCACTGAAGACTGGAAACCCTCCTCTGATACTGTCTGTGTGGTAGCCGTCCTCACAGCTCTGTGCCTCACGGCTTCATCACCGTGGCGTACACAGCCTTGTCATGCATCTGCAGCACGGAGTTCCTTGGGGAGCCCGTGTGTATCACAGTGGTGTAACACACTCTATTGTCATCTTCCTGCAGATGCTGTGGAGATGAGCAAGGACAACACGTGCCTTAGAGATTCAGAGTCTTGTGTGATTTCTAAATCCAGCACTTTAACTGAAAGCACTTTCTTGAGATGACATAGAGAGGTCTCTGGGCTCTGCCAGGTCACATAATGCATTGGTAGACACACTGTAAAGTTTATTTACCTATTTTAGTTAATTGCCATGCAATTGTTAAATAGTGGCATATTTCACCAGTCCAACACATCTCAGTGGTCAGGTGATTAAGAAAACATGTTTTGTTTATAAATAAACAGATTGAATAGATATTATTTAATGCTTTGTTTACCGTTTCAGGCTGTTGTGGTGCTGCAGTGATGGTCGAGTCTGAGGAGAATAAAGAACAAGACAGATTGACTGCAGTGGAGAGCGCAGCTCGTGTGACTCTCAAAAAGAGTGAAAAGACACTGAGTTGGTTTCATATTATTGTCACTCATACTTACAGAGGCAAGACTCAAAACTGTGGTTTCCATGTTGCTGATCCCTACTGAAGAAGAGAATAAAACTGAGAGTTATGTATACACATATGATATACATTTAAAATATACATAATTTCAGCATTATCATGAACACAAGCATAAGCACCGCATGAATAAATTACATTCTCTAGAATACATTATAATTATAATGAAACAGGAGAATAGAAAGATTCCTCACTGTTCTCTGACAGGTCGACCTCTCTCTGAAAAATAAAACAAACACACTTAGTGGAACAACACAAACAATGCTGTGCGTCAACATACTTAATTTATTCCATTTAT
This sequence comes from Amia ocellicauda, assembly GCF_036373705.1. NCBI lineage: Eukaryota > Metazoa > Chordata > Actinopteri > Amiiformes > Amiidae > Amia > Amia ocellicauda. The sequence goes on along the minus strand of NC_089858.1, from coordinate 33,776,337 downwards.
GTTAGGTACATATTTAAATATTTTATATTTGCGTTATCATTAATGATTTTCAATCCTATTGATGCTATGAGCTTCATATTTAGTATATTTCCTGAGAATTTTTGTTTAATAAAAAAATATATAATATCCAAAACCATTTCTTATTTTAACCATCAGGCCCATGATAGAACTGAAATTGACAGTAAACTTTATAATAATATGTTTGGACACAACAAGAAGGAATGAATCTGTTGTAAACGAGGCTAAACTACATTTTCCGTTCACAGCCACAGCGGGAGCATTGGGCCCCACAGCGCAGCAGGACCTGACAGGATTGCTGATGTAATAACTGGGTCACAAACTGTGTTTCACAAAGCAGGTCAGAACTGCGGCTGTCATGATTAACAGCAATCCAGCAGCAGCGCCCCAGAAGAGAGATGGAGGGAAGTGTCCTGAGAAAAGAAAGAATAAAATTTGTACTGTAGTTCTGTAACAATGTACATTTCAGTGACTCTCGATTGTCGTTGAGACCCCGTATCGATACTGACCAGCTTCTGTTTCAGAGACATCTGAGTCACTGACATCTGGAACGAGAGAGAAAAACATCTGTAGTCCAAGCATGTTAACTGACAGTTTAATTTCTGAAATTAATAGACATATAGAGCCACAGCTTGGTCACGTTTTAACTCTGTACTGAAACTCACTGGAAACTGCAGCTGTGGACACTGTTGTCTCTGGAACATCTGGAACAAAAGCACAACATCTGTGCATTGTGGCAGTGAGGCACGTTTCTGTTTCCAATAGTGCAGTGTTATTCATATTCAAATGTATAAATAGATAAGACAGATATGACTATTACTCACAAGTCGTGTCTTCACTTTCCACCAAACCTGGAGAGGAGAGAACATTAATTGAATATGTTTGTATGTGAGTGTGTGTGTGTATTTAAATACAGCTAATTGAAAACTTAAATCAGCTTGACATTTCAGCCACCGAAGCTAACACACAAACTAAACTAGCTAAACAAGAAGTAATGTTGCTATGGATGGGCCAGTAGAAGTAACGACAGATAGCATTGTTAAAAGGTAAAACTGCATTTGGTGCATGAGAACACATGTACTGTAAATGTGAAAGACATGCTTTCTCACCCTCCACTTTGATGCTGATCTCCTCGCTGCGCTGTGAGATTATTGCTTCGCTCCTGGTCTCCAGTTCAACAGCACAGCTCACAGACACCTCAGCCCTGGGACTCCTGCCTCTCTCTCTCAGCAGCTCCCTTCCAGACACACTGAGGACACATACCTTAAACCTGTACGGCTCTGATCTGAAAGACACCGTGTCCTGATTGATGTAGAAATGGCAGCGTGTTCCTCTGTCGGCCTCACAGCGAATTCTGGCTTTCTGCTCTGCAGTGACACGAGCAGGATCCACATGAATCTGAAGTCTTCTGAACTTGTCTGAAGAGCAAATAAGAGACACTCCCTTCAATAATCTTCTCCAGAGAACAGTGAGTGATTATATATTAAAAGGAACCACAAAGTGGTGATATAAATATATATCTATATATATACATTCAGTATATATATATATATATATATATACATATGAGAAATACATCTAGTATCAGTGCTGTGTCTATACAAGTTAAGAAAAGTAAATGAAGACTCACCAGACACCTCTATTTTAATTTTCTCACTCCGCTGAGAGGAAATATTTTTACCCTCCATCATCAGTTCAACAGCACAGCTCAGAAAGACCTCTGCTCTGCTCTGATCAGCTCTCTTCTCCAGGAGCTCCCCCCCAAACACAGTGATCAGACAGGCTTTGAACCGACGCTTCTCTGATCTGAAGGGGACCTCGCTCTGGTCAGTGTAGAAATGGCAGTGAGATCCATTCTCAGTGTTACAGCGAATTTGCACTTGCTGCTCTTTGTACACGTGCTCTGAATCCACTTGTAGGTGAGGAATTTCTAGAGGATCTGTGTGAAACAAGCAGGATAAATGTCTAATCGGTTATATATTTCAAAACGTAAACAGCTACATTGTTAGGGATCATCTGAGCTGCTGAATCTATACTGTAGCCTGCTGAATGCATTCAGAGAAGCTAAGCATTACAGTAATCACCTCTATATAAGACCTCTGAAGCATGAACTGATGAAGAAGCATGTACTGACTTTTTCACACACAGAATGTACTGAAAGTGAATAACATCACGTAGACGGAAAACTGAGGCTCTCAAGAAATTCAGAACATGAGAATTGAAAGCCATACCAGCATTAAAAATATTGTGGAGTTTCAGCCATCAGAGTTAGACCTAATCTCACATCCCTGAATAACTAAAACCGTTAGTCGTTTTCTTTGTGTTTTTGCTTTTTGCAGCCAATACATAAAGCTGTAATGTCACCTTGGATCAGTTCAGAGAATTCTGTTACATAGAAGATTGATGTAGTGTGGAAGTACAGAAAATACATGATATCAGGTTCAGTCTGCACACAATTGTCTGTACACCTTGTGCTCAAATCAAGAAGCAACTTGGAAACAGGAGGAGAAAACCTGAGAAAATGTTGTAGGTTTCATTATGACAACCATCTTGAATAAACAGAATTATTAAACAAAAACAAAAAAAAACTCATGAGAGGAAGATAAATACAGATATAAATTACTCAGATAATAATAATAATAATAATAATAATAATAATAATAATAATAATAATAATAATAATAATAATGCTTGAGCAGAACACTGATAATTCACACAATAGATTTTATCCTTTTACAGTTAATACTCTGGGTTCCCATGCAAAACAAATACTCTTTGTAAAATAATGTGATATATTGTACATCCAACTAAAAATACTGAATGTTAAGCAATCTGCTTCCAATGGTGTTTTGGAAGTGTACAATAAAGTGACTTTTCACAGTATGAATATTTAAAGATCTTAACCAGAATCTCGCTGTTTCTGAATTCCTCTGTCAGCTCTATACAGACAAAACAGACAAATCTGTAAACATGTAAATTAAAAACCTGGAAAAAATATTGAAGACCCCCTTGAATAAACAGAATTGAACAAAACAAACTCAGGAGAAGCATTTATCAGAGCAGCCATAGCAGAGGAAGATCAATACAGATATACATTATTCTGATTATACTACTTCTACTGCTATTACTACTACTACTAATAATATAATTCTGCTTCGTAGCAGCATTCACCAATTGGCTGAGTTGAATGAAGGAAATCTGTAAACATGTAAATGAATGCCATACCTGAAGAGGCTGGTCTCACAACCCCAGCTGTAACTTGCAGAGAAGAAACACAGGTTCAGGGTGAGTGACATGAATACCAAAATTACACCGTGCCCAAATATTAAATCAGCAATCAGCAAGTATTAAAGAAGAAAAGAAAAGTGGGAATTAAAACAGTGCTGGTGTTGGAGGTACTCACTCAGGGTGAGAAGCAGTACGAGGAGCATCGTGACGATACAGCGTCTGAGATGCTGAATGTCCGGCTCTAGAGACTGTGCTGTGAAAGTGCGGAACTGCCTCTGTCTTAGAGGCAGGAAACAGGAAGAGGAAAGACCTTGTTAGAGGACTGAGTGACGACGTCGAGGTGGGGCTGCTTGACCTTTTACAGGAGCTGAGCTCTAGTGAAGCCACTGAAACACAGCTTTAGATATTTATTGTGTGTATTGTATTGTCGCTGCTCCACTTCAGCCACGGTCTTTGAAACTGCTCTTCCTCTCGTGGCTGGAGGAGGAGTTTGGACACAGACCTCACAGATCCCACTTCAGGTCACACTGTATATTATTGCCTCGCATTGATCGTTGATGTTAATGAAAATATATTAACTGAACTTAATGAGCAACTGAGGATGAATGTATGGCAACAGTTTGCACCACAATTGTACCATCATTTAAACCATTTCCCCCAAATAACACAAGTGTGAAAGTCATTGGTGAATCCAGTCCTGTGACAATATAAACCACGCCGCGCTTCTTTTCTCATTAACGTTGATAATAAAACATAATCACAGCCCAGGGAATTATATTTGGCCCCAGAGAGCAAGGAGAGAGAGGGAGGGAGAGGAGAGAGGGAGGGAGGTCTGCTTTATCTGACCATAGCCAGGTGAGAATGTGTGGCGTCTGCACTTTGGGTCAAACATACAGGGGTCTGAAGTTGTATTTGTCCCATTGAAACTCCAGTGTGTCAGACAGTGAAAGCCGTGCTTTCACACACAGCTGGGGCAGCGGTGTCCTGGGTGTGTGAGGAGACGGTGAGGTCAGTCACAGAGGCGCTATATATATATGAATGTATGTGGCTGTGTGATATACAGACTAGCAGCACACTGGAGCTGTGGGGTGACAAACCTCACAAGACTTTCTATTAAAAGGATCCTAAATGTGGTGATATAAATATGTATCTGAATATATATGCTGTATACATGGTAATTTCCACCCAGCTTATAAACTGTGAAGTGATTGTAGTGCACTGTTTCAGAGCAGATCTCTCAGTAGAGTTATCTGTATATTTACTGTTTGTCTCGTTAATTTACCTGTTCATAACTGACTGTGCTTCTGTGTACAATGTCAAGTGGCTGCCTGTTCTGAACCTTGGCTTGAAAGCTGCTCTTCCAGGTGCTGAGCTGTGCCTCTCGAATAAACTACTGTTTCTACTATCCTGTCTGTGTTCCTATTTCATCACTGAAGAGCTGCCAGCTTAAAACCAGTCAGCCACAGACCTGCAGTCCTGCCCCTGTATATGACTAGACTGGCATCATGGTTGTCCAGATTTGAATTAATTAATTTAGATCTGTTTTGATAAAACATTTAAATCATTCGAATTCTTAAATATATATATATATATATATATATATATATATATATATATATATATATATATATATTAGTCTGTGTATGCGTGTGTGTATATATTTACAAAGTGCAGAATATCACACACAGTCGCTTGATCTCTGTTTACCTCTGCAGTCTGCTGGCATTGCATGCTGACATGTATAAGAGGGCAAGAAGGAGGAACATTTTAATTCTCACTTTCCTTTGGATTATTACCGGTAACAATAATGCTAAAAACATTGTATTTAATTCTAGTTTTTAGACATGTGAGGATAATCAGTACTTTTTCTTAAGAAAAATACATAAATAATAAAATCAATAGGCACATTGTTTTTTAGTTTTGATTTAATCAGGTTCCATGACTGATGGAAATAAATTAATCAATTAATAGATGAATGAACCATTTCAATCAAACATCAAACTGTATTTGAAAAAGCCTAAGTACCTGATTTCTCTTGGTCACTTTATCTCATGTCAGTAGAGACTTCATCACTAACATTTAATTCATGATTATTCCTACAAAATACAAAAGGATATAAATAGAAGATAGATCTATAGATCTATACATTCAGAAGAAATTATCTTTATGCAGGGGTAGTCAATGATTTTTTGTCAGGGTCCAAATTTCTTGGTCAAGGTATAGTCTCAAAGTCCATCAAATCACATCTCCAAATGCCCCTTTGTACGTGAATTATTCTTTTACTGTTGTTTTTCACTAGTTTATGTATTTTCACTTGTTTCCAGTTATGGATGAATGCACAGGACTTTGAGAGCTAAAGAGGCGCACCTGTTTCACTAAGCAGTGCCCCACCCTTCACTCACAGCCACCGCACCTGTTAGCACTCGGCATTAGATAAAAGCTGCCCTGACCAGAACAATGGGAGAACTACAGAGGAGCAGAGGAAGCAGAAGCAAAAGGCAGCTTTTGAACGCCAGCAAGGACCGTACCCGCAGGGCGTTAGTGAGACGGCAGGACGAGCTATAGAGGCTGTGAGGGTGCCAGCCGGTGGGAGCTGAGTCTCTGTGGGTTGGAGTGGGTCCTGGCAGAGAGGCGGCTGGTTGGAGAAACATTGGCTGCTGAATGCCGTGCATCTAGTGCGGTCAAAGAACATCGTGGATTATAATTGGCGAAAGACGTTTGAATCAATAGTGCATTCAACTAAAATACACCATCAGACTTACTTTGCAGATCTGGCGACTTCCAGTTCCGTGGCGGTAGATGGCACCTCAGGCTCCAGATCAAGCAGCACAGAGGGAGAGAAGCGCAGAAAAGGGTGAGAAAGGGACGTATTCAATACCATCCGCCAGTGTGTGTGTGATTGCAGCACTTACTTTAGAGTGAGCATGTCCTTTCTCTCTCCCTCTTTTCTTAATTGGCACTGGTTGCATGGACGAGCATGTCTGCCTGAAGGAGAGTGCCATTGCGAGGATCTTCATCCCCAGCCTGGGACGGGAGACATGTTCTGAGCCGGATTGGGACTGGTGGCAATCACTGTATATAAGACTGTGCATCAGGACAATTTATTCTCTTTACCTTTCATTCTCCCTTTTATATTGTTGCTAGTGAACTCTGGGATTAAGGGTTATGGTTCTGGGCTTAGTTTTAGCTAGGGTTTTTTGTATAGTTTATTTTTCTACTTTTAGCTTTTTTTATTGGTTTTAATATTTCATTTGCCCAGACAAATTAAAGGTAATTTTAACTGTTGGAGGGAAATACTTGTGGGACTAACAGACTTCGTGCCCTGCTAGTTGCCCCTGTTGTGATTGTCTTATGGACATTTACTAATTTATTAGAATAAAACATTCTTTCATTGACTGCTTGTGTCCATGGTGTATGTCCTGACATTTTGCCGAACCTGCATGGGAGACTACTACTTGGGGTGGTGTAGCAGGACTACATTGGGACCCAGTGGTCACTGCCACTCGTGACAATATTTTGCTGGTGATAGAAACATACATTTTCAAACCGCTTCAATTCTCTCTACCTGCCTGATTGCCTGATCTCTGACCTCTGTCTTGCCTTACCGAGCACGCTTTCTGGATTCTCCTGGAGATTACTGCCAGCATTGACCCCAGCCTGTCTCTGACTACCTCTCTCTGCACCTGGGTTCCTCTCCACTGCAGTGCTTTGTTACAGAAGACTTGGACCCAGCAGAGATGTCACATATCAAAACCTTCATGGCAGCTTGGGATGCTTGGTTAAAACAAATTGCTGATGCGCTCAATCACCTGTTGCAGGGAACACCACTGAGTGCTGTACCTGCACCTCCTCCAGCAGTGGCTGTGGTTCCCACCCCCGCTATGCTTGTAAAAATGTCTCGGTCTGTTCCCCTCACTATTCTAGAGAGGTTTGATGGCATTCCGGACAGATGTTTGGAATTCCTGCTGCAAAGTTCCCTGTACTTCACCAATCAGCTCCTGCCTTCCCAGATGACACCGCAAGAATCGCTTTTATCATGACCCTTTTGACTGGAAAAGCCTTGCAATGGGCAACAATGGTGTGGAAACAGCAAAGAACCATCACACGCTCCTGAGGGTCCTCATCGCTCATTTCAAAGATGTCAGGGCACTGCCTCGATAGCGGGTTATGTACTGCTGTTCCAGACTCTGGCTGCAAGCAGTGGTTGAGTCGAACTTATCCTGCTTGCCGTTTTCAGACAGGGACTGCATGTATTTTTAAAGTATTTAAAATGCATCTCTTCATCCACACAATGTGCACATATTGTGTATTTTGTCCCTCAAACTGCACATTTTGTGAACATAATTCACTTTTTATCCCACGAAATGCCCCCATATTTCGTGCTTGGCAATTCAGGATGAAAAGTAAAATATACTTTGCTTTCCGTGGATGGAATGAACAATTAGCATTCATGATCAAACAGGTGACTGATCAAGGCATTGATCCAAAGCCCTGGGTTTGCAACACGATCAAGATTGAATTCCAAAGGAAAGTTATAAACTTGCTGTGCCGATCAGACAAGCGATATATCAGTTGCAAATCTAATACAATAAATAATGATAATAATGAATATATGATGTGTAGGAAGTTATGTGTTTCACCAATCAACATGATTATAAATCTTTCACAATTACTAATTAGATTACAAAGCCCATATTATCAGCTATATTTATTATATTCAGTATCACATGAACTGGTCTGGTGGTTGGAGAAGAATCTATTTATAGCTCATTAATTTTGAGGAGTTTAATAGCTGAAATGCTATTTATGTATTTATATTTAATTCAAATATTATTTAACACTTAAGAACAGATATGCCCGAGAAATTCACATATGTAGAGATGTGTGCATGTATGTTCTAATGTTAAGTCTCTAGCCAACTATAGCAAGACAATATAGATCTGCACATACAGGATGCAACTTGTATGTGTGTGTGTGCGTGTAGTTTCTGTAACATGTCATTAACAGTATGTGTTAATTTACATCCATACAATCGTAGGTGCATCATAGAAATCGTGTTTCGTTTTCTGTAGATTGCGATGAGTTAATGCGACACTGCCCCTTATGGACGCATCAACCTTACGTGCAAGTATGTTGGCAGACAGCTATGCGAACATCAGTGTACTACAACCGCACATGTATGCAGAGATGCAGATGCAGAAGTATAAATCAGCCTTTACCACACATACTCTGTACTCCTCTTTACTTAATCCTTAGTGAGTGATGTAAGACAGAGCGTAGATGTCGAAAATCAAACCTTCAAATTCACTATGATATATACACTCACCTAAAGGATTATTAGGAACACCTGTTCAATTTCTCATTAATGCAATTATCTAACCAACCAATCACATGGCAGTTGCTTCAATGCATTTAGGGGTGTGGTCCTGGTCAAGACAATCACCTGAACTCCAAACTGAATGTCTGAATGGGAAAGAAAGGTGATTTAAGCAATTTTGAGCGTGGCATGGTTGTTGGTGCCAGACGGGCCGGTCTGAGTATTTCACAATCTGCTCAGTTACTGGGATTTTCACGCACAACCATTTCTAGGGTTTACAAAGAATGGTGTGAAAAGGGAAAAACATCCAGTATGCGGCAGTCCTGTGGGCGAAAATGCCTTGTTGATGCTAGAGGTCAGAGGAGAATGGGCCGACTGATTCAAGCTGATAGAAGAGCAACTTTGACTGAAATAACCACTCGTTACAACCGAGGTATGCAGCAAAGCATTTGTGAAGCCACAACACGTACAACCTTGAGGCGGATGGGCTGCAACAGCAGAAGACCCCACCGGGTACCACTCATCTCCACTACAAATAGGAAAAAGAGGCTACAATTTGCACAAGCTCACCAAAATTGGACAGTTGAAGACTGGAAAAATGTTGCCTGGTCTGATGAGTCTCGATTTCTGTTGAGACATTCAGATGGTAGAGTCAGAATTTGGCGTAAACAGAATGAGAACATGGATCCATCATGCCTTGTTACCACTGTGCAGGCTGGTGGTGGTGGTGTAATGGTGTGGGGGATATTTTCTTGGCACACTTTAGGCCCCTTAGTGCCAATTGGGCATCGTTTAAATGCCACGGCCTACCTGAGCATTGTTTCTGACCATGTCCATCCCTTTATGACCACCATGTACCCATCCTCTGATGGCTACTTCCAGCAGGATAATGCACCATGTCACAAAGGTCGAATCATTTCAAATTGGTTTCTTGAACATGACAATGAGTTCACTGTACTAAACTGGCCCCCACAGTCACCAGATCTCAACCCAATAGAGCATCTTTGGGATGTGGTGGAACGGGAGCTTCGTGCCCTGGATGTGCATCCCACAAATCTCCATCAACTGCAAGATGCTATCCTATCAATATGGGCCAACATTTCTAAAGAATGCTTTCAGCACCTTGTTGAATCAATGCCACGTAGAATTAAGGCAGTTCTGAAGGCGAAAGGGGGTCAAACACAGTATTAGTATGGTGTTCCTAATAATCCTTTAGGTGAGTGTATAAAGAAACACTACATTTTTTAAATTTAGAAATAAGAAACGCTAGAAAATATTTTTTCTCTGAAATCATTAATAATAATGTTAACAACAATAGACACATTCTATTTGCTACTGTAAATAGGCTGACAAACCCACCGGCTCTAATACCTCACACATTTCTTTCTGTTAATCAATGCAATGATTTTCCATTTTGTTTTATGATAAAATTCAAGACATTAGACAAGCCATTAACTCGTCCATCTCTATCAATTATGCAATGCTGCCTTCTCATTCAAATAGAGATAACATGATAAACATGACTCAGTTTGAGATTATTGATTGTAAAACTCTTGAGGAAGTTGAATTATATCTCAAACCATTGTCTTGTTGCCTTGACATTCTACCTACAAACCTGTATAAGAATGTTTTTAACTGCCTGGCGTCTGAACTACTTCAAATAGTTAATACCTCACTCCAATTGGCTTTCTTCCCTGAGGCCGACTTCATCTCCACCTTTGCCTCCCACCACTCTCTGGATATCCGCGCTCTCACCGAGACATGGGTCTCCCCTGAGAACTCAACCACCCCTGCCACCCTGTACTCTCTGTTTGTCCTGTACCACTCCCCCCGTCTTACCAGGCGGGGAGGATGAACAGGTCTCCTGCTCTCCCCTTCTCTCCTCTTTTCTGTCCCCCACTTTCTCTCCTTTATCACAACTGACAGCTTTGAATTCCACACAGTGGAACTTCCTCTCAGCTCTTCCTTCTAGTTCTCTACCGTCCTCCCGGTCCACTCTCCTCCTTCCTGGATGAAATTGACTTTCTTCTCTCCCCTCTCCCCTCACTGTCTTCACCTACCATCCTCCTGGGAGACTTCAACATCCACCTCTCCAACTCCTCCCACTCTGCCGGATTTCTTCCTCTCCTTCACTCCTTTAACTTCTCTCTCTCCCCATCTCCCCACTCACAGGGCAGGCCACCAGCTAGACCTCATCTTTTCAATAAGTCTTACTCCAATCACTCTTTGAATCCTCTGTCAACGGTCCACCGTCAGTTCTCTGCATTTTTTCCCAACACTCACTTCTTGATCCTCTGCAATCTGGCTTCCGCACAGCTCACTCCACTGAGACGGCTCTCCTGGCTGTCACTGACTCCCTCAGCTGTGCTCGGGTGGCCTCCCTCTCCTCAGTCCTCATCCTCCTTGACCTCTCCGCAGCATTTGACACTGTTGATCACTCCATCCTCCTCTCCTGCCTCGCTGACCTTGGGATCTCTGGGACTGCTCTCACCTGGTTTGCCTCCTACCTCAATGACCGGACCTACCAAGTGACATAGCGAGGTTCCTCATCCACCCCCCAACCTCTCCTCACAGGTGTACCCCAAGGCTCCATCCTGGGCCCCCTCCTGTTCTCTCTCTACACTTGCTCCATGGGCCCCCTCATCACATCCCATGGTTTCTCTTACCACTTCTACACAGATGATGCTCATATCTTCCTGTCTTTTCCCTGTAGCGTTATGTTGGGTGTATTTTGATAAGAGCATTATGGGCTCTGAGCTGAAGCACGGATCTAAAGAAGACCTCTCCCCCCCCAAAGTTATCAGATTTCCTTAGCTCATCAGCTTGGAACTGGTTTGCATCAAAGTGACAGTTTTGGGGAGGATGGCACCGAGAAGAGGCCAAATAGGTTGGAATCCTGCTATGAAATGTCTGGAGAAAGGGGCCTGTAGGTGATAAAAACTCTTTGAAGTGGACGAGAGCCGAAATCCCGACATAGAGCTATGAACCCGGGCCAACCGGCATTTCCAAAAGATGGCATGGATTGACATCAGTCATAAATCAAGCCCCCCTCCAATAGGACACTGGGGGCTGAAACCGAAATCCAATCTCAAGAACTCAAGAACCAATCACCTATTGATCTGACAGACTATAAGGAACAGCGGACAGTCTTTCTCTCTCTCTCTCTCTCTCTCTCTCTCTCACCTGAACCAGTAACTCGCTGCCACAGCTCAACCTGTAGCTCTGTTGCCAGAACCGGAACCAGAAACCAACTAAGTCTTTGCCGGCAACAGAAGAGTTAAACTGGGAGAAGGAGATTGAGCCGTACGAAGAATTCTTTTAAAGGACTTTATTAAATAAAGAACTTTACAGACTGCGCATGCCCGCCTGTGCCCACCTGATCAGTGGAGTTTTACAGCTGGACAATTGACTAAGTCGACTGTATACGAAAGTGTCAGTCATTTAAATAGCTATTCGAGTCTTAAGAAACTTGACCCTTGGAACAAACAGGGCCCTGCTTTCCTCAAAGACTTCGTCTTCAAGTAACTACGGTGGAACCCTGCTTACAAAGAAGATTTTGTGCACAACCTTGGAGCCTTCAAACTCTACATTCGCGAAACCCCAACTTCCAGGTGCATCGACTGAGTGGAAGTTCTTGGACAAAGCCGAACCGGACTGCCTTTGTTCCAAACCACACGGACCTCGTGCCGTGTGCTGTTATCTGAGCCCGAAGACAGAGAGGCCTCTCTGTGATGAAGTTCAGATAAGTTTAACAGTTTGGAGTTCATGATTCATGACATTTGAGAAATCAATTAGAAATGTTAATCTGTGATTCATAACTCTAGAATGTGTAATATCATTTACTTTTCTTAAATATAAATGTGTGTTGCATTAAACTGTTTTGTTGATAATTTTAGAAATAAAATCTGTCAACGCTGAGAAATATCTTCTCATTCCTGTGTAACTGTTTAGTCTGAAATTGACACAAGTTAATAGACACCAGATTATAGGTGGCCCTGCCTATCCTTAATCATTGAATAATAATCAGTTCAGGGAAATTGTGGTAACAAGTAATGATAGGATCTTTCTCGGCACCTAAACGTAAATGAGACTGATATATCTATAACGAGAAGTTACCAGACATAAATACTAACCTGTATTGTAGTCAATGTGTTTATAACCTTTTTTGTTTAACGATTTGTGTGTCATCATATGCGATCCCATGGTCTTTGATTTGGTCACGGAAGTGATTTGTCTTTGATTTGTTGATCTAGAGTTGAATTTTAATTAGTTTTTCCCTTTTGTATAATTAGTGTAGTGCTACATTTAGTCTTTGTTTTTGAATAAATTTGACAATTTATATCTTTGGAATTGGTGTCTGTGTCCAATTATTACAGAAATTGAGTTCTACAAGATTCCAGGATTCGTGATAAGGTGATACTATAAATTCACTTCTTAAATTGAAATTTATAAGTGTACCTTACGCTACATCCCTCTTCTGACCCTCTCATCCCCTCTCGCATCTCTTCCTGCTTGTTTGCTCTCTCCGCCTGGATGCACTCGCACCACCTGAAGCTCATTCTCTTGAAATCGGATCTCCTCTTTTTCCCCACTTCCTCACCTTCTGCTGATCTCTAAATCCCCTTGGAATCTACGACACTCCCTCCCTCTTCTGCCGCTAAGAACCTAGGAGTCACCCTTGATCCTGCGCTCTCCTACACTCAGCACATCACCATGCTGACACGCACCTGCAGATTCTTCCTGAGCAAAATACGCCAAATCCAACCCTTCATCAACAACTACTCGACTCAGCTACTCATCCAGTCCCTGGTCCTCTCCCGCCTGGACTACTGCAACTCCCTCCTGGCCGGCCTGCCTGCAACTACTACCCGCCGCTCCAGCTCATCCAGAACTCTGCGACTCGTCTGGTATTCTCTCTGCCCCGATTCACACACGCTACTCCTCTGCTCCACTCCCTCAACTGGCTCCCGATACCGGCACACATTCAGTTCAAGACATTGACCCTCACCTACCGCTGTCTCGACCACACTGCACCAAGCTACCTTCAGATCCTCATCTCTCCATACATCCCATCTACACCACTGCGGTCTTCCAGTGCCAAGAGACTCACTCTGCCTCCTCTGCACTCTCCTTCCACCAGAGCCCGCTCCTTCTCATCCCTGGCCCCTAAGTGGTGGAATGTCCTTCCCACTGAAGTCAAAATAGCAGAGTCCTTGACCTCCTTCCGGTGCTTACTCAAAACACATCTTTTCAGACATTACTTGTAATTTAGAAATTTACTCTCCTGTAAAATAGCACAACTTGCACTAACATTTTATCATACTACTTGCCTTGCGTTACTAGTACTTGTATTGTTTATTTTTATTTCCCCTATGCTCCCTTTCCCTTGGCCCTTGACTGTGACCTAACATCTTGTCTACACTCAGCTTTTACAATCCAGGATGTAAGACCTCGTATTGTGTATACACTTGTGTACACTGTCCCTGGCTTGTAGAGCTACCCATATCAAAAGCCCTCTTCTATCTACACCTCCCATCTTTCTCTCCGACTACTGCAACCTGGCTGCAGTGTTAAGCCGAAGCATCTTGTCTTCCTCCGCACCAACTGGGTGACTGCCATTGAGCTGTTACCTTAAACGGCTCCTCCCAGAGGATGCATCTACCCTCGCTCCGTCCCTGAGTCCCAAGCAATGGACAGCTATATACAGGAGGCATTAGAATTTGGGATCATTTGACCGTCAACATCATCTGCCACTGCCAGTTTCTTCTTTGTGTCGAAAAAAGATGGAGGCTTGTGTCTATGCATTGACTCTTGAAGTCTGAATGACTGAAAAATGCCAGTTCCACCTTGAGCAGGTCAGCTTCCTGGGTTATGTCATCGATGCTGAGGGTTTGCATATGGATCTCCACAAGGTGAGAGTGGTCACGGACAGGCCCCAACCCCAAACTGTTAAGGAGATGCAATGATTCCTGGGCTTTGCCAACTTCTTTCAATGTTTTATATGGAACTTCAGTTCAGTTGCTGCTCCATTAAAATCTCTCCTCAAGGGTTCTGCCCGCAGTCTCACTAGGACCGCCGCAGCTTCTACTGCTTTTGCACAGCTCAAGACCCTTTTCACCACGGCCCCCATCCTGATGAATCCAGACCCCTCGCTTCCCCACCGACCCTGCGCCTCCCAACTGTCCCTCACATGCCTCTGGACATCCTGGGGTTCATGGGACCATAGCCCTAATACAGAAGAAGTTCTGTGGGCCAGCACTGTCACAGGAGGTGGCTCAGTTCGTGGCGGCATGTCAGACGTGCACAAAAAAAAAAAACAGCAACAACCAGCAGGTCCTTCAGCGACCCTGCTCCCATATTGCCATTGACTTTGTCACCGACCTTCCCAAATCTCAAGGCTACACCACCATCCTTGTGGCTGTGGATCGATTTTCTAAAGCATGCTGCTCACTCCATTGAAAGTCTTCCCACAGCCCTGGAGACTGCAGAGTTCCTTTTCAACCAGGACTTTTGTGTTTACAGCATACCGGAGGATATCGTCTCGGATCGGGGTCTGCAGTTCACCCCACGGGTCTGGTCTGCTTTCCTGAAGTCTCTCCACATTAACATCAGCCTCAAGTCGGGCTATCATCAAACAAAAGACGGAGAGACTGAATCAAGAGATCGGCAGGTTCCTTCAGTCCTACTGCTGCACCTCTCAACTGCACTGGAGTCGATTACCATGGGCGGACTATGCGCAAAACATATCTGACACTCTGCTTTTCTATTGCCAGAACCAGGAATATTGGGCTGGTGGGGTACTGAACCCCACAGCTCTTTCCATTGAAAATACACTTCAGTAGAAAAAACTACAGATACATGTAAAGTATAGAAAGAGACCATGTGCTTTAAATTGTTCAGCTTATTTATGTATTGATGAAATAAAACAAATCACCTTGTGAAACAAAGTAAACAAATAGGATACATATAGTATGTTCTGTATAGTCACTTTGTTTATTTTGAACACACAATGAATTACTACTCCGTGATTTCAGAGAGAAAGTTGTGTATAAAAACAAGCAAGAAAAGTAATTGACCAAACTGGAGTTTAATACAGTGATAATGCTGAGTGAAGTACATTTATCAAGGAAATACTGAATTGCAAGAACAGCACAGGGAGGAACAGGAGTCTGAATAAAGCGATACACATGAAAAGGACCACTATTGTCAATGGAGATCTCTTCAGCTGTCTCTCAGTCAGCAGTGCTCAGCAATGTCATTGTGGAGGTCTCTGTACACACTTCAGTCTCTCTCCACTGCTGATTCTGTGGAGACACAAAGAGAGAGAATACATTTAGGTAATTAAAATGCCTCCCAGCTGGAGAGATCTTGACGTGTCTTAAATATAGTAACACATGTTGGATCTGTGAAGCAGACATTTGCACAGCTGATATATCTTATGTATCGAGTATCCAAATGCAGCTGCTTTCCCAAAGCTCAGAATATGGCTTCTTTACTACATCACGATTATTCATGATCTGTTTACCATCACACGCTGTAGGGGATCTTCCTCAATCTTGTCCCCTGTGAAAAAGAACAAGAACAGTATTACGTTTTGTCAAGCTTGTGTAGCGTTATGTTGGGTGTATTTGGATAAGAGCATTTGGGCTCTGAGCTGAAGCACTGATCTAAAGAAAACCTCTCCCCCCCAAAGTTATCAGATTCCCTTAGCTCATCAGCTTGGACTGGTTTGCATCAAAGTGACCGTTTTGGGGAGGATGGCACCAAGAAGAGGCCAAATAGTTTGGAATTCTGCTATGAGATGTCTGGAGAAAGGGGCCTGTAGGTGATAAAAACTCTTTGAAGTGGACGAGAGCCGAAATCCCGACATAGAGCTACGAACCCAGGCCAACCGGCATTTCCAAAAGATGGCATGGATTGACATCAGTCATAAATCAAGCCCCCCTCCAATAGGACACTGGGGGCTGAAACCGAAATCCAATCTCAAAAACTCAAGAACCAATCACCTATTGATCTGACAGACTATAAGGAACAGCGGACAGTCTTTCTCTCTCTCTCTCACCTGAACCAGTAACTCGCTGCCACAGCTCAACCTGTAGCTCTGTTGCCAGAACCGGAACCAGAAACCAACCAAGTCTTTGCCCGCAACAGAAGAGTTAAACTGGGAGAAGGAGATTGAGCCGTACGAAGAATTCTTTTAAAGGACTTTATTAAATAAAGAACTTTACAGACTGCGCTGTCCGCCTGTGCCCACCTGATCAGTGGAGTTTTACAGCTGGACAATTGACTAAGTCGACTGTATACGAAAGTGTCATTCATTGAAATAGCTATTTGAGCCTTCAAACCAGTGGAACATCTGTTTGGAAACGACTCTATTTTCGCGAAACCCCAACTTCCAGGTGCATCGACTGAGTGGAAGTTCTTGGACAAAGCCGAACCGGACTGCCTTTGTTCCAAACCACACGGACCTCGTGCCGTGTGCTGTTATCTGAGCCCGAAGCCAGAGAGGCCTCTCTGCGACGAAGTTCAGATAAGTTTAACAGTTTGGAGTTCATGATTCATGACATTTGAGAAATCAATTAGAAATGATAATCTGTGATTCATAACTCTAGAATGTGTAATATCATTTAGTTTTCTTAAATATAAATGTGTGTTGCATTAAACTGTTTTGTTGATAATTTTAGAAATAAAATCTGTCAACGCCGAGAAATATCTTCTCATTCCTGTTTAACTGTTTAGTCTGAAATTGACACAAGTTAATAGACATTAGATTATTGGTGGCCCTGCCTATCCTTAGTCATTGAATAATATTCAGTTAAGGGAAATTGTGGTAACAAGTAATGATAGGATCTTTCTCGGCACCTAAACGTAAATGAGACTGATATATATATAACGAGAAGTTACCTGACATAAATACTAACCTGCGTAGTTATTTAATGTCTGACTAATAATACTAATGAGAGACTCCCCTTAGTCTTACTAATCTGTATTGTAGTCAATGTGTTTATAACCTTTTTTGTTTAACGATTTGTGTTATCATATGCGATCCCATGGTCTTTGATTTGGTCACGGAAGTGATTTGTCTTTGATTTGTTGATCTAGAGTTGAATTTTAATTAGTTTTTCCCTTTTGTATAATTAGTGTAGTGCTACATTTAGTCTTTGTTTTGAATAAATTTGACAATTTATATCTTTGGAATTGGTGTCTGCGTCCAATTATTACAGAAATTGAGTTCTACAAGATTCCAGGATTCGTGATAAGGTGATACTATAAATTCACTTCTTTAATTGAAATTTATAAGTGTACCTTATGCTACACTTGCTTTGGAGAGTGCAGCAACCTTACCACAGCACTGAAAGGCCCAGCCCCCTTTGTGAGACCTCAGGATCACTAAAACATTATAGTTTATTTTAATTTGCTAAATAAAGTAATATCTTGGCAAAACACTGTATCTTTAGACATATTTGCACACTTAATAATAAATTCTAAAATGTTACGGAGGGGCTGCTTGCATTATTTAATTTTTTCATTATTATTATTAATGTATTTATGACATATAAATGCTTGTGTTCAAAATTTTACACAAAATTAATTGTGTAAGTCTACAGAATCTTTTTTGATTATTTTTTAAAGTATTTATCATGACAGGTCGTCCCATCTGTAGTGTACTGTAGAAAGACTGGAAGATAATTCACCTTTCACTGTCAACTTGATCTTTCCCTGAAAAATAAAACCAGTATATATATATATGTCAAACATAGCACTGTACTGAACAGGTAACATGTTTATATGGAACATATCTATTTAAAATTACAATCACGTGTGGAATGTAGTTTTAAAATGTGTTAGTTTCATTGTGTTCATGCTTGAATTATTGTTGTGTAAAATTATTATTGTTTTTGATTGTTTTGCAATAGTAAAAAGAAAGTGTTATCCATGTTTATAATATGAAGGTTTTAGTTTCAGGAACAGTCAAGAAACAAATGTAGTTTAACACAAAAATGCTTAAATAAATTAAAAAACAAACAAACACAGAAATGACCCTGTCCTGAACTAAAACCACGACTGTGTTCAATGCAACTACTAGGAGTGATTGAGTCCAATAGTAGAGCATCAGCTGCAGTTCTGTTAGTGTGAGGAAGCTTAACGCACTGTGTCTGAAGTAAAGGACACTCAGAGCTGCCGTCGCCATCAGACAGAGCAGTTCAGCAGCAGCTACCCACAAGAAAGGAGGAAGAAACTGTCCTGAAACTGCAAAACAGACATAAATACAATTAAAAACAAAACATGCATACACACATAGATCTATAATATATATATATATATATACTGATCAGACATAACATTATAGCCACCTGCCTAATATTGTGTAGGTCCCCCTTTTGCCATCAAAACAGCCCTGACCAGTCGAGGCATAGACTCCACTAGACCTCTGAAGGTGTGCTGTGGTATCTCGCACCAAGATATTAGCCTATGTAGTCCGATTTTGACCTAATTCTACATGCATCGATGATAAAATAATTAATTCACATAAAATTGAGTGATTTGTTTGGTGATCTGAATTTAATCAGATAATTTGTTGCCAATCTGTTGGAAATTCAACAAAAAATGTGTAATATGTGTAATATGTAGTGTAATATGGAACTTGCTTTAAAAGCACTGTGAGTGGTAAGCGCACCTTTTATATCCAAAAATGAATATAAACCTTTCTGTGTAAACAAACATAGCCTCCATACTGGCATTGTCTCCACATTTCAATGAAATATCTAACTCACTTAATAGCAGTACTACACCACAAAGCCTACTGTAACAGAGCGACTGAAATAGTCATCATACATTCAATGGAAGGTTTTGGAAGCTGTTCTGTGGGTAAAACAAGCACAGTTAGTTATTTGATTTATTTTCGTATTATGTTTAAACAAGTGAACCACTGTTCTCTAGTCTGCAGTTTTCTGGCACTCACACACATATATATATATAAGTACACTAACATGGTCCCAAGTCCACTTGCATATAAAGACTTCTACACCTTCTTGTGGTAAAACAAAGTGTGTGTGTGTGTGTGCGTGTGTGTATTTCTAAAAATAAAGTAGTAGCCAGGTGTTTCATGGTAATTTCCTTCAGTCTTAGGTTTATATATTTATCTATGTTTATCTATCTATTTATAAACCATGAAGGACTCGTATCGCAAACATTGGATTTCATGATTTGTATTATTTGCAATATGGACAGAAACATCTTCAAATGTAATCCATTAATTCATTTTCATTCAGCTTGGTCATGTTTTAACTCTGTACTGAAACTCACTGGAAACTGCAGCTGTGGACACTGTTGTCTCTGGAACATCTGGAACAAAAGCACAGCATCTGTTCATTGTGGCAGTGAGGCATGTTTCTGTTTCCAATATTACAGTGTTATTCATATTCAAATGTATAAATAGATAGGCGATAAGACAGATATGACTATTACTCACAAGTCGAGGCTTCACTTTCCACCAAACCTGCAGAGGAGATAACACTAATGTAATATGCTTGTGTGAGTGTGTGTGTTTTTACATACAGCTAATTGAAAACTTAAATCAGCTTGACATTTCAGCCACCGAAGCTAACACACAAACTAAACTAGCTAAACAAGAAGTAATGTTGCTATGGATGGGCCAGTAGAAGTAACGACAGACAGCATTGTTTAAAGGTAAAACTGCATTTGGTGCATGAGAACACATGTACTGTAAATGTGAAAGACATGCTTTCTCACCCTCCACTTTGATGCTGATCTCCTCGCTGCGCTGTGAGATTATTGCTTCGCTCCTGGTCTCCAGTTCAACAGCACAGCTCACAGACACCTCAGCACTGGGACTCCTGCCTCTCTCTCTCAGCAGCTGCCTTCCAGACACACTGAGGACACACGCCTTTAACCTGTACGGCTCTGATCTGAAAGACACCGTGTCCTGATTGATGTAGAAATGGCAGCGTGTTCCTCGGTCGGCTTCACAGCGAATTCTGGCTTTCTGCTCTGCAGTGACACGAGCAGGATCCACATGAATCTGAAGTCTTCTGAACTTGTCTGAAGAGCAAATAAGAGACACTCCCTTCAATAATCTTCTCCAGAGAACAGTGAGAGATTATTTCTATTAAAAGGAACCACAAAGTGGTGATATAAGTATATATCTATATCTATACATTCAGTATATATATATATATATATATATATATATATATACACATATGAGAAATACATCTCATATCAGTGCTGTGTCTATAGAAGGTAAGAAAAATAAATGAAGACTCACCAGACACCTCTATTTTAATTTTCTCACTCCGCTGAGAGGAAACATTTTTACCCTCCATCATCAGTTCAACAGCACAGCTCAGAAGGACCTCTGCTCTGCTCTGATCAGCTCTCTTCTCCAGGAGCTCCCCCCCAAACACAGTGATCAGACAGGCTTTGAACCGGCACTTCTCTGATCTGAAGGGGACCTCGCTCTGGTCAGTGTAGAAATGGCAGTGAGATCCATTCTCAGTGTTACAGCGAATTTGCACTTGCTGCTCTTTGTACACGTGCTCTGAATCCACTTGTAGGTGAGGAATTTCTAGAGGATCTGTGTGAAACAAGCAGGAGAAATGTCTAATCGGTTATATATTTCAAAACGTAAACAGCTACATTGTTAGGGATCATCTGAGCTGCTGAATCTATACTGTAGCCTGCTGAATGCATTCAGAGAAGCTAAGCATTACAGTAATCACCTCTATATAAGACCGCTGAAGCATGAACTGATGAAGAAGCATGTACTGACTTTTTCACACACAGAATGTACTGAAAGTGAATAACATCACGTAGACGGAAAACTGAGGCTCTCAAGAAATTCAGAACATGAGAATTGAAAGCCATACCAGCATTAAAAATATTGTGGAGTTTCAGCCATCAGAGTTAGACCTAAACTCACATCCCTGAATAACTAAAACCGTTAGTCGTTTTCTTTGTGTTTTTGCTTTTTGCAGCCAATACATAAAGCTGTAATGTCACCTTGGATCAGTTCAGAGAATTCTGTTACATAGAAGATTGATGTAGTGTGGAAGTACAGAAATGCAGAACACTGATAATTCACACATTAGATTTTATCCTTTTACAGTTAATACTCTGGGTTCCCATGCAAAACAAATACTCTTTGTAAAATAATGAGATATATTGTACATCCAACTAAAAATACTGAATGTTAAGCAATCTGCTTCCAATGGTGTTTTGGAAGTGTACAATAAAGTGACTTTTCACAGTATGAATATTTAAAGATCTTAACCAGAATCTCGCTGTTTCTGAATTCCTCTGTCAGCTCTATACAGACAAAACAGAAAAATCTGTAAACATGTAAATTAAAAACCTGGAAAAAATATTGATGACCCCCTTGAATAAACAGAATTGAACAAAACAAACTCAGGAGAAGCATTTATCAGAGCAGCCATAGCAGAGGAAGATCAATACAGATATACATTATTCTGATTATAATACTACTTCTACTGCTATTACTACTACTAATAATAATATAATTCTGCTTCGTAGCAGCATTCACCAATTGGCTGAGTTGAATGAAAAAAAATCTGTAAACATGTAAATGAATGCCATACCTGAAGAGGCTGGTCTCACTTCAACCCCAGCTGTAACTTGCAGAGAAGAAACACAGGTTCAGGGTGAGTGACATGAATACCAAAATTACACCGTGCCCAAATATTAAATCAGCAATCAGCAAGTATTAAAGGAGAAAAGAAAAGTGTGAATTAAAACAGTGCTGGTGTTGGAGGTACTCACTCAGGGTGAGAAGCAGTACGAGGAGCATCGTGACGATACAGCGTCTGAGATGCTGAATGTCCGGCTCTAGAGACTGTGCAGTGAAAGTGCGGAACTGCCTCTGTCTTAGAGGCAGGAAACAGGAAGAGGAAAGACCTTGTAGGAGGACTGAGTGACGACGTCGAGGTGGGGCTGCTTGACCTTTTACAGGAGCTGAGCTCTAGTGAAGCCACTGAATCACAGCTTTAGATATTTATTGTGTGTATTGTATTGTCGCTGCTCCACTTCAGCCACGGTCTTTGAAACTGCTCTTCCTCTCGTGGCTGAAGGAGGAGTTTGGACACAGACCTCACAGATCCCACTTCAGGTCACACTGTATATTATTGCCTCGCATTGATCGTTGATGTTAATGGAAATATATTAACTGAACTTAATGAGCAACTGAGGATGAATATATGGCAACAGTTTGCACCACAATTGTACCATCATTTAAACCATTTCCCCCAAATAACACAAGTGTGAAAGTCATTGGTGAATCCAGTCCTGTGACAATATAAACCACGCCGCACTTCTTTTCTCATTAACATTGATAATAAAACATAATCACAGCCCAGGGAATTATATTTGGCCCCAGAGAGCAAGAAGAGAGAGGGAGGGAGAGGAGAGAGGGAGGGAGGTCTGCTTTATTTGACCATAGCCAGGTGAGAATGTGTGGCACTTTGGGTCAAACATACAGGGGTCTGAAGTTGTATTTGTCCCATTGAAACTCCAGTGTGTCAGACAGTGAAAGCCGTGCTTTCACACACAGCTGGGGCAGCGGTGTCCTGGGTGTGTGAGGAGACGGTGAGGTCAGTCACAGAGGCGCTATATATATATGAATGTATGTGGCTGTGTGATATACAGACTAGCAGCACACTGGAGCTGTGGGGAGACAAACCACACAAGCCTTTCTATTAAAAGGAACCTAAATGTGGTGATATAAATATGTATCTGAATATATATGCTGTATACATGGTAATTTCCACCCAGCTTATAAAATGTGAAGTGATTGTAGTGCACTGTTTCAGAGCAGATCTCTCAGTAGAGTTATCTGTATATTTACTGTTTGTCTCGTTAATTTACCTGTTCATAACTGACTGTGCTTCTGTGTACAATGTCAAGTGGCTGCCTGATCCGAACCTTGGCTTGAAAGCTGCTCTTCCAGGTGCTGAGCTGTGCCTCTCGAATAAACTGCTGTTTCTACTAATCCTGTCTGTGTTCCTATTTCATCACTGAAGAGCTGCCAGCTTAAAACCACAGTCAAACACAGACCTGCAGTCCTGCCCCTGCATATGATCAGACTGGCATCATGGTTGTCCCGCCATCAGTAGTTCTTGAAAAATGACGGCACCAAGGAAATCAAAAAGAGGCGATTTCATGGTAAACTGTTTTTATTCTTTTTTACAATTGATGTGTTTATATTTTAAAGCAATAAACAAGTTCGATTGACAAAAAAGTAATAAGAAAATTTTAAAAATGGAAAAACAAAACTTTGATTTGCAGGGACATGTGCAGAACTGTGGCTGTGTACCAGCAGCACTGTTTCATAAATCATCAGTAATAAAACAGAGCAGAATCACAGTTTCCCTGTTGCTGTTCAGCATCCAGTCCTCCCTGCCTGATGACGGGCCGCCGTCCTCCGATCCTCTCTATGTTCACAGTTCACCGAGGCGTACTGCGCACTGTCGTCACACTGAGGCGCCCAGGTCGCTCTCTTCCCATGTGTGTTGTGTGTTAGAGAGGCGTAGCACAGCTCTGTCCTGGGGTCTGGTCTCTGACACACTTCCACTGCAGCCTCGGATTTCAGCTGTTCAACCAGGAGACAATTATCACAGAGATCATTATTTAAAACACAAACACAAATCTTTAAATGAAAATGCCTCGAGATTGGAATGCATTCTTTTAGATCTGTTCTGATGAAACATTTAAATCATTCAGAATTCTTAAAATTAAATATACATTTTTAATTGAGTGTGTGCGTATGTGTGTGTGTATATTTACAAAATGCAGAATGTCACACACAGTCGCTTGATCTCTGGTTTACCTCTGCAATCTGCTGGCATTGCATCCTGACATCTGTAACGGGCAAGAAGGAGGAACATTTTAATTGTCATCCTGCTATGGAGAAATGACTCAAGTAACCGGTAACAATTCTAAAAACATCACATCTAATTCTAGTTTTTAGACATTTCTTAAACAACATACATAAATTATAAAATCAATGGGCAGATTAGTATTGATTTAATCTGGCTCCATGACTGATGGAAATAAATTAATATATTAATATTAACAAATTAAATCAGAAATCAGTCTGTTTTTTGTCACAATTCCTGTATTTGACAAAAACGTAAAAATAATTAATAAATACAACCTGAGTACCTGGTTTCTCTCGGTTCCTTTCTCTCATGTCAGTAGAGATTTCATCACATACATTAAAATCATGATTATTCCTACAAAGAACAAAAGGATATAAATAGAAAATAGATCTATGCCTTTTTAACAACAAATTCAGTAGACATTATCTTAATCTAACGATGCAAATATTTAATAGGAAACGCAAAATAAATCATAGAATATTAAATTATTAAAACCTCACCTGTCAGTGGCCTTCCTATCTCCCTCTGAAATCACACGTTCTGTCCTTGAGGAGGAACAAGGCCAGGGAAAACACTGCCGCAATGTAGAGAAGACCACAGACAATCCCAGCTATTGGGACGGACTGGGAATTCCCTGCAAGACATTCAATTAAATGACTTAATAAATACAACAATAACCAATTCAGCATTAGAGCTCCTGCTCTTGCCCTAATGTCAGTGAGATCCTTAACAACTCATCATTAGAATAAAAACATGCATATATAAAGGCATTAATAAATCAACTAACCTCCATTCAGTGTCACCTCTACTTTGACACTCTCACTGCGTCGTGACTTCACTGTGGATTCGCCTCCACAGCACAGCTCAGCAGGGTCTCAGAGCTGCTCCCTCTGTGTCTCTCTGACTGCAGCTCCTTCCCCAGCAAAGTCCGGCTGCAGCCCTTAGCCTCCACACTGTACATCACTGGTCTGAAGAGCGTAACACCAGAGTCTTTGTAGAAAAGACAGCGCACTCCCATCTCTCCCATCTCAGCGTGACAGAGCACTTGGACACGGTCGTCTTCATTGACAAGCTGTGCAGTCACGTTAATGTGAGGTCTTCCATGTTTGCTAAGCTTGTCTGTGGGAAATACAAACATAAGGTGTTGTTTTTTCAGGGATCATCAATAATTGCAGATATATGTCCATTGTGAGTTGCTGGTGATTTTTTTTTCATCAGCTTCAATTGTGACTCACCAACTACCTCTACTTTCACAGTCTCGCTGCGCTGTGAGGTCATTATCTGTCTACCCTTCATCAGTTGAACTGCGCAGCTCACTGAGACCTCAGTGCGGAGCCCAGAGCCTCTCTCCCCCAGCAGCTCCTCTGCAGACACAGCGAGGTGACAGAATTAATCTGCCCTTAATGGCTCTGTTCTGAGAGGGACTTGGTTTTGATCAGTGTAGAATTGGCAGTGTGTTCCCTTCTCAGACAGACAGCACAATTGAATATTATTTCCTATATTAATGCTTTTGCTGGGAGAGTCAATAGAAGGTTTTGGAAGCTGTTCTGTGGGTAAAACAAGCACAGTTATTTATTTGATGTGTTTTTGGATGTTTAAACATAATAAAAAAATGAACCACTGGTCTCTGCAGTTTTCTGACACTCTCACACATATATATAAGTACGGTAACACGGTCCCGGTCCACTTGCACGTAAAGATTTCTAAACCTTCTTGTGGAAAAACAAAGTGTGTGTGTGTGTGTGCGTGTATGTATTTTAAAAAATAAAGTAGTAGCCAGGTGCTTAATGGTGGTCATTTCCTTCAATCTTAGGTTTTCTAATAATCTACTTATAACCTATGATGGAGTCATATTGCAAACACTGGATTTCATAATTTCAATTATTTGCAATATGGACACAAACATGTTCAAATGTAATCCATGAATTAATTTTCATTCAGCTGCACATTTTTTTAATCAATATGACACGTCTCGGTGAGAGTGAATCCAAATAATAACTTTAATTAATAAAACATGAACAAAGTACCTGAACACCCTGGTGTCACTTCAACTCCAGCGATAACTTAAACAAAATACAAATAAAATACAATTTCACAATTTCATAATTACACGGTAAAGTATTTAAAACATGAACAATTGTATTGAGAGTACAAACAAATCAATTACAAGCAATGATAATATGTACTTACTGAAGACAAGGAACAAGATAAAACCCATCCTGATCAGACAGAGTCTAAGTGTGATCTGGCTCGAATGTGATACTTAATGTGTGGAACTGTGTGTTGTAGACAGGAAACTTAAAAAAACAAACCCTGCCCAGAATGAGATGATGTCACAGTTGCATCATCATCTCTGATAAAGAGGTCAAGCCACAGCTGAGCTATTTTTGTTTTAGTCTCTTCAATTATCTATTTTGATCAAACTTGTGTATATTGTTGTCCAGCTCACAGGTCCTTTATTGTTCTTGTAGGACTGTGTCTATTATTATTGTAATTATAATGCAGAGGAGTGTCCATTCACAGATCATATATATCAAATCACACTGCGTCCTCTAGCCCTGGTGCTTCACGATCATCTCTGAAGCACAGGCACAGTGAGCACAGTCATGAGTAGAAGTGTTTCATAATGGAGGCGCTTTGCTGACAGACCTGCAATGGAATTAATTTCTACCTTCGCGGGTGTAATCTGAGGATCAGTCCCCTGTATGTTTGTTAGTTTTCTCATATATAAACCCCACTGTGTTGTGCTAGTGACCAGGTAGAGGCCGATCGCTGCAGGAGGTTTGGGCCTGTGAGGTGCTGCACCCCGCAGGTCTTTGCTTAGACAGGCATGCCTCCCAACTCCCAACACTTGAAAATTAGTTTCAAACTGCAGCAGGAAGCACATTGATCTGGATCACTCACTCTGAATAAAGAGCAAAATGGATCAGATCTGAGGTGTTTTCTGTTTATCATTTGTTCTGCACAGTATAAAATAGTCAGGTGACATTGTTATCCAAACTGCTTTTTGCATAAAGGCTTATATCAACATCCTACAGCTAGGAGAGTCTATGATGTGGCAGAAAACCACTGCACAATGACACGAATATCCAGTGTCTTATTTAACTGGCATAGTTTCCTTGTCTACCTTCACTTTTCTATAGATGTGAATTGAAGCTGTGGGAGCAATGCTTAATTATTTAGTCCTCATGAGAATGAGGTAGTATTCCTATAAAGATATTGACAAACATGTACTGGATACCAGGGTATGAAACACAGGTGAATTATATGCAATTAACCATGTTGTAAACCATATATACAGCTCTTGCTATGATGTTGCATCTGTTATTTTTCTTATGGTGAATCCAAGTAACAGCCTGAAGCCAAGAAAATGGAAAATGGGCCCAATGCCCATGGATTGTACCCCACTTTAAACAAACTTTAACACAAACAAATGTACATTTTTGTCACTTAGAGTGCAGCAATGCAGAGGAATTACAGACCGTCCTGTTATGACTATTATGGGGTTCTTGTTTCTTTCTGAGTTCAGTAGCTGATAGCATCAAACAGTCGTTCAAAGTAGTCTGCTTTGGAGATTGCTCACACAAGGAGGCCACACTGCTGCAGATCATTGGTTTGCATAAAAACGTATTTTGCATGTGGAACCAGACAAAGAAAAGAGGCTGCAGGGAGAGGGGAGAGTGGTTCAATGTGTTTTCAACGTGGAACCAGAAAAGTGAGTGTGCAGGGGGAGAGAGACAGACAGAACTGCTGTGGAGATGAGCAAGGACAACACATGCCTTAGAGATTCAGAGTCTTGTGTAATTCCTAAATCCAGGACTTTTACTAAAAAAACATTCTTGAATTGACACAGAGAGTTCTCTGGGCTCTGCCAGGTCACGTAATGCATTAATAGACACACTGTAAAGTTTGTTTATGATTTCAGCTAGGCAATTGTTAAATAGTGTCATATTTCACCTGTTCAACACACCTCAGTGGTCAGGTGATTAAGAACACAAAGGGGAGAGAGACAGTCTCAAATTCCGGTAGTGTCCGGGCTTTATTAATGGTCAGGTCCTTTCAGGGGACACAGACAAACAGGGAAAACAAAAGCAAAATTAAGACACAAACGTCCACAAAACAGGGTGCTCCGGGCAGGCAGGGGTTGTATAAACAGTTCTCCTTCTCTCTGGTTAGCTGCTTCCATGGGGGAGGGAGAGGGATTAAATAAACTTCACAATCGCCTCGGTGCTCATTGCCCTCAGCCGTGAGTCCGCCACCTGTTAGCGAGGCAGCGGACAACACAGCTGCGGCACATGAGCACCTCATCAACGGACGTCAGCAGCAGCCGTGCTGTGACAGACAGCGGGCTGTCACACACCCCCCCCTTAGAAAACGACCACCCGACAGGTGGGCCGGGAGAGAGAAGGGAGGGAGAAGAGGAAGGGACAGGGGAAGGGACAGGGGAAGGGGAGGGAAAGGGCCGGGAAAGGAAGTCTGCATTGAGGTGCTGGTGGCTGGGGCGGTGACGCACTTGGAAGTTGAAGTCCTGCAGCGCGAGATACCAGCGGGTGATGCGGTGGTTGGAGTCTCTCATGCGGTGCAACCACTGCCGGGGGGCGTGGTCTGTCTCCAGGGTGAAGGGGCTCCCCTGGAGGTAGTAGCGGAGTGTCTTCACAGCCCACTTTATAGTGAGACACTCCTTTTCAATGGTGCTGTACTTACGCTCCTGGGGCGATAGTTTTTTACTTAGATAGAGGATTGGGTGTTCCTGACCTCCAACACTCTGGGACAGGACTGCGCCCACTCCAACCTACGAGGTGTCGGTCTGTAGAATAAAGGGAAGAGAGAAGTCAAGACATTGTAACACAGGGTGTTGGCAGAGGCGATCCTTAATCGCTAGGAAAGCCACCTGGCACAGCTGGTATCTGGAGCACCTGTTAGTATGGTCAGGGGGTAACCCAGGGTGGCAAACTCCAGCAGAAACCGGCGATAATACCTGGCAAACCCCAAAAACTGCCGAACTTCCTTTTTGGACTTAGCAGGCGGACAGGAGGCGATAGCGATTACTTTGTCAACGACTGGCCCTAACTGCCCCCCTCCTAAGAGGTACCCCAGATACTTAGTCTCCCTCCTCCCAACTGCGAACTTGCCCGGGTTTGCTGTGAGCCCCGCCTGCTGAAGGGACCGGAGCACAGCTGCGACCTGGACAAGGTGGCTATTCCAGTCCTTACTGAAATCACCACATCGTCCAAGTACGCAGAGGCATTTCGCTGGTGGGGCCAGAGCACACAGTCCATCAGCCTTTGGAAAGTGGCCGGGGCTCCATGCAGCCTGAAAGGCATAGTGCAGAACTGGTACAAACCTTGAGGAGTGGAGAAAGCAGTTTTCTCTCGGGACTCTGGACTGAGGGGGATCTGCCAGTATCCTTTGGTTAAGTCCAGTGTCGTGAAAAAGTGAGCAGCGCCCAGCCGATCCAGCAACTTGTCCACACAGGGCATCGGATAGCCATCAAACCTAGACTCTGCATTGAGCTCCCTATAATCAACGCAGAATCTAGTGCTGCCGTCAGGCTTTGTCACCAAGACTATAGGGCTACACCACTCCGACTGTGATTTCTCAATGACTCCCAGCTCCAACATCTTCTGCACTTCTTTGTTGACAGCCTGCTTTTTGTAATAGGGGGTGCCATAGGGTTTGATATGCACGCAGGTGTCCGGTCCCGTGTGGATGTGGTGTTCAATGAGAGGTGTGAGACCGGGTCGGTGAGAAAAGACATGCTGGAAGCGGTGCAATAAAGAGCGAACCTGCTGTTTCTGGGTGTTTGATAAATTGGGTTCAATGCGAACCTCAGAAACAGCGGCTTCAGACTCTTCATTTTGGGAGGAGCTAAGAGCACACAATGCTTCCTCCTCTCGTCACTTCTTCAGCATGTTCAGATGGTATATCTGCTTTTCTCTCCGACAGTCCGGGCGACACACCTCATAATCAACATCCCCTAAGCGGTGTGTGACCACAAATGGTCCCTGCTACTTAGCCAGCAGTTTAGATGTTGAAGTTGGGAGTAACACCAGTACCTTGTCCCCTGGGGTGAACGATCGTAACCGGGCTCCCCTGTTGTCCAAGCGCTGTTGTCGCTCCTGGGCCTGTAAGAGATTCGACTGTGCAAGTTTCCCCAGTGCCGATAGCCGATCTCTCAGGTCCAGGACGTGCTGTACCATAGAGGTCTGGGAGGGGGCGGCAGCCTCCCAGTCCTCCTTTATTAAGTCGAGGATGCCCCTCAGCCACCTCCTGTACAGCAGCTCAAAGGGAGAGAAGCCGGTGGACGCCTGGGGCACCTCGCGTACAGCGAACAGCAGTAACTTGTCCCAGTCCCGAGCGTCTGTGCTCACAAACTTACAGATCATGTTCTTTAGTGTTTTATTAAAGCGCTCCAGTAAGCCGTCTGTCTGGGGATAATAGATTGAGGTCCTGTTGGACTTTGTCCCCAGCAGCCTACAGAGGTCTCGCATCACGTGTGACATGAAGGGAGTGCCCTGATCTGTCAGGATTTCCTTTGTACTGCACTGGCACTGGTCTTCTGGCACTCTGGACAGGCATCACACCACCTCTCTACGTCCTTTTGGATGCCTGGCCAGAAAAACCGGTCCGTTATCCGGCTTAAGGTCTCGTCACAACCCAGGTGACCCGCCATAGGTACTTTGTGTTCAGAGAGAAACACAAAGCGCCTGTGCAAACGTGGTACCAGCAATTGTTTTGTAACCGTTTCCCCCCCTCAGTTTTTGGTTACTCTATATAATAAATCTTTGTCAATGTGGAACTGTGGATATGAGCGCGCCCTCTGTACATTCACTATGTGACCGTCCACAACTGCGACCTGGTCATATAACCGACCCAGGGCATCATCCCAGGACTGGTCCAGAGCGAAATCGGAAACCACTGCGCCAGCGGTGTCAGCCCTCCTGGTGTAGGAAAGGGAGAGCTGGTGAGTCCCAGAACTCGTTCCCTCCCCCGGTTCCACAGAAGCTGCCTCCATAGCCCTCCTTCCACACATCAGGTCGGGAGTTCAGGATGATGATGCCGCGGAGCTTCCCCACATCGGCCACAAATTTGAATGCTGGACACAAAGGGAAGAGAGAGAGTCTCGAATTCCGGTAGTGTCTAGGCTTTATTAATGGTCAGGTCCGTTCAGGGGACACAGGCAAACAGGGAAAACAAAAGCAAAATAAAGACACCAACGTCCACAAAACAGGGTGCTCCGGGCAGGCAGGGGTTGTACAAACAGTTCTCCTTCTCTCTGGTTAGCTGCTTCCATCGGGGGGGAAAGGGATTAAATAAACAGGGCACAGCTGCCGCTGACGTCACAATTGCCTCGGTGCTCATTGCCCGCAGCCGTGAGTCCACAGCCTGTTAGCGGGGGAGCGGCCAACACAGCTGCGGCACATGAGCACCTCATCACCGGACGTCAGCAGCAGCCGTGCCGTGACAGACAGCGAGCTGTCACGAACTCCTTAATTTTATTAACAACCTCCTGCATCATCTCTCTGTATTTTTTCTGAGTGTTCCTGTATACATCACGTGGTGTCGTCTTTCGTGACTTCACTCAATCATTGTCGTAAAGACTTAAAGTGACATTGCTAAACAATGAACAATATCTTCACATGACATCTTAACTTCCCTGTTCCCTTTCTTTTAGACATTCAACATTTATCATGCACAACAAACAACAACCTGTCACCCAGCAGATAAACATTCTGCACAATATAGACAAACAACATAACTGTAATCATTCTTATAAACAGAACAACAATTCAAATAAACGACCTCCCTCCCTAAGGTATTTTCCTTAACATTTCCCTCTGTGTCTCTCTGTTTTTTTTTTTTTTTTACAGGTCCAGTCTAACAACAG
Organism: Amia ocellicauda; assembly: GCF_036373705.1. NCBI lineage: Eukaryota > Metazoa > Chordata > Actinopteri > Amiiformes > Amiidae > Amia > Amia ocellicauda. Next base: position 33,743,972 of record NC_089858.1, on the reverse strand, counting down.
GCTTACTAACTCTTCCGGACCAGGTTAATATCTGTCCATGTGTAGGGCTGGGGTTTGTTTCCTCAGTTTGTTGTGTTGGTGTAGACTCAGTTGCATCAGTGGGTGTAGATTAGATGTAACAGTATCTTTTGTTTGTGCATAATGTGTGTGTGTTGTCTGTATGTTCGGCACACACAGCTTGGAGATGGCGTCGATTCCGACTTAGTACTGCCCCTTGTTCCATCTCAATGACGTAGGAATGAGGTGTCACACAGTTTTGTGAGGACCGTGTCTCTGGGTCTCAGTGTTGGCAGCCGTTTAGCTTCGTGACGACGATTGTAGCAGTATGCTTTTCTGTCTTTCTCTTTCATGTCTTTCTGTTTGACAGTCCTTCTGTGCGGCCACCTGGGTTGAAGATTTTTCTCCAGGGTGGGCAGAGTGGTTCTTATCTTTCTGCCCATCAGAAGTTCAGCTGGACTGAATCCAGTGGTTGCACAGGGGTTCGTTCGATAGCACATAAGAGCTGTTAGAGGGTCTCTCTGCTTTAAGATCCTCTTTGCGACTTGCATTGCTCTCTCTGCATGTCCATTTCCCTGAGGGTGGTGAGTGCTTGAGGTGATGTGTTTGAAATCCAGTTGTCTGGCCAGTTCTTGAAATTCTATGCTGGAAAACTGGGGACCATTGTCGCTCACCACTTCCTCTGCAATTCCGAATCTGGCAAAAACAGTTTTCAGCTTCTGGGAAAGTGAGCTGTTGTAGTGGAGGGCAAGTGCAGTATCTCTAGGAATCTAGAGTAATAATCTGATACAATTAAATAATTGTGTTTGTTATGCTCACAGAGATCAAATGCAATTCTTTTCCAGGGCCGTTCAGAGAGCGGTGTGGAGATCAGGGGCTCTTTCTGCTGGGTGTTTCTCAGCTCGTGGCACGTTTGGCACGACTCCACTGTACACTTTATTTGTGCTGACATTCCCAGCCACCACACTGAGTCCCTAGCTCTCTCTTTACATTTTGTAAGACCCTGATGACCTTCATGGATCTTTTCTAGGATCTGTTTTCTCATCAACCTTGGCACAACAATCCTCTTTCCCTTTATCACAATACCCTCATGCTCTGAGAGCTCTGCTTTGGCGAATGTGTATGCCCTGGCCGCTGGATGGGATTTGACTTTCGTGTTGCAGCCATCCTGTCTTAATCAGCTTGATCACAGCCTGCAGCTCATTATCTGTCGAAGTGGTAATTCTAATGCAATACATTTTTCGTTGTGTCGCAGGTATACCTTGCATTACTGCAGCCACTTAGCACTCCACGTCTGTGTGTGTTTCCGTTTCCTCAGTGTTATAGTCCTGAGGGCTCCTGGACAGCGCATCAGCTACAACTGGCGTCTTGTCTGGTGCATACTCAGCTATTGGCTTGAATCTCATTAGGCGCATAAGAAGTCTCTGGCATCGCAGCGGGACATTATTGAGGCTCCTGTTGTTGATGAGAGGAACTAGCGGCTTGTAATCTGTCACCAGCTTAAACTTGTCCAGGCCACACAGATATTTTTCAAACTTCTCACAGGCCCACACACTTGCCAGGCACTCTTTCTTGATCTGCGCATATCGAGTTTCTGCATCAGTAAGTCGCCTTGAGCAGTAAGCTACTGGCTTCCATCCATCGTTATGTAGCTGTAGAAGCATTCCTCCCAGTCCATAGCTGCTGGAATCAGCTGAGACCGCGGTTGTTCAAGCGACATCATAGTATGCGAGGACTGGTGCAGTCGTAAGTTGCTCTTTGATTTTCTCAAAAGCTGTCTGCTGAGTGTGTCCCCAGGTCCACACCCTTTTTAGTTCTTGCAGATTTTGTGGTGGGGCAGCTGCTGGATAGCATCCACCTTTTCTGGATCTGGCCGCACTCCTGTCCCATTAGTTAGTTGACCCAGGAACCGCAATTGGTTTTGTTTGAACTTGCATTTCTCACGGTTCAGCTTTAACCTTCTGCCACAATGTTCACGTCAGCTCCGGTGTCTATTTTGAATTTTACAGGGGTGGCCCCCATCAAGAGCTGCACTGTCCACTGTTCTTCGAGCCCATTTGCATTATAAACAGTGCCTAAAAAATATGCAGGTTGGTCTAAACATTCAGCAACTTCTCTTACTGACCTGCTGTTGCGGCATACTCTGGCCCAGTGTCCAATTTTTTGACATTTGTGGCATTTGCCTTTCCTTGCAGGACAGCGCTCATCACTCATATGCTGTGCATTTCCACATTTGCCACATTTCACATGACCCTCTGCTCGGCTTTTGTCTCTAGGCTTATGTTGTCCACTCAATATTTCCTATTTGAGCTAGAAACCGCCCTCACTGAGCCCACTGTCTCTCCTTGCATGCTGACTCTTCTGACTGCCGGACAGTTTGAATTGTTTGTGCTAACGTGAGGTCAGTTGTTAATTGCAATTTGCGAGAGAGTTCTTTGTCCAGAATGCTGACCACTAAGCGGTCGCGAATATTCTCGTCTCGCGCGTTGCCGAAGTCACAGTGCTTGGACAGCTCATACAGTGCCCTAATGTAAACTTCTGCTTTCTACCTGGGTTTTTGCACTCTGATGAAACCACGCATGTTCATGGATCACATTTCTTCTCAGGAAGAAATATTCATTGAACTTTTCCAGAACGACCATGAAGTCATTTTTCTGTGCTTCTTCTGCAAACACAAACGATTTATAAATGTTCTCTGCCTCGCTCCCCATGGCATAAATGAGACAACTCACTTGTACTTCTCCGTCCTCTTTATCCAATTTAGTAGCGGTCCGGAATCTCTGAAAACGCTGTCTCCAATCCAACCACTCCGTCGGCTTATCGAAGGAAAAACTTTGCCATCATATCAATACGCGTTAGAATCCTGTCTTTTTGACACTTCTGACACCATGTAAAATGACTGAGTGTAGGCAGTTTCTTTATAGAACTCCTTAGTTTTATTAACAACCTCTATTAATCAGCTCTCTGTAACTTTTCTGAGTGTTCCTGTATACATCACGTGGTGTCGTCTTTCATGACTTCACTCAATCACTGTAGTAAAGACTTAAAGTGACATTGCTAAACAATGAACAATATCTTCACATGACAAATATTTTATCAGAATGAATAGATATTATTTAATGCTTTGTTTACCGTTTCAGGCTGTTGTGGTGCTGCAGTGATGGTCGAGTCTGAGGAGAATAAAGAACAAGACAGATTGACTGCAGTGGAGAGCGGAGCCTGTGTGACTCTCAAAAAGAGTGAAAAGAGTTGGTTTCATATAATTCACACTCATTTTATTATCATACTTACAGAGGCAAGACTCAAAATTGTGGTTTCCATGTTGCTGATCCCTACTGAAGAAGATAATAAATCTGAGAGTTATTTATACAAATATGATATATACAGTACTGTGCAAAATTTTAGGCAGGTGTGAAAAAATGCTGTAAAGTAAGAATGCTTTCAAAAATAGACATGTTAATAGATTATATTTATCAATTAACTAAATGAAAAGTGAGTGTACAGAAGAAAAATCTACATCAAATCTGGTGTGACCACCATTTGCCTTCAAAACATCATGATTTCTTTTTATCTCCAATTGTTTATTTGTTCTATGTGTTCTATGCTTTAATTTCAGAGTACATTAAGACATTAAACTGCATACATTTTAATACAAACTCAGGGGCTCAGCCCCCCCTGGAATTTTGATTAGTTACTTAATCATTCAAGGTAAAAAATAAAACAAACACCCTCCCCCGCCACTCTTACCAGAGAAAACACGGTCAGCCCCCCCGCTCTTGAAAATTACTTTATCTGACAGTGGTCGTAGGGATTTCAGCTTAGCACCCCCCAGGAATTTCAAAACTCAGTGCCAATGTATTACACTATCAGTTCTACACAACTAGGTTTTATGTAATTGTGATTTATCTAATCCTTGAATAGTACACACAATATTCTACCAGTGTGGTTTACTGCGATTCAGTTCTGCAGATGTTCGATAGCGGGGAGGGCTGGCAGACTGCGTCGACTTGAGGACTTGGTTGCAAAGCATCCAGGTTTTTGGTAGAGAAGTTCTGGTTCTGATTGTTTTCTGGGTTTCCACTTCGGTTCCTTCCAATCTTCCTGGTTTTCATCTCCTAGGGTTTTTTTCTCCCAGCTTGTTCCACTCCAAATTGCTAGTTTTAACTTTCTGTTTTATAGGTTTTAGACAGATTCTAATCTTGTACAAAATGTTAATAGTAAATGGCACAAATGTTATCTAAAGTTTCTAACTCTCTATATTTTCTAGTTTTAGTCTATCAATTAGATTTTCATGTGCCTCAAAGCATGACCTTACCAGGTGTTCTTTTACAGTAATATTAACTGTAACGTCCAGATGCGTCCACGTTTTCTGCATACTTAACTATGGAGATGTCTGCTTGACAGACAGGGAAGAGAAACGCATCAGATACACATCAGCTACCATATGTCAGAAGATAGAATATCAAGTAATTACAGTTTTATTAGCAGCATGGAGTGAAATCCACATACAGAGACAATTACTGCTTACACTTAATATCCAAGTGTATTAAAAACTTGCCGAGCTCAGATCTGACAAGAATCCGGTGCAGTGCTGTGACAAGTTTAAAAAATACTGAAGGACAACAATCGGAGTGGTAGCAGCTGATTTTATTAATATTGTATGAACAACTGGATGGTGTTTCAGGCTGTCGTCTGTGAATGATGTGCAGGTCTGTTGTACAACAGCTCCGCAAAGACCATCAGTGTGAAAGCAAACACGATTTACTTAACGTGTGCCCATTTACAAGTTAAATTAATGAATAAATAAATACAGCAGATCTGGGTTTCCCTGTAAAATATTAAGGACTGTGTGACAGGACGCCGTCTGTCACTGCACGGCTGCTGCTGACGCTCGCTAATTAGGTGCTCATGTGCTGCAGCCGTGTTGTCCACTGCCTCGCAAACAGGCTGCGGGCTCACGGCTGCAGGCAATGAGCACCGAGGTGATTGTGTCGTCAGCACCAGCTGTGCTTCGGTTACTTAATCTCTCTCTCTCCTTCCCCGGGTAGGAGCTGTCCAAGGCGGAGGACGACTTACTAGGCTTCCAGCAGGAATCTTATCTGTTGTGCTTTGTTGAGCACACGAACAAACTGGAGTATAATAAAATGATAAAGTAGAGTGAAATACATTTCACAAGGAAATAATTTACACTGAATTGCAAGAACAGCACAAAGGGGAACATGATTCATTATTCAATAATGCTTCTGAATAAAGCAGTATACATTTGAATTTGAATAGCACAGTATTTCTCTGCTGTTTTGAAAAGGACCATTATTGTCAATGGAGTCAGGAAGCTCTCCTCTGAGGCTCTCTCAGTCAGCAGTGCTCAGCGCGTGTCATTGTGGAGGTCTCTGTACACTCTTCAGTCTCTCTCCACTGCTGATTCTGTGGAGACGCAAAGAGAGAGAAAATGTTGAGGTCATTAAAACGCCTCCCAGCTGGAGAGATCTTGATGTGTCTTCCATATAGTATCACATGTTGGACACTGGATCTCTGAAGCAGACATCTGCACAGCTGATATATCTTATGTATCAAGTTTCCAAATTAAAGTGCTTTCCCAAAGCTCAGAATATATATGGCTTCTTTACTATGACGTGAATATTCATGATCTGTTTACCATCACACTCTGAGGGGGATCTTCCTCCATCTTGTCCCCTGTGAAAAAGAACAAGGACAGTATTATGTTTTGTCAAGCTTGCAGAGAGTGTAACACATGTACCCATTTAGACACACATACTTACCAACACAACTCTCAGAACCACTGTTTCCATGTTGCCGCTCCCTACAGAGGGGCAGGATTAAGAAACTTAGAGATCATTACATTTATTGTAAAAATTTAACAGTTACATTTTAATATATCTTCAGTAAAGAGAAGAATAATACATTTAAATCCAACATAATATTGTAACATCCTGGGGGACTTCAGAGATTCGAACCTTGGTCTCCCATGGCACAGAGCCGTAAAAGGTCCAGCCCCCTTAGCGAGACCTCGGGTTCGCTAAAATATTCGTTTATTTTAATATGCTAAATAAAATAATATCTTGGGAAAAAAGGTTATCTATGGACATATTTACACATTTAACATTTTTTGTATTATTTGTTTATTTTTTACATATAGAGGTTTGTGTTAATTTTTATTCCCACAATTAATTTTGGAAGTCTACAGAAACTTTTGTTATTTTTTTCTAGAATTTATCATTACAGGTCAACCCATCTGTAGTGTTGTTTTTAAAGAGAAAGACTGGAAGACTGGACCTTTCACTGTCATCTTGACTTCTCTCTGAAAAATAAAAACAGTGTGTGTGTGTGTATATATATATATATATGTATGTGTGTGTGTGTGTGTGTGTGTGTGTGTGTGTCAAACATAGATAAATGCAATTATTTTAAATTACAATCTTGTGTGGGATTTATTTGTAAAATGTGACAGTTTTTGTTATGAATTTTGTAACACATTTGTTTATATTAGTGTTAATATGTTTTTGATTGTTTTGCAATTATGATAAAAATATTGTATCCATGTTTATAATATGTAGGTTTAAGTGTCAGGAACAATCAAGAATAAATGCAGTAGAACACATATACATAAATAATAAAAAAAACTAAAACACAGAAACAACCCTGTCCTGAACTAAAACCACGACTGTGTTCAATGTAACTACTAGGAGTGATTGAGTCCAATAGTAGAGCATCAGCTGCAGTTCTGTTAGTGTGAGGAAGCTTAACGCACTGTGTCTGAAGTAAAGGACACTCAGAGCTGCTGTCACCATCAGACAGAGCAGTTCACTGGCAGCTACCCACAAGAAAGGTGGAAGAAACTGTCCTGAAACTACAAAACAGACATAAATACAATTAAAAACAAAACATGCATACACACACACATATATGTATGTATGTATATATATATATATACACTCACCTACAGGATTATTAGGAACACCTGTTCAATTTCTCATTAATGCAATTATCTAACCAACCAATCACCTGACAGTTGCTTCAATGCATTTAGGGGTGTGGTCCTGGTCAAGACAATCTCCTGAACTCCAAACTGAATGTCTGAATGGGAAAGAAAGGTGATTTAAGCAATTTTGAGCGTGGCATGGTTGTTGGTGCCAGACGGGCCGGTCTGAGTATTTCACAATCTGCTCAGTTACTGGGATTTTCACGCACAACCATTTCTAGGGTTTACAAAGAATGGTGTGAAAAGGGAAAAACATCCAGTATGCGGCAGTCCTGTGGGCGAAAATGCCTTGTTGATGCTAGAGGTCAGAGGAGAATGGGCCAACTGATTCAAGCTGATAGAAGAGCAACTTTGACTGAAATAACCACTCGTTACAACCGAGGTATGCAGCAAAGCATTTGTGAAGCCACAACACGTACAACCTTGAGGCGGATGGGCTACAACAGCAGAAGACCCCACCGGGTACCACTCATCTCCACTACAAATAGGAAAAAGAGGCTACAATTTGCACAAGCTCACCGAAATTGGACAGTTGAAGACTGGAAAAATGTTGCCAGGTCTGATGAGTCTCGATTTCTGTTGAGACATTCAGATGGTAGAGTCAGAATTTGGCGTAAACAGAATGAGAACATGGATCCATCATGCCTTGTTACCACTGTGCAGGCTGGTGGTGGTGGTGCAATGGTGTGGGGGATGTTTTCTTGGCACACTTTAGGCCCCTTAGTGCCAATTGGGCATCGTTTAAATGCCACGGCCTACCTGAGCATTGTTTCTGACCATGTCCATCCCTTTATGACCACCATGTACCCATCCTCTGATGGCTACTTCCAGCAGGATAATGCACCATGTCACAAAGGTCGAATCATTTCAAATTGGTTTCTTGAAAATGACAATGAGTTCACTGTACTAAACTGGCCCCCACAGTCACCAGATCTCAACCCAATAGAGCATCTTTGGGATGTGGTGGAACGGGAGCTTCGTGCCCTGGATGTGCATCCCACCAATCTCCATCAACTGCAAGATGCTATCCTATCAATATGGGCCAACATTTCTAAAGAATGCTGTCAGCACCTTGTTGAATCAATGCCACCTAGAATTAAGGCAGTTCTGAAGGCGAAAGGGGGTCAAACACAGTATTAGTATGGTGTTCCTAATAATCCTTTAGGTGAGTGTATATACAGTACTGTGCAATAGTTTTAGGCAGGTGGGAAAAAATGCTGATGTTGAGATCAGGGCTCTGTGGGGGCCATACCATCACTTCCAGGACTCCTTGTTCTTCTTTACGCTGAAGATAGTTCTTAATGACTATCGCTGTATGTTTGGGGTCATTGTCATGCTGCAGAATAAATTTGGGTCCAATCAGATGCCTCCCTGATGGTACTGCATGATGGATAGGTATCTGCCTGTACTTCTCAGCATTGAGGAGATTCACATTTTCACTCATCAGTCCAGAGCACCTGCTGCCATTTTTCTGCACCCCAGTTCCTGCTGTGTTTTCGTGTTTAGTTGAGTTGCATGGCGTTGTTGCCACATTGGAGGTATGTTTTTTTTGGCCACAAGTCTTCCATGAAGGCCACTTCTGACCAGACTTCTCCAGACAGTAGATGGGTGTACCAGGGTCCCACTGTTTTCTGCCAGTTCTGAGCTGATGGCACTGCTGGACATTTCTGATTGTGAAGGGAAGTAAGCATAATGTGTCTTTCATCTGCTGCAGTAAGTTTCCTTGGCCGACCACTGTGTCTACGGTCCTCTAAGTTTCTTTGTGCTTCTTCAAATGAGCTTGAACAGCACGTCTGGAAACCCTTGTCTGCCTTGAAATGTCTGCCTGGGAGAGACCTTGCTGATGCAGTATAACTACCTTGTGTCTTGTTGCTGTGCTCAGTCTTGCCATGGTGTATGACTTTTGACAGTAAACTGTCTTCAGCAACCTCACCTTGTTAGCTGAGTTTGGCTGTTCCTCACCCAGTTTTATTCCTCCTACACAGTTGTTTCTGTTTCAGTAAATGATTGTGTTTCAACCTACATATTGAATTGATGATCATTAGCACCTGTTTGGTATAATTGTTTAATCAAACACCTGACTATATGCCAACAAAATCCCTGACTTTGTGCAAGTGTACCTAGAAGAATTGATGCTGTTTTGAAGGCAAAGGGTGGTCACACCAAATATGGATTTGATGTAGATTTTTCTTACTTACTTACTTTACAGCATTTTTTCCCACCTGCCTAAAACAGTATATATATATATATATATATACTTTATGATTCTACACCTTTGCCAAGCTTATTGATATGCCACACCTGTCAGGTGGATGGATTATTACAGGGATGTCAACAAATTTGCTAATATGCACTTGTTTGCTACTTTTATTGTGATTTTTTAAACCACATGATCATTACACAGGTGCTTCAGTGCTGGGGACAATAAAAGGCCACTCTAAACTGCAGTTTTGTCACACAACACAATGCCACAGATATATGCAATGCCATGCTGACTGTAGGATTGTCCACTAGAGCTGCTGCAAGATAATTGAATGTTCATTTCTCTACCATAAACCACCTCCAACATCATTTTTGAGAATTTGGCAGCATGTCCAACCGGCCTCACAACTGTAACGTGTAACCATGCCAGCCCAGGACTCCACATCCGTTTTCTTGAGACCAGCTGCCCCGACAGCTGATGAAACTGTGGGTTTGGACAACCGAAGAAGTTCTGCACAAACTGTCAGAAACATCTAAGGGAAGTTCGTCTTCGGCTCGTCTTCCTCACCAGGGTGTTGAACTGACTGCAGCCCTGGTGGACATTCCTACAGTCAGCAGGCCAATCGCTCGCAGAAGCACAGTTGTGTTTTGCTGGGGTTCAAGGAGCGCCGTATTACAAAGAGCTGTAGTAGGGGAGATACCTCTGCATGCTGTATAATTCACAATGCAAATCAAAAGCAAAAAACGAAACAAAACAAAAAACAAATCACAAATCAAAATTATAATTGAAATGCTAATTTACCTCAAATCACTTCTCTTTCATTTCCTTCCTCATACTTTTTCACCTGTATGTGGCCAAATGTGGAAGAGGGGGTTCATAATGATCAGCGTGTGTAAGTCCGTAAAAAAAACAAAAAAAAAAACAGGCGGCAGCGCATAGTTTTCTCTGGATCTGTACAAGCAATTAATGTTCAAAGTCAAGGACGTACCAGTATGGCAGTACCCATTTTGGCCCAGAAAGCACCGCTGTACCTGTACGGCCATACGTTCCAAAGGTATAAATTGTGAGGGCTCTGCCACCAATGGTGCACCTTCCTGCACGCCGGAGTGACTGAGACATGGCGTGCTCGATTGCTGCGAGGATGCATCCCTAGAGACATAGACCACCACTGCAGCGGACTCAATTGGAGGCATACCCTTACACAGGCTCTCAACTGGAAGAGGGAGAGACATGCGCATACGGAGGCAACTCTCTCTGGCACTGTTAAGGTACAATGCTTCAGTTGAAACAACCCTTCGGGTCCCAGTGAATCAGGCACCCCAGTGAGCACTTCCAGTAACAGTGTAGACTCTCAGCAGGAGACAGGCCCGGGAAGTAAAGTCACTGACACAATGTCTGTTCATTTATCTTCGTTTACTGAACGTTTCACACAGCCTTTTATACATCTACAAGCAATATTTCAAAGGAGGATCGGGGCCATCCCGAACCTGGATGATATTTTCTTGGCATATGTCCCGGGGCAGTTCCGAGACACGGGAAGCAATAATTCATTAGGTATTCTTTATAATTAGGAAAACACTATTTCATCCAGACATGGAAGCACTGGTACCAAGGACACAGCACACACTATACTGATAAGAATGTGATATATATATTTTCAGTTCGTTACCTAAGGAATGTCCACGGCAGTAGAAATTATCTCTATCTGTCACACAGATAAGTCTGAGCAGAGAAATCCAAATAAGAACAAGGAAACCCTTATAAGAGCAAGTTTTAACTAGTATCTTACTAGAAAGCAATTTTACCCCAACAGACACCTTGGAAGGGGAGTGGGCGTGTCTGAAACTGCAGGGAGTATCCAACTGTTATAATTTGGACACCCAGCAGTCCTAGGTGCAGTGTTGGGCAGGCGCAGCTGGAGCAACAGGCTCGGGGGAAGCGGCTTCCTCAGAGGCTGCGGACCTGGAGGAGACAGAGGGGCTCAGGGAGAGGCGGAAGTCCAGGGTTCCCGAGCCCCTACTATCACTCGCCGGAGTGGGGGATCACTGAACGTGCCTGCGGTGCTGGGGGCCACAGTCTGGTTGTGCCTTCTGTTGTTGCCCAGACAGACAGGGCAAAGGACCTCCCCACTACAGGAGGGCAAGGTGCGATGGCTGCATGAGGAAAGAACACTGTATCCAGACACTGATGTTTGGGATACAAGTGCCACGTAGGCCCGTAGGCTTTACCAAGCGCAGCAGAGCTCAATCCAAGCAAGCTGAGAGAGCGAGACCTCCTACAGCCACAGTCACGGGCTGTAGTGCGGGCGCAAGCCGGCAGAGGAGCCCCTCTCGCGGGTGAGGTCTCTGACGGCAGACCGAGGCTTAGGATTTACTGTCGCTGCTAACGCTCCCACTCTGAAGGAAAAAGGTCCTGTGGACAAAAAACCAACACAGCAAAGCAGTTGGATAATATAAGACATTATATTAAAACTGAAACTGAAACTGAGGTGAAGCCGGACCTCCGATGCGTAAACGGTACAGAAACGGGATTAGCTCAATTAATAACTAATACAAGCACAAGACACACACACAATAAGCATCACTATAACTGCAGCTAGCCAACTGGAAAACACAAGTCTTTTTGTATCAGAGGAAGAGGCAAAAGAGGAAGTGCCTGTTCCACAGTTAACCACAGACCTGCAGTCCTGCCGCATCATATGACTAGATTGACATTATGATTGTCTCGCCATCAGCAGTTCTTGAAAACAGACGGCACCAAGGAAATCCAAAAGAGGCGATTTCATGGTAAAGTGTTTTTATTATGTTTTACAATGTATGCATTTATTTTTTAAAGCAATAAACAAGCTGGAATGAAAAAAAGTAATACAATAATTATTAAAATGAAAAAAATAAATAAAACACTTTTGCAAGGACATTTGCAGAACAGTAGAGGACAGAAAGTGAGGCTGTGTACCAGGAGCACTGTTACATAAATCATCAGCAACAAAACACAGAGCAGAATCAAGGTTTCCCTGCTGTTGTTCAGCGTCCAGTCCTCCCTGCCTCATGATGGTCCGCCGTCCTCCAATGCTCTCTGTGTTCACGGCTCACCGAGGCGTACTGCACACTGTCGTCACACTGAGGTGCTCGGGTCGCTCTCTTCCCATGTGTGTTGTGTTAGAGAGGCGTAGCACGTCTCTGCCCTGGGGTCTGGTCTCTGTGTGGGTTTATTGAACACACTTCCAGCCAGGAGACAATTATCTCTATGATAATTTTTCAAAACAATTAAAAATAATTTAAATATTTCATCAATAGATATTTTCTTTTAGATCTGTTCTGATAAAACATACATTTAAATAATTCAGAATTATGAAAAATAAATATACATATTTTTAAATTATGTGTGTGTGTATATTTACAAAATGCAGAAAGTCATACACAGTCACTAGATCACTGGTTTACCTTTATTTGCTGGCAGTAAATGCTGACATTTGTAAGAGGGCAAGAAGGATGAACATTTTAATTGTCACTTTGCTATGGAGACATTTCTCAGGTTACTGGTAATAATAATAATGCTAAAATCATCACATCTAATTCTAGTTGTTAGACAAATCAGGATAAGCAGTATTTTTTCTTTAGAAAAATACATACATAATACAGATACAGAGACAGATTACTTTTGAATTAATCTGGCTCCATGACTGATGGACATAGATAAATCAATAAATATATTAATTAGCCAATTAAATCACAAATCAAACTTTTTTGTAACAATTCCTGTATTTGACAACAATGTAATAGTTAGTAATTACGACCTGAAAACCTGGTTTCTCTCTGTCTCTTTCTCTCATGTCAGTAGAGATCTCATCATATACATGTAAATCATGATTATTCCTACAAAGAACAAAAGGATATGAATAGAAGAAAGATCTATGCCTTTTTAACAACAAATTCAGAAGACATTATCTTAATCTAACGATGCAAATGCTTCACAGGAGACAGTAGATAAGATTTTGTTTTAAATCACAGAATATTAAAATATTAAAACCTCACCTGTCAGTGGTCTTCCTATCTCCCTCTGAAATACACAATTCAGAATCACACGTTCTGTCCTTGAGGAGGAACAAGACCAGGGAAAACACTGCCGCAATGAAGAGAAGACCACAGACAATCCCGGCTATTGGGACGGACTGGGAATTCCCTGCAAGACATTCAATTAAATGACTTAATAAATGCAACAATAACCAATTCAGCATTAGAGCTCCTGCTCTTGCCCTAATATCAGTGAGATCCTTAACAACTCATCATTAGAATAAAAACATGCATATATAAAGGCATTAATAAATCAACATTCAGTGTCACCTCTACTTTGACACTCTCACTGCGTTGTGACTTCACTGTGGATTCGTCTCCACAGCATAGCTCAGCAGGGTCTCAGAGCTGCTCCCTCTGTGTCTCTCTGACTGCAGCTCCTTCCCCAGCACAGTCCGGCTGCAGCCCTTAGCCTCCACACTGTACATCACTGGTCTGAAGAGCGTAACACCAGAGTCTCTGTAGAAAAGACAGCGCACTCCCATCTCTCCCATCTCAGCGTGACAGAACACTTCCATGTTTGCTAAGCTTGTCTGTGGGAAATACAAACATAAGGTGTTGTTTTTTCAGGGATCATCAATAATTGCAGATATATGTCCATTGTGAGTTGCTGGTGATTTTTTTTTCATCAGCTTCAATTGTGACTCACCAACTACCTCTACTTTCACAGTCTCGCTGCGCTGTGAGGTCATTATCTGTCTACCCTTCATCAGTTGAACTGCGCAGCTCACTGAGACCTCAGTGCGGAGCCCAGAGCCTCTCTCCCCCAGCAGCTCCTCCGCAGACACAGCGAGGTGACAGAATTGATCTGCCCTTAATGGCTCTGTTCTGAGAGGGACTTGGTTTTGATCAGTGTAGAATTGGCAGTGTGTTCCCTTCTCAGACAGACAGCACAATTGAATATTATTTCCTATATTAATGCTTTTGCTGGGAGAGTCAATAGAAGGTTTTGGAAGCTGTTCTGTGGGTAAAACAAGCACAGTTAGTTATTTGATTTATTTTCGTATTATGTTTAAACAACACTGTTCTCTAGTCTGCAGTTTTCTGACACTCACACACATATATATAAGTGTGGTAGCATGGTCCCAGTCCACTTGCATATAAAGACTTCTACACCTTCTTGTGGTAAAACAAAGTGTGTGTGTGTGTGTGTGTGTGTGTGTGTGTGCATGTGTATTTCTAAAAATAAAGTAGGAGCCTGGTGCTTCATGTTGGTAATTTCCTTCAATCTTACGTTTAACTATTTATCTGTCTGTTGATAAACCATGAAGGAGTCGTATCGCAAACACTGGATTTCATAATTTCAAATATTTGCAATATGGACAGAAACATGTTCAAAGGTAATCCATGAATTAATTTTCATTCAGCTGCACATTTTTTAAATCAATATGACACGTCTCTGGTTAGAGCGAATCCAAATAATGACTTTAATTAATAAAACATGAACAAAGTACCTGAACACCCTGGTGTCACTTCAACTCCAGTGATAACTTATCATAATATCATAATGACAATCAAATAAAACAATGATGTCACAATTTCATGATGACACTCAAAAGTACTAACAACATTATTATTATTATTATTATTATTATTATTATTATTATTATTATTATTATTATTATTATTTCTTGGCAGACGCCCTTATCTAGGCAACTTACAACATAAGTGAAAACAAAGTGCAGAAATACAGTGAAGTACAAGGCATCAATCATTACAAATTCAATTTAGCTAAAACAGCAATTCAAAATACATTTTACAAATTCCAATTTACAATTTACAATTTACACAAGTATAGTAAGTGAGGTCCTACATCCTGGACGGTAAAAGCTAAGTGCTGTCAAGATGTAGGGTCACAGTCAAGGGCTACGGGAAAGGGAGCCAGGAGGAAAACAATCAAGAACGCAAGAAGCATAATAAAAACTGAAGTGTACAAACAAACGAGAGTACAAACAAATCAATTACAAGCAATGATAATATGAACTTACTGAAGACAAGGAACAAGATTAAACCCATCCTGATCAGACAGAGTTTAAGCGTGATCTGATTTGAATGTGAAACTTAATGTGTGGAACTGTGTGATGTAGACAGGAAACTTTAAAAGATAAACCCCGCCCAGAATGAGATGATGTCACAGCTGTGTCATCGTCTTTGATAAAAAAGCCTTCAATGATCTATTTTGATCAAACTCGTGTATATTGTTGTCCAGCTCACAGGTCCTTTATTGTTCTTGTAGGACTGTGTCTATTATTATTGTAATTATAATGCAGAGGAGTGTCCATTCACACATCATAGATATCAAATCACACTGCGTCCTCTAGCCCTGGTGCTCCACAGTCGTGTCTGCATTAAGGCCAGTGAGCAGCTGTGTAATAACTGAGTTCATGTGTCTCTGAAGCCCAGGCACAGTGAGCACAGTCATGAGTAGAAGTGTTTAATAATGGAGGCGCTTTGCTGATGGACCTGCAATGGAGGTTATTTCTACCTTTGCGGGTGTAATCTGAGGATAAGTCCCCTGTATGTTTGTTAGTTTTCTCATATATAAACCCCACTGTGTTGTGCTAGTGACCAGGCAGAGGCCGATCACTGCAGGAAGTTTGGGCCAGTGAGGCGCTGCACCCAGCAGGTCTTTGCTTTGACAGACATGCCTCCCAACATCTGAATAAAATAGTCAGGTGACAATATTATCCAATCTGCTTTTTGCATCATCCTACAGTTAGGAGATTCTGTGATGTAGCAGAAAACCACTGCAGAATGACACAAATATCCAGTGTCTTATTTAACTAATATAGTTTCCTTGCCTACCTTCAGTTTTCTAAGATGTGAATTACAGACCGTCCTGTCATGACTATTATGGGGTTCTTGGTTCCTTCTGAGTGCAGGAGCTGACAGCATCAAACACTCATTCAAAGTAGTCTGCTGCGGAGATCATTCATACAAGGAGGCCACCCTGCTGCAAATCATTAGTTTGCTTTAAAATCTGTTTATTTCACACAGTTTTATTTTAATGTATATGAAACGAGCCAGTTGAACAAATGGAGTAAAATAAAGATCCACCAGAAAAGTTGAAATTAAGTGATGTAATTTGGCCTGCAAGAATACATTTACAGCACAGCTCAGTGAGGTCCAGGGAGTACAGGCCGCTTGATTCTCCAGGAGTGCCGAGATAAGATACGATGCTAACTAGAGTGATTTTTTAAATCCTGGTTCTTGCAGCCCTCCACAATTTCATTTCTGTTTCCAATGGAGTAGAAAGTGCAGAACATGATGAAACTCAGACGAGCCCTTTGAAAAGGATTTAAAGATGACTGTGTGTCCTCCTGAGAATCACGCTGAAGGTGTCTGAATGGGTGAGGCGTTACAGAGGGGAGTCGCAGTGTTTCTGTTCTTTGTGTGTGTCCATTATCCGCTCACTGAAGACTGGAAACCCTCCTCTGATACTGTCTGTGTGGTAGCCGTCCTCACAGCTCTCTGCCTCATGGCTTCATCACCGTGGCGTACTCAGCCTTGTCATGCATCTGCAGCACGATGTTCCTTGGGGAGCCCGTGTGTATCACAGTGGCGTAACACACTCTGTTGTCATCTTCCTGCAGATGCTGTGGAGATGAGCAAGGACAACACGTGCCTTAGAGATTCAGAGTCTTGTGTGATTCCTAAATTCAGCACTTTACCTGAAAGCACTTTCTTGAGATGACATAGAGAGGTCTCTGGGCTCTGCCAGGTCACACAATGCATTGGTAGACACACTGTAAAGTTTATTTACCAATTTTAGTTAATTGCCATGCAATTGTTAAATAGTGGCATATTTCACACGGTGGTCAGGTGATTAAGAAAACATGTTTTGTTTATAAATAAACAGATTGAATAGATATTATTTAATGCTTTGTTTACCGTTTCAGGCTGTTGTGGTGCAGTGATGGTCGAGTCTGAGGAGAATAAAGAACAAGACAGATTGACTGCAGTGGAGAGAGCAGCTCGTGTGACTCTCAAAAATAGTGAAAAGACACTGAGTTGGTTTCATATTATTGTCACTCATACTTACAGAGGCATGACTCAAAATTGTGGTTTCCATGTTGCTGATCCCTACTGAAGAAGAGAATAATGTATACACATATGATATATATTTAAAATATACATAATTTCAACATTATCATGAACACAATCATAAGCACCGCATGACTAAATTACATTCTCTAGAATACATTATAATTATAATGAAACGGGAGAATAGAAAGATTCCTCACTGTTCTCTGACAGGTCGACCTCTCTCTGAAAAATAAAACAAACACACTTAGTGGAACAACACACACAATGCTGTGCGTCAACATACTTAATTCATTACTCAATGATTTACATGTATGTTAGGTATATATTTAAAATGTTGTGTGTATAATGACAAATCAAACCAGTACAGTGGCTTATGTTTTAAATTAGTCTTTGCCATTTGCATTATCAGTCATGATTTTCAATCCTATTTACGCTATAAGCTTCATATTTAGTTTCTTTCCTCTGAATTTTCCTTTCATAAAATAAATGTTCTGATTTCAACAATCAGGCCCATGATAGAACTGAAATTGACAGTAAGCTTTATAATAATATGTTTGGACCCAACAAGAAGGAATGAATCTGTTGTAAACGAGGCTAAACTACATTTTCTGTTCACAGCCACAGCGGGAGCGTTGGGCCCCACAGCGCAGCAGGACCTGACAGGATTGCTGATGTAATAACTGGATCACGAACTGTGTTTCACAAAGCAGGTCAGAACTGCGGCTGTCATGATTAACAGCAATCCAGCAGCAGCGCCCCAGACGAGAGATGGAGGGAAGTGTCCTGAGAAAAGAAAGAATAAAATTGAACTGTAGTTCTGTAACAATGTACATTTCAGTGACTTTCGATTGTCGTTGAGACCCCGTATCGATACTGACCAGCTGCTGTTTCAGAGACATCTGAGTCATTTACATCTGGAACGAGAGAGAAAAACATCTGTAGTCCAAGCATGTTAACCAACTGTTTAATTTCTGAAACGAATAGACATATAGGCCCAAAGCTTGGTCCTGTTTAACTCTGTACTGAAACTCACTGGAAACTGCAGCTGTGGACACTGTTGTCTCTGGAACATCTGGAACAAAAGCACAGCATCTGTTCATTGTGGCAGTGAGGCATGTTTCTGTTTCCAATAGTACAGTGTTATTCACATTCAAATGTAAAAATAGACAGGCGATAAGACAGATGACTATTACTCACAAGTCGTGGTTGGTTCTTCACTTTCCACTAAACCTACAGAGGAGACAACAATATTTGATTATGTGTGTGTGAGTGTGTGTTTGTATTCAATACATACAGCTCTGGAAAAAAAATGATGGGTTATTTAAAATTATGAACTTGGAGTGGTCTCTTATTTTTTTCCAGAGCTGTATATGCAGCTAATTGAAAACTAAATTCAGCTTGATATTTCAGTCACCGAAGCAAACAAACAAGCTAAACTATCAATAGAAAATGTAATGATACTATGGTCAGTAGAAGCAACGACAGACAGAGCTTTGCGTACATACAATTTAAAAATAAACCAATTGCATTTTATACATGACAACACATGTACTGTAAATGTGAAAGACATGCTTTCTCACCCTCCACTTCGATGCTGATCTCCTCGCTGCGCTGTGAGATTATTGCTTCGCTCCTGGTCTCCAGTTCAACAGCACAGCTCACAGACACCTCAGCCCTGGGACTCCTGCCTCTCTCTCTCAGCAGCTGCCTTCCAGACACACTGAGGACACAAATCTTATAGTTTTCACGGTACGGCTCCGATCGGAACGGGACCTCACTCTGATCAGTGTAGAAATGGCAGCGTGTTCCTCTGTCGGCCTCACAGCGAATCCTGGCTTTCTGCTCTGCAGTGACACGAGCAGGATCCACTTGAATCTGAAGTCTTCTGAACTCGTCTGAAGAGCAAATAAGAGACACTCCCTTCAATAATCTTCTCCAGAGAACAGTGAGTGATTATATATTAAAAAGAAACAAAATGTGGTGTGATATGAATATATATATCTATACATACAGTATATATATGTATATATATACACTCACCTAAAGGATTATTAGGAACACCATACTAATACTGTGTTTGACCCCCTTTCGCCTTCAGAACTGCCTTAATTCTACGTGGCATTGATTCAACAAGGTGCTGAAAGCATTCTTTAGAAATGTTGGCCCATATTGATAGGATAGCATCTTGCAGTTGATGGAGATTTGTGGGATGCACATCCAGGGCACGAAGCTCCCGTTCCACCACATCCCAAAGATGCTCTATTGGGTTGAGATCTGGTGACTGTGGGGGCCAGTTTAGTACAGTGAACTCATTGTCATGTTCAAGAAACCAATTTGAAATGATTCGACCTTTGTGACATGGTGCATTATCCTGCTGGAAGTAGCCATCAGAGGTTGGGTACATGGTGGTCATAAAGGGATGGACATGGTCAGAAACAATGCTCAGGTAGGCCGTGGCATTTAAACGATGCCCAATTGGCACTAAGGGGCCTAAAGTGTGCCAAGAAAACATCCCCCACACCATTACACCACCACCACCAGCCTGCACAGTGGTAACAAGGCATGATGGATCCATGTTCTCATTCTGTTTACGCCAAATTCTGACTCTACCATCTGAATGTCTCAACAGAAATCGAGACTCAACAGACCAGGCAACATTTTTCCAGTCTTCAACTGTCCAATTTCGGTGAGCTTGTGCAAATTGTAGCCTCTTTTTCCTATTTGTAGTGGAGATGAGTGGTACCCGGTGGGGTCTTCTGCTGTTGTAGCCCATCCGCCTCAAGGTTGTACGTGTTGTGGCTTCACAAATGCTTTGCTGCATACCTCGGTTGTAACGAGTGGTTATTTCAGTCAAAGTTGCTCTTCTATCAGCTTGAATCAGTTGGCCCATTCTCCTCTGACCTCTAGCATCAACAAGGCATTTTCGCCCACAGGACTGCCGCATACTGGATGTTTTTCCCTTTTCACACCATTCTTTGTAAACCCTAGAAATGGTTGTGCGTGAAAATCCCAGTAACTGAGCAGATTGTGAAATACTCAGACCGGCCCGTCTGGCACCAACAACCATGCCACGCTCAAAATTGCTTAAATCACCTTTCTTTCCCATTCAGACATTCAGTTTGGAGTTCAGGAGATTGTCTTGACCAGGACCATAACCCTAAATGCATTGAAGCAACTGCCATGTGATTGGTTGGTTAGATAATTGCATTAATGAGAAATTGAACAGGTGTTCCTAATAATCCTTTAGGTGAGTGTATATATATATATATATATATATATAGATATTTATGAGAAATACATCTATTATCAGTGCTGTGTCTATAGAAGTTAATACAAATAAATGAAGACTCACCAGACACCTCTATTTTAATTTTCTTACTCCGCTGTGAGGAAACATTTTTACCCTCCATCATCAGTTCAACAGCACAGCTCAGAAAGACCTCTGCTCTGCTCTGATCAGCTCTCTTCTCCAGGAGCTCCCAGCCAAACACAGTGATCAGACAGGCTTTGAACCGACGCTTCTCTGATCTGAAGGGGACCTCGCTCTGGTCAGTGTAGAAATGGCAGTGAGCTCCAATCTCGGCCGTATTTCCACTGGGCAAATTACAACGAATGTGCACTTTCTCCTCTTTGTACACATGTTTTTGCTCTGCATATATATCAGGAATAACAAGTGGATCTGAGTGCGAAACAAGCAGGAGAAATAGCAAATTAATTAAATAAGGAAAGATTTGTTTTGTGTTCTTTTACCTGGATCAGTTCAGAGAATTGATACAGTGTGGAAGTACAGAAAAGATGTAGGTTCAGTCTGCACACAATTTTCTGTATACCATGTGCTCAGCAAGTCAAGAAACAGAGGCAACAGGAGGAGATAACTTGCGAAAACGTTGCAGCTTTAATTGTGATGACCACTTTGAATGAACAGAATTATTAAACAAAACAAAAAAACTCAGGAGAAGCATTTAACAAAGCAGCCTTAGCATAGGAAGATAAATACATATATAAATTATTCAGATAATAATAAGAAGAAGATAAACCTGATTGTAGCAGCATTCACCAATTGGATGATTTTAGAGGAACACAGAGAATACACGAATACAATTTGATCACCATTTCCACTTAATGTGTTTAAATTAAAATAATGCTTAATTCAGGATACCTAATCTGAAGCAAGAATTGATTTCTGAATTGTAAAATAAAGTGACTTATTACAGTATGAATATTTAAAGATCTTAACCAGAATCCCACTGTGTCTGACTTCCTCTGTCAGCTCTATACAGACAAAATCAGACAAATCTGTAAACATGTAAATGAATGCCATACCTGAAGAGGCTGGTCTCACTTCAACCCCAGCTGTAACTTGCAGAGAAGAAACACAGGTTCAGGGTGAGTGACATGAATACCAAAATTACACTGTGCCCAAATATTAAATCAGCAATCAGCAAGTATTAAAGGAGAAAAGAAAAATGTGAATTAAAACAGTGCTGGTGTTGGAGGTACTCACTCAGGGTGAGAAGCAGTACGAGGAGCATCGTAACGATACAGCGTCTGAGATGCTGAATGTCCGGCTCTTAGAGACTGTGCTGTGAAAGTGCGGAACTGCCTCTGTCTTAGAGGCAGGAAACAGGAAGAGGAAAGACCTTGTAGGAGGACTGAGTGACGACGTCGAGGTGGGGCTGCTTGACCTTTTTACAGGAGCTGAGCTCTAGTGAAGCCACTGAAACACAGCTTTAGATATTTATTGTGTGTATTGTATTGTCGCTGCTCCACTTCAGCCACGGTCTTTGAAACTGCTCTTCCTCTCGTGGCTGAAGGAAGAGTTTGGACACAGACCTCACAGATCCCACTTCAGGTCACACTGTATATTATTGCCTCGCATTGATCGTTGATGTTAATGGAAATATATTAACTGAACTTAATGAGCAACTGAGGATGAATGTATGGCAACAGCTTGCACCACAATTGTACCATCATTTAAACCATTTCCCCCAAATAACACAAGTGTGAAAGTCAATGGTGAATCCAGTCCTGTGACAATATAAACCACGCCGCGCTTCTTTTCTCATTGAAGTTGATTATAAAACATAATCGCAGCCCAGGGAATTATATTTTTGGTCGCAGAGAGCAAGGAAAGACAGGGAGGGAGAGGAGAGAGGGAGGGAGGTCTGCTTTATCTGACCATAACCAGGTGAGAATATGTGGCATCTGCACTGTGGGTTAAACATACAGGGGTCTGAAGTTGTATTTGTCCCATTGAAACTCCAGTGTAGCTGACAGTCAAAGCCGTGCTTTCACACACAGCTGGGGCAGCGGTGTCCTGGGTGTGAGAGGAGACGGTGAGGTCAGTCACAGAGGCGCTCTGTGGGATTCAGGCCGGTCAGGGGACGACTAATACTGGACCTTGTTCCCATGACCTGAGAGCTGAGATTTACTGCCGCATTCCCTCTTTGGACTCAACTTCCTTTGCCACAGGTGAGAGTCAAGTGTTAAAACCCAGACTCAGACACCTGCAAGACAAACTAGATTGTCCTTGGGCTTGTTATGCACGCAAAAAGATGTATCTACTCAGAATAAATGTGTGTGTGTGTGTGTGTGTGTGTGTATATATATATATATATATATATATATATATATGAATGTATGTGGCTGTGTGATATACAGACTAGCAGCACACTGGATCTGTGGGGTGACAAACCTCACAAGACTTTCTATTAAAAGGAACCTAAATGTGGTGATATAAATATGTTTCTGAATATATATGCTGTATACATGGTAATTTCCACCCAGCTTATAAAATGTGAAGTGATTGTAGTGCACTGTTTCAGAGCAGATCTCTCAGTAGAGTTATCTGTATATTTACTGTTTGTCTCGTTAATTTACCTGTTCATAACTGACTGTGCTTCTATGTACAATGTCATGTGGCTGCCTGATCTGAACCTTGGCTTGAAAGCTGCTCTTCCAGGTGCTGAGCTGTGCCTCTCGAATAAACTGCTGTTTCTACTAATCCTGTCTGTGTTCCTATTTCATCACTGAAGAGCTGCCAGCTTAAAACCACAGTCAAACATAGACCTGCAGTCCTGCCCCTGCATATGACTAGACTGGCATCATGGTTGTCCTGCCATCAGTAGTTCTTGAAAAAAGACGGCACCAAGGAAATCAAAAAGAGGCGATTTCATGGTAAACTGTTTTTATTCTTTTTTACAATTGATGTATTTATATTTTAAAGCAATAAACAAGCTGAAATGACAAAAAAGTAAAAATAAAATTATTAAAATGGAAAAACAAATCAGTGATTTGCAAGGACATGTGCAGAACAGTGCCTTGAGAGAAAGTGAGGCTGTGTACCAGGAGCACTGTTTCATAAATCATCAGTAACAAAACACAGAGCAGAATCACAGTTTCCCTGCTGCTGTTCAGCTCAGAGAGTCTCAGAGCTGTTAACTCAGTGCGGAGCCCAGAGCCTCTCTCCCCCAGCAGCTCCTCCGCAGACACAGCGAGGTGACAGAATTGATCTGCCCTTAATGGCTCTGTTCTGAGAGGGACTTGGTTTTGATCAGTGTAGAATTGGCAGTGTGTTCCCTTCTCAGACAGACAGCGCAATTGAATATTATTTCCTATATTAATGCTTTTGCTGGGAGAATCAATGGAAGGTTTTGGAAGCTGTTCTGTTGGTAAAACAAGCACAGTTAGTTATTTGATTTATTTTCGTATTATGTTTAAACAAGTGAACCACTGTTCTCTAGTCTGCAGTTTTCTGACACTCACACACATATATATAAGTGTGGTAACATGGTCCCAGTCCACTTGCATATAAAGACTTCTACACCTTCTTGTGATAAAACAAAGTGTGTGTGTGTGTGTGTGTGTGTGTGTGTGTGCATGTGTATTTCTAAAAATAAAGTAGGAGCCAGGTGCTTCATGTTGGTAATTTCCTTCAATCTTATGTTTAACTATTTATCTCTCTGTTGATAAACCATGAAGGAGTCATATCGCAAACACTGGATTTCATAATTTCAATTATTTGCAATATGGACAGAAACATGTTCAAATGTAATCCATGAATTAATTTTCATTCAGCTGCACATTTTTTAAATCAATATGACACGTCTCCGGTGAGAGTGAATCCAAATAATAACTTTAATTAATAAAACATGAACAAAGTACCTGAACACTCTGGTGTCACTTCAACTCCAGCAATAACTTAAACAAAATAAAAATAAAATAAAACAATTATGTCACAATTTCTAGATGACACTCAAAAGTACTTAAAATATGAACAATTGTATCGAGAGTACAAACAAATCAATTACAAGCAATGATAATATGAACTTACTGAAAACAAGGAACAAAATAAAACCCATCCTGATCAGACAGAGTCTAAGCTTTATCTGACTTGAATATGAAACTTAATGTGTGGAACTGTGTGTTGTAGACAGGAAACTTAAAAAGACTGCTGAACTTTTTTTGTTTTAGTCTCTTCAATTATCTATTTTGATCAAACTCGTGTATATTGTTGTCCAGCTCACAGGTCCTTTATTGTTCTTGTAGGACTGTGTCTATTATTATTGTAATTATAAAGCAGAGGAGTGTCCATTCACAGATCATATATATCAAATCACACTGCGTCCTCTAGCCCTGGTGCTTCACGGTCATCTCTGAAGCACAGGCACAGTGAGCACAGTCATGAGTAGAAGTGTTTCATAATGGAGGCGCTTTGCTGACAGACCTGCAGTGGAATTCATTTCTACCTTCGTGGGTGTAATCTGAGGATTAGTCCCCTGTATGTTTGTTAGTTTTCTCATATATAAACCCCACTGTGTTGTGCTAGTGACCAGGCAGAGGCCGATCGCTGCAGGAGGTTTGGGCCTGTGAGGTGCTGCACCCCGCAGGTCTTTGCTTAGACAGGCATGCCTCCCAACTCCCAACACTTGAAAATTAGTTTCAAACTGCAGCAGGAAGCACATTGATCTGGATCACTCACTCTGAATAAAGAGCAAAATGGATCAGATCTGAGGTGTTTTCTGTTTATCATTTGTTCTGCACAGTATAGAATAGTCAGGTGACATTGTTATCCAAACTGTTTTTTGCATAAAGGCTTATATCAACATCCTACAGCTAGGAGAGTCTATGATGTGGCAGAAAACCACTGCAGAATGACACGAATATCCAGTGTCTTATTTAACTGGCATAGTTTCCTTGTCTACCTTCACTTTTCTATAGATGTGAATTGAAGCTGTGAGAGCAAAGCTTAATTATTTAGTCCTCATGAGAATGAGGAGGAGGACAAGTATTTGATAGGGATTCCTATAAAGATGTTGACAAACAAGTACTGGATACCAGGCTATGAGACAGAGGTGAATTTTATGCATTTAACCATGTTGTAAACCATATATACAGCTCTTGCTATGATGTTGCATCTGTTATTTTTCTTATGGTGAATCCAAGTAACAGCCTGAAGCCAAGAAAATGGAAAATGGGCCCAATGCCCATGGATTGTACCCCACTTTAAACAAACTTTAACACAAACAAATGTACATTTTTGTCACTTAGAGTTTAGCAATGCAGATGCATTACAGACCGTCCTGTTATGACTATTATGGGGTTTTCGTTTCCTTCTGGGTTCAGGAGCTGACAGCATCTAACAGTCGTTCAAAGTAGTCTGCTGTGGAGATCGTTCACACAAGGAGGCCACAATGCTGCAGATCATTGGTTTGCTTAAAAATCTCTTTATTTCATAAACACTTTATTTTTAATTGATAGTGAAGAAACCCTCTTAAATTTACGAAAACGGCAGCGCAGGAGTTGTGTTGCAAATGGACAAGAAGTATTTTAATCAGGCCGGCCCGGAAGAAAACCAGAGCGGTCTCGTGTTCAAACAGCTTTCTTACAGATATCTTCCGGGTTTGCATTTTTATACAGTTCTAAACAAAAGGTGCATAATGTCCAATCAGCAGATGCAGTGTCCCGGATGTGCATGTGGATTGGCTCATCCCTCGCTTCTCTACTTCCTCTTCATCCTTTGGAGGGTGGAGTTATCAAGCATCGGGGCGACGTCACCGCTTCCTCCGCATAACATTCTGGGATATGCAAAGGACTGTGGGGGAGAGAGTGGTTCAACGTATTTTGCACATTGAACCAGACAAAGAAAAGAGGCTGCAGGGAGAGGGGAGAGTGGTTCAATGTGTTTTCCACGTGGAACCAGAAAAGTGGGTGTGCAGGGGGAGAGAGACAGACAGAACTGCTGTGGAGATGAGCAAGGACAACACATGCCTTAGAGATTCAGAGTCTTGTGTAATTCCTAAATCCAGGACTTTTACTATAAAAACATTCTTGAATTGACACAGAGTTCTCTGGGCTCTGCCAGGTCACGTGATGCATTAATAGACACACTGTAAAGTTTGTTTATAATTTCAGCTAGGCAATTGTTAAATAGTGGCATATTTCACCTGTTCAACACACCTCAGTGGTCAGGTGATTAAGAACACAAAGGGGAGAGAGAGAGAGTCTCAAATTCCGGTAGTGTCCGGGATTTATTAATGGTTAGGTCCGTTCAGGGGACACAGACAAACAGGGAGAAGAAATGCAAAATAAAGACACAAACGTCCACAAAACAGGGTGCTCCGGGCAGGCAGGGGTTGTACAAACAGTTCTCCTTCTCTCTGGTTAGCTGCTTCCATCGGGGAGGGAGAGGGATTAAATAAACAGGGCACAGCTGCCGCTGATGTCACAATCGCCTCGGTGTTCATTGCCCGCAGCCGTGAGTCCGAAGCCTGTTAGCGAAGGAGCGGCCAACACAGCTGTGGCACATGAGCACCTCATCAGCGGATGTCAGCAGCAGCCGTGCCGTGACAGACAGCGGTCTGTCACACATCCCCCTCCCCTAGAAAAGGACCACCTGACAGGTGGGCCGGGAGAGAGAAGGGAGGGAGAAGAGGAAGGGACAGGGGAAGGGTAGGGAAAGGGCCGGAAGAGGCCGTCCAAGTACGCAGATGTATATCGCTGGTGGGGCCAGAGCACACAGTCCATCAGCCTTTGGAAAGTGGCCGGGGCTCCGTGCAGCCCGAAAGGCATAGTGCGGAACTGGTACAAACCTCGAGGAGTGGAGAAAGTGGTTTTCTCTCGGGACGCTGGACTGAGGGGGATTTGCCAGTATCCCTTGGTTAAGTCCAGTGTCGTGAAAAAGTGAGCAGCGCCCAGCCGGTCCAGCAACTCGTCCACATGGGGCATCGGATAGGCATCAAACCTAGACACTGCATTGAGCTCCCTATAATCAACGCAGAATCTAGTGCTGCCATCAGGCTTTGTCACCAAGACTATAGGGCTACACCACTCCGACTGTGATTTCTCAATGACTCCCAGCTCCAACATCTTCTGCACTTCTTTGTTGACAGCCTGCTTTTTGTAATAGGGGGTGCCATAGGGTTTGACATGCACGCAGGTGTCCGGTCCCGTGTGGATGTGGTGTTCAATGAGAGGTGTGAGCCCGGGTCGGTGAGAAAAGACATGCTGGAAGCGGCGCAATAAAGTGCAAACCTGCTGTTTCTGGGTGTTTGATAAATTGGGTTCAATGGGAACCTCAGAAACAGACTCTTTATTTTGGGAGGAGCTAAGAGCACACAATGCTTCCTCCTCTCGCCACTTCTTCAGCATGTTCAGATGGTATATCTGCTTTTCTCTCAGACAGTCCAGGCGACACACGTCATAATCGACATCCACTAAGCGGCGTGTGACCACAAAGGGTCCCAGCTACTTAGCCAGGAGTTTAGATGTTGAAGTTGTGAGTAACACCAGTGCCTTGTCCCCCGGGCTGAATGATCGTAACCGGGCTCCCCTGTTGTCCAAGCGCTGTTGTCGCTCCTGGGCCTGTAAGAGATTCGACTGTGCAAGTTTCCCCAGTGCCGATAGCCAATCTCTCAGGTCCAGGACGTGTTGTACCATAGAGGTCTGGGAGGGGGCGGCAGCCTCCCAGTCCTCCTTTATTAAGTTGAGGATGCCCCTCGGCCGCCTCCCATACAGCAGCTCAAAGGGAGAGAAGCCGCTGGACGCCTGGGGCACCTCATGTACAGCGAACAGCAGGGGCAACAGTAACTTGTCCCAGTCCTGAGCATCTGTGCTCACAAACTTACAGATCATGTTCTTTAGTGTTTTATTAAGGCGCTCCACTAGGCCATCTGTCTTGGGATGATAGATTGAGGTCCTGATGGACTTTATCCCCAGCAGCCTACAGAGGTCTCGCATCACGCGTGACATGAATGGAGTGCCCTAATCTGTCAGGATTTCCTTTGGGATTCCCACCCGAGTGAAGACTCCTCGGCAATCCTAGTCGCTGACATTGTCCATAGAGGAATCGCCTCCAGGTACCGAGTGGCATAATCCACTATGACCAGCACAAATCGATACCCCGTGGAGCTTTTCTCTAACGGACCGATCAAATCCATCCCAATGCGCTCAAATGGTATCTCCATGAGAGGCACCGGCACCAGCGGAGCCCGCGATACCGCACTGGCATTGGTCTTCTGGCACTCTGGACAGGCAGCACACCACCTTTCTACCTCTTTTTGATGCATGGCCAGAAGAACCGGTCCGTTATCCGGCTTAAGGTCTTGCCACGACCCAGGTGACCCGCCATAGGGATTTTTTTGTTCAGAGAGAAACACAAATCGCCTGTGCAAACGTGGTACCAGCAATTGTTTTGTGACCGGGTCCCCCCCTCGGTTTTTGGTTACTCTATGTAATAAATCTTTGTCAATGTGGAACTGGGGATATGAGCGCGCCCTCTGTGCGTTCACTATGCAACCGTCCACAACTGCGACCTGGTCATATAACTGGCCCAGGGCATCATCCCGGGACTGGTCCAGAGCGAAATCGGAAACCCGGGAGAAGATGGGATCCGGGGCTGCGCCAGCGGTGTCAGTCCTCCTGGTGTAGGAAGGGGAGAGCTGGCGAGTCCCAGAACTCGTTCCCTCCCCCGGTTCCACAGAAGCTGCCTCCATAGCCGTCCTTCCACACACCAGGTCGGGAATTCAGGATGATGATGCCGCGGAGCTTCCCCACATCGGCCACCAAATGTGAACGCCAGACACAAAGGGGAGAGAGAGAGTCTCGATTTCCGGTAGTATCCAGGCTTTATTAATGGTCAGGTCCGTTCAGGGGACACAGACAAACAGGGAGAACAAAAGCAAAATAAAGACACAAACGTCCACAAAACAGGGTGCTCCGGGCAGGCAGGGGTTGTACAAACAGTTCTCCTTCTCTCTGGTTAGCTGCTTCCATCGGGGAGGGAGAGGGATTAAATAAACAGGGCACAGCTGCTTCTGACGTCACAATCGCCTCGGTGCTCATTGCCCGCAGCCGTGAGTCCGCAGCCTGTTAGCGAGGGAGCGGCCAACACAGCTGTGGCACATGAGCACCTCATCAGTGGACATCAGCAGCAGCCGTGCCGTGACAGACAGCGAGCTGTCACAAACTCCTTAGTTTTATTAACAACCTCCTGCATCAGCTCTCTGTAACTTTTCTGAGTGTTCCTGTATACATCACGTGGTGTCATCTTTCATGACTTCACTCAATCACTGTAGTAAAGACTTAAAGTGACATTGCTAAACAATGAACAATATCTTCACATGACAAATCTTTTATCAGAATGAATAGATATTATTTAATGCTTTGTTTACCGTTTCAGGCTGTTGTGGTGCAGTGATGGTCGAGTCTGAGGAGAATAAAGAACAAGACAGATTGACTGCAGTGGAGAGCGGAGCCTGTGTGACTCTCAAAAAGAGTGAAAAGAGTTGGTTTCATATAATTCACACTCATTTTATTATCATACTTACAGAGGCAAGACTCAAAATTGTGGTTTCCATGTTGCTGATCCCTACTGAAGAAGATAATAAATCTGAGAGTTATTTTTACAAATATGATATATACAGCACTGTGCAAAAGTTTTAGGCAGGTGTGAAAAAAGGTGTGATTTACCTAATCCTAGAATAGTACACACAATATTCTACCTGTGTGGTTTACTGAGATTCAGTTCTGCAGATGTTCGATAGCGAGGAGGGCTGGCAGACTGCGTCGACTTGAGGACTTGGTTGCAAAGCTTCCAGGTTTTTGAAAGAGAAGTTCTGGTTCTGATTGTTTTCTGGGTTTCCACTTCGGTTCCTTCCAATCTTCCTGGTTTTCATCTCCTAGGGTTTTTTGCTCCCAGCTTGTTCTACTCCAAATTGCTAGTTTTAACTTTCTGTTTTATAGGTTTTAGACAGATTCTAATCTTGTAAAAATGTTAATAGTAAATGGCACAAATGTTATCTAAAGTTTCTAACTCTCTATATTTTCTAGTTTTAGTCTATCAATTAGATTTTCATGTGCCTCAAAGTATGACCTTACCAGGTGTTCTTTTACAGTAATATTAACTGTAACGTACAGATGCGTCCAAGTTTTCTGCATATTTAACTATCTGCTGCCAGACATGGACTGTAAGCGTCTGTTACGCCCACTAAGGCTACACTTAATTTTCATAAGAGGAGATGTCTGCTTGACTTGTAGACAGACAGGGAAGAGAAACGCATCAGATACACATCAACTACAATATGTCAGAAGATAAAATCTCAAGTGCCGTGTGGGATCATAAAGAATTTACAGTTTTATTAGCAGCATGGAGTGAAATCCACATACAGAGACAATTACTGCTTACACTTAATATCCAAGTGTATTAAAAACTTGCCGAGCTCAGATCTGACAAGACCCCGGTGCAGTGCTGTGACAAGTTTAAAAAATACTGAAGGACAACAATCGGAGTGGTAGCAGCCGATTTTATTAATATTGTATGAACAACTGGACGGTGTTTCAGGCTGTCGTCTGTGAATGATGTGCAGGTCTGTTGTACAACAGCTCCGCAAAGACCATCAGTGTGAAAGCAAACACGATTTACTTAACGTGTGCCCATTTACAAGTTAAATTAATGAATAAATAAATACAGCAGATCTGGGTTTCCCTGTAAAACATTAAGGACTGTGTGACAGGACGCCGTCTGCTTTTCATTATTTCAATAAACTACTGTCTTTAGAATATTAAATCAACTGAACCAGTTAAACTGTATAACGGTTGTGCGTTTTGGGGCACAGGTATTTGATTAAAAACATAAACAATGTCTTTGATAAACATCTGCTGCCTGAAGAATGCTGACCATCACCAATTAACTCAGCAAGAACAACAACAGCAACAAATTTAGGTCTGTGCTAATAATAGTGCATGTGCTAAACTAGATTGTTCAACTGTATTTTAATGAGATGTAATCACTTCTGAGAGAGAAGACTGTAATCCACTGTCTATGTGAAGATTCAAAAAGGCTTCGCCAAACTCACATCCTTACAGTGAGGGAAAAAAGTTTTTGATCCCCTGCTGATTTTGTATGTTTGCACACTGACAAAGAAATTATCAGTCTATAATTTTAATGGTAGGTGTATTTTAACAGTGAGAGACAGAATAACAACAACAAAATCCAGAAAAACGCATTTCAAAAAAGTTATACATTGATTTGCATGTTAATGAGGGAAATAAGTATTTGACCCCTTCGACTTGGTGGCAAAACCCTTGTTGGCAATCACAGAGGTCAGACGTTTCTTGTAGTTGGCCACCAGGTTTGCACACATCTCAGGAGGGATTTTGTCCCACTCCTCTTTGCAGATCCTCTCCAAGTCATTAAGTTTTCGAGGCTGACGTTTGGCAACTCAAACCTTCAGCTCCCTCCACAGATTTTCTATGGGATTAAGGTCTGGAGACTGGCTAGGCCACTCCAGGACCTTAATGTGCTTCTTCTTGAGCCACTCCTTTGTTGCCTTGGCTGTGTGTTTTGGGTCATTGTCATGCTGGAATACCCATCCACGACCCATTTTCAATGCCCTGGCTGAGGGAAGGAGGTTCTCACCCAAGATTTGAGGGTACATGGCCCCGTCCATCGTACCTTTGATGCGGTGCAGTTGTCCTGTCCCCTTAGCAGAAAAACACCCCCAAAGCATAATGTTTCTACCTTCATGTTTGACGGTGGGGATGGTGTTCTTGGGGTCATTCCTCCTCCTCCAAACACGGTGAGTTGAGTTGATGCCAAAGAGCTCGATTTTGGTCTCATCTGACCACAACACTTTCACCCAGTTCTCCTCTGAATCATTCAGATGTTCATAGGCAAACTTCAGACGGGCCTGTACATGTGCTTTCTTGAGCAGGAGTGGCTTGCGGTCGCTGCAGGATTTCAGTCCTTCACGGCGTAGTGTGTTACCAATTGTTTTCTTGGTGACTATGGTCCCAGCTGCCTTGAGATCATTAACAAGATCCTCCCGTGTAGTTCTGGGCTGATTCCTCACCGTTCTCATGATCATTAAAACTCCACGAGGTGAGATCTTGGATGGAGCCCCAGACCGAGGGAGACTGACAGTTATTTTGTGTTTCTTCCATTTGCGAATAATCACACCAACTGTTGTCACCTTCTCACCAAGCTGCTTGGCGATGGTCTTGTAGCCCATTCCAGCCTTGTGTAGGTCTACAATCTTGTCCCTGACATCCTTGGACAGCTCTTTGGTCTTGGCCATGGTGGAGAGTTTGGAATCTGATTGATTGATTGTTTCTGTGGACAGGTGTCTTTTATACAGGTAACGAGCTGAGATTAGGAGCACTCCCTTTAAGAGAGAGCTCCTAATCTCAGCTCGTTACCTGTATAAAAGACACCTGGGAGCCAGAAATCTTGCTGATTGATAGGGGATCAAATACTTATTTCCCTCATTAACATGCAAATCAATTTATAACTTTTTTGAAATGCGTTTTTCTGGATTTTTTTGTTATTCTGTCTCTCACTGTTAAAATACACCTACCATTAAAATTATAGACTGATCATTTCTTTGTCAGTGGGCAAACGTACAAAATCAGCAGGGGATCAAATACTTTTTTCCCTCACTGTATAGGGTTGTTAAGTTATCAGACAAAGGACCAAACAAGGTGTACATCCATTCCCACTAGTTTATTTCAAATCAATTTGGGTGTGTTATATGAAATTATTATTTTTACATTGATGTCTGAGCCCCATGCAGAAATTAGGATATATATACACCGATCAGCCATAACATTATGACCACCTGCCTAATATTGTGTAGGTCCCCCTTTTGCCACCAAAACAGCCCTGACCCGTCGAGGCATGGACTCCACTATTAATTTGGAGGCCAAGTCAACACCTTGAACTTGTGATTCATCAGACCAGGCCACCTTCTTCCATTGCTCCGTGGTCCAGTTCTGATGATCACGTGCCCATTGTAGGCGCTTTCGGCAGTGGACAGGGGTCAGCATGAGCACCCTGACTGGTCTGCGGCTACGCAGCCCCATACGCAACAAACTGCGATGCACTGTGTGTTCTGACACCTTTCTATCAGAACCAGCATTCACTTTTTCAGCAATTTGAGCTACAGTAGCTCGTCTGTTGGTTCGGACCACACGGGCCAGCCTTCGCTCCACACGTGCATCAGTGAGCCTTGGCCGCCCATGACCCTGTTGCCGGTTCACTGCTTTTCCTTCCTTGGACCACTTTTGATAGGTACTGACCACTGCAGACCGGGAACACCCCACAAGAGCTGCAGTTTTGGAGATGCTCTGACCCAGTCATCTAGCCATCACAATTTGGCCCTTGTCAAAGTCGCTCAGATCCTTACGCTTGCCCATTTTTCCTGCTTCTAACACATCAAGTTTGAGGACAAAATGTTCACTTGCTGCCTAAAATATCCCACCCACTGACAGGTGCCATGATAACGAGTGTTATTCACTTCACCTGTCAGTGGTCATAATGTTATGGCTGATCGGTGTATATATAGATACATTCTGCATTTCAGAGAAAAATATAGAGAAACAAAAGTCACAAGTGCATTGTTTCTGTTTGGGAATAGAATAAAGCACGGAACATGTTACAGTGTTATCTATTTGCTCTTTAAATGAAAATGAAAAGTAAAAATTCTTTAAAAATATATTTTTGGTAACTATACTATGATAATATATGATGTATGTTTCTGTCACAACTGGTGGGAAGACAACAGAAACTCCCAGTGAATAGGAAACTGAATTGAGTGTCATACATTTCAGTGACACCTTATTTTTGGGTTACTATGCATGTAGGTGCATATATATATTATTTATTTATTTTTATTGTGACTAGTTTAGTGGAAGACCGTATGTTGTGCACCCCAATAGTGCTGACAATTCCACTTGGCAGATTTCTATGGAAACAAATAAATTGATTAGATTGAAATATTCATATATAATATCTTAATTAGTCCATAGTTTATATTTTATTCATAAAGACACAGCTAATGCATCTATATAGAATTCAATATAATATTTATTACAGTATGCCTAATAAAGGCCTATAGGAATATAAATATGAATGTGTCTATGTGACCACGCTTTATTTTAAGGTGCGCCTATTAACAATTAACAACCATTTATTAAATACATTAATAAATATTAGTTATTATTCTGTTAACAGTTTGTTAACAGTTATTACACTATTTGTTACTTGTATTTATTAACATTGGTAACGAATCTGTTAACAGTTTGCTAAGAGATTTTATACTATTTGTTATTTATATTAATAGACAGTTACTAGCATGTTAACAGTTTCTTAATGGTTAATAGACTGTTTGTTGCATGTTACTGTTACAATAAATTGACCTACTTTCATGTAAACATGGAGTAAATGTGGTGGGACTTGGAAGTAAACCCATGAATAAATATGTATTGACTATTTACAGATGAGTAGTACATATATTAATAAACACTAGTTATTAGCCTGTGAATCCTCTGGTAAAGTTTTTAATATTGTAGTATGACTTAGAAGTAAGCCCATGAATAAATAGGCTTTAACTGTTAATAAACTAGTAGAGGATATATTAATAAGCACCACTTACTAGCTTATTAATAGGATATGTGTTAGTTGTTAATAGTCATAATAATTATAAATAGTTAGTTAAGAGTGAATAGGCCCTTAAAATAGTGAACCACATTTTCATTTGTTAACAGGTTGTTAAGTATTTGAAGCAGGGTTGTAAGCACATTAAAAAAGCAAGTCAACATTTTAGAAATCTAATATAACAAACTAATTACAATGCCTACCTTTAGAGAGAGAGAGAGAGAGACTGCTCTTATCATGTAAATGTACAAATATTCTGTTTGAATGAACTCACCTCTCACTGACCTGTTTATGTCTCTCTGAAATGTTTTAAAATATATGTATTACTGTACAATACAGGGAACAATCGTATTTAATAGATATACATTAAATCAATACATTTTCAATATGTTTGAAGGAAACTTACCATTTCCTTCTTTTGAGATGATATTCTTTAAATGTATAAAGCTATAAAGAAATCTATAGTTCTGTATGTGTTTATTACATATACAGTAAGGACCATGACAAGACAGGACAGATATATAATATGTCCTTGAAACAGAAATTTAAAAATTCTGGTAGAAATAGTAAGGTAATAATCTGCATCATGTCTTCACTTCTTCACTTCACTTTGTACTTCTTGCATTTTACATTGAATTGATTATACTACTGCACTTTTGTAATACTAAAATAGATATATTTTTATTGATTTGTTTTTCTACCCTTTTGTAATGCTATGTAAACTGTAATTCACCCAGAAAAGTGCATCTGAGAAACAAATACATATAGTGGCTCTCAAAAGTATTCACCCCCTTGGACTTTTCCACATTTCATTGTGTTACAAGATGAAATCAGAATGGATTTAATCAGGAGTTTTTGCCACTGATCAACACAGAAAATGTCCATAATGTCAAAGTTAAATGTAGATTCTGCAAATTGTTCTAAATTAATTATAAATACAAAACAGAAAATACTTGAATTAATAACTAATCACCCCTTTACTATGACACACCTGATTGAGCTGTGGTGAAACCAATTGTCTTTAGATGTCACGTAATTAGGTGAATGGAGTCCAGCTCTGTTTTGGTCTAATCAGACCATAGATCGGCCTGATCTAGGTGGACTCCATTCAAGTATTTATGTGACTTCTAAAGACAATTGGTTTCACCACAGCTCCATCAGGTGTAAATCCATTCTGATTTCATGTTGTAATACAATGACATGTGGAAAAGTCCAAGGGGGTGAATACACTTGAGAGCCACTGTACATACATACAAAAAATAATCATTATCGTCATCTAACAGGTACTGTTGCCCTCTGCTGAATAGAACAGTGTGGAAAAACATTGTTAGTGTAAGAGGTTCGATGCACTGTGCATGAAGTAGAGAAACATCAGAACGACTGTAGCCATCGTAGAGATTAATTCACCGACAGATCTCCAGATGCAAAGAGCAGGAACATATCCTGAAAGACAAACCCAGCCAATTTGTATTTATTCCATGTATATATAAATGCATCTACCTTATCGGACAACACTTTGATTGATCATATTTAACAGCAATTGGAACAGAATAGTACAGAATAATGAAAAGCTTCAGTTTCCCATAGGAAGAGAATACATTCGGTCCAAATATCGATGCCTCCAAATGGCACACTGCTGGACCATAGGGGGACAATTGACCAGTGCCTTCTGGAATTCTCCGAAAAATGATTGACATATCATTCATTGGCATCTGAAATATCTGGTTCACAGCTAAATTATATTTTTATTGTGGAAATGTGCTGTGTTGATTAACCTAAAGTCACATAAACTTAAACACACATATGAAAAATAAAATCAGTACAACAATCCATTGTGTTCGGAATGGACACTTATTCAGTGCTTTTAAGACTGAATATGTGAATTTAAGAAGATCTGTAATAATTAATACTTACATTAATAAACAAAACTGACAATTAATGTAACTTTATTGCAACCAACCTTGATGAGCCACTTCTACTTTTACACTCCCACTGCGTCGTGAGGTGACTGAGGAATTCTCCAGCTTCACCTCCACAGCACACCTTAGTAGGATCTCATGACTGTTCCCTCTGTGTTTCTATTCCAGGAGCTTCCCTCCCAGCACAGTGAGCAGGCAGCCCCTATCCTCTTCACTGTACCGGACTGATATGAAAGGGTCTGTACCGTAGTTATTGTAGAAATGGCATCGGATCCCTCTTGTAGTGTGACAGAGCACTCGGACAATGTCTTCTTTGTTGACGAGCTGGTTTTATGGACAGATTGCTTAGACTGTCTGCCATACAAAGAATCATTAATCAAAATCCTATGTGATAATATGTGCAAGTGGGTTTCATTGACTTCTAAGGAATAAATACATTTTAAAGTGTTACAAACTGAATGGTTAAAAAAATGTGGTCTTTAAACAAGCGTTCAATTAAATAAAACCAGATAGAACGGGTGTCCAGATGACCAGCTTTATTTGCCTAGAATAAAAACTACAAAAATGATTGCATAATGTTTCCAACTGCAGGACCATGACTCTGTTAATTAGCTTTGACCTCCTCCCAACTACTTACCAATCACGGTTATTCGATTGACCTCACTGTGCTGTGACATAAGACGTTGTGCATTTTTCATGATTTCAACAGAACAGCTCAAATACACCTCAGTAGTAGCCCCAGTGTATGTGTCCCCCAACAGCTCCTTGGCAGAAAGACCCAGGGGACACAGTTTATCCGTGGCTGAGAACGCCACTGTTCTGAAGGGGTGTTCACTTTGATGATTGTAGAAATGGCAGCGTGTCCCTGTCTCGGACCGAAAATAGATATGAAGGTTGTCTCCTATATTGTACCATCTCTGGGTAGGGTCTATGGAAGGTTTCGGAGGCTGATCTGTAGAATAAACATAAGAAATCCATTAATTTCACATTTCATTAAACAAACTATGAATGCATTTAAATCAATTAATTTCTATTGAATTTTTAATGGTTAAATGTCACATTCTCTCTATAGATATTGTCAGTGTAATGATACATCAAGGATGCAGTATAGATACATGATTACAATATAATAACATCACATTTTATATTTTCACAATTCTGAGCCAGCTATTTTTCTTGTAAGCACTTTAGATTTTGAACTTTAAATGCATTCTATTCTGCAACATATATAACACATCAATAGACTGCTAATAACAATTAATAGGTGGTTAATAAACTCTACACTTTTCTCATATGTTCACATTTTAGAAATGTATAATTGTGCAATTAAATATTGTATTCTGAAATATTTAACAAATTACATATGCAATCCGTCACATATCAAAAAGTCACCTGAAAGTGTTATTACAATATTTAATACTGTATCAATATTTAATACTGTAATATTCCACGTGAATACTGTTGTTATATCTCATTTATAAATGTATAAATACAAAGCATAATACTTAGTGTAAAGACAAAAATAATGTTCTCATTAAGAACATGAATAGCTAGAGGTTACATGAACTACATTAACGACAGCAAAATGCACATTTGTCAATCTACACAAAACGCAGGACCTTAGATTTCAGTTCAAATAAACAAGCACTGCACTGTACATACCTGCATCTGCCAGCTTCACTTCAGCCCCAGCTGTAATTTGACACAAAAAATAGTATGAATGCTCTGCTTATAATGCTGACTGATACACAATGTTCTTACAATTGAAAACTGTATCAATATACAGCCAAGAACAAAATAATAATGTACTCACGCAGTAGGAAACAATACACAAATAAGATCATGATTTTGGGAGGTCTGAAAGGTAACTGTGTAGCAACCTATGAGAAAAATGGCTCTTAAACGGTGGACAAGCCTATCAAATTGAAACGGTATACGTGAAATAAACCCACACTGCATACATTTGAAGTGTCATGCACTTGTTTTCTGAAATAATAATAAAACTCACAAAGCCTCAAGCTACAAATATAATCATCTCAGCCTAAGCATGAACTGTGGACCACAGGGTGAAAATAAATACTGTCACAGTACATGTAGCAGTAGTTATGCAGTTGTAACCATTGGGTTGTGCAGACTTTAACATTTAAATAAATAATGTTACCTTAAGTACAGTTCAATGTAATGACATTTACTGGGTTTGGTATATATTATTTGTATTGATTGATTGATTGATTGTTTTGCCTGCCAACTTATTTTAAGTGACTCACATGGAAAATAAAAATGGTGGCATTCATATATAAATCTACAGAGCTCTGTAAAAGAGCTACACAGTGCAAAAGTTATACCCACATGAAATAATTGCAGCTTTAGAGTACATAAAACATTCAGTACATTGCCCTTGAGACTTTCACATAAATGCGTCAAAACTAAGAAACAATACAGCAATAACACAAGCAGTAAAAATAAACATTAATTCACTGAGGTGATATACTGCAAAGGAACAGAAGGTAAAACAGACCAGTTATACAACATAGAATCACAAATAATAAACCAATTATTATTATTATTATTATTATTATTATTATTATTATTATTATTATTATTATTATTATTATTATCTGATTGTCTCTGGAATCACAGTCTCTCACTTTTCCATCAAGTACAAGTTCAACTGAACACCTGGTTCTGTTTTTGCTGGGAGTTGCAACACGTCTCTGCCTGCAGACGCTGTGGAAAAGCACAGCAAAACATCTAATATAATCAAAGCCCCTCAGTGATTCACAGTTCAGCTCTGAAGATAGCAATATGGTCACTGGGTCTATAACAACTAACCAATCCACAGCCAGAACACAGTTTAACTGAAGAACTTGGCTAACTGATAACACTTTAACTGAGGCTGTGCTGGGTGTGTTGAGCCAGTACTTTTGCTATACTATGTATGTTAGGCCAATACATTATCACAAGCTTTTCCTTCATCACATGTGTAATGTAGTGTATTTAGGAGTTTAAGACACATTTATGGTATGTTTACCTGTCAGTGTGTTGGAGACGTTCTGCTAAAAAACATTTTTTTTTTTTTTACAATGAACTGTTTGGAGAGTTTGCACTCTCTTGGTTGTGAAAGGTTTCCCAAGTTGCCACGTTAGCTCACACACACAACTCACAGAGCTGGGGAGTACAGGCTGCAGATCCCTGGGAAGTTAGACATGAGACATTTTGCACAGGGAAAATAATTACTTTGATAGTTACATAATGGTATTTTAATTAGGCACCAATTAAAACTAAAATCTTACCACTGACAATAATTGAAGGTACAGTTCTAATGTATTTAACTTTTCTGGAGAAAAAGCTTCTATTCAACATTTATTTGAAAAAATGTGAAAGAAACAACAACAAAAAGAGTGAAAAATAGACCTCCCCTCTTTCCATCTTCTTTATTCGCCTTTTGAAAAATCAAAACAATATATTTAGAAATAATACAGTTCAATACAAGGATGCTCTTCAGCAAAAAATAAATTAATCAGAATTCCATTAAAATCCCTACAAATCATATTTTTTTTCCATCTTTGAATGTTTTGCTCAGTTTTATTTTTCAAACACTTTTAATGGCGAACATACTTTACCATCCAAGTTGCAAAACAAGTGGAATAAGCTGGAAAAAAATAACACAAATAAAACAAGATTCTCCAAGAAGCCACGGGACGTCTTCAGCCCAGCAGTTAGTGTAGGAGTGTCTAACTCCCACAGTTCAGAAATAGACAAAATACCTTTACGTGTTAAAACAAAGCTCAACGCATTGTGCTTGAAGTAGTGGAGGCTCAGGACTGCTGCTGCTGTCATACTGAGCAACTGGCCAGCAGCTACACAGAAGAACGGGGGGGAAACTGGCCTGCACACAACACATGCATTCACACATACAGAAATAGATCTAACTATATCAAGACTGACGGAATGTAGATTGAAACAGAAGAACTTAGGAAAAATGTTAACTTGGATATTCAGAAGTTTGTTTTGGATCTGAAATGGCTCTATTGTAACCAACCTTCATCAACCACATTTATTTTGATGCTCTCGCTGCGTCGTGACTACACTGGGGTCGCCTCCAGCTTCGCCTCCACAGCACAGCTCAGCAGGGTCTTGGGACTGTTCCCTCTGTGTGTCTCTGACTTTAACTCTGCGCCATATGGAACTGACGTGAAAGACATTGCACTGCGATCCTTATAGAAGAAGCAGCGCAATCCCGTCCAAGCGAAACAGAGCACTCAGGCACGGTCGTCTTTGTTGACAGGCTGTGGATCCACTTTGACACAAGGTTTTCCAAATTTGCTAGACCTGTCTGTGGGAAATTCAATTAGGAGTCTGAGGTTTCAACAGCCATCATGACTTGTAGATTTAAACAAACAGGCTTAGTAATGGCTGGAAAACCCAACTTACCAATCACCTCTGTTTTGGTCATAGTGCTGCACTGTGAGGTAATCATTTGTCCACCTTTCATCAGTTGAACTGATCACAGAGACCTCAGTCTGCACCTGAGAGTCTCTCTCCCCCAGCAGCTCCTCCACAAACACAGCGGCTCAGTCCTGAATGGTACTGATCTGAAGGGGGCTTGGCATTAATGTAGAAAAGGCAGCCTTTCCTCCCTCAGCTGTACAGCACACTTTAACTTCATTCGCAATGGTGATGCTTGTGGGATCCACTTTAATTTGAAGGCTTCCAAATTCATTTACAATAAAGCCATTTGACTGAACCAGAGGTAACAGAGAGGAAAGAGATGTGGGGTTGGGAGACACTTAGAATGTGTTTAATATGTTGTTCTAATTATTTCAATTTTTATACAGCAGGATGGCAAAGAGTAATTTCACGAGAATTAGTGCTCAAAAATCCAAATGTTTGCAAAGCCTATAGAATATCTATGAATTAAGATTGCAGAATTATCTATTTAAATTCAAAGTCAAAGTCCTCATGTTTGTTGCTTGTTTTTTTTCTCTCAGTTCATTACAAATTCATGTTCTTCATGTTTAATTAAATACATGTAATAAACAACTACCAAAGCAGTTTGTTCCTGTGAATAATTTACTCCAAATTGCCCTAACTTCAGATGAATGTAGGCTAATTGTACAGGACTATGTGTAATGTGAAGATTTAGGATTTGGGGTTACTACCAGGTACTTGAAACAATGTTTTGCTCTGGACAAAAATGACCACAAACAACATTCTTGAAAATCAACTTCTATTCAGCAAATGCTCTTCATATAAATATAACCTAGGCCACCATCCAACCATAATCAGTCATACACTGCCATTCTATCTGAGACACATTTACATTTCAAAATAAAATACATAAAAATGCAAATGTAATATCCTGAATTACAATGTCTCACTCCTATAACTACAACCTGAACATAGAAAGACACAAGAATAAGCATCATCAAAATAAATTAAAAAACACTCATAATGTAAAGTACTCACTCTGGGCAAGAAGCAATAAGAAAGGCAACATGATTTTGCAGCAGCTAAGCGAAAGGAGGATGTGTCGTTTAAAATGTTTAGCTGCACTAGTAATAGGGACAGGAAATCCACATGGCAGTTTTATTCCTGGTCATGTAGC
Source organism: Amia ocellicauda (assembly GCF_036373705.1). Taxonomy (NCBI): domain Eukaryota; kingdom Metazoa; phylum Chordata; class Actinopteri; order Amiiformes; family Amiidae; genus Amia; species Amia ocellicauda. The sequence goes on along the minus strand of NC_089858.1, from coordinate 33,701,193 downwards.
TGGACAATGTCTTCTTTCTCATTAATCTAGATGAAAGCTGGATAGTATATTTCTCTCACAGCTTTAACGTCTGCAAGGGATTGTAAAACATATGTACAGACTTAAGAGGTACTCTGAGCTTGTGGAGTATCAAAACCCCACACTCATCTCATGGCATTCTTCTGCTTTTTATACATGTTATCTCTCACAGACAGGGGCCCCTCCTCTGATGCTCCTGCTGTTTCTCAGCGTTTCACCCCAGTGACAGTGAGGGCCTGGCTTGGCTGTCTTTGGGTGTTCATATTTCTTTGCTGAGGCCCAACACACATCTGTCTGTCTCTCTATTCTGCAGTTACGTGGAGAGGAGCCAGATGTGTTTGTAGAGATTGTAACCATCGCCATTGAACTGATCTGTATTGTCTGTGGTCGACATCACCTTGCTCCATTCTTCTGAGCCTCCCAGCCCTGTGAGGGTGAATTATTCCATATTTGTTCTCAATCTTATTAAATCACAAACAGGCACTTCTATTAAACTTTCACCAATATAACTGTTAGGAATACAATAATGACACGCATCAGTTTCAGGGTTAAACCATTGAGTAGTTTTATTATCACAAGTGTTCAAGGCTTTCAGCTTCCAATACCAGCCATGTGCAGGATGAGCAATCAGAGTAGAGCAGCAAGGAGTAAAAGTAATGTTCTGTTCTCTGGAAGAAAACAAAGGGGTTTGATACCAGTTCACCATATTGGTGAACTGAAATACTTCTCTAAAAAACTCACAACTCACTCATCACTCTTCACAATGTAGTAATACTCATTCTGGATTCTACTAGCAGATGTGTTCATGCATATCCTGACATTAATGAGGACAATTACTGTTTGAAACATGTATAAACACAACAAGGGAGGTTTCACATGGGAGGAGCCTCCTTAGACCATCTAGGTCATTTGGGTGCTTCCTAATTACTAAGGGATTCAATAGGTACCTTTTTCAAAGACCACATGAGACCATAGAGAGTAGTCCAATAGAAGAGATCAGAAGTAGTGAAACTTGGGATGAATAATCAAGGCAGCTGGCCAAATTGCAAAAGGGACAACACTGTCTGTGCGGAGGCTCTGAGAGGTCTCTGAATACCAGTGACAGCCTCCCTTCTCAGAAAGACTTGTGGTTTGGAAGAAACACAGGGGTGGGGACAGGCCAGGTACACAAACATGCGGTTGCTCCCCTTTAAATGGATTGACCACTAACAGAGGCCCATCCCATTCGTTGACTATGGAGGGGACAGTTTGCAGTGGGAAACGGGGTCAGTCTTGTCTAGCTGAGCATGAAGTTTGACCTGTGGATGCTCTTCCCCTTTCTGACAGCCTCTCACTGCCTCACCACGGAGGCATATTCCACTGCCGTGTCGTACTTCAGGCCCAGAGACGCCGGCTTCAATTTTCGGGTGTTGACTGTGGCGTATGTGATGCCCGTCCACGTGTCGTCCATGTCCTGCAGAGTTCAGAGCAGATGTGACACACAGCAAATCGTACGGGCCAGCTGCTGTCTGCCTCTCTAGTAACAGTAAGAAACTAACACATCTTGCACATGCAGACCAAGAAAAACATCCATTTGGTTATATATGTATGAGTGGATATTCAGCCAAGGTAATAGGTCAGTTCATCACAAGAGCACCTGCACTTCATTTCAGAGAGATTTTAAAATATAGCTACTCTACTACACTTAGAGTGTAACAGATATCCAGGCTGTGGGCTGTCCTCTCATGCATTAAGGATGCCAATTATCTACACACTGGTCATTCGTCCATTATTTATTTTAGTTATTTATTTTCAGATGAGTCAATAAAGCCTTATGTGGCTTCAAAACAAGACATCCACTTTTGTACTCACTGGTGCAGGATACACTGTCTCATTATTCACTATAGCATCTATCAGAAAAACAGAAAGTCTTCAATGTAAAAGATTAGGTGACTTAGTTTTGTTAAAAGTGCCTCTGGAGGGGTTTCTAGTCAGATACTTACGCATAGTGCTCTCTCTCCCTTTCCGAGTTCTGCAGAAACAGAAAGACAGGGGTTCAGACTTATATATGTGTTTAGCCTGTACTTCACTCTCACAGGACAGAGATTACCAAATCTTTCACAGGTGGGTTTAGTGTAGCGTACTGGGGTACAGCAGGGTGAAACACATGGATAGGTTATGTTCACATTAAACCGGAATAATTAGCAAATGTCTGGGGGACACAAAACTCAAAACTGTATAGTTGTCAATGTAGGAAATAGACAAACAGAAATAATTCACATTAAGGACAGGACACAATGTATCCTCCCTGGTCTTACCTGACTGGAGAATCGGTGTTCAAGTAACTAACACTGAAATAGAGGCAGAAATACAAGCTGAATGCACTGAGCTGTAGAGTGACACTGCACACACAGCCTGAGAAACCTCTGTCTGCTACACAAACCACGGCTCAGTCGCACTAATCGGTTTGCTGAGCTCTGCTGTGGTTTTTGTTGTGTCTGCTGCCTTTTGCGTTCAGTATGTTAAGGCTGCTGTCAGAACATCATGGTATTTAGTGGTATGTGTCAGTTTTGTGGTTGTGATTCGCATTGATGAAGAAGACAATGCTAGACAACTATTGGGGATGTGATGGTGCTTTTCAAGTCACAGATGAGTAAAAGCCAGGGATATATGGCTGTGGAATGAATCCAGGTACATTACCTTTCATTAATCTGTGCTTTTCGCTCTGTAACATAAAGGGAACATAATTAATATTAGACTTGTATTACTGAAAAAATACTAATTCAAAAATGCAGTAATGAATCAGATATGTTGTAGTTGATTTAAGCTTATTGTAGGCTCAGTTCTTAAGCAGCAATTTTAAAATCTGTATACATTGTTTGTTATAAAAACTGATAAAAAAAATTCTTGGTAACTGTATAGATGACAGATATCCCAGGTCTATGTGTGATATACACTGAGCTACACAAGGCCTCTAAGCTGGGAGAGCCATTCACATGTGCAGACAGTGTTTGTAACTTGAACAGAAGAGTAACATACTGTGAGCATATTTGCAGATCACTGGCACTATGCCCACCACAGCCAGGAATCCACCCGCTGCCCCCAAGAGAGGCAGCCAGGAAGAGAAGTCTGTAGGAAAGGAAGGATGGAGAGGCTTCAGTATAACCAAGCCGATCTCTTGCTTTTAATGCTTTGGGGAGAAGGATACATTTTTTTTCCTTCACATCTTCACCTTCTCCAGCAGACTGGGAGTTATTGGCCTTGGACGAGTCTGAAAGTAAAGAAGGCAGATTAGGCACAGCCGGGCAGGAACCAGTCTGGGTGTTATGTTTTTGTGTTTTATGTTTGGTGTACAAAGGCATTGATCCATCTCATTTTCAATTATGTATGTATGTATTTATTTATTTATTTATTTATTTATTTATTTAAAAAGTCTATCAAATAGTAATTCTAGATCTTCTTTAATTGTATTTAGCAGCCAGTCAAGTCAAGAAAATAAATATTCAATCTCTCAAGTTGGATTGATATATTTAAATTGAATTCAGTTAATTTTCTTTTACATTTAGTTGCCACAACACATTCAAAGCAACCAACAAGCAAAAACCCTGTAATTTGTCTAAAAGCCCATCTGTGTATAAAGATCCCATTCCCATGTCTTTTCAGTCATGACTCACTGCTTATTCCAGGGGTGGGAATCTCTGTTGCATTTGTTCCTACAACAATACACAACATTCAGAACTGTACACAGATACACGAGCTGCTGTTAGTCTAAGGAGGGAATAAATAACATCTGACAACTGAATTACTTCAAAACAGAAACCTGTGTCAGAATTGTGATAAGAGCATATATTACAAAATACTTGTGTATATTATATGTATTAAACAATTTCTAACAAATGTACAACATAGTAAATTACCCATATGCAATAAAAGCATGGGTAGCATTTTGATGTCTATTAAACATTCTTTTATGACAGTTAAAATAAGGTGTTTCCACAGTTTTAAACGATAATAGAAAGACTGGGAGAAAGTAACAGAAGTGAAATTCATAAGACAGGTAGTCAGTCGTCCAGAGTTTCCTATTCACTGAGAGTTTCTGTTGTCTTCCCACTGGCTGAGAGAGAAAAATACATTGGACATTATTACATTACATTATTGTCCTGTACTGTATTGCACTGTATTATTGCACTTTGTATTGCTCTGATATTTTGTAAGTTGTCCTGGACAAGGGTGTCTGCTAAGAAATAAACTATTATTATTATTATTATTATTATTATTATTATTATTATTATTATTATTATAGTATAGTTACCATGATAATTAATCAAACAAACATGGCAAGTTTTGTAACACAATCATTTTTAGTTATATTAAGATTTATTTTGTTGGCCAACATGAGGTGGATGTTACACAGAGTGACTTTTGTTTATGTTTAATGTAAAATATATGTATTTCTGTTTTCTGATTTGTTTTGGCTTTTACACATTTTTTTATTAAATATCTTAATTAATTAATTATAATAAAAGACTATTAGTAAGGTTTTCAAAAGGAGGAAGATAAGATGTTGGTTATAAAGAGCAGAAAGCTGATACACAATACATTAGAATCTCTGTTGCATTTGTTCCTACAACAATACACAACATTCAGAACTGTACACAGATACACGAGCTGCTGTTAGTCTAAGGAGGGAATAAATAACATCTGACAACTGAATTACTTCAAAAAAGAAACCTGTGTCAGAATTGTGATAAGAGCATATATTACAAAATACTTGTGTATATTATATGTATTAAACAATTTCTAACAAAGGTACAACATAGTAAATTACCCATATGCAATAAAAGCATGGGTAGCATTTTGATGTCTATTAAACACTCTTTTATGACACTTAAAATAAGGTGTTTCCACAGTTTTAAACGATAATAGAAAGACTGGGAGAAAGTAACAGAAGTGAAATTCATAAGACAGGTAGTCAGTCGTCCAGAGTTTCCTACTCACTGAGAGTTTCTGTTGTCTTTCCACTGGCTGAGAGAGAAAAATACATTGGACATTATTACATTACATTATTGTCCTGTACTGTATTGCACTGTATTATTGCACTTTGTATTGCTCTGATATTTTGTAAGTTGTCCTGGACAAGGGTGTCTGCTAAGAAATACATTATTATTATTATTATTATTATTATTATTATTATTATTATTATTATTATTATTATTATTACAGTATAGTTACCATGATAATTAATCAAACAAACATGGCAAGTTTTGTAACACAATCATTTTTAGTTATATTAAGATTTATTTTGTTTGCCAACATGAGGTGGATGTTACACAGAGTGACTTTTGTTTATGTTTAATGTAAAATATATGTATTTCTGTTTTCTGATTTGTTTTGGCTTTTACACATTTATTATTAAATATCTTAACTAATTAATTATAATAAAAGACTATTAGTAAGGTTTTCAAAAGGAGGAAGATAAGATGTTGGTTATAAAGAGCAGAAAGCTGATACACAATACATTAGATAACGCATTTGAAATGAGTCTATGAAGTTACCTGAATGGTGTTTTAGACATGATGTCGCCAACACCTCCTGCTTTTGCCCCTTTTGAAAATCAGGTTTTTTATTTGTGTATTTCTCTATTACATCTTTATTGCAGTGTTGAAGAGACAGAATCTCATGTGTGTTGCTGAACATTTTTACGACCCAAGGACACAAAACAGTAACATAAAATATAAATTATTGCAGTGGTTAGAAATGTTATTCAGTTTCCAATTAACTGGTTTTACTGGTTCTATACTGGATAAGTATCCTATACTTACCCTCCATCATCACTGTCTTGCTCTCACTGTGTGGAGAGATTATCGTCTGTCCTTCCAGAGTTAGTTCTGCAGCGCAGCTCACAGAGACCTCCCTTCTGCCCCCCCTGTCTCTCTGTCCGAGCAGCTCACTCACCTGAGCTGTGATGATACACACTTTATGCTCCTCATTGTAGAGCTCTGATCTGAACGGCTCTGTGCTGTTCCCAATATAGAAGTGACAGCGTGTTGCTTTATCAGGTTCACATCTAATCAAAGCAGGTCTGTCCTCAGTTACGACAGTGGGGGGTATGCTAATGTCAGGTCTTGTCTTGACATCTGTGGAAGGAAAAAACAGAAGTAGGTGCAAAACATTTTAGTAATAAAAAAAATGTGTTGATATTCTGTATGTGTGTAATTAATAATTTCAATAATTTTTTACTTTTCTAGTCATGGCTTGCAGATCATTTTCCTGACCGTAAGAAGTATGTTTAGTGTCTTTTTTCTGTGATTTCATTCAATTATAGAAATATACATTATTCACAGTCATGCTTTGTGATCCTTTCTGTAGTGGAGTACGTACTGTAAACCATCACACTGGTCCTGTTGCTGGGCTGTGAGCGAGTCTCTCCCTGTCGGTAATCACAGAGCACAGGGACCTCAGCCCTGAACCCTGAGGCTCTGCCCCCCAGCAGTTCTGTCCCGCTCACTGACAGCACACAGCCATGGCTGTCCGACTGCGCCTGTCCGAGCTCCTGTCCACCGGCCTCTGTGTAGAAACGACACTGGACTCCTGAGAGAGAGTGCGGGGCGTCACAGCGCAGCTCCACACTGCTGTCCATTCCCGCCACACTGGGGCTCACAGACAGAGTGGGCTTCTCTGGGGCCGACAGGGCTGTAGGAATGGGAGGGAAACAGCACAGAACTATTCAACTTGGCTCATCTTTCAAGTTTTCAAGTTACTTAGTTCACCATTTTTATTCCACAGTAACTCTTAGTTACATAATTGAAAAATGTTGTCAAAGTTAGACTAGATGTATCTGAACTTTCGTCACGTGTTGATGACATTTATAAATCAATACAAAAAGTGTAAATATAAATGTAGCTGTAAACTATAAAGCATCATAATCAGAACTATACAACCTTCAGAGTATGCGGTCTGAGATTATCATTTTCTCAATTTTTTCTAATTCGCAATTAGTTAAATTTCCAAAATATTTTAGTAATGATCAAAGCAGGTCATTAATTTATATTTTATTTTAAGCTTTGCACTATTTAAGGTTTCATGGTTACTTTGAAAAACTTCAGAACATTTTTTAAAATCTGGAACAAAAACGTGACTTTATTATTAACTACTCTGTGCGCCAGTTCAACAGCAGTGCAGAGTCAGTTAATATCACTGAATCTATTTAATCTGACTTCTTTATTCGTTACCTTTACATTACAATTAAGAAGCACAGGGCATAGTGATATGATTCAGTTCATTTACACATTTCTGCCTCTGTGTGTATGGACCACAAAATTGTTGGTAATTGTTGATCAAGAGTTCATGTTAATTTAAATCAGGAAAAAAGACAAAATGTTTATATTTGCTGCAGGAAAATATTATGAAGAATATCTCTAGTGTCAGAAAAACCCTTCCAAAGTGCTGAAGGGATGACTGTGTGGATATGTTTCCCACCCTGCAGTGCCATTATTTCCCCTGTTGAATCGGCAGATTTACATTACAAATGTCATAATAAGCATTGTGTTAAAACTGAAACTTATCCTAGGTTCCTAAACTCAATAAAATATAGAAGCTCCATATAGAAGTTGAACACAAAAGTAAGTTAACAGATAAAGTGTATTCTGTGCAATAATTGCCAGTTACTATAATTCCTAACTATTTATATATTTAATAGATTATTTACATTTGAAATATAAATGAACACATTTTAATCTGCACAATAAAGAACAAACTAAAATAAAATACAATGTACAACTTACCTGAATCGATTGCTTGTGCCATAACCCAAATTCCAACTGTGATGAAATAATATATTACAAAACGTATTAATGATTGTATCCATGTGCAAACATTCAGCTCAGAAACAGAGCACATGTTCCTATAACAACGTAAGTGTCCAAAATAGTCAAGAACTTGAAACATAAGACCAGCCAGGAAATATACTTACGCAGTTCACAAAATGTCAAAAACCGATACATTTCCTTGTTGTTTCCACAGTAAAACTGATCTAGTGTCTGACAAATGTAAGGGCAGGACTTAAATGTACAGTAGAGCCATTTGTAGAAACAGGAAATACGAAACTCAACTCACAACACCTGAGTTAATTCTGTGTTTCTTTACAAAAACAACAAAATAAAAAGAATTAGAGAAGTGAAAACTAGCCAGACCAAGTTATCAGCTGCTGAATTATGAATTATGTGCAGTGTCTGTCACTGGCCTAGGAAGTGAGATGACTGAGAAATAACCTTATTTTAACAAAAGGAAACAATATCAAGACATAAGCAAATGCTGTTTAAATTGGCCTTCGGTCACCAGGGGAAGTTGAGAACGCACCTGGTGACTCATTGGATGGTTCCTTTATGTTCTCTTTCATATTCTTGAATTAGTGTAATTTTACTGTTTTAGTCTTTTGAGCTGTCAGAGCTACTCAGCTCCTGGCACATCAAAACTGTTCACAGTGAGATGCCTGCAGCTGTTTGTGGTCCATAGCGGCAATCATCGATAACACTTTAGTTTAGGGGTTCACAGCATCCCTGCCCCCACACCTGCGCCAGCTCAGACTTCTCCTCCTTGTTTCCTTGATGCCCACACGTCCGATCAGCAGGTTTTGTATATACATTGAAATACCTACCTGCTGGAGACCTTCCAAAGCAGTGGAGACTGCCCAGCTGGATTATGATTTCAATTAATTAATAAGAGCCCCTTTGATCTCAGTGGATTGGCTCTGAGGAGAGCTGAGCCGGCTGTATGAGCTGTGTGTCTCAGGAATGGAGAGATAAAACAGACCAGCTGCTCGGCTCACCTGTGACAAACAGCACAATGAGATTATGGGGGTTGGGGGGACTCTGGAGTTCAGCAGACACACATTTTTACAGCTTGGTCTTTTGACAGAGGGCTACACTGGGTTTGGTAACAAGTATCTGTAGTTCTAGTTAAATTATACTACAAACTTATTGTGGTTTCCAACTGAGTTTTAACGAATACATTTGATATGATTACCTATTCCAGTGTGTTTGTTTTTTGCATTGTTCCCCTTAAGCAAGAGGAATATATGATAAACAGTTTCTTATTACAGAGTGTCACCCTGGTATATTCTGCTTGGGCTATCAGTCGGCTTGTTGGCTTAAATGGACCAAAGCTCATATGCTTCTCAGTTTTGAATTAAAATTATATGTTTGAAAGTGATTAAAAGGGGCCTGCAATGAAACAATCTACTTCTAAGGGCCACCACTGAAGAAGAAGTAGCAGTACAAGAAGAAGAGGAAGGATCTGTAATGTCTCTTCACTTGCTGTGCTTTCTGCAGGTGTATCAGTAGCTCCCTGAGGTCAAGCGTGTGGCTGGCTTTCTGCCACTGACCAATCGGGTGAGAGGTTTCCACAGCAGTGTGGTCTGAAGCAGCGAGCGTCACATAACAGCAGAGAAGGGGGCGAGGGGAAACCTAAAAATATCTGAGGTCTGCTACTGACTCTGAATCTTTTTTAAGCAGCGTGTCATTGCACTGCACTGGCCATGACCTTGTGTCCCATCCCATTGCAGACCTTAACCTCGTACACTTTCCTGCTGCTCCTCTAAAGATAGTCCTCTGCTTCTTCTGGTCTCTGGTCTCTGCACTGTACCCCATACCACCTCTTACACTGACACTGTTCCCCCCTCCCAGCACACCTCTCCTTTAACTCTGTGCCTGTACATTACATTATTTGCCATTTAAATGGCATTTGTACCCATTTATACAGCCTTCCAGTTACAAGTCCAGAGCCCAAACCAGTATTCCACAGTGCTCTCACCCCATTTGTATGCACACACACACAAATGTACTGATGCACTGCACATATACTGTATCCCACACTTTCTGCATTTCTTCTACATTGCTTCCTGTATTGCATAACAGCTTATAAGTATAACACTTAGTGGTTTTCTGTTGTGACCCTTTTAAGTCCCCTTCATTTATAGGTTGTTAAACCTATACAGTGGAAAGCGTGTACAATTCCAGTACAATCCTGTGCACAAGTTCCACTTAATAAAGATCATTGCTAATAATGAAATAACCTGCAGAAGTAATCGTGATAAACAAGATCCCGTTCAGTAGCTGCCGAGGGTGAAACACTCATCCGGGTAAACTGCGGAGGACCAGGGTTGACTTTCGATCTGACATATCAAGATTTCATTTCTGCAAAACCAGCCCCTGCATTAGGACTGTGTTAGTTATTAGAAAGGAGAAACTCTAGGATGTGAGACCCCAGACCATCTCAGTTCTGCAGTCTTTGGACAGACAGAGGTCAGACACCGTGCACATGTTCAACTACTGCGCTGAAAGTGGTGTCGCAGTGTGTAAAAGCAATTTCAAAAAACAACAAGCTGAACATCCATTCATGCTTGTTAGGGGTTCAGAAATGCAGCACTTTGGCCTTGTAAGGTGAAGTGTAACTGTTGTGTACAATAAATGAACCACACACACACACACTTAGAGAATCTCTCAAATGTATCTTTGGTTTAGGGATTAATAAACAAGGTAAAGCTTACTGTGAATTTGTGAAACAATAAGGAGTTAGGCCATCTGTCTGTCATGGTTTTCAGAACCCTGTTTACTTTGTTTTTTTATAAAATGTAAGATAAATAATACTTCAATTCTTATGTCCCTCTCCTATGCTATGTAGTGCTCTTTGAAGACAAGAATGCAACACTGAAAATGTATTTTTTTAGAGATATGTTCAATACCTCAGATGTGGCAGCAAGTCACAATGTGTGTAATAATCTGACTGAGATGCATGTTAAGGTTCTGGCCATTTATAGCAGATTGTGAAAATAGACACATGCTACTCTATGAGGTAAAGAGTGTCAGAGCCTTATTTTTAAGAGTGCAAATACAACTGAGAAAAAATATACTTATTTTACTTTGTTTCAATTTATTTATTAATTGATGTTTGTTTATTGATCCATCTCTGAACAAAACTAGCAGTGGTAGACAGTCACGGTGATAAAGAGAGGTCAGATTAATTACAAACATTATATATACAGTGCATACATATCTCTCATGTATCTTTCTAAAAAATGTCCCAAGAATTTGCCATAGTCTCAAGAGTTTTCTGCTTCTTCGTTATAAATGCTCTGAAAAATGTCCCCTGTAAATACAGTTGTATTGTAAAATACAGATGAATAACTAAACTGAAAAAGTAAATTAAATTAAATGAAAATCTGCACTGTGTCTTATAGATGTTTAAAGGCTTAGGCTCAATACAGAAACTAAACTCATAGTACTGCAGGTCCTCTATTTCTTCTCAGTTGCCAGTTGCCAGTTGCCAGTTGCTCAGACAAACTTGTGTATATTCCTTCTTAGTCATTTGCACTATCTTTAGGTGCTCTGCTTTACAAATAAGTAAATTACGTTCCTATATCCAGATACTTCATTCAGAAACTCTAAGCCATATAGCCATAGCAAAGGAGGGACAGGGATGTGAAAAGTCTCAGAGTGAGTCAGTCCCTCTCCTGCTGAAGTCAGAGAAAACAAGCCAGAGAGCGGCTGAGACTATAAGACTGACTAATTAAAACATGCAATTGGCACATGTAAATCATAAAATCTTATTTTAGCAAATATATAAACAAATTAATATACCTTCCTAATTGAGAAATTTAGGTTTGTGGTAAAGAAGTTGTGTATGACAGGAGACAGCTTTCAATTCTGTTTTTTACAATAAAGGTCTGTGCTCACTAAAGCACGGCAGATGTTTAAGACCCCCTCCCCACTGACAGATGGGCTGCCATGCCCCTTTTCACAGAGACTCTAGCACCAAATTCCAATTAAAGTCAGCACTGCAAGATTTTTTGTGAAATACAGACAATCAAGGTACTTTATATAATTCATAAACCAGGGAAACAAACCCAAATAAAACTACGTGCTGGTAACAGAAGCTTTAGCAAAACAAGAAAAAGGTGACTTAAATTAATCACACTTAAAGGTGGGGTATCATCATTCTTTTTTTACATTAAAAGTTGTACCTATACTTTCGAAATATATCCTTAAAGTTTCATTCACATTCGTTACTTATAAGATGGAGAGAAAAAAAACAGACACTAATGCATTAAAGTAGTTAACTGTAGTTTCTGTTTGTTAATACTGTATTAAAATGACGTAACGTGCAATTACTCTCCAGTCAGTAACATTGCTCTGCTGTTCAGAGGCGGGATGTTGAACTGATCTTCAGGATTACATGTTTGTTGTCAGTGATTCAGCAACCGGATTAATTATATCGAAAGTGTAGGGATAATTAACACGTTCATTTATTTAAATTTAGCAGCTAATTTTAAAGGCCGTTCTGTCTCAAAATGTCCCGTGATTGCGGGTCAGGTGACAGCCCTGCAGAGCAGCTCATCACAGAGAGAGGTGCGTCTCCCAGCTCGGGCTTCTGTACAAAATAGTGAGTCTCTCGTTTCTTCACTGTACGTTTATTAGGGCCTCAATAGTGCAGAGGCGCTGTTGTTAAGTACCATATATTAAACACCTATTTACCATGGTATCTCTCCCCTGGGTGTGTTTTTTTTTTTTGGTAACGGGTTTTCGGCAGCAAACAATACCTGGTGTGACATCATGCATAAATTAGCTGCAGCTTCAAGATTAACCCTTACCTTAAAAACAAAACAAAAATGCAATATTTCATCCCACCATTTATATTCAAATCGTAGAAAATAAATGTGACCAACTCATTAATACAAATCAACCACAAGATACTTTTGAGCAACACATTTCAAATGTAGCATTACTGTAAAAGAACACCTGACTTGTTTGGTATCAAATGTAAGGTCATGCTTTGAGGACTTGAAAATGTAAATCATAGAACTACAGTTTTAAAATATAGAGAGTTAGAAACTCTACATAACATTTGTACTGTTTTCACATTCCTCAAAGGCATCACACCCCCAATACACATCCTGTAGGAATCAAGGGAGAGGAATGGCAAAGACAGTTTTGATTTGAATTTCAATTTTATTACCCCAAGCCTGACCAATCAGAAGTTTGGAGGCAGAGAGATTACAATCTCTTTGTCTGAAACATATAATAACAGAACATTAAAACTATCTATCAATTTGGAGTTTGAACAACCTGGGAGCGAAAAAACTCTAGGAGTGGAACAACAGGAAGATTGGAAGGAACTGAAGTGGAAATCCAGAAATTAATCAATACCAGAACTTCTCCACCAAACAACTGAAAACTCAAATCGACAATCTGCCAGCCCTCCCCACTATCAAATTAACTGAATCTCAGTAAACCACACAGGTAGTATATTTTGAGTACTATCCAAGTATTAGGTAAATCACAATTATATAAAACCTAGTTGTGTATGAGAAGTTGTAGGAATGGGTAGCATAATACTCTTATTGTGTTATTTTACATGTTTTGTGCCTCGTGTCAAAACTGCAGAATTAAATAGATCTCTCTCTCACTCTCTATTTTAATGTTATCCACCATGATTTTCTCTATCCTATCTTTCCAAATACATGTTGTCCATTGACATTTTAATAATGTTTTGTTTTGTTTCTATAAAACAAAACAGCCTGAGGGTGAAATCATAGCAGATCAACCTCACTGCTAATCTGAGTTTGTATTAGTCAAGTATTGTGGTAACTTTGCATATCAACCCGGTCTCGTTTTCAGAGGACTTGACTGCTGTGGGTTATATGTATTGGAGTCACTAGATAGCAGGATTTTATTCAGCAATTATTATTGATATCGATAAAAGGTAAACAAGCCAAACTCCAATTTAAAGTCCTAGGCCAAACAAAAGTACTTACTAATAAAAACAATAACTACAAAACTATAAATGAAAGGCAATTTGTCCATTGCAACATTTTCACTGTATCATAGTATCAGCATCCCTTCACACATCCTTTTGAAACTATTTACATGCAACAAGAACCAGAAGACACACAGGACCAGTGTTGGCCACCCCTGGAATATGTCAAAGGCAAAACATACCAACTGGCTCAGTGGTCAGTGCTGTAATGAAGGCACCATCATCTTACCAGCTTCTACCCCAAGCTGCAAGGCTTCACTCACGGTGGAGTTCTGTCCAAGGTGCTGGTACTGGCACCAGTATCGGGCAGGTTTTGCTGCCTGTTGACTTGGACTATAATGACCAATTGAGTATTGTTGCCCAGAGCTTGTGCTCTATACAGGGACTCCCCAATGTGCTCCCTCTCATACACAGAGAACACTGCGCCAGGGAACATCACGGCGGACAGAGACCTCCTCTGCCCTGGAGTGATAAACAGACAGGGAGATACCTGGCCTGGGTAGCTCTGAAAGGGAGAGCAGAGAGAAAAAAACTCTGTGGTTTTTATGTATATAACAGTGGAAAGCTGCAAGAGACAAACACACAGAAAATATAGAAAGGGAGTGTGAAGAAAGAAAGACGGAGAGGCTAAAAAAACTATTCATTGTGATGCAGTTGAAACTGCAGTGAAAGACAATTGAAAACATGGACATTTCTCCTGCAGATCATCACCTTCTCCAGCAGGCAGCTCCTCACACATTGGGGAGCGCTGTCCATGGTGCTGATACTGGCATCTATACCTGCCCTGCCTGTCGGCTGGGACTGTAAAGATGGCATGGGTATGATTGCCCAGAGCCAGACTGCTGTTTAGGAGCTCCCCAGAATTGCTATCATACAGGAACTCAGCATCAGGGAGCTGGGGAGGGGCGTCACAGTGGACAGAGACCTTCTCTCTACCAGAGTGAGGGGCAGACAGGGAGATATTGGCCTTGGGCTTTTAAGTACAACTATGAGCAGTAGTGGATTCCTCAATCTCAGTTGTGCCTAAAACAAATACAACATCTAGAATTATGAACAGAAATGCTACTTGATGCCAGATTACATAATTCCATGGATTTTAAACCTTAAAATGTCAAAATATATAACTCAATTAATTGAATATTATTAATACAGAAACCTTCAGTAGCATTGTTTAACCAAAAAAAAACCATTAAAAAATATTATCAACAATTACTTGTTCAGCACATACATTTTTTTTAATCATTAGATACAATACTTGACTGTATTTATATGATATATTTATATATATTAACAATGTACCTACCCTCCACCACTACAGTTCTGCAGTGCAGCTCACAGAGACCTCCTTGTTGCCCCCCCTGCCTCTCTGTCCCAGCAGCTTCCTCCCAGGAACAGTGATGGGGCATGTTTTAGTCTGCTCACTGTACGTCTCTAATCTGAATGTGCTGTTCCCGGTATAGAAGTGACAACGTGTTGCTTTATCAGGTTTACATGTAATCCGAGCATACTTCTCAGTAATGAAAGCTGGGATTATCCTAATGTCAGGTCTTGTTCTAACATCTGTGGGGCAATCAAGCAGAAGTATGTGGAAAAAATTAAGAGTAGTTTTAAAGCTCACTGACTGAGTCTGCCTTCAATCAATTAAATATATATTTATTCACAGTGATGGTGTGTGAAATGTAATGCATACGTACTGTAAACCACCACTCTGATGTTAGTTGGCTGGGCTGTGATCGAGGTCCTGCTTCCTGTTGGTAATCACAGAGCACAGGGACCTCAGCCCTGAACCCTGAGGCTCTGCCCCCCAGCAGCTCTGTCCCGCTCACTGACAGCACACAGCGATGGCTGTCCGACTGCACCTGTCCGAGCTCCTGTCCACCGGCCTCTGTGTAGAAACGACACTGGACTCCTGAGAGAGAGTGCGGGGCGTCACAGCGCAGCTCCACACTGCTGTCCATTCCCGCCACACTGGGGCTCACAGACAGAGCGGGCTTCTCTGGGGCCAAGAGGGTTGTAGTTGTAGCTGTAGTAGCAGAAATTAAGTCACAGGTCTGGTTGCACTCAACAAATTCTGTTTTCCAAAAAGAGTTTCTTCGGTTTACATTTCCACATAATGATTGAGCTCTTAATACAATAGATACAAAATATGTAAGGAACGCACCTCCATAGCACGTTCTCACATCCAGAACAGCAGAGTCTACATTCCAAACAAATTTCAACCCGGAGTTCATTTGTAAAATCTTTATTTCTTAAAATCATTATTTCTGGTTATGCAGCAGCACAGTTATGCAGTGACGAATTGTAAAAAGTAACACAAGACTCGGTGTGTGGTAGAAGGCAGCTGCAGAGGAGCCTGACCTGAGAAGTTTCCTCAGACAGTCTCAACAATTCTAAGTTACATTTGGTATTTTATGGGTTGTGAACAAGACAGGTAAGACAGTTCATTCCTTCTTGATTGGTGCAAACAAGCTTACAAAGCAAATTGTAACAAATTAACAAGGGACATTTAGATTACTAACTCCATAGACTTTATGAATGGATAACCTCTTGGTCAAGGATGCTAACAGCACATTTTGTTAAACAACAAGATGCAGGGCAACAACAGAATGCAGAGCCTTAGAGATCAAATAGCTATATTTGAAATGATAGAAAGAATCTATACTGTTGAGAAAGGCTGTGTCAGCCCTTGCCAGGTCCAAAGAGTAACAGAGAGACACAGTCAGCTTTAAACTCTAGAAATGTGGAATTTAGTTCTTCATGCAGTTATTATTATTATAATCAGTATTAATTACAAGAAAATGCAATTTCATAGTCATGGTCTTATATCTTTCTGTCTTTATTTATATGTTGAATAACAGATGCATTCTCACATAGTATCAGACACAGTGCTACAGAGTCCATGTTTTCTTGGAGTTTGGAGCAACTGATAGATTTGTGAAATGCAGACGGAAGCTTGAGCTGAGAATCATTCTGGACATGATACAGAAAACAGACCCCCCCACACACACACACCACCACCAAAACCCCATAAATACTCTATTCTAATTTTTACAGGCAATGAAATACCGCCACGGCAGAACAAGAGATGTTTGACCTTGTTACAAACCACACGTGCAAACATTTATTTTATTTTACTTATTTAAGTTATAGTATATTATCACATCATGAAAAATCATTGCCCTGGGTAATGGCATCTTCTCAGAATTAAATAAGAACAAGCAGGAGAGTGAAGCGTCAGACACCAGTTAAAGTTTTGTACAGCATCAGAATAGGTAAATCTCCCAATAGATAGAAACACATGCCTTGAAAAACAGTTAATAACAGATTAAATAATGCTTTGATAGTGAAACATATTGCAGCCAAACCACAATTGCTAGGAAACACGATGTAGACGCAAGGTGCACAGTGTCTGAGACCATGTCTGTCAGATGGCCGATATCTCCAGTGCAACTCTGTGGCTGAGGTGGACAGAGGTCACTGCCATTACCATGAGGGAGAGCAGGACTCCTCCCAGGATATTCCTGACCAGTAACACGTAGTCTGGAGCTGGGGGACAGATTGGGAAAAAAAACCCACCAAGAACAGTTTAAATAGTTTTTTTGATCAGATTTGATTGTAATACTGCATATGTATGTATTGCAACACTGCTGGGCAGGGCAGGTAAAGACTGCCCTGAATGGCACTACATCCCCCAGAAGTCTCGAAAGATTTGCTGTAGGGCTCCCCCCATTGGCTATCTCCTGCATATAAGCAGGAAGCAGCCATCCTTTGTTGTTGAGAAGGCAGGAGGAGAGACAGTTAGAAATGTACTTGTAACAAACCTTGGACTTGGACTTGGACAGGATTGTTGGATTACAGACACTGGCTTTATTGCCATTTGTCTGTATTTGTTAAATTAGGTACATGTTTAGAGAGGGACCTGTTTTAAGTGTTTAGGTCGGCTCAACAAGGAGCTTTGTTTATACTTTTTGTATGTCCTGCTGTTTGGATCACCTCCTCACTGTGTAAAATATATCACTTCCTCTCACCATATCCCTGCCTGTGTTGCTACTTCCTAGATCCCGCCTGTATATCAAACCTCAGCATCATGTCCAACCCCACACTGTGCCACAGTATTAACACCATTAAAGCAGGCTTTATTAGAAGGAAAACAAGCAGTCCTCTTTCTACAGAGGGTCACGGGATCTCTATAAAGACCGTGGATCATTAATGTTGGCTTGAGAAGACATACAAAAGACCACATGTTACCTGACAGCATGACAACAATATTCAGAGTCTTGCTGACTCTTGAGTGCTTTCCGTGGTGCTGGTACTGGCACCAGTATCTGGCTACTCTCAGCTGCCTGTTGGCTTGGACTGTAAAGACCAAGTGAGTATTGTTGCCCAGAGCTTGTGCTCTATACAAGGGCGTCACAGTGGACAAAGACCTCCTCTGCCCTGGAGAGAGGAACAGACAGGGAGATGTCTGGCCTGGGTAGCTCTGAAAGGAAGATTAATTATAGAGATTTTAAAAGAAAAAATCTGCAATGTGATTTATATAACATGGGGAAGCTGTAAGAGACAACCACACAAAAAATAAAGAAAGGGAGTCTGAAGAAGGGAAGATGGAGAAGCTGAAAAAACCAATCCATCAAACTAAAGAAGAGGACAAATTAAAACATGGATATTTCTCCTTCAGATCCTCACCTTCTCCTTTGGTACTGGCAACAGTATCTGGCTACTCCCTGCTGCCTATTGGCTTGGACCATGGTTTTTAAACCAGTCCTGGAGTACCCCCTGTCCTGCTGGTTTTTGTTCCAACCTAGGTCTTAATTACTTAATAGAATGGTATATTGCTTTGTTAGGTCAATTAAGGATTCAATTAAGCAATTAAGACCTCAGTTGGAACAGAAACCAGCAGGGCAGGGGGTACTGCAGGACCGGTTTGAAAACCACTGGCTTGGAATATAATCAATCAATCAATCAATCAATCCTCACCTCCTCCTTCAGCTCCAGCAGTCATCTCCTTGCTCACTGGGGTGTGCTGTCCTGACTCACTACTTATTCCAGTGGTGTGAATCTCAGGCACAGATGTTACTACAAGATACAACATTCAGAACTATACACAGATACATGAGCTGCTGTCACACTGAATTAGGGAATAAATAACAACATATCTGAAAACGTAATTATTTTAAACCTGAATAGTATAACAGAAACCTGTGGCAGAACTGTGATAAGAACATACATAACAAACTACTGGTGTATAATACATTTATTACACACTGTCTACCATATGCACAACATAGTAAAGAGAATGGATAGCATTTAACTATTTAATTATTACTTAATTTGATGTCTAGTAAACACTTTTGTATGACACTCAAAATTAGGTGTTTCCCTTGTTTAGCCACTAATAGGAAGACTTGGAGAAACAAAGAGATGTGAATTTCAGCAAAGCTTAATTGACACACAATTAGCAATTAATAGGTACATGTGTAATAAGGTCCTTGTAAAGCCTTATACTGTGCCAATAAAGGTCATATTGTGTGATTGTCAGTGAACAGTTAATGACCAATATATGCATAGTAGGTGAACCCTAACATACAGAGTCACTGAAATTCAAAAGATAGACAGATATTCAGTCGTCCAGAGATTCCTACTAACTGGGAGTTGTTTGAGTCTAGGAGGAGAGTGCGTTGGAGAACAAGCATGTGAGAGAATAACAGAAGTATAAGTGTAATGGGACTTTGTGCATGAACTTTGATTACAGACTATGGATGACAGATTTTGGACTGGTTGTGGTGTCTTATGTAGTTATTAGTTGTATTTGTACCTTTTCTGTCTGTCTGTTTGGTTTGAGCACTGTAAAATAAAACACATATTCCCCCACACCCTCATTTCCATGTTCCCTGATCCCCACCTGAGAGCCTACCCTTACCACACACTCTGTAACATATATCTATACTTACCCTCCACCATTACTGTCTTGCTCTCACTGTGTGGAGAGATGAGTGTCCATCCTTCCATAATCAGTTCTGCAGCGCAGCTCACAGAGACCTCCCTGCTGCCCCCCCTGTCTCTCTTTCCCAGCAGCTCCATCAGAGGAACAGCGATGAAACACACTTTATTCTGCTCACGGAACGGCTGTGATCTGAAAGGCTCTGTGCTGTCCTCAGTATAGAAGTGACAGCGTGTTGCTTTATCAGGTTTACATCTAATCAAAGCAGGTCTGTCCTCAGTTACGACAGTGGGGGGTATGCTAATGTCAGGTCTCATTTTGATTTCTGTCGGGAAAAAAACGTTTTTAAAATAAAAAATGTATCGATACTACTTGTGTTTATAATAAATATTTTCATAGTCATGGTCATTAATCATTTTCCTGACTGTAAGGAATATGTTTATTGTCTTTTTTCTGTGATTTCATTCAATTATAGAAATATACATTATTCACAGTCATGCTTTGTGATCCTTTCTGTAGTGGAGTACGTACTGTAAACCATCACACTGGTCCTGTTGCTGGGCTGTGAGCGAGTCTCTCCCTGTCGGTAATCACAGAGCACAGGGACCTCAGCCCTGAACCCTGAGGCTCTGCCCCCCAGCAGTTCTGTCCCGCTCACTGACAGCACACAGCCATGGCTGTCCGACTGCGCCTGTCCGAGCTCCTGTCCATCGGCCTCTGTGTAGAAACGACACTGGACTCCTGAGAGAGAGTGCGGGGCGTCACAGCGCAGCTCCACACTGCTGTCCATTCCCACCGCACTGGGGCTCACAGACAGAGTGGGCTTCTCTGGGGCCAACAAGGCTGTGAAAATGGGTGGGATACAGCACAGAATTTTTCATCTGGCTCATCATTCAAGTTTATCTACTTTAGCAAGTTATTTAGTTCACCTGTGTTTTACAACTTATGCACAGTGTCTCCAACCTATATAGAAGTTGTTAGAAGACGACAATTTGGGAACGTTCAAAAATAGACTGGATAAGATCCTTGGATCACTTAGTTATTAATGGACACTAAACAAGCATGATGGGTCTAATGGCCTCCTCTCGTTTGTACACTTTCTTATGTTCTTTTGTATGTTCTTATATTTCCAAAAATATTATTTCTCAAGAATATGTTTTTAATGTGGAACAAAAGCTTTACTTTTTTATTTGTGTTTATTTTTATCTGTGTGCCAGTTTAACAGCAGTGAAGAGTCAGTTAAAGCAGCTGATTCTAATATATCTGACATCTTCACTTTTACTTTATAATTAAGAAGCACAGGGCATAAAAAACCTTAATTACAGTCCAACTTGTCACAAGGTGCGTTCTCAATACCCCTGGTTGACCAAAGCCAATTTAAACAGCATTTGCTTAAGTCTTGTAATTAATTCCTTTTGTTAAAATTAGATTCATTTTAGGGCAGATTAAGCTTCATTAAGGTTCATTTCCACATTTCTGTGACTATTTCTATAGACCACAAAATTATTGGTAATTGTTAATCAGGAATTAATGACAATATGTACATTTTTGTGGTTTCCTGAAAACATTATGCAGAAAATATTTTGTTCAATCAGCAGATTTACATTACAAATGCCATGAACATTGTGTTAAAAGTACACAACTAATCCTAGGTTCTCACACTTGATAAAATATAGAACCTCAAATAAAATTGACCACAAAAGCAAGTTAACAGTTAAAGTGTATGTGCAATAATTTACAGTTATTTACATTTGAAATATACATAAATACATTTGAATGTGCAAAATTAAGAACTAAATAAAACTTTTTAAAAGTAAATTAAATGTAAAACTTACCTGAATCAATTGATTGTGCCATAACCCATATTCCCACTACAAAATACACACAAACAAAAAATGTGCATGCATTCAGCTTAGACACAGCACACATGTTACTTTATCAACATAAGCATCCAAAGCAGTCAAGAACTTAAAATGTAAGAATATATACTCACAAAGCTCACAAAATGTCAAAAACAATTTCATTTTCTCGTGGTTTCAAAAGAAAAACTGGTCTAGTGTCTGACAAATATAAGGTGTGGGACTTAATTGTACAGGAGAGCCATTTGTGGAAACGGGAAACAATAAACTCAGTCCACAGCACCTCAGTTAACTATGTTTCTTTTCAAAAGCAAACAAATACAAAACTAGACAGATCACGTCATCAGCTGCTAAATTATGTGCAGATCTGTCACTGACCTAGGAAGTGAGATGACTGAGCGATAACCTTATTTTAGCATAAGGAATGAATAACAAGACATAAGCAAATGCTGTTTAAACTGGCCTTTGGTCAACTGGGGGAATTGAGAATGCACCGTGTGACACATTAGACTGTAATTAAAGTTTTGTTATTTTATTTTATATTGTCTTATTCTTTAATTAGTGTAGTTTCTCATATCAAAGATTTCACAGTGAGATTCCTGCAGCTGTTTGTGGTCTGTAGCCACACAAATCAGTAACACTTTAGTTTAGGGGTTCACAGCATCCCTGCCCCACTACAAATGCATTTTGTGGCATCCTTTACTACTTACTTATTATTATTATTATTATTATTATTATTATTATTATTATTATTATTATTATTATTATTATTATGTCATTGGTCCCCTTCCCATTGGAAGTACTTTCATCACAATCATGGCTACTGTAAACCGCCAAAGGAGAGCTCTTCTGTTTTTCAGCTTGTGACGTTTAAACACTTACAGGATTGCAGAAAATTGCCATCTACAAGAGCTCTGGATTTGTCTTCCTGCAGCAGCTATGTTCAGTGGCACTGTGACATATGACTTTGTCTTCCCCGGGACACTTTGAGACAGGAGGGCAATTTAAATTCGCCTTTAAATGGAAAGACATTAACACAGTGGTTCCCAACCCTGGTCTTGGGGACCCACTGTCCCACTTGCTTTTGATCCAAATGCACTCTTAATTAAATAATTAAAACATTAACAGAATTTTCAATTTGCGTCATTCAACTTTTAAAATGGTTTAGCTTACAAATGGTTGGAGAATGCGGGCGCCTTATATTCTTTAAAATTTAACTTAACACCTCCAATAGTTTAAAATTATGAATATGTTCTAAATAGGCAAATTTTTCGTTCAATTAGAGAACTGAGATTTCAGCTGGGAGAAAATCTAGCTGGCCGCTGTGGGTCCCCAAGACCAGAGTTGGGAACCACACCATAAAAATATTAACTAAGAATTATTGACAGCGTTGACAAATTGAGTCCCATTGTATTGCAATAACTCTAATAATGCATTTGTAATCATCTTCTTTATTTGTTTGCCATTATTTGTTCAATAAAGTTGCTGTTTATCTCCCCTTTCATTATGAATATTGATTACTATGACTGATCTACACACTATTCAGATTATGGTTGTAACTCTGCCTGGTATTTTGTAATTGTTTTGCATTTTGCAGCACTCTTTTAAGAAGGCAATGTTGAAACTTTGAATTAACAGTGGCAGACAGTCAGAGTGATAAAGAGAGGTCAGATTCATTACAAACATCATATATACAGTACATATATGTGTGTGTGCGAGAGAGAGACTGGGTGAGCTCCCCCCTGCCGCATGGACTTGCTGTGCTGGTCTGGGAGGCTTAACTGACTGATTGGCCATCATAAGAATGCAGCACCATAAGAATGGACCACACACTTTTTAAGGAGCCTCAACTCCCATGGACTGGAGAAGCAAGACAATTAATACAATAGAGAACAGTAAAGAACCCAGGGATTGTGAGCCAACTGCATATCTGTTTTAGTATTTCAGGCACAAGTGCTGGTGGTTTTGTTTTGAGTTTTATTTTTCAACTTTAACCTTGTTTCTTCCTCCTGTCTCTTGGGTGTCAGCTTACAAAATTATATATATATATATATAATTTTCACAATCTTTAGGTGCTCTTCTATACAAATAAGTAAATGAGGTTGCTATAAGCAGATACTTAAATCAGAAACTATAGGCCACAAAGCCATAGCAGAGGAGGAACAGTGATGTGGATATTCTCAGAGTGAGTCAGACCGTGTCTTTCTGAAGTCAGATGGTGAAGAACCCAGTCTTGATGCACAGAACATAAATGTATTTATTTAACATGCCCGACCTGTAAGACCCCTGACATGGAAGCTCTCCACCTGAGTCTCTCTCTGAACAGCAGAAGTTAACAGCTTTTATACAATGCATGACATGTGGTTCTGTAGGCAGGGTCAGTCACAGGTTTCCCAAAGTGTCTTGAGGTCAGGTCCCTGACCCTTGTAATGTTTGTGGTTGTCTTCCTGAGGTGGGCGGGGAGCATCATGGAAGCAGGTGTTTTCGTGTTATGGCATACAAACTGCCCAATCTCACAGTTTTCTTTAATGATGCACAATGAGGTAATCAATCACAATAATGTAACATCTTCAGCTTTGAGAGAACAACAGGAAATCAACAAATGGAAATGAATCAAACTGGCAACTGAGGGCTACTTATCTGTTTGGGTGTTCCTCTTATCATAATAAACAGAAGTCAAAGTGGAGAGAAGAATGTCTAGAGGTTATATTCCTGTCGATAAATATAATTTGCTCAGTCTGCATACTATTATTAATATAAAACATTATACAGTTTATATAAAACATTAATACAGGCTCTTCAGATGGGTTTGCAGAACATGAGATAAAAGGCCGCATGTCAAAACATAATTTATTTAGCGGCGATGGGACACAAAAAAACGCAATACTGTAAGCATGACATGCACTTCACTGATACCAAGCCAGTGGGTAAAAACACAATTCAATTATTTTTTGAGACATCGGTGAATATGGACTGTTTTTAGACCGGACCTACTGTCCATCCTCCATTGATAATTGTTCTATATAAAATTCCTGGAATAAGGCACCCTGCATTTAAGATTTATTAAAGCTATTGTAGCACCAGCTATTTTTAAACTTACATATATATGGAGGCGTGGAGCTGGAGGGTTAAAACATGCTGTGTGTACACTGCATACAGAAATAAATAGAGCAATATATAAATAAAGGCTACTTCAAGACATCACGTTTAAAATTAAGCCTATCCATTTGCCTCTCCATGGGATCAAATGAAAGACGACAAATGCAGCGCTGTATACGGAACTGAGAGAATAACGATAAAGCAAGTGAATAGCCGCTTCTGGAAGCATGGAGCCAGTGGGCTAAAGCATGCCATGTGCAGCACCAGGAAGCTGCAATGCGTAAGGCTGAAGCAAGTGAATGCCACCTTCTGGGGGGGCGGGAAAGCATAGGATAAAGTAGCATTTTTATGCGTCTAGCGGGGATTTGTGGTAGTTTTTCTGGACCCAACTCACCTCGATTCCATAAAAATGTCTGCTACTAGGCGCTTCAATGCATGTAGAATCTCGAGGAATCAGGGGTTTGAAATGAGTCTGTGAAGTGATCTGAATGGTGTTTTAGACATGATGTCACCACCACCTTCTGCTTTTGCCCCTCTTGACAATCAGGCTGCTTATTTCTGTATTTCTGTATTACATCTTTATTGCAGTGTTCAAAAGACAGAATCGCATGCGTGTTGCTGAACATTTTTACAAGCCAAGAATACAAAACAATAACATGAAATATAAATGATTGCAATGGTTAAAAATGTTATCCAGTTTCCTATTAACTGGTTTGACTGGTTATTTACTGGATAAGTGTTGTAATGACCCAGGGGTCCTGGCCACAATGGGGACTTAAACCCCATTCTCATGCACCACAATGCAGCAATCTTACCACATCACTAAAGGGCCAAGACCTCTTAGTGAGGCTCGAGATCACTACAGTATCCTATACTTACCATTCACCATCAATGTTTTGATCTCACTGAGTGGAGAGATGATCGTCTGTCCGTCCAGAGTCAGTTTTGCAGCGCAGCTCACAGAGACCTCCCTGCTGCCCCCCCTGTCTCTCTGTCTCAGCAACTCCCTTGCCAGAGCTCTGATAAAACACACTTTATGCTCCTCACTGTACGGCTCTGTGCTGTCCTCAGTACAGAAGTCACAGCGTGTTGCTTTATCAGCTATACATCTAATCAAAACAGGTCTGTCCTCAGTAATGATTGTGGGGACTATGTTAATATCAGGTCTTGTCTTGACATCTGTGGAGGGGAAAAACAGGAGAATGTGCAAAAAATGATAGTAATTTTAATAATCTCTCAATTCTCTTTGTATTTTTAATGAATACTGTCAGTGAAAAATAATACCCTTAGACTTTTCTAGTAACTCATAGTCATGGCTTGCAGATAATTTTCCTGACAATAAAAAATATGTTTATTGTCTTTTCTCTTAGACTACATTCAATTGTAGAAATATGCATTATTCACAGTCATGCTATGTGATCCTTTCTGTAGTGGAGTACGTACTGTAAACCATCACACTGGTCCTGTTGCTGGGCTGTGAGTGAGTCTCGCCCTGTTGGTAATCACAGAGCACAGGGACCTCAGCCCTGAAACCTGAGGCTCTGCCCCCCAGCAGCTCTGTCCCGCTCACTGACAGCACACAGCCATGGCTGTCCGACTGCGCCTGTCCGAGCTCCTGTCCATCGGCCTCTGTGTAGAAATGACACTGGACTCCTGAGAATGCAGAACATTCTTTTATCTCTAGGAAACAACACAGAACAATTCATTTTCTTTCTTCCTATGATCTTATCTACTTTAACTTAGTTAATTTGTGTTTTACACTTATACAAAGTGTCCACAACCTATATCCCATATAAGTCCATTTGAAAATGTTTAAAAAAAACAGAACATACATTTTTCTTCTTTATCATATGAAGATTGTGCAGTTGTTTTAGCATTGCACTGTTTAAAGTGTTACGGTTACTTTGAAAAAGCAATTTTCAAATCTGGATCTATTCATAAACATGACTTTTTAATTAGCTAATATGTGTGCCAGTTTCACAGCAGTGAAGAGTCAGTTAAAATCGCTGATTCTCATATATCACACATTTATTCTTTACTTTTTATTTTGTATGGACCACAAATTGATGGTAATTGTTGATTTTTATTTAAATCCAGAAAATAAGAGAAAATGTTTATATTTGCTGGAAAATATTAAATGCAGAAAATCTCTGGAGTCAAAAAACTGTTTTCGATGTGCTGAAAGGATGACTGTGTGAATATGTTTCCCACCATGCAGTGGCATGAATTCTCCTGTTAACTCCCATTGAATCAGTAGATTTACATTACTGTAAAAATGTGTCAAGAATGCACAACAGAAACGTATCCTATACACAATCAATAATATATAGAACCTCAAAAGAAAGTTAACAGTTAAAGTGTATTCTGTACAATAATTGGTAGGTACTATACTTACTACTAATATATTTAATACATTGTTTACATATGAAATTAAATTAACACATTTGTAGCGTAAGGCACACTTATAAATTTCAATTAAATAAGTGAATTTATAGTATCACCTTATCACGAATCCTGGAATCTTGTAGAACTCAATTTCTGTAATAATTGGACGTAGACACCAATTCCAAAGATATAAATTGTCAAATGTATTCAAAAACAAAGACTAAATGTAGCACTACACTAATTATACAAAAGGGAAAAACTAATTAAAATTCAACTCTAGATCAACAAATCAAAGACAAATCACTT
Source organism: Amia ocellicauda (assembly GCF_036373705.1). Taxonomy (NCBI): domain Eukaryota; kingdom Metazoa; phylum Chordata; class Actinopteri; order Amiiformes; family Amiidae; genus Amia; species Amia ocellicauda. Next base: position 33,673,794 of record NC_089858.1, on the reverse strand, counting down.
CCGTGACCAAATCAAAGACCATGGGATCGCATATGATAACACACAAATCGTTAAACAAAAAAGGTTATAAAAACATTGACTACAATACCGGTTAGTAAGACGAAGGTGAGTCTCTCATTAGTATTGTTAGTCAGACATTAAATAACTACGCAGGTTAGTATTTATGTCAGGTAACTTCTCGTTATATATATATCAGTCTCATTTACGTTTAGGTGCCGAGAAAGATCCTATCATTACTTGTTACCACAATTTCCTTTAACTGATTATTATTCAATGATTAAGGATAGGCAGGGCCACCAATAATCTAATGTCTATTAACTTGTGTCAATTTCAGACTAAACAGTTAAACAGGAATGAGAAGATTTTTCTCGGCGTTGACAGATTTTATTTCTAAAATTATCAACAAAACAGTTTAATGCAACACACATTTATATTTAAGAAAACTAAATGATATTACACATTCTAGAGTTATGAATCACAGATTAACATTTCTAATTAATTTCTCAAATGTCATGAATCATGAACTCCAAACTGTTAAACTTATCTGAACTTCGTCGCAGAGAGGCCTCTCTGTCTTTGGGCTCAGATAACAGCACACGGCACGAGGTCCGTGTGGTTTGGAACAAAGGCAGTCCGGTTCGACTTTGTCCAAGAACTTCCACTCAGTCGATGCACCTGGAAGTTGGGGTTTCGCGAATGTAGAGTCTTTTCCAAACAGATTTTCCACTGGTTTGAAGGCTCCAAGGTTGTGCACAAAATCTTCTTTGTAAGCAGGGGTTCCACCGTAGTTACTTGAAGATGAAGTCTTTGAGGAAAGCAGGGCCCTGTTTGTTCCAAGGGTCAAGTTTCTTAAGACTCGAATAGCTATTTAAATGACTGACACTTTTGTATACAGTCGACTTAGTCAATTGTCCAGCTGTAAAACTCCACTGATCAGGTGGGCACAGGCGGGCAGCGCAGTCTGTAAAGTTCTTTATTTAATAAAGTCCTTTAAAAGAATTCTTCGTACGGCTCAATCTCCTTCTCCCAGTTTAACTCTTCTGTTGCCGGCAAAGACTTGGTTGGTTTCTGGTTCCGGTTCTGGCAACAGAGCTACAGGTTGAGCTGTGGCAGCGAGTTTCTGGTTCAGATGAGAGAGAGAGAGAGAGAGAAAGAAAGTCCGCTGTTTCTTATAGTCTGTCAGATCAATAGGTGATTGGTTCCTGAGTTCTTGAGATTGGATTTCGGTTTCAGCCCCCAGTGTCCTATTGGAGGGGGGCTTGATTTATGACTGATGTCAATCCATGCCATCTTTTGGAAATGCCGGTTGGCCCGGGTTCGTAGCTCTGTGTCGGGATTTCGGCTCTCGTCCATTTCAAAGAGTTTTTATTACCTACAGGCCCCCTTCACCAGACATCTCACAGCAGGATTCCAAACTATTTGGCCTATTCTCAGTGCCATCCTCCCAGACTGTCACTTTGATGTAAACCAGTCCCACGCTTTAAGGAAATCTGATAACTTTGGGGGGAGAGGTCTTCTTTGGATCAGTGCTTAAAAAATAAGCTTTCAAAGAAAAGAACACCATCACTACCATGAAACACAGAGGAGAATCAGTGATGGTTTGGGGCTGCTTTGCTATGCAGGGCACGATGAAATCAGAAGACAATCAAGGCATTCTGGAGCAAAACGTACTGCCCAGTGTCAGAAAGCTGTGTCTCAGTCGCAGGTCATGGGTCCTCCAACAGGATAATGACCCAAAACACACAGCTAAAAGCACCCAAGAATGGATAAGAACAAAACATTGGACAGTTCTGAAGTGGTCTTCTATGAGTCCTGATCTAAATCCCATTGAACATCTGTGGAAAGAGCTGAAACTAGCAGTTGGGAAAAGGCACCCATCAAACCTGAGAGAACTGGAGTGGTTTGCTCAAGAAGAGTGGGCCAAACTACCAGTCGAGAAGTGTAGAAATCTCATTCAGAGCTACAGACAGCGCTTGATTGCAGTTATTGTCTCTAAAGGCTGTGCAACTAAATATTAGGTTAAGGGTCCCAATATTTTTGTCTGTGCCATTTCCATTGGTTTTACTATTTAACACTAGAAGCGCCAAGCTGGTCAATGTGACTGTTTTGGTTATTAAAATTTGAATTACTCTGTGTTCCTAAATACACTGCGCATACTCGTTCATGACTTTTCCTAAATATATGTATTAAACATGCCTACAGCATTTCAGCTGGATAAATGCGAAAATAAATAAGATATAAACACATTTACCTAGAAGGGCCAAAATCGTGTTATTTTGACCGGTCATTTAAATACATAGTAACTCAAATATAACACATAATCCTGCCTTCCCTTTACAATACAGTCAGTCTGGCACTCAAGTGGCAATCTCTACCTGTCTGCAGTCTTTCATGTGCTTGAAAAATACACGCATTGTACAGCATTACAGGTGTTTTCTTACAGCTGTACTCAGATTGAGTGGATACAGTGATTACCCGCAAATAAATATATACAAATGAATGAATTAATACAAATGAACAAATATATACAAATGAATACAAGCATCGTATGTTGAAAACAAAGTTTACACGGTGTTGAAAATGTTTACTTTAGTGTACAATTATGTTTTGATAAATGCAATAGTTATTTTTGAACTATAAAATATTGCTTTTGAGCATTAGTCCAATATTTACATTTACACTTGTTTCATTCTCTTATTGTATCCCGTTTTTGATCGTTTTGCTCATTGTAGGCTTTATAGTTATTCATGTTTTTACTGCAGTGTGCGTGTTTAGAAAAAAGTGTGTTATTTATAGAAATAATAATAATATTTTATGATTACGTTTCAATTTAAATACTACATTTGTGCTGTGTAAATGTTGGATTTGAAGTTCATGAATAAAACATCTGAGTTTGCCTTTGATTGTCATATCGCAGCTGTTAAAGAGCTATCGGTTAAACAGATAACACACTGTGTGACAAATGGGACTGTATAAATAGTGTAGTTTTACTGTTTTATTCTTTTGAGCTGTCAGAGCTTCTTAACTCCCGGCACATCAAAACTTTTCACAGAGAGATGCCTGTGTGGCTGATGTGGGTCAGAGCTGATTCAAATCATACACCACCAGTGCTCCTCTGAGTGCTATGCACTGCAGTGGCTCCAGCACAGTGTTAAGCCCTCTACACTAACAGTCTGGGCCTCCTACCACAAGAAGCTTAACACTGCACTTAACACTTAGGGGTTACATCACTTTGTAACAGGCTCATTGTACACAGATGAGCCCTGTTACACTCTTCCCCTCTAACTCCTCTCAGCATCAGTCTTAATTATCCCAGGTTTCAGCACCATTGTAGCCAATGCAGGTTGGAACTCCCCACCCGGGATTCAAACCGCACACCACCAGCGCCCCTCCAAACGCTCCACACTGTGGCAGCTGCAGCGCAGTGCAGTGTTAAGCCCGCTATGCTAACAGGCCAGGCCTCCTACCATGGGAGGCTTAACACTGCATTACTTTTACTTAGGGGTTACGTCACTTTGTAACGGGCTCATTGTACACGGATGAGCCCTGTTACACCTGAAGCTGAATATGGTCTGTAGCCAGAGCTCAGGATTTGTCTTTCTCACAGCAGCTATGTTCAGTGGCACTGTGACGTATGACTTTGTCTTCAGCGAGACACTTTGAGACAGGATGGGATTTTAAAGTAGCCTTTAAACCCTGGTCCTGGGGACCCACTATCCTGCTGGCATTTGATCCAACTGCATTCTCAAATAACTAATTAAAATATTAACTGACCTTAAAATTTGCTTCATTCAACGTTTTAAATGGTGTAACTTTAAAGTGGATGGAGAATGCGGGTGCCTTATATAGTTAATATTTTGCTTGACATCTCCAATAGTTTAAAATTATGAATAGGCTCTGATTAGGCCAATTACTAGTTTAATTAAACAAATCAGATTTCAATTACATGAAAATCTAGCAGGACACTGAGATCCCAGAGTTGGGAGCCACTGGTATTTTAACCTGGTATTATTTACACCTTTGCCAAATTTAGTCTCGTTGCATTGCAATAACTCTAATAATGAATTTGTATACATTTACTTTATTTGTTTGCCATTATTAATACAGTAAAGTTGCTGTTTTTCTCTGGTTATTTATGAATATATTATAATTATAAATGCTAGAAGTCATATCAATTGCTATGCCTGATCCGAGCTTTACATTGTATTTTGTGTTTACTGTAATTTGCTGTATGGCGTAAATGTTTGGAAAAGTGTATTTTGTGACAAGTGTAAGTCACCCTGGGTAAAGGTGTCTGACAGATAGATAGATAGATAGATAGACAGATAGATAAAGGCAAAGTGATTCAATTTGAAGCATTGTGAATAATAAACAGCTGATCAGAGTTACGTGTCTGTTGAGCAAAGAAAGTCACCACCAAATCCATTATGCATGCAGTGGGTAGATCGGGCATAATTATCAATATTACATTTAGCGCTTATTATAAATCATTAATTATTAACGGGATATAAACAATTACTTTGGTTCTTTATTTTCCTGTCCTGTTCTTTGCAGCACTCTTTAAAGACAAGAAGGCAATGTTAAAAATGTCAGTCAAGGTGATAAAGAGAGATCAGATAAAAAAAAACGTAATATATACAGTATATATAGATGCCATCTTAGTTATTTGCACTATATTTAGGTTCTCTGAAATACAAATAAATAAATGAGGTTCCTATAACCTGATACAGAACAGAAACTCTAAGCCGTAAAGTCATAGCAGAGGAGGGACAGTGATGTGAAAATGCTCAGTGTGAGTCAGTCCATGTCTGGCTGAAATCAGATGGTTTTGCAAAACACGAGAAGAAAAGCCACATGCTGAACATATTTAATACAGCAGCAAACAGACACAAAGGAGACGCAATACCATATGCATGATGTGCACTTCACTGGTACCAAGCCAATCAGTAAAAACACAATTCCCAGCTGATGAAACAAAAGGTTTTCTTTATTAACTGAAGTGAAATATTGCCCAGCTCAGGAAATGCACTGTTGTTCAATAGACAGACTAACACATGCATGTGGAGGTGGAGTTAAATGAACAGCATCATCATGTCCAGTTCTGTCAGGGAGGGAGGAGAAGGAGACGGTTTCGGGCACATTCAGCACATTCAGTGCCCTGAGTCTTCAGGATTGCTCTGTGCGTGAGGTGGACAGTGGTCACTACGGTCACCATGAGGATGAGCACGACTCCTCCAAAGAAGTTCCTGCCCAGAAACACGTAGTCCAGAGCTGGAAAACAACCAGAGAGCAGTTGAGACTGTGCGGAACTATAGCAAAACAAATGTGTACATCATCTGCCCCAAGCTGCACGGCTTCACTCATTGTGGAGTTCTGTCCATGGTGCTGCTACTGGCACAAGTGTCTTACTGCCCCCTATTGCCTGTTGGCCTGGACTATGAAGACCAAGTGAGAATTTGTTGTCCAGAGTTTATTTTTATTTTTAAATTGAATAACAGATGCCTACTCACAAAGTATAAGACACCATGTTTTCTTGGAGTTTGGAGTGACTGATAGATTTTCTAATTGTGGATGCTTGAGATGAGAATCATTCTGGACATGAGACAGAGAACAGAAACCCCCCCCCCACACCACCACAACTAAAAACACAAAAATGTATCAATTTAAGTTAGAAATGTCTCCTTTTTAACATCCTATGAAATGCTGCCACGTCAGAGCAAGAGAGGTTTGCACTCTTATCCAGTATTTGTATCCTCCATATTTAACCAGATATATGTGCTACAAACCACATGTCCAAACACACCTTCTCCTCCTCCAGCAGGCAGCTCCTCACTCATTGGGGAGCGCTGTTCGTCGTGCTGAAACTGGCACCTATACCTGCCCTGCCTGTCGGCTGGGACTGTAAAGATGGCGTAGGTGTCATTGCCCAGAACCCGACTGCTGTTCAGGGGCTCCTCACTGCTGCCCTCAAACAGGAAGAACTCAGCGCCAGGGAACTGGGGAGGGGTGTCACAGCGGATAGAGACCTCATATTCAGGGGCAGACAGGGAGATATTGGCCTTGGGCAAGTCTGAAAGGAAGGACAAGATGACAGATTAGGGACAGATCCCATTCCCATATCTTTCCGGTCATGACTCACTGCTTACTCCAGTGGTGGGAATCTCCGTCGCAGTTGCTCCTACAGCAAGACACAACATTCAGAACTGTACACAGACACATGCACTGCTGTCAGTCTGATTGAGGGACTAAATAACAAAACGTCTGAATACTGAATTACTTTAAACCAGAATAGTATAATAGAAACCTGTGGCAGAATTGTAATACAAACATACAAAATACTGGTGTATAATACATGTATTACATGTTGTATATCAACATAGATATATGTACAACACAGACCATGGATAGCATTTAACAATATTCAATTGCTAGTTAATTTGATATCTGTTAAACACTTTTGTACGACACTCAAAATAAGGTGTTCGCTAGTTTAGCCCCTTTTGGCAATACTAGGAGAACTAACAAAAGTTAATTTCAATTACACACATACGGACATAAGGTGTTAATAAGGTCCTTGTAATGCCTTATTCTGTGCCAATAAAGGTCTTATTATGTGATTGTTTGTGACCAGTTCATGGCCAATACATGCATAGTAGGTGAAGCCTAAAATAAAGTGTCACAAAAGCAAGTTAACAGTTTAAGTGTATTCTGTACAATCATTGAAAGTTACTTTACTTCCTACTAATATATTTAATACATTGATAACATTTGAAATATAAATGAACACATTTGAATCTGCAAAGTAAAGAACTTAATGAAACTCTTTAAGGAAATCAAATGTAAAACTTACCTGAATGGATTGCCTGTGCCATAACCCAAATTCCCACTGTGATAAAATAATACACAACACAACATATTAATGATTGTATCCATGTGCAAACACTCAGCTCAGAAACAGAGCATACACATTACTTTATCAACATAAGCATCCAAAATAGTCATGAACTTGAAATAAAACAGTATATACTCACAAAGTTCACAAAATGTCAAAAACCGATTCATTTTCTTGCTGTTACAAAACTATACCTGTATAAAGTCAGACAAATCTGATGGGCAGGACTAAAATATACAGGAGAGCCATTTAGAAACAGGAAATACAAAACTCACCACAGCACCTGAGTTAATTCTGTGTCTTAAACAAAAAAACTAAATTCAAGAGAAATTAAAACTTGACAGACCACGTAATCAGCTGCTGAATTATGTGCAGATTTGTCACTGGCCTAGGAAATTAGATGACTGAGAAATTAACGTATTTTATCAAAAGGAAACACTAACAAGAAATAAGCAAATGCTGTTTAAACTGTCTTTCGGTCACCAGGTCACAAAGGTCACCATATCCTCTTTGTTTCCTTGATGCCCACATGTCCGCTGGGCAGCTTTGGTCTGTGACTTGCGTTCAATTAATTAATTAAGAGCCCCTTTGATCTCAGTGGATTGGCGCTGAGGAGAGCTGACCCGGCTGTAGGAGCTGTGTGTCTCAGGAATGGAGAGATAAAACAGACCAGCTGCTCAGCTCACCTGTGACAATAAAAATATGTTTTATTATTATTATTATTATTATTATTATTATTATTATTATTATTATTATTATTATTGCATTGGTCCGCTTAAAGTGGAACTAACCATAATTATTGTTTTTTACGCACTCGTGCTTGTCTTAAAGATCTATTAGGCAGTTTTATGAGTCAGCGTTTTGATGACCATTGACTTTCATCAGTTGTGCTGAGGTAACAAAACGATAAATTGAAATGTCTTCAAACAGGATGCACAAAATTAAAAAGGTTTCCATGGATTCGTATGACTCTGGGTGAGAAAGCAATCATGTATGCAACACCTCATATATTGTTTACTGTACACCTCGTATACACTTGTGTAAATTGGGATTTGTAAAATGTATTATGCCTTGTACTGAACTGTATTTTTGCACTTATATTTTGTAAGTCGCCCTGGACAAGGGTGTCTGCCAAGAAATAAATAATAATAATAATAATAATAATAATAATAATAATAATAATAATCAGGCTAAAATGACAAAATACGGAAGTATCGCTTTTAACCCTCCTGCTACATGTGGTCTATTACTTTTTATCGACATATAAAAAAATAAGTAATGAGAAGTTTTGTCATATGCTGTTGTAGTGATGTGTAATAGTGTGGTCCTATATGTCTTAATATTCAGAAAAAGAGAAATAAGAAATGAGTAACCATTTTTTATTGACAGTCGAAAGAAGAAATTACTTATTTCTGGAATAGAAAAAATAAAAAAATAAGTAAAAATCATTTATTTAATAAAAACAAAAACTTACTTTAAACCGGAAATAGCAATAAGAAATAAGGAACCATTACTTATTTTATTGAAATACAGTAATATAAAATAAGTTATTATTTCATTAAAAACAGGGGAAAATATAATCTGAAATAAGGAATTAGTAACCATAACTATGTTTTTTAAATATAAAAATAAGTAATGAATAAGGAACAATACATTTTGAAACTGACAAATCTGAAATAAAAAATAATTAAACATGAAAAACAGAAAACGGTAACAAGAAAGTATCATCACTTATTTATTCAGAAATTGAAAAATTAGAAAATAAGTAATACATTTTTTTTTTTTAATCGTACATAAGGAATAAGTAACCATTACTTATTTTTTGAAACAAAAATACACTTCACTGAGGTGTTTTTTTCTTTTGATCAGAGATGTTAGAGTCCAGTCCTGGAGGGTGTCTTCTGGTTTGTGTTGCAGGCCAACACCTTGGCTCCCTAATTGGTCTAATTATATAATTAACTGGATGAACTGAACACAGCTCTCCACACTCAGAGATGTTCTGTGGGGACGATATTTAGAGTTATCAACATATTTTATGTTATCAACTGCAAAACTGAAATGTCAACCTGAGAAAATAAAAAATAAGAATAGGTGTGGAATATATCAGCATTGGAGGAGTAATTCATATGCATTAAATGTATACTTCATCCATAATGACACTAAACTCACACATACAGTATGTATTACTGAGATACAGCACCACCAACAAGTCATATTGTTTTTATTTAGCCTGGACTGTGTTTTAGATCGAAAGTAGAGAATTTGCCTTCTTAGGTATGAATGCTGCCGCCACTAGGAATGATGAGAGAGGCAAGGAGATATTGGACAGTGCAGCACAACGGCATGCAACCAAAATGGCCAGCAGACATGCAGCACAAGAGCCAAGTGGAGTTGGATCATTGGAGAGTCCATCGAGGTGGTCCGTGTCTGAGGGGCAGCTCTCCATCTGAGTCGAGAAGGAGTCCTCCACTGAGATTACGGGCCAGTAACACGCAGTCGGCCAATGGGGGTCAAACTGGCAGAAAACACCAAGGACAGCACAGGGTGACTGAGGCAGATGTGTGTCTTTGAATGGGTTTGTCAGCTTAAGTGTAACAGTTCACAACACATCCCCGGTTCCCCACTAGATGTCGCAATCGCCTTTCCTTACCAGTCCTTTGCCTAGCCCTTGTTTGCCCTGACCGGCTGGTATGTGACCCACGCCTGTCTGACCACATCCCCACGCACCGCAATTGAGTTTCCCTGTCCCCGTGTCCCGTGGTTCTTAAGGGGTTACATTTTGTTAAACCAAAAGATTCCATGATTTCTTTTTTATCTCCAATCGTTTATTGGAGTGTCCAGCTTCACTTTACTCAGTATGAGGTATATATCCATAATTTCCTCCTGCTCACTTTTCAGGCGCTTATTTCTCATTTCTATGTCCCGTGCTTTTATCTCCCCCTCTTAACAAATCACTTGCATGCATAAGGCATGTATTCTCATTAATATGCCAAATGTGTTAATCCACCAAATTGGACCTGTATATAATATTAGTGTAATTATGTTGTGCTGGTGGGGAGCATATATCACTTATATATACTTCCACTTACCTTACTTAGTGATAGCATATTGCTCAGTAATGACATCTGGATGTATGTTAATTTCAGGTCTTGTCTTGACATCTGTTTCCAAGAGCATATTCTATCTACAAACTCAAATTCTTTCTTTCAAATACAAATTCTTATTCTTATTCTTATTCTATTCTTAAAACAATACATATTATTTACAGTCATGCATTGTGAAGCTTTCTCTACTGGAGTACGTACTGAAAACCATCACATCTGCGCCTGTCCGAGCTCCTGTCCACCGGCCTCTGTGTAGAAAGGACACTGGACTCCTGAGAGAGAGCGCGGGGCATCACAGCGCAGCACCACACTGCTGTCCATTCCCGCCACACTGGGGCTCACAGACAGAGTGGGCTTCTCTGCGGCCGACAGGGCTGTAGTTGTGTCTGTGAGACATAAGGCAAAAATTAAGTTACACAGATCTGATGAAGACCTGACCTCACTCTCTGGTTGCACTAATGTATCAATACATTCATGAATACACAACATCCACAACAGCAGAGTCTACATTCAAAACAAATCCTCAACCCTGAGTTCATTTGAAAAAGCTTTTCAAATCATTATTTCTGGTTATGCATCAGCACATTCTTGTAGTTATTATTATTATTATTATTATTATTATAATCATTAATGAAAAGAAAATGCAATTTCATAGTCATGGTCTTATTTTTTTTTTTTATATGTTGAATAATAGATGCCTACTCACATAGTATTACACACAGTGCTATACAGAGTCCATCTTTTCTTGGAGTTTGGTGCATTTATGAAATGCAGACATACACTTGAGATGAGAATCATTCTGGGCATGAAACAGAGAACAGACCCCCCACACACACACACCACCAAAAACACATACATACCCTGTTCTCATTTTTACAGCTCTTTTAATCACTATTAAATTTATCTTTCACTTTCACTTTATTCAATATGGTTGTGTGTATTTTGTTTGGTAATTACATTGCCTTTATTTTGTGTTTCGATTTATCCTTCACCTTATTGTTTAATTTCTTATTCAGTATTATTATTATTATTATGATTGTTTAATGTGTGCCTTATTATTAATGTTTTCCCTTGAGTGAATCACCGCAGCACAACTCGCCTGTGTCCACCTGCATTCCATCACCAAGCATCCTAACTAATGACCCTGCCCTGGGAGAGGATAAAAGGGCGTCTGATAGGAACAAGCAGATCCTCCCCAACGGACAGCAGGCGAGCCATGTCATGGATTACAGGCAGACAGGAGGGGAGGACAGCAGGAATGGGATCAACACGGCATGGAAGGGCAGAAAGAAAGATTCAGTGCTTAGCAGAGAGGGACAGATTCCTCCAGAGGCTGCAGTGAGTGCACTTTCGGTTTTGTTATTTCCACAGAGTGTGGAAACAGAGAAGCTTAAGATGCCAAGCTGCTGGGTTGATTTCCTGCCGTTCTCCTCCTCTCCTTCCCTCAGACTGTAATCTATAGAGGAAAGGCATTGAATATATAAAGACTGAGTTATTTAAACATACAGGACTTACTAACCTGGAGGCTGTGCTTCTGTGCGGTGTTTCGTAGCAGTCGGAAGGACGGCTTGAAACCTGCAAAAAGAGACCAAGAAGATTCACGTTGTATTCCCCTGTGCATAGCACACCTGAGAGTTTCCACTCACTTGACAAGAGTTCCTGCAACCACAACTATAAGAAGGAAAGGAGAGTTATTCCAGATGACATTGTTTGGTTACCAGCTAGTTTTTCTCCCAATCAAAGAATTATAGTGATTGTATATCTGGTTTCTTTTGACTGTGGAAAAACATTGATTCTTATTGATACTTGTTGAGGAACAGTGTGTGTATGTTACAAGAGGTGCTAGGAGAATTGGTTGTGTTGTCTTGTAACTGGTGTATTTTTTTTTCTTTATTATGGAGTTTTGTGGGTTTATATTTGCTCTTGTTAGTTTTAGTACTTTTGTTAATCTTCACTATTTCACAGTTTTTTTCGTCACTTTGATTAACCACATTCTCACATGAAGCCAGCACCTTCCACAAGCTGCATGCACTAATTAAGGACACACCCATCTGATTGGGTGGTGTTCCCCGCCTCTCCAGCCAGCACACCTGTTTTACTTATACCTTCTTCTCACCCATAGCGAGGGAAACCTGCTTTAAAATAGCAGTACACAGAGCAGCAGGGGCTCAAGCCCAGAGCCTGGAACAGAACCGGACCGCATAAGTGGGATCAAGGCAGGAGGGGGTGCGGCGATCGGGAGCAATAAAGGCCAGGAAGACGGAGTAACATAGGAGGCTGTTGATTGGAACAGGGGAATTGTTCGTGGCAGGATAAGTACTTTAATATTCTGGGGAAAACTCTGTCTGGAATGAGTTTTAGTTGACTTTTGCTGCACACGTTTCCTGGCTGACAGCTGTCTCCTCCTGACACAAATATGGTTCCTGAGGAAATAATCAGTTTGAGTACAGACACTGATTTCCCACTGATTACTTGCTGGTAGAGATGGTGTGTCCCCCCTGCAGTCAGCTGGGCCCAAGGCAAGAGTAGTGCCAGCTATTGTATTGTATTTTTTACTAACATTTGGTTTTCTTTTTCATTAGGATAGGGTTTTAGTTCTTATCGCCCATTTTTATTAAAGGCGATTTTAATTTAGGTTTTATTGATTGTCATTTTGCACACTCTTATGATTGCAGACTTCATGTCCTGCTTTCACTTCTGCCTTTTGGAATAAATCTAACTTGCTTACCTGGGTCTAATGTGGTGTACTGGGGTCCGGTCCGAACCTGTGCGCGGGGTGTGGTTGGCCACTCTTCTCTGTGACACATTGGCAGTCATGGCAGGACCTCAGAACACCCAATATGGAGGAGCAGGCGCCCCCAGGAGGTACACCTCGTTTGGATGGGGCTGTAGCCATGCCCTTGTACATGGGAGCACCATTGATCCCTAAATTTAAAGGGGGAGAGAGAATAATTATGAGGAATAGAAATGGCAGTTACAGGCCATGCTACAGGCACAGGATTTAAATTAATCACAGAAAGTAGATTTCCTGTGTGAGGCCTTGGAGGGAGATGCAAAATGTGAGGTCTTGCTTTTAAAAGCGGGGGAATGGGCCACCAGTCAAAAGGTTTGTTGAGTGTTGGATTCACTGTACCAACTCGGGGAGTCTAAAGCAGAGTTGAGGGCAAAATTCTGTAGGGGAGACTGTAGTGGTGTTCACTCTCCGGCTTCGTGAGTTGTTTTCCAGGTGGCACTGGGAGGAAACCCAGGGGTCGGCCCAGGAAGAAGAGACTCTGAGAGACCAGTACACCGCCAGATGATGGGCCTGTTGAGGCAGGAGCTGATGCACCAGGTGTGACGAGACACGGCCATAACCTCCTCCTATTTGCGGGTGGGCATCTTTATGCATTACCGATTTTAACCTACGATAATCAATACAGAACCACAGGGTTTTGCCTTTTTCCTTCACAAGCATCAATGAGGCCACCCAGGGTCTGCTGCTCTCCACAATTACTCCTTGAGTCTTCATTTAATGGAGCAGTCCTCTCAGCTCCTGGTACATCGCCAGAAGCACGGGCCGGTAGCGCTCTTGTGAAGGTGGGGCTGTCCCAGTTGGAATATGGTGGTACACAGCCTCTGTTCAACCAAAGTCTTCATTGTGCAAGGCAAAGACACAACGCCACCTCTGTAACGGGGCCTCTTGCCGTCCTCATTGTTCCCTTGACAAATCAGTGGATCCCCCTGTCCAGTCCATGGACCTCGTCACCCCCTGTGTCTTTACCAAACAGACCCCTACTTCGACCATGTCCAGATACCGGAACTGGAACATGGCCTCATCCTCAGCGAAAATGTCCTGCTGGTTTATGCAGGAGAGTCTAGCTAGTGGGCAGCATTGGGGCACATCTACAGGGTAGGGAGGAAGATTTAGCACCTGCAATGGAACCCTACCCTGGCGTACCCACGCGATGGTCCAAGCCACCTGTCACTCTTGCTCCTCATCCCAAGCCTCAACTGGGACACAGAATTTCACTTTATGGGGGAACTCCAGCACCTGTGCCCACAGCACCATTTTGCTGCAGGGCGAAATCTGGACAGGGGACTGCCATGTCAGCTTCGCTGTACCACACAAAACAGGATGCGCTGCCTCCATCTCCAGCCTCCTGTATACAGAAAATGCCTGTTCCCAGGGAAAAGACCACCCAGCTGCCCCCAGGAATTTACCCCATTGGGTATTCTGCCCCTTGAAAAGCTGTTTCCACACCACCCCAATAACGCCCCAAAATTCCTTAATTTGGGCCCAAGGCTCCATCAGCCACAATTACTACCCCTTTCTGGTGGACAGCAACTCCCCCAAAATCAAAATGCAAGACAAGATACAGTGCATCCAGAAAGTATTCACAGCACTTTTTGTTATGTTACAGCCTTATTCTAAAATGGATAAAATTCATTCTTTTCCTCAAAATTCTACAAACAATACCCCATAATGACAACGTGAAAGACGTTTGTTTGAAATCTTTGCAAATGTATTAAAAATTTAAATCAGAAATAGCACAGTCGCACAGCCTTTGCTCAATACTTTGTTGAAGCACCTTTGGCACTAATTACAGCCTCAATTCTTTTGGAGTATGATGCTACAAGCTTGGCACACCTATTACTGGGCAGCTTCTCCCATTCTTCTTTGCAGGACCTCTCAAACTCCATCAGGTTGGATGGGGAGCGTCAGTGCACAGCCATTTTCAGATCTCTCCAGAGATGTTCAATCGGGTTCAAGTCTGGGCTCTGGCTGGGCCACTCAAGGACATTCACAGAGTTGTCCTGTAGCCACTCCTTTGTTATCTTGGCTGTGTGCTTAAGGTCGTTGTCCTGTTGGAAAATAAACCTTTGCCCCAGTCTGAGGTCCAGAGCGCTCTGGAGCAGGTTTTCATCAAGGATGTCTCTGTACATTGCTGCATTCATCTTTCCCTCGATCCTGACTAGTCTCCCAGTTCCTGCCGCTGAAAAACATCCCCACAGCATGATGCTGCCACCACCATGCTTCACTGTAGGGATGGTATTGGCCAGGTGATGAGCGGTGCCTGGTTTCCTCCAGACATGATGCTTGCCATTCAGGCCAAAGAGTTCAATCTTTGTTTCATCAGACCAGAGAATTTTGTTTCTCATGGTCTGAGAGTCCTTCAGGTACCTTTTGCAAACTCCAGGTGGGCTGTCATGTGCCTTTTACTGAGGGGTGGCTTCTGTCTGGCCACTCTACCATACAGGCCTGATTGGTGGAGTGCTGCAGAGATGGTTGTTCTTCTGGAAGGTTCTCCTCTCTCCACAGAGACACACTGGAGCTCTGTCAGAGTGACCATCGGGTTCTTGGTCACCTCCCTGACTAAGGCCCTTCTCCCCCGATCGCTCAGTTTGGCTGGGCGGCCAGCTCTAGGAAGAGTCCTGGTGGTTACAAACTTCTTCCATTTACAGATGATGGAGGCCACTGTGCTCATTGGGACCTTCAATGCTGCAGAAATGTTTCTGTACCCTTCCCCAGATCTGTGCCTCGATACAATCCTGTCTCAGAGGTCTCCAGACAATTCCTTGGACTTCATGGCTTGGTTTGTGCTCTGACATGCACTGTTAACTGTGGGACCTTATATAGACAGGTGTGTGCCTTTCCAAATCATGTCCAATCAACTGGATTTACCACAGGTGGACTCCAATCAAGTTGTAGAAACATCTCAAGGATGATCAGTGGAAACAGGATGCACCTGAGCTCAATTTTGAGTGTCATGGCAAAGGCTGTGAATACTTATGTGCATGTGCTTTTTTTGTTTTTTATTTTTAATACATTTGCAAAGATTTCAAACAATAATTGCCAGTAACTCTTCCTACTAATATATGTAACACATTGTGTATATTTGAAATATAAATGAACACATCTGAATCTGCAAAATAAAGAACTTAATACAACTTTTAAAGGAAATTAAATGTAAAACATACCTGAATCATTTGCCTGTGCCATAACCCAAATTCCCACTGTGAAACATAACAAAACGTATTAATGATTGTATCCATGTGCAAACATTCATCTCAGAAACAGAGCACACACATTCATATGACAACATTAGCATCCAAAATAGTCAATAACTTGAAATATAACAACATATACTCACAAAGTTCACAAAATGTCAAAAAACAATTAATTTTCTCGCAGTTACAAAACTATACCTGTATACAGTCAGACAAATCTGAAGGGCAGGACTAAAATATACAGGAGAGACACTTAGAAACAGGAAATATGAAACTCAGCCCACAAAGTTAATTGTTTCTTTTCATAAATTACAAAAACAATTAAAGAGAAATGAAAACTCGGCAGCTGTTTGTGGTCTGTAGCTGCAATAATGGGTAACATTTTAGTTTAAGGGTTCACAGCATCCCTGCCCCCACACCTGCAAATAATATCTGACAATAATAATAGTTATTATTTTTATTGCATTGGTTCCCTTAAATTGGAACTAACCATAATTATTGTTTTTATGCCCTCGTGTGGTGCTAAGAGGTACCTTCATTGATCTAAATAATGATTCCCAGGTATGTCAGGAAAACAAATCTTCAAGGAATGTGTCCAGTCAATCATTTCCTGAACGAAGAGCCTGCATGGGCACTAAGACTGTGTCCGCCTGCACGGCTCATAGGTCTTTATTGTGTCAGCTTCCTCCTATTGAAGCCCAATCTACACCAGTACAGGTTCAGAAGAACTGTTCCCAAAGCAAGATTGAACTGATCAATAGTTTATTTCTTACCTACTCAGTGTATTTAGGGATTTCTGTGGATTTCAAAATTGTTCATTGTGGAACTTATAGCTACCAAATGACCACATTTTTAATTTCCTGGAGCACCTAGTTATCTATTTATTCATATCTAGGAAACCTTCACCGAATTATTGCTGTTTCCTCAGATGCCTATTTCTAAAATTTGCTCTAATTCAGGGTGGCACAGTGGTGGTTAGTGCTGCTGCCTCACAGCTCTGGGTCCCAGGTTTGAGGCTCAGTTCGGGGGGCCTGTCTGTGTGGAGTTTACATGTTCTCTCCATGTCCATGTGGGGTTTCTCTGGCCACTCTGGTTTCCTCCCACCATCCAAAGACATGTGGGTTAGGTTAATTGGCCTTGATAAATTTCCCTGTAGGTGTGTGAGTTGCCCAGCGATGGACTGGTGTCCTGTCCTGGGTGTATTCCTGCCAGGATCAGCTCCCGCAACCCTCAACAGGATAAGTGGTTTTGAAGATGGATGCTCTAATTCAATTTTCAACATTTTATTTTTATTTATTGTTTGTTAAACCTATTCTAATAGTATTTTTTTATTTTTCCTTTTCTCCTTTAATTTATTTATTCATTTATCTCACTTATTCAATGCTTGCAATTATATATTTCTATAGCATCCTTAAAATTATTACCCTTTCCTACACCGCTCATCTTAAATCCAGGGTCTAATTTATCTTTAATGTCAGGTGTTTTATGCTAGGCACCAATTACCAAACATTTCTGAAAGTAAGACTATAATATGCCACTATTCTGTTTGCATTCTCCTACCTGGATTTTATATCAGGCTGTTTGTCTCATATTTCATATTTTCACAGGCTGCATCTTAAAGGACACCATGGCTATTTATTTCTCATTATTATTTATTGATCTATTTATTTAGTGTTTATTTATTTTGTATTATAACATTATTCTTATAGAATATATTATGTCCTTCTAATTTCTGATGCCTTAGGCACTCTGTAAAAAGTTAAATATTTAAATCCTCATGAATCTGTTGTTACAACATAAATAACCGCATCATTTAAAAATATAATTCTGAAATTATTCTTAGTCTTATTAGTCTTATTCTGGGCTACACACAATATTAAAAATACAATCCATACAAAACATAGGCATTTACCTTACATAACCTTCAGACTATACATCTACATAAACACACAAAGCACATACACATTGATATCCAAAGATAATTCAGATATCAGATTTGTGTCATGTTTTATTGACCCTGCAGTGTCTCAAACAGCCCTTATCATTTATTTATTTATGTATTATTGTATTTATTTATTGCATTTATTTATTTATGATGCTTCTCATTATTTAGAATAACAGGTAAAATAATTTATCTAAATTATTTCACCTCTTCTGTGTTTTCTTGATCCATTGTGATCAATTTCTTCTCTAAATTCTTATTATTCTGTTAAAGAATTATGGAAACATTGTTGGTTTTATCTTGTTTTTCCTTGATTCTACTGCTCTATGTGTTACCTGGAGCATGGAGGCCCCCTGCTCCTTTTTTTTTGTAAGTTTAACATTTTTAAACTTCTTTTGTAGGAATTCACATACAGATACTTCCTGTGATGCCATTATGTCAATCCTATCTTTTGCCAGCGATGGGGCTAATCGTTGGTCTTACAGCACCTCGGGTTCAGTTTGGCTATTAACCGCCACTAACACTAGCCTTCGCATACAAGGATTTCTTTGCGTAACATAGGGCTCAGTAGGCCTTGCCATGCCGTTCAGTTCCCTTTTGCATCAATCCCCTCAGATCTGTCTTAACCTGGAGTTCTCCTAACTGAGCTTCTCCACTGCGTAGTCACTAACACACAAAACACACAAACTGTACAGTCACACATTTACAATTCTCTGTACCTCTTCTACTTCACAGGTTCACTTTCAAATTACACTCTGAGAGCCTCAAAAACTAATTTAACATAATTTAAATATACAGGGTGGTAGAATAAAAACACTCACCCATTTTGGGCCCGGCAGTGGAGGCAGACCCTGTTCTTGACGCCAAGTGTTGAACCCTTCTATAAAAAATCAGACTTGAAGTACAGACAATAATATATTTATTTAACATGCATGGCCTGGAAGGCCCCGACATGGAAGCTCCCCAACCTCAGCGGAGACTCTCTGAACAACAAAATGTAACAGCATTTATAAGACAGGGTCCAGTCACATGCTCCCAAGAAGTGTAGCTTTGGAATGTTGGTAATCTGTCTTCCTGGGCGGAAAGTGTGGGATGTGGAAACCAGATGGCTTCCTTGGATTAATCCGAGAAGTCCGGTCCCACGGTCATCATTAACAACTGTCAATCAATCACTATGATGTGACCTCTCCATCCAAGAAACCACAGAAAACCAAGACGCAAATGCTGGGAGGGACTTCTGCAGGATCAGCGCTCATGAAAACAGCCTTGCTAACATTTGCTAATTAATACAATTAGCTCTGTTGACATATTAGTACTTCAAATATTAATATAAAACATTATACAGTTACTACAAAACACTTATATCAATTCCTCAGTGGTCAATTTGCATTTAGTTGTCACAGGGCACTTTCACAGGTAAAAACATATTTGGTTAGAATAAACACAGTCTAGGAGAAACTAACAGAAATGAAATTCATAAGACAGATATTCAGTCGTCCAGAGTTTCCTACTGACTGGGAGTTTCTGTTGTCTTCCCACCGGCTGTGACAGACAAATACATCATACATTATCATAGCATAGTTATTAATTAAACAAACAGCAAGTTTCATAACAGAATCATTTTCATTTAAATTAAGATTTATTTTGTTGGCCAACATGAGGTGGATGTTAAAGTGAGTGAATTTTGTTTATATATAAACAAAACCTGAAGTGAAATATATATATATATATATATATATATATATATATACACCGATCAGCCATAAGCTTATGACCACCTGCCTAATATTGTGTAGGTCCCCCTTTTGCCACCAAAACAGCCCTGACCCGTCGAGGCATGGACTCCACTAGACCTCTGAAGGTGTGCTGTGGTATCTGGCACCAAGACGTTAGCAGCAGATCCTTCAAATCCTGTAAGTTGCGAGGTGGGGCCTCCATGGAACGGACTTGTTTGTCCAACACATCCCTCAGATGCTTGATTGGATTGAGATCTGGGGAATTTGGAGGCCAAGTCAACACCTTGAATTTGTGATTCATCAGACCAGGCCACCTTCTTCCATTGCTCCGTGGTCCAGTTCTGATGCTCACTTGCCCATTGTAGGTGCTTTCGGCAGTGGACAGGGGTCAGCATGGGCACCCTGACTGGTCTGCGGCTACGCAGCCCCATACGCAACAAACTGCGATGCACTGTTTGTGCCGACACCTTTCTATCAGAACCAGCATTCACTTTTTCAGCAATTTGAGCTTGTTGGATCGGACCACACGGGCCAGCCTTCGCTCCCCACGTGCATCAATGAGCCTTGGCCGCCCATGACCCTGTCGCCTGTTCACCACTTTTCCTTCCTTGGACCACTTTTGATAGGTAATGACCACTGCAGACTAGGAACACCCCTCAAGAGCTGCAGTTTTGGAGATGCTCTGACCAAGAACACCATCCCCACCGTCAAACATGGAGGTGGAAACATTATGCTTTGGGGGTGTTTTTCTGATAAGTGGACAGGACAACTGCACCCCATCAAAGGGACGATGGACGGGGCCATGTATCGTCAAATCTTGGGTGAGAACCTCCTTCCCTCAGCCAGGGCATTGAAAATGGGTCATGGATGGGTATTCCAGCATGACAATGACCCAAAACACACAGCCAAGGCAACAAAGGAGTGGCTCAAGAAGAAGCACATTAAGATCCTGGAGTGGCCTAGCCAGTCTCCAGACCTTAATCCCATAGAAAATCTGTGGAGGGAGCTGAAGGTTCGAGTTGCCAAATGACAGCCTCGAAACCTTAATGACTTGGAGAGGATCTGCAAAGAGGAGTGGGACAAAATCCCTCCTGAGATGTGTGCGAACCTGGTGGCCAACTACAAGAAACGTCTGACCTCTGTGATTGCCAACAAGGGTTTTGCCACCAAGTACTAAGTCGAAGGGGTCAAATACTTATTTCCCTCATTAACATGCAAATCAATTTATAACTTTTTTGAAATGCGTTTTTCTGGATTTTTTTGTTGTTATTCTGTCTCTCACTGCTAAAATACACCTACCATTAAAATTATAGACTGATCATTTCTTTGTCAGTGGGCAAACGTACAAAATCACCAGGGGATCAAGTACTTTTTTCCCTCACTGTATCTGTTTTCTGATTTGTTTTGGCTTTAACACATTTTTATTTAAATATCTTAATTAATTAATTATAATAAAAGACTATTAGCAAGGATTTCAAAAGTAGGAAGATAAGAAAGCTGATACACAATACATTAGATAACGCATTTGAAATGAGTCTGTGAAGTGACGTGAATGGTGTTTTAGACATGATGTCGCCACCACCTCCTGCTTTTGCCACTTTTGAAAATCAGACTGTTTATTTGTATTTCTATTACATCTTTATTGCAGTGTTGGAAAGACATTTTTATGAGCCAAGGATACAAAACAGTAACATTATATATACATTCAATTTCCAATTAACTGGTTTGACTGCTTCTATACTGGATAAGTATCCTATACTTACCATTCATCATCACTGTCTTGCTCTCACTGTGTGGAGAGATGATCGTCTGTCCGTCCAGAGTCAGCCTGCTGCCCCCCCTGTCTCTCTGTCCGAGCAGCTCACTCACCTGAGCTCTGATGAAACACACTTTATGCTCCTCATTGTAGAGCTCTGATCTGAACGGCTCTGTGCTGTTCCCAATATAGAAGTGACAGCGTGTTGCTTTATCAGGTTCACATCTAATCAAAGCAGGTCTGTCCTCAGTTACGACAGTGGGGGGTATGCTAATGTCAGGTCTTGTCTTGACATTTGTAAAGGGAAACAGAAATATGTGCAAAACATTATAGTAATTTAAAAAATTTGTCAATACTTTGTATGTGTGTAATAAATCATTTCAGAGTGAACAAAATAGCCTTTGACTTTCCTAGTAACTCATATCCATGTCTTGCAGATTATTTTCCTGACTGTAAGAAGTATGTTTACTGTCTTTTTTCTGCGACTACATTCAATTTTAGAAATATACATTATTCACAGTCATGCTTTGTGATCCTTTCTCTAGTGGAGTACGTACTGTAAAGCACCACACCGATGTCTTGGCTGGGCTGTGATCGAGGTCCCGCTCCCTGTCGGTAATCACAGAGCACAGAGACCTCAGCTGTGAACCCTGAGGCTCTGCCCCCCAACAGCTATGTCCCGCTCACTGACAGCACACAGCCATGGCTGTCCGACTGCGCCTGTCCGAGCTCCTGTCCACCGGCCTCTGTGTAGAAACGACACTGGACTCCTGAGAGAGAGTGGCATGGTTGTTGGTGCCAGACGGGCCAGTCTGAGTATTTCACAATCTGCTCAGTTACTGGGATTTTCACGCACAACCATTTCTAGGGTTTACAAAGAATGGTGTGAAAAGGGAAAAACATCCAGTATGCGGCAGTCCTGTGGGCGAAAATGCCTTGTTGATGCTAGAGGTCAGAGGAGAATGGGCCGACTGATTCAAGCTGATAGAAGAGCAACTTTGACTGAAATAACCACTCGTTACAACCGAGGTATGCAGCAAAGCATTTGTGAAGCCACAATACGTACAACCTTGAGGCGGATGGGCTACAACAGCAGAAGACCCCACCGGGTACCACTCATCTCCACTACAAATAGGAAAAAGAGGCTACAATTTGCACAAGCTCACCAAAATTGGACAGTTGAAGACTGGAAAAATGTTGCCTGGTCTGATGAGTGTCCATTTCTGTTGAGACATTCAGATGGTAGAGTCAGAATTTGGCATAAACAGAATGAGAACATGGATCCATCATGCCTTGTTACCACTGTGCAGGCTGGTGGAGGTGGTGTAATGGTGTGGGGGATGTTTTCTTGGCACACTTTAGGCCCCTTAGTGCCAATTGGGCATCGTTTAAATGCCACGGCCTACCTGAGCATTGTTTCTGACCATGTCCATCCCTTTATGACCACCATGTACCCATCCTCTGATGGCTACTTCCAGCAGGATAATGCACCATGTCACAAAGGTCGAATCATTTCAAATTGGTTTCTTGAACATGACAATGAGTTCACTGTACTAAACTGGCCCCCACAGTCACCAGATCTCAACCCAATAGAGCATCTTTGGGATGTGGTGGAACGGGAGCTTCGTGCCCTGGATGTGCATCCCACAAATCTCCATCAACTGCAAGATGCTATCCTATCAATATGGGACAACATTTCTAAAGAATGCTTTCAGCACCTTGTTGAATCAATGCCACGTAGAATTAAGGCAGTTCTGAAGGCGAAAGGGGGTCAAACACAGTATTAGTATGGTGTTCCTAATAATCCTTTAGGTGAGTGTATTTAATACATTGTTTACATATGAAATTAAATGAACACATTTGAATCTGCACAATAAATAACTAAATACAAATTGTAAAGGAAATGAAATGTTAAACTTACCTGAATACATTGCTTGTGTCATAACCCATATTCCAACTGTGATGAAACAATACACAACAGAACTTAGTAATGATTGTATCCATGTGCAAACATTCAGTTATAAGTGTCCAAAATAGTCAAGAACTTATACTTACAAAGTTCACAAAATGTCATTAAACTATTCATTTTCCTGCCTTTACAAAAGTAAAACTGATCTAGTGTCTGACAGAACTAAGGTGCAGGAGAGCCATTTAGAAACAGGAAATATGAAACTGAGCACACAGCACCTGAGTTAATTCTGTGTCTTTTCAAAAATAACAACAAAAATTAGAGAAGTGAACTGTAGGGATGTCAGTGCTCCGGTTTGCTGGCTCCGGCTTTGGAGTGACTCCAGAGGTTCAGCTCCAGCTCCAGGCCGCAAAGCCACAAAAAAGACATAATTATTTATAATGTATCCTTTTTTACTTCTTTTATGTAAATAACTGTTTAACAAAGCCAGAATATTAATAACAAACATCTTGTTAACCATTCAAACATGAAAAAGTAGAAAACTGTAAATTGTGGCAATTAGGGTTTCCAGCCGGCCAGTATTTTCCTGGACTGTCCGGTATTTTTACACTATAAGGCCAACAGTATGTGCACACCCCTTCTAATTAGTGGATTTGAATATTTCAGCCACACCCACTGCTGACAGGTGTATACAGTGGCTCTCAAAAGTATTCACCCCCCTTGGACATTTCCACATGTCATTGTGTTACAACATGAAATCAGAATGGATTTAATTAGGAGTTTTTGCCACTGAACAACACAGAAAATGTCCATAATGTCAACGTGAAAAATATGATCTGTAAATTGTCTAAGTGAATTACAAATACAAAACAGAAAATAATTGAATGCATAAGTAATCACATCGTTCAGTCAATATTTGGCCAAACTGCCTCTGGAAGCAACGTCAGCACAAGAACTGTTTGCCAGGAGCTTCATGAAATGGGTTTCCATGGTCAAGCAGCCACACAAGACTAAGATCACCATGTGCAATGCCAAGCTTCGGCTAGAGTGGTATAAAGCTCACCGCCACTGGACTCTGGAGCAGAGGAAACGTGATCTCTGGAGTGATGAATCATGCTCCACCATCTGGGTTTCTGGGTTTGGCGGATGCCAGGAGAACACTACCTGCCTGAATGCATAGTACTAACTGTAAAGGTTGGAGGAGGAATAATGGTCTGGGGCTGTTTTTCTTGGTTTGGACCCCTTAGTTTCACTAAAGGGAAATCTTAACGCTACAGCATACAATGACATTCTAGACGATTTTGCACTTCCAACTTTTGGGCAACAGTTTGGGGAAGGCCCTTTCCTGTTTCCTTTGCAATGCCCCCATGCACAAAGCGAGGTCCATACAGAAATGGTTTGTCAAGATCGGTGTGGACGAACTCGACTGGCTTGCACAGAGCCCAGGTCTCAACCCCATCGAACACCTTTGGGATTAATTGGAATGCCGAGAGCCAGGCCTGATCGCCCATCATCAGTGCCCGACCTCAATAATGTTCTTGTGGCTGAATGGAAGCAAATCCCCTTAACAATGTTCCAAAATCTAGTGGAAAGAGTGGAGGCTGTTATTGCATTAAATGGGGGACCAACTCCATTTTAATGTCCATGATTTTGGAATGAGATATTAGACGAGCAGCTGTCCACATACTTTTGGCCATATAGGGTATGTACCCCCTGTCCAGTATTTTTGGAAGATTTCCGCTTATTCTAAGTACTGTAATCTATTGGATATGTTGTTAAAAATGTTATCAGTGTAAAATTTAGCCTGAACCTCCCCCCATCGTCATCAAATCGCCAGCACCCCCTCTCGATTTACATTTCGCCAACGCACCTCCTCCTGGGG
Source organism: Amia ocellicauda (assembly GCF_036373705.1). Lineage (NCBI taxonomy): Eukaryota > Metazoa > Chordata > Actinopteri > Amiiformes > Amiidae > Amia > Amia ocellicauda. Next base: position 33,648,585 of record NC_089858.1, on the reverse strand, counting down.
TCCGGTATTTTCAAATCTTAAAAGTGGCAACCATAGTGGCAAACAAGGTGCAGGGGGCATGACTCCTGCATGTGACCATAACCAACGTTTGGACAAATTAAAGTCAGGACTTTTCAGATAATAGATGGCTGTAAAATTAGATTAATTTAGGCAGATGAAGAATTCCTTCTTTTGGAAGTGGTTCACGAGAGATTATAGAATGAGTGAGAGTGAGAAAGTGAAGGTGTCATATAATTACAATTAATAAAAAATAATGTATTATGCACTAATATCTAGAGTGAGAACTGATCGTATTTTATAACCCCCAACACACACCTATACCTATGAAGTTATATATTTTGTTAATTTAAGAAAACTGTACTTAATATATGTGAGAGTTTAATGGAGTGGAGCAGCTCCGGCTCCGGAGTCCAGGTACTGGAGCTGGCTCTGGGCTCCGGAGCCGGTGCACGGCCAACCCTAGTGAACTGTCCAGAAAATGTTATCAGCTATTTATGTGCAGATTCGTCACTGGACTAGGAAGTGAGAATTAACCTTATTTTAACAAAAGGAAACAATAACAAGACATAAGCAAATGCTATTTAAATTGGCCTTTGGTCACCATAGGAAACAGATAACACACTGTGTGACAAATGGGACTGTAATTAAGGTTCCTTTATGTTCTCTTTTATATTCTTAAATTAGTGTAAGTCTAAGTCACCCTGGGTAAAGGTGTCTGATATATAGATAGACAGGCAAAGTGATTACATTTGAAGCACTGTAAATAATAAACAGCTGATCAGAGTTACGTGTCTGTTGAGCAAAGAAAGTCACCACCAAATCCATTATGCACGCAGTGGGTAGATCGGGCATAATTATCAATATTACATTTAGCGCTTATTATAAATCATTAATTATTAACGGGATATAAACAATTACTTTGGTTCTTTATTTTCCTGTCCTGTTCTTTGCAGCACTCTTTAAAGACAAGAAGGCAATGTTAAAAATGTCAGTCAAGGTGATAAAGAGAGATCAGATTAAAAAAAACGTAATATATACAGTATATATAGATGCCTTCTTAGTTATTTGCACTATATTTAGGTTCTCTGAAATACAAATAAATAAATGAGGTTCCTATAACCTGATACATCGAAACAGAACAGAAACTCTAAGCCATAAAGTCATAGCAGAGGAGGGACAATGATGTGAAAATGCTCAGTGTGAGTCAGTCCATGTCTGGCTGAAATCAGATGGTTTTGCAAAACACGAGAAGAAAAGCCACATGCTGAACATATTTAATACAGCAGCAAACAGACACAAAGGAGACGCAATACCATATGCATGACGTGCACTTCACTGGTACCAAGCCAATCAGTAAAAACACAATTCCCAGCTGATGAAACAAAAGGTTTTCTTTATTAACTGAAGTGAAATATTGCCCAGCTCAGGAAATGCACTGTTGTTCAATAGACAGACAAACACATGCATGTGGAGGTGGAGTTAAATGAACAGCATCATCGTGTCCAGTTCTGTCAGGGAGGGAGGAGAAGGAGACGGTTTCGGGCACATTCAGCACATTCAGTGCCCTGAGTCTTCAGGATTGCTCTGTGCGTGAGGTGGACAGTGGTCACTACGGTCACCATGAGGATGAGCACGACTCCTCCAAAGAAGTTCCTGCCCAGAAACACGTAGTCCAGAGCTGGAAAACAACCAGAGAGCAGTTGAGACTGTGCGGAACTATAGCAAAACAAATGTGTACATCATCTGCCCCAAGCTGCACGGCTTCACTCATTGTGGAGTTCTGTCCATGGTGCTGCTACTGGCACAAGTGTCTTACTGCTCCCTATTTCCTGTTGGCCTGGACTATGAAGACCAAGTGAGAATTTGTTGTCCAGGGCTTATTTTTTATTTTTAAATTGAATAACAGATGCATACTCCTCTCTGGCCGTTTCCCCTCTGCATTTAAACAAGCTGCTGTCATCCCACTGCTCAAGAAACCAACCCTTGACACCACCTCTCCTCAGAACTACCGCCCTGTTACCCTACTCCCCTTCCTCTCAAAGACTCTCGAGCGGGCGGTCCACCGTCAGCTCTCTGCCTTTCTGTCCCATCACTCACTCCTGGATCCTCTGAATTTCTGGCTTCTGCACAGCTCACTCCACTGAGACGGCTCTCCTGGCAGTCACCGACTCCCTCAGCTGTGCTTGGGCAGCCTCCCTCTCCTCAGTCCTCAGCCTCCTTAACCTCTCCACAGCATTTGACACCGTCGATCACTCCATCTTCCTCTCCTGCCTCGCTGACCTTGGGATCTCTGAGACTGCTCTCACCTGGTTCTCATCCTACCTCAGCAACCGGTCCTACCAAGTGACATGGTGAGGCTCCTCATCCACCCCCGAACCTCTCCTCACAGGCGTACCCCAAGGCTCCGTCCTGGGCCCGCTCCTGTTCTCTCTCTACAATCGCTCCCTGGGCCCCCTCATCGCATCCCATGGTTTCTCCTACCACTTCTACGCTGATGATGCCCAGATCTTCCTGTCTTTTCCCTCTTCTGACCCTCTCATACCCTCACGCATCTCTTCCTGCTTGTCTGCCATTTCCTCCTGGATGCACTCACACCACCTCAAGCTCAGCCTCTCCAAATCGGATTTCCTGTTTTTCCCCCACTCTTCCTCACCTTCTGCTGACCTCCCCATCTCGATCCCCTTGGAATCCACCACACTCTCTCCTTCTTCCACTAAAAATCTAGGAGTCACCCTCAATCCTGCGCTCTCCAACACCCAGCACATCACCACACTGACACGCACCTGTACATTCTTCCTGAGCAACATACGCCATCCCTGGTCCTCTCCCGCCTGGACTACTGCAACTCCCTCCTGGCCGGCCTGCCTGCAACTACTACCCGCCACTCCAGCTCATCCAGAACTCTGCAGCTCGTCTGGTACTCTCTCTGCCCCGATTCGCACATGCTACTCCACTGCTCCACTCCCTCCACTGGCTCCCGATACCGGCACGCATTCAGTTCAAGACATTGACCCTCACCTACCGCTGTCTCGACCACACTGCACCAAGCTACCTTCAGACCCTCGTCTCTCCACACATCCCCTCCAGACCACTGCGCTCTTCCAGTGGCAGAAGACTAACTCTACCTCCTCTCCACTCTCCTTCCTCCAGAGCCGCTCCTTCTCATCCCTGACCCCTAAATGGTGGAACGACCTGCCGACCGAAGTCAAAACAGTCTCTGACCACTTTCTGGCGATTACACAAGACGCATCTTTTCAGACAGTACTTGTAATTTAGTCATTTACTCTCCTGCACGATAGCACTTATAACACTTTGAATTGCACTGTGTTATGTAAACTTCAATTTGTAATGTTTGATGCCTTGTAATGAACTGTATTCTTGCACTGTGTATTGGGATTATATTTTGTAAGTCGCCCTGGATAAGGGCATCTGCCAATTAATTAATAATAATAATAATAATAATAATAATAATAATAATAATAATAATAAAATTGTGCAAACATTCAACTATAACAACATAAGTGTCCAAAATACTCAAGAACATGTACTTGCAAAGTTCACAAAATGTCATAAAACTATTCATTTTCCTGCCATTACAAAAGTAAAACTGATCTAGTGTCTGACAATACTAAGGAGACTTAAACTACAGGAGAGCCATTTAGAAACAGGAAATACGGAACTAAGCCTACAGAATCTGAGTTAATTCTGTGTCTTTTCAAAAATAACAACAAAAAATTTTAGAAGTGAACTGTCCGGAACATGTTAATTATGTGCAGTTCATTATAATGAGTTAATTATGTGCAGATTCATCACTGGCCTAGGAAGTGACATGACTGAGAATTAACCTTATGTTAACAAAAGGAAACAATAACAAGACATAAGCAAATGCTGTTTAAATTGCCCTTCGGTGACCAGAGGAAACAGATAACACACCATGATTCATATTCTTAAAATTCTTATTCTTAAAACATTAACTGAATTAACTGAACATTAACATCTCCAATAGTTTAAAATTATGAATAGGCTCTGATTAGGCCAATTATTAGTTTAATTAAAGAATTGAAATCTAAATTACATTAAAATCTAGCAGGACACTGGGACCCCAAGACCAGAGTTGGGAGCCACTGCATTAACATTTTAACCTGGTATTATTTACACCTTTGCCACATTGAGTCCTGTTGCATTGCAATAGATCTAATAATGAATTTGTATAAATTTACTGTATTTGTTTGCCATTATTAATACAGTAAAGTTGCGGTTTTGCTCTGGTTAATTATGAATATATTATAATTACGAACGCTAGATGTCATATTGATTGCTATGCCTGATACGAGCTTTACACCGATCAGCCATAACATTATGACCACTGACAGGTGAAGTGAATAACACTGATAATCTCGTTATCATGGCACCTGTCAGTGGGTGGGATATATTAGGCAGCAAGTGAACATTTTGTTCTCAAACTTAATGTGTTAGAAGCAGGAAAATGGGCGTAAGGATCTGAGTGACTTTGACAAGGGCCAAATTGTGATGGCTAGACGACTGGGTCAGAGCGTCTTCAAAACTGCAGCTCTTGTGGGGTGTTCCCGGTCTGCAGTGGTCAGTACCTATCAAAAGTGGTCCAAGGAAGGAAAAGCGGTGAACCGGCGACAGGGTCATGGGCGGTAATGGGCGGAGATGATCGTCTGTCCGTCCAGAGTCAGTTCTGCAGCGCAGCTCACAGAGACCTCCCTTCCGGCCCCCCTGTCTCTCTGTCCCAGCAGCTCCCTCAGAGGAGCAGTAATGAAACACACTTCATTGGTCTTTCTTCTGGGATAGATGGGACCTGTACAAACCGGACAGTCTAGATCTAAACAGAAGGGGGGCTAATGCATTGGGAGAGCGTATAGGCAGAGAAATTGAGAATCATTTAAACTACGGACCAGGGGGGCAGGGAGCTCTGCCAATGGGAGATGTTCCTCTAAGGAAAGAAAACAAAGGGAACCTGCTAGTAGGAAAGTCCTGAAATGTTTGTACCTCAATGCCAGGAGTATAAGGGACAAGATGAGGCGGCACTTAGATGAGGTAGACTGGAGCACATTGGATACAGATTCAGTTGAAAATTGATGGTTATATTTTATGAATATACTACTTGAGGCTCAGGAGAAATTTGTACCAAAACTTAGCAAATTGAGGACCAGAAAACAGTGGCCAAAATGGTTTAATAGAGGTATGCAAAAAAATATCAAGAGGAAGAAAATGTTGTATAGAGCATACAAAAGGGATGGAGACGAAACAAAATACATAGAATATGTTGAACTGCAAAGAGACCTTAAGAAAGGGATCAGGAAAGCAAAGAGGGAAATAGAAAGAAAAATAGCTCTTGGAGCTAAAACTAATGCAAAGAGTTTTTTTCAATACTACAACAGCAAGAGGACAATAAGGGAGGAAGTGAAACAGATAAAGGGCAAAAATGGAAATTATCTTGGAAAACGAACAAGATGTAGCAAATGTTCCAAATGAGTATTTCAAAAAATAGTTTTTACAAAAGAAAAGACAGATAACATGCCACAGGTTAACAATCAGTCCAGTCAATCCCTAAGAGAGATTAAGATAAATGAGGAGGAGGTACTAAAGGGACTAGCAGAATTAAAAACAAACAAATCACCTGTGCCAGATGGTATATTTCCAACAGCACTTAAAGAAATGAGGGAAATTATTCAAATATTCCAAATGACACTTAGAACAGGGGATGTGCCAACTGACAGGAAGATGGCAAATGTCATACCAACCCACAAGAAAGGGGACAAAACTGAGCCAGGAAATTACAGACCAATCAGTCTCACCTGCATTACTTGTACAATTTTTTAAAAATTATTAGACAGAAAATAGAGGAGCATCTTAATGAAAACCATATTCTTGGAGATAGTAAACATGGGTTCAGACGAGGTAGATCATGTCTTACTAATTTATTGGAGTTTTTTGAACATGCAACTGCAGCTGTAGATCACATGAAAGCATATGCTATGATATTCTTAGAAAGCAAAACCATATTCTTATCACTAATGAAAGTTGACCCACCTGGCTTTTCTGCTGTAAAGGCGCATACAGACTCCATAAATCCAGCTGTTGAGCTGGTTCATGCTCAATAGATGTTGTCAGCAGTCCACTCAGTCATTGCTCAGTCATCATTGAGTGAAGGGAGTTTTCGTAGTTTAGTTTTGGAAAAATGGACTCACCACTTGCAACAGTGCACCCAATCTGTCAAGTTTCAGCATTGCATTAAATGGGACAAACTCAAGGCCACTGGAATGGTATGGGTTGGACCTCCATAAGCTGCACATGGGGTGTGTTTGGTGATTATGAATGTTTCGAATGATGCTTCACAGCATTCGCACTGCACTTGTTCACTATATTTAACTCATATTTCACGGTTTCCCAATGAAGATCTTTAGCCGATCACTGCTTCCATGATGGTTCCAAGCTTCAGCATTACTTCCTCATGGTTTTTTCTTTAAAATAATTCTAACCTGTCAAAGGCTCTCTGGACTGTTACTGAGCTTAGTCACACTTTTAAATAGAAGTAAGTGACCCAATCAGTGAAGCGAGGTTTTGGAATCCAGCTGAATTGCTCCGGGGGCAGAACGCATATGATGCTTCTGATTGGTTCAGGCCTTTAGTTTTTACAGGTTTGTAACCTTAGAGATAGCACTGAACCCACGCTAAATGGCTAAATGGCTAAAGGCGTTCATGTATTTCCAACATTGTTTGGCGAGCCACTAATAGCCACTCATTCAAAAATGAAAGAGGACAGATGAAAACATGGATATTTCTCCTTCAGATCCTCACCTTCTCCTTCTCCAGCAGGCAGCTCCTCACTCATTGGGGAGCGCTGTTCGTCGTGCTGAAACTGGCACCTATACCTGCCCTGCCTGTCGGCTGGGACTGTAATGATGGCGTAGGTGTCATTGCCCAGAGCCCGACTGCTGCTCAGGGGCTCCTCACTGCTGCCCTCAAACAGGAAGAACTCAGCGCCAGGGAACTGGGGAGGGGTGTCACAGCGGATAGAGACCTCATACTGAGGGGCAGACAGGGAGATACTGGCCTTAGGCAAGTCTGAAAGGATGGACAAGATGGCAGATTAGGGACAGACAGACAGACACTGGAAGGGCACAGTACACACAAACACAACTGATGATTCTGCAGAAAGCAGCATAAGGCAGCATTTCTATCTTCAGTGGCATTTAATATAGTTTTATGTATGGTGTACAAAGGCAGTGATCCATCTCATTATAGATTATTAATTTATGTATTTATTTTTAAAATACAAAAAAAATTGTAATACTAGAGCTTTTAATGTTCTTCAGTTCTTAGTCAAGCCTGAAAAGAAACAATCCCATAAATGCGATTGATATATTTATCTTAAATTCAAATCAATTGCTCTTTGATATATAGCGCTCTTCACATTGAGTTGTCACAGGGCAGTATCAAACATATTGGGTAGAAAAAACACATGCAACCACATTCAAACAACAAGCACAAATGGTGTAATTTTAATAGTGATTGAGACTGAATGTAAAGCCCATCTGTGTATAAAGATCCCATTCCCATGTCTTTCCACTCCTGACTCACTGCTTATTCCAGGGGTGGGAATCTCAGGAGCAGTTCCTACAACAAGACTCAACATTCAGAAATATACACAGGTACACGAGCCAATGTCACACTGAATGACAACTGACAACTGAATTATTTTAAACTATAACAGAAACCTGTGGCAGAATTGTGATTTAAACATACATTACAAAATACTCAATATAATACATTTTTGTATACACTTTCTAACATATGTACAACATAGTACAATTATGCATATGTAATAAAGACCAGGGATAGCATTTAAATGTATCCAATGACTAGTTAATTTGTTGTCTATTAAACACTTTTTTTATGACACTCTAGCCACTAATAGAAAGACTGTCAGAATATAATAAGTGAAATTAAGAAGACAGACAGATATTCAGTTGTATGGAGTTTCCTACTCACTGGGAGTTTCTGTTGTCTTCCCACCGGCTGTGACAGAAAAATACATCATACCAATCAACCAAAGTTGACAAGATTTTTAAGATTTAATCATTTTAATTTATATTAAGAATTATTGTTGGCCAACATGAGGTGGTGTTACAGTGAGTGACTTATGTTTATGTATAAACAAAACCTGAAATGTAGAATATATACAGTGGGGGGAAAAAAGTATTTGATCCCCTGCTGATTTTGTATGTTTGCCCACTGACAAAGAAATGATCAGTCTATAATTTTAATGGTAGGTGTATTTTAACAGTGAGAGACAGAATAACAACAAAAAAATGCAGAAAAATGCATTTAAAAAAAGTTATACATTGATTTGCATGTTAATGAGGGAAATAAGTATTTGACCCCTTCGACTTAGTACTTGGTGGCAAAACCCTTGTTGTCAATCACAGAGGTCAGACGTTTCTTGTAGTTGGCCACCAGGTTTGCACACATCTCAGGAGGGATTTTGTCCCACTCCTCTTTGCAGATCCTCTCCAAGTCATTAAGGTTTCGAGGCTGACATTTGGCAACTCGAACCTTCAGCTCCCTCCACAGATTTTCTATGGGATTAAGGTCTGGAGGCAGGCTAGGCCACTCCAGGACCTTAATGTGCTTCTTCTTGAGCCACTCCTTTGTTGCCTTGACTGTGTGTTTTGGGTCATTGTCATGCTGGAATACCATCCACAACCCATTTTCAATGCCCTGGCTGAGGGAAGGAGGTTCTCACCCAAGATTTGACGGTACATGGCCCCGTCCATCGTCCCTTTGATGCGGTGTCCCCTTAGCAGAAAAACACCCCCAAAGCATAATGTTTCCACCTCCATGTTTGACGGTGGAGATGGTGTTCTTGGGGTCATTCCTCCTCCTCCAAACACGGTGAGTTGAGTTGATCCCAAAGAGCTTGATTTTGGTCTCATCTGACCACAACACTTTCACCCAGTTCTCCTCTGAATCATTCAGATGTTCATTGGCAAACTTCAGACGGGCCTGTACATGTGCTTTCTTGAGCAGGGGGACCTTGCGGGCGCTGCAGGATTTCAGTCCTTCACGGCGTAGTGTGTTACCAATTGTTTTCTTGGTGATTATGGTCCCAGCTGCCTTGAGATCATTAACAAGATCCTCCCGTGTAGTTCTGGGCTGATTCCTCACCGTTCTCATGATCATTGAAACTCCACGAGGTGAGATCTTGCATGGAGCCCCAGACCGAGGGAGACTGACAGTTATTTTGTGTTTCTTCCATTTGCGAATAATCGCACCAACTGTTGTCACCTTCTCACCAAGCTGCTTGGCGATGGTCTTGTAGCCCATTCCAGCCTTGTGTAGGTCTACAATCTTGTCCCTGACATCCTTGGACAGCTCTTTGGTCTTGGCCATGGTGGAGAGTTTGGAATCTGATTGATTGATTGCTTCTGTGGACAGGTGTCTTTTATACAGGTAACAAGCTGAGATTAGGAGCACTCCCTTTAAGAGAGTGCTCCTAATCTCAGCTCGTTACCTGTATAAAAGACACCTGGGAGCCAGAAATCTTGTTGATTGATAGGGGATCAAATACTTATTTCCCTCATTAACATGCAAATCAATTTTTAACTTTTTTTAAATGCATTTTTCTAGTTTTGTTTGCTGTTATTCTGTCTCTCACTGTTAAAATACACCTACCATTAAAATTATAGACTGATCATTTCTTTGTCAGTGGGCAAACATACAAAATCAGCAAGGGATCACTGTACATATTTGTTTTGTGATTTTATTTTGCCTTTTACTCATTTGTATTGAAATATCTTAGTCTTTAATTATAATGAGTTCATTATTAGCAAGGTTTTCAAGAGGAGGAAGATAAGACTTCATAAAGTGAAGTCTGACTGATGTCACCAGAACACTTTCTGAAGAGCAGAAAGCTGATATACAATACATTAGATAATGCATTTGAAATGAGTCTGTAACCTGAATGGTGTTTTAGACATGATGTCGCCACCACCTCCTGCTTTTGCCCCTTTTTACAATCAGGCTGATTATTTGTATATTTCTCTATTACATCTTATTGCAGTGTTGGAGAGACAGAATCTCATGTGTGTTGCTGAACATTTTTACAAACCAAGTAAACAACACAGTAACATAAGATAAAAATTAAGTTTCCAATTCACTGGTTTGACTGGTATCCTATACTTACCATTCATCATCACTGTCTTGCTCTCACTGGGTGGAGAGATGACCTTCTGTCCTTCCAGAGTCAGTTCTGCAGCGCAGCTCACAGAGACCTCCCTGCTGCCCCCCCTGTCTCTCTGTCCCAGCAGATCCCTCAGAGGAACAGTGATGAAACACACTTTATGCTCCTCATTGTAGAGCTCTGATCTGAACGGCTCTGTGCTGTCCTCAGTATAGAAGTGACAGCGTGTTGCTTTATGAGGTTTACATCTAATCAAAGCAGGTTTGTCCTCAGTTACGACAGTGGGGGTTATGCTAATGTCAGGTCTTGTCTTGACATCTGTGGCGGGAAGAAACAGAAATATGTGCAAAACATTATAGTAATTTTAAAAATCTAACAATAATTTGTATGTGTGTAAAACAATTTCAGAGTGAACAAAATTGTCTCTGACTTTTCTAGTAACTCTTACAGATCGGACCACGAGAATATTTTGTCTTGTAATTTTCTGTGACTACATTCAATTATAGAAATATACATTATTCACAGTCCTGCTTTGTGATCCTTTCTGTAGTGGAGTACGTCCTGTAAACCATCACACTGATGTCCTGGCTGGGCTGTGAGCAAGTCTCTCCCTGTCGGTAATCACAGAGCACAGGGACCTCAGCCCTGAACCCTGAGGCTCTGCCCCCCAGCAGCTCTGTCCCGCTCACTGACAGCACACAGCCATGGCTGTCCGACTGCGCCTGTCCGAGCTCCTGTCCACCCCCCTCTGTGTAGAAACGACACTGGACTCCTGAGAGAGAGTGCGGGGCGTCACAGCGCAGCTCCACACTGCTGTCCATTCCCGCCACACTGGGGCTCACAGACAGAGTGGGCTTCTCTGGGGCCGACAGGGCTGTAGGAATGGGAGGGAAACAGCACAGAACTATTCAACTTGGTGCATCTTTATCTTTAAAGTTTATCTACTTTGTGGTCAAGTTAGACTTGATGTTTCTGATATTTAGCCACGTGTTGATGACACATATATATCAATAAAAATATCTCTTCCACAAAAATTGTAAATATAAATGTAGTTGTAAACTGTAAAACATTTTCACATCATAATCAGAACTGTACAACTTTCAGAGTTTGTGGTCCCAGATTTACATTTACTCCACTTCTTCTATTCAAAATTAGTTTCTTTACCATATGAATTGTCCAATTTCTTTGCTTTGCACTGTTTAAAATATGAAGAACTTTTTGAAGAATTTTTTTTTTTAATGTGGAACAAAAACGTGACTTTTTTTATTAGCTAATTTGTGCGCCAGTTCAACAGCAATGCTGAGTCAGTTAATATCATTGAATCTAATTAATCTGACTTCTTTCTCCTTTACCTTTAAGTTACTTTAAGAAAGTAAGAAGCACAGGGCTTAGTGATACGATTTCAGCTTCATTAAGGTTCATTTTCACATTTCTATTTGTACGTGCCAAACAATTGTTGGTAATTGTTGGTTAAGAATTCATTATAATTTAAATCCAGAAATAAGACAAATTGTTCATATTTAGTGCAGGAAAATATTATGCAGAAAACCTCTTTGAAGTCCTGAAGTGGACTGTGAAGTGGACTGTGTGAATATGAATTCCCCTGTTAACTCCCAACGAATTAGCTGATTTACATTACAGATGTCACAATAAGCACTGTGTTACAAATACACAACTGAATCTAATCCTAGGTTAACACTCAGTCAATAATATATAGAAGCTCAAATAAAGTTGACCTCAAAAGCAAGTTAACAGTTTAAGTGTATTCTGTGCAATAATTGCCAGTTATGCTTCCTACTAATATATTTAATACATTGATAACATTTGAAATATAAATGAACACATTTGATTCTGCAAAATAAAGAACTTAATTAAACTCTTTTTAATGAAATCAAATGTAAAACTTACCTGAATGGATTGCCTGTGCCATAACCCAAATTCCCACTGTGATAAAATAATACAAAACATATTAATGATTGTATCCATGTGCAAACACCCAGCTCAGAAACAGAGCACACACATTACTTTATCAACATAAGCATCCACAATAGTCATGAACTTGAAATATAACAACATATACTCACAAAGTTCACAAAATGTCAAAAACCGATTCATTTCTCACTGTTACAAAAGTATACCTGTATACAGTCAGACAAATCTAAAGGGCAGGACTTAAATCTACAGGAGAGTCATTTAGAAACAGGAAATACGAAACACAGCCCACAGCACCTGAGTTAATTCTTTGTCTTTTCAAAAACAGCAAAAACAATTCAAGAGAAACAGACCACGTTATCAGCTGCTGAATTGTGTGCAGATTTGTCACTGGCCTAGGAAATTAGATGACTGAGAAATAACCTTATTTTACCAAAAGGAAACAATAACAAGAAATAAGCAAATGCTGTTTAAACTGGCCTTCGGTCACCAGGGGAAATTGAGAACACACTGTGTGACACATTGGACTGCAATTAGGATTCCTTCATTTTCTAATATTTTATTCTATAATAAGTGTAGTTTCTCAGCTCCTGACACATCAAATCTTTTCACAGTGAGATGCCTGCAGCTGTTTGTGGTCCGTAGCTGCAATAATAGATAACACTTTAGTTTAGGGGTTCACAGCATCCCTGCCCCAACACCTGCACCACTAAGCCTTCTTCTCCTCCTTGTTTCCTGTTCAATTTTTGCGACTTGAGCCAAATGTTTATTGTCCTGTCCTGTTCCTTGGAGAACTTATCATTAATTATGTTTAATAAGTGAAATGATTATTTCCCTGTCCTGTCCTGTGCTGTGCTCTTTGAAGACAAGAAGGCAACACTTAAAAATATAATGATTATAAGATAAAATAAAAACTGATTAGAAGAATAGCCTCTTTTTTTAGAGATATGTTCAAAACCTCACATGTGGAAGTAAGTCAGGATGTGCGTGATAATCTGACTGAGATGCATGTTAAGGTTCTGGCCATTTATAAATTGTGAAACTAGAAACATGCAACTCTTTAGAGCGTTAGAGTCTTATTTTTGGAGTGTGAATACAACTGAGACAAAATATACTTATTTTACTTATTTATTCATTTGTTTATTGACGCGTTTCTGAACAATTATAGCAGTGGCTGACAGTCGTAATAAAGGGTGATGAAGAGAGGTCAGATTCATTGCAAACATCATATGTATCCATGTAAGCATGTATATTTGCACCCCGGTCATTAAATTTCCCGCATAAACTGACAAGTTTAAAAGTTAAGTGATGAAGATGAAGATTATTTTTTTTGAGTTACTGAAATGTTTGAATACCATTAATCATGAGAAAGCATATTAAAACAATAACTAAGTATGCATTTTACTGTGTACGGTGGTTAATTTATTTGCTGCTGGAGTTATATATATAGGCTGAGACATTGATTAAGATTGTATTATAATAAGATTAAATTGTGATTAAATGCCGTTATCATAAAAACACAAAACATCAATTGTAAATGATGTGCAGATGCACCATATGCATGTATATTGTGACAGACCGGTAAGTGGGTGAGTTAAGAATGAGCCGTCCAGACAGGGGCTTTGTGGAAAGGACTCTTCTGCCCAGGTAAGTTTAATGCAAACCAAAAAAATGTAACACACACAATTGAACAAAACAAAATAATAAATGCCTAGCCTTGTCCAGGCCTACCTGACTTTCTTCCTTTCCCTCTCTATTACCACATCTGTTCAGGGACCCCACAAACACAGGGGAAGTCCTTTCGGGAAAACTTTTTCTCCCCAACCACCAGCAGGTGTCAGAATGACAATTCCCAGGTTAGAACGTCCGTGAGGCTCTTCAATTATTAGTGTCCTGCAATGGTGGACTATTCCCACAGTCCTAGGTTCCCAAAACAGGTTTTTATCCTTCCCCAAGCCACAGGGTATTTTTATTATTAGTAGTATTCAAGTGACTATTAGCAAGGGTATGGCGATTATACTCACTCAACAGTATACACTCTTACCAACTACACACCTGGGCAGTTTGATGGTACATATCCTTCTGGGTAGTGTGCAGCTTACCACAGGTTCTAGTAGCTCCTTTTAGCCTTCTTCCCAGCTCATGTCTGTCCCTGGCTGCAACCTCCCACCAACTACCCTGATTCTCTCTGCCTGCTCCCTTATATACCCAAGAGCCCCGCCCATTCCTGTCTCTACCACAGGGGCTCCTGGGGCATGTAGTTTTCTACCTTGGGCAGACATTCCTTAAAGGGACGGAGCCCCGTTCCATCACATATCCTTCCCCCCAGCGGTCAACCTCCCAACCCGAATGCACCCTGGACAGGCCATCAGCATGTTTGGCCCCACTGCGATGTTCAATAGAGAACTTGTATTGTTGCAAGGCCAAGAACCACCTGGTGACCCGGGCATTTGTCTCTTTGTTATCTTTCATCCAACAAAGAGGGGAGTGATCAGTGACCAAGACAAATTCCATCCCTAGCAGGTAATACTTCAGGGAGGTAATGGCCCATTTTATGGCTAGACATTCTTTCTCCACTACTGCATAGTTTTTCTCTCTGGGTAACAATTTCCGACTTAAGTACATGACAGGGTGCTCCTCTCCTTCAATCACCTGGGATAATACTGCACCTATACCGATTTCCGATGCATCCGTTTGCACAATGAACGGCCGGGAGAAGTCAGGGACCCTAAGGACGGGGTCAGTACACAGGAGGGTTTTGACCTCTTGGAAGGCTAGCTCAGCCTCCGAGGTCCACTTTATTTTATTTGGGCCAGTTTTCTTTAAAAGGTCCATCAGCGGGGCTGCAATGGTCGAAAAATCGGGAACAAACCGTCTATAGTAGCCAGCCAACCCTAAGAAGGCTCGTACTTGCTTCTTGTCCTTTGGGGTCGGCCAAGCACTAATAGCTTCCACTTTTCCTATCTGTGGTTTTATCTTTCCCCTCCCCACTACAAACCCCAAGTATTTAGCCTCTCGTAGGCCCACAAAACATTTGTCTGGATTTGCAGTGAGGGATGCCTTCCTCAGTGCCAGTACCACCGCCTCCACATGTCGTAGGTGATCCTCCCACCCCTGTGAAAAAATCACTATGTCGTCAATGTAGGCAGCCGCATAAGCCTCGTGTGGCTGCAACACCCGATCCATCAGGTGCTGGAATGTTGCTGGGGCACCATGAAGTCTGAAGGGCATAACTCTATACTGGAACAGACCCCGTGGGGTGGGAAATGCAGTCTTTTCTCTGCTCTCCTCACTCAAAGGGATTTGCCAGTACCCTTTCATGAGGTCAAGAGTAGTAATGTAATTGGCCTTCCCCAGACGCTCGATTAATTCGTCTACCTTGGGCATGGGGTATGCATCAAATTTGGAAATACTGTTTAATTTTCGGAAGTTGTTACATAACTGCCATTCGGTTTTGCAACCATTACAATGGGGCTGTTCCAGGGACTCTTAGACTCCTCTATTACACCTAGTTTTAACATGTTCTCCAATTCCCTATGGACGTCTAGCCTTGTTGCTTCAGGTATTCGATATGGCCTTATTCTGACGCGCTCCCCTGGGAAGGCTATTATATCATGACAAATAACCGAGGTTCTCCCTGGTTTCTCTGAGAGCACGTCCTGGTTGGACCTGACCATTTTGCGGACCTCCTGCATTTGACCCTCATCCAGTTCTGGCCCTATATTTACCATATGTTCCTCTATCCCCATTTCCACCAGCGCACTCTCAGCCTCCCTGTCTACCCATGGCTTTAGGAGATTGACATGGTAAATTTGTTCGGTCTTTCTACGATTGGGTTGATGTACTTTATAATTAACCTCCCCGATTTGCTTCATGATTTCATACGGCCCCTGCCAATGGACAAAGAGCTTACTCTCTGGGGTAGGTACTAAGACCATCACACGATCTCCTGGGCTGAATTTTCTGGTCTGGGCAGTTTTGTTATATTGATATGCCTGGATCTCTTGTGCCCGTTCAAGGTGTTCGCGGACGATTGGGGTGACCATGTCTATTCAGTCCTGTAACTGGAGAATATGTTCTCCTACATTACGCCCCCTTAGGCCCTGTTCCTCCCAGGTTTCCTTAGTGAGGTCCAGAATGCCCCGTGGATGGCGACCATATAATAGTTCAAATGGGGAGAACCCTGTTGATGCCTGCGGAACCTCTCGAATGGCAAACATGAGAAAGGGCAGTAACTGGTCCCAATCCCTGCCTTCTTTGTCTGCTACTTTCCTCAGCATTGATTTTAAGGTTTTATTGAATCTTTCGACAAGCCCGTCGGTCTGTGGGTGGTACACTGAGGTGCGTAACGCTGTGTTGTGCAGAGTTTTGCATAGATCTTTCATAAGTTTGCTCATGAATGGGATCCCTTGGTCAGTTAGGATCTCTTTTGGGATTCCCACCCGGGACATTACCTGGACTAGCTCCTTAACTAGAGTTTTTGTGGCTGTATTACGTAATGGAATAGCCTCCGGGTACCTAGTGGCATAGTCCATAATCACCAGTATATACTCGTGACCCCGAGCTGACTTGTTAAACGGCCCTATGATATCCATGGCGATGCGCTCAAATGGAATATCTATGATAGGTAGGGGCTGCAGGGGTGCTCGTAGAGAGGGCCTCGGACTTGCACTCTGGCACTCCGGACAGGACTTGCAGTAGCGTTCTACGGCTTTCCGTATGCCTAACCAATAAAACCACCTTAATATTCTTTGCAAGGTTTTCTCTACCCCTAGGTGAGCCCCAAACAGATGTGTGTGTACCAGTCGTAGGACCGTATTTTGATATTCCCTAGGTACTAGGAGTTGTTCAATTGGAGTTCCCTCTATCTGCGTGCACCGGTAGAGCAGGTCATTTTTTATAATAAAATGTTCTAGAGGATTAACTAGTACATTTTCTACAACCTCCCCATTTACCTCTGTCACTCGGGTCTTAATGTTAGCCAAGGTGGGGTCATTAGCCTGTTCAGTAACAAATCGGGTCCCCTCTGTTCTAAATGGTTGTGTCCAATCCTCTGTCCTGTCTATGGGATCAACAGAGGCAGGGGCAACATGTGTCTTCCCCAGGATTTCTGTTTCCGTACACTGTGTGGCCACGCCCTTCCCTTGTCGTTTCCCCGGTTCCCCTATTAAAGCTACCTGGATGGGAGCCCCTCGCTGTTTGTCTACCCGTTTTTGTTTCTTCGTCTTCCGTAACTTCTCGGAAGGCGCTTCAAAGACCTCCAGGTCGGCAAATGGGAAACCTTCAGCTGGGCTCTCGGTGGGCCCTCCTTTCATTATTGAGCGTACAGCAGGGTTAGCCAATTTGTCTTTGTTTTGTACCAGGGTCTTAAAGTCTCTACCCAGAATTACCTCATGGGGTAGCTTTGGCACAACCCCCACCCGGAGGGTCATAGACTCTGTACCAATTGTGAATTTCACCCGTGCCGTGGGATAATATTTAATGTCCCCATGAATACAGGTAATCCCGGTTTTAAGACTATAGTTCAATAAGGAGCGTTGCACCAAGTTGGGCGTCACCAGTGTTAACGCGCTCCCAGAGTCCATAAGGGCCTCAGCATTTTTCCCATTTACCACCACCTGCATCAAGTAGGGGTATTTGATTCCCCCCAATTTTTTTACAATAATACTGCCCACAAATGATTCCCCCAGACTACAATCCATGTCCTCAGGCTGTTTACAATACTTGGCTGTATGACCTATTTTGTTACATTTATAGCATCTAAAGAGTGATGGATCACCACCCTTTGGATTAGGAACAAACTCTCTATACAGTCCCTTCACGGTCGGAGACCGCTCTTCACCCCCTTCCGGCGTCGCCGGTTTCTTTCCCAACCGTGGCATTGGTCGTGGCTTCCATGTACTCCGGGAGGGGTTCCGGGGTGGTGATGTGGTGACGGGGGACCGAGCTAGATCCTCTGCGGCTAGCTGTCTTTCTACAAGGTCAATGAAATCGTTGACGGTGGTGGGGTTCCCCTGTCCCACCCACTTCCTTAGGGGTGCAGGTAGGGCCCGAAGATATCGATCCATAACCAACAACTCCACTACTTTCTCTGCCCCGTTCACTTCCGGATGCAACCACCTGGTCACCAGATGGATCAAATTGAACATTTGTGAGCGGGTAGGTGTTCCTGTTTTGTATTCCCATGCATGGTACTTTTGGGCCCGGACAGCTGAAATTACTCCAGCTCTCGCCAGAATTTCTGCCTTTAAATGTGAGTAGTCTTCTGCTAGCTCAGTGGCCAAGTCATAATACGCCTTTTGGGCCTCCCCTAGAAGGAAAGGCGTCAGGATCCCGGCCCACTTCTCTGGGGCCCAGCCCTCCCTGGTGGCGGTTCGCTCAAAGGCCAGGAGGAATGCTTCCACGTCATCCTCCTTTGTCATCTTTTGGAGGACATGGGTGGACCTAATCGCATAGGTGGGGGTCGGAGTAATGGCCATCTTCTCCAGCCGCTGCATGATGGTGGTTCGTTCTTCTCTGACTTGCTCGAGTTGTTGTGCCTGTAACCGGTTAGTCTCCTGCTGTACTGCGGTGGCGTTCACCAGCGCAGTCACAAGGGCATTCAGGTCTGTCATCTCTACTGTGGGTTGATTGATTTTCCTGATCAAAATGTAATCCCACTCTGACACCATATGAGACAGACCGGTAAGTGAGTGAGTTAAGAATGAGCCGTCCAGACAGGGGCTTTGTGGAAAGGACTCTTCTGCCCAGGTAAGTTTAATGCAAACCAAAAAAATGTAACACACACAATTGAACAAAACAAAATAATAAATGCCTAGCCTTGTCCAGGCCTACCTGACTTTCTTCCTTTCCCTCTCTATTACCACATCTGTTCAGGGACCCCACAAACACAGGGGAAGTCCTTTCGGGAAAACTTTTTCTCCCCAACCACCAGCAGGTGTCAGAATGACAATTCCCAGGTTAGAACGTCCGTGAGGTTCTTCAATTATTAGTGTCCTGCAATGGTGGACTATTCCCACAGTCCTAGGTTCCCAAAACAGGTTTTTATCCTTCCCCAAGCCACAGGGTATTTTTATTATTAGTAGTATTCAAGTGACTATTAGCAAGGGTATGGCGATTATACTCACTCAACAGTATACACTCTTACCAACTACACACCTGGGCAGTTTGATGGTACATATCCTTCTGGGTAGTGTGCAGCTTACCACAGGTTCTAGTAGCTCCTTTTAGCCTTCTTCCCAGCTCATGTCTGTCCCTGGCTGCAACCTCCCACCAACTACCCTGATTCTCTCTGCCTGCTCCCTTATATACCCAAGAGCCCCGCCCATTCCTGTCTCTACCACAGGGGCTCCTGGGGCATGTAGTTTTCTACCTTGGGCAGACATTCCTTAAAGGGACGGAGCCACGTTCCGTCACAATATATACACTCACCTAAAGGATTATTAGGAACACCATACTAATACTGTGTTTGACCCCCTTTCGCCTTCAGAACTGCCTTAATTCTACGTGGCATTGATTCAACAAGGTGCTGAAAGCATTCTTTAGAAATGTTGGCCCATATTGATAGGATAGCATCTTGCAGTTGATGGAGATTTGTGGGATGCACATCCAGGGCACGAAGCTCCCGTTCCACCACATCCCAAAGATGCTCTATTGGGTTGAGATCTGGTGACTGTGGGGGCCAGTTTAGTACAGTGAACTCATTGTCATGTTCAAGAAACCAATTTGAAATGATTCGACCTTTGTGACATGGTGCATTATCCTGCTGGAAGTAGCCATCAGAGGATGGGTACATGGTGGTCATAAAGGGATGGACATGGTCAGAAACAATGCTCAGGTAGGCCGTGGCATTTAAACGATGCCCAGTTGGCACTAAGGGGCCTAAAGTGTGCCAAGAAAACATCCCCCACACCATTACACCACCACCACCAGCCTGCACAGTGGTAACAAGGCATGATGGATCCATGTTCTCATTCTGTTTACGCCAAATTCTGACTCTACCATCTGAATGTCTCAACAGAAATCGAGACTCATCAGACCAGGCAACATTTTTCCAGTCTTCAACTGTCCAATTTTGGTGAGCTTGTGCAAATTGTAGCCTCTTTTTCCTATTTCCTAGTGTTACCCGGTGGGGTCTTCTGCTGTTGTAGCCCATCCACCTCAAGGTTGTACGTGTTGTGGCTTCACAAATGCTTTGCTGCATACCTCGGTTGTAACGAGTGGTTATTTCAGTCAAAGTTGCTCTTCTATCAGCTTGAATCAGTCGGCCCATTCTCCTCTGACCTCTAGCATCAACAAGGCATTTTCGCCCACAGGACTGCCGCATACTGGATGTTTTTCCCTTTTCACACCATTCTTTGTAAACCCTAGAAATGGTTGTGCGTGAAAATCCCAGTAACTGAGCAGATTATGAAATACTCAGACCGGCCCGTCTGGCACCAACAACCATGCCACGCTCAAAATTGCATAAATCACCTTTCTTTCCCATTCAGACATTCAGTTTGGAGTTCAGGAGATTGTCTTGACCAGGACCACACCCCTAAATGCATTGAAGCAACTGCCATGTGATTGGTTGGTTAGATAATTGCATTAATGAGAAATTGAACAGGTGTTCCTAATAATCCTTTAGGTGAGTGTATATAAAATAATTCAAATGACAACAATGAAAAACCATTTTCTAACAGAAATCGACTTGATCAAGTTTGTACAAGACTCAAAATAGCAGTAACTCAGTGACACGTTCATGCACAGTAAGGCGAGGAGCTAAAGCTGAAGTCCCCCCGCTGAACACATTAATACTTGTAAAGCGCCTGCGCAATGTGCTGTATTTCTGTACAGTACACTGTTATTGCTCCAGTGCAGACAACAGGGCCGGCCCCACCAGCTGCACTCACAATTGCTCACCTACGTTCACTACCGCATGACCTTGCTTGCCATACTCGTGACCTTACTGGTTTGTTTACTTCCAATTATTAGCATCCGCCTTATTGAACTGTGCATTGTTATCCATTTATTCATTTTTTACTTTTTCCTAAGTAGGGCACGGCCCATAGTGGC
This sequence comes from Amia ocellicauda, assembly GCF_036373705.1. Lineage (NCBI taxonomy): Eukaryota > Metazoa > Chordata > Actinopteri > Amiiformes > Amiidae > Amia > Amia ocellicauda. The sequence continues at coordinate 33,627,383 of NC_089858.1, read as the reverse complement.
AGCCCACCGCTGTATACAGTACATACATATCTATCGATACTTATATCTATGTCTATATCGATATATTTCTTCTTAGTTGCTCTGCTTTACAAATACATAAATTAGGTTCCTATAACCAGATACTTGAAACAGAAGCCATAGCAGAGGAGGGACAGTGATGTGAAGAGTCTCAGAGTGAGTCAGTCCCTCTCCTGCTGAAGTCAGATGGGTTTGCAAAATGTGAGATGAAAGGCCGCATGATAAAACACGTGGCTAAAAAATATTTTATTGAGCGGCGAACACATGCAAAAGAGAAGCAATACAAAACGTTTTCTTTATTAACTGAAATTAAACATTGACTGGCTCAGGAAATGCAGTTTTTTTATAGAAACAGAAACACAGGCGTGTGAAGGCCGTGATAAATAAACAGCATCATCGTGTCCAGCTCTGTCAGGGAGGGAGACGGAGAAGACGGCTCGGGGGTGGATCACTCAGTGCCTGTGTCTTCAGGATTGCTCTGTGCATGAGGTGGACAGTGGTCACTACGGTCACCATGAGGATGAGCACGACTCCTCCAAGGACGTTCCTGCCCAGAAACACGTAGTCCAGAGCTGGAAAACAACCTGAGAGCGGCTGAGATTGTAATGGATATCCTGCAAATACTTTTGAGTAAAGAATTTCTTCTTTACTATTTTTTTTTCTAACCCTGTTCCTGAAGGGCCACAATCCTGCTTGTTCCCCAGGTCTCTCTAAATCACCTATCACTGTATATTTTGAAAGCATGGAAATTTGGACTAATTATAACACACAATTGTCTCAATTAGGCAATAACAATCTGGATAAAACAAGAACCATAAGACACCTAGGACCAGGGTTGGCCACCCCTGGAATATATTAAAGACACATTTTACCAACTGGCTCAGTGGTCAGTGCTGTAATGAAGGCACCACTGTCTTACCAGCTTCTGCCCCAAGCTGCACGGCTTCACTCACGGTGGAGTTCTGTCCAAGGTGCTGGTACTGGCACCAGTATCTGGCTACTCTCAGCTGCCTGTTGGCTTGGACTGTAAAGACCAAGTGAGTACTGTTGCCCAGAACTTGTGCTCTATAAAGGGGCTCCCCAATGTGCCCCTCTTCATACAGGGAAAACACTGCGCCAGGGAACTGGGGAGGGGCGTCACAGCGGACTGAGACCTCCTCTGCCCTGGAGAGAGGAACAGACAGGGAGATGCCCGGGCTGGGTAGCTCTGAAAGGGAGATCAGAGATTTGTTATAGAGATTTTAAAAGAAAATAATATGCAATATGATTTATATAACAGTGGGAATCTACAAAAGACAAGCACACAAAAAATAAAGACAGGGAGTCTGCAGAAGGAAAGATGGAGAGGCTGAAAAACCAATCCATCATGATTCAGAAACAAAAGAGGACAAATGAAAACACTGATATTTCTCCTGTAGATCTTCTCCTTCTCCAGCAGGCAGCTCCTCACTCATTGGGGAGCACTGTCCTTGGTGCTGAAACTGGCACCTATACCTGCCCTGCCTTTCGGCTGGGACTGTAAAGATGACTTGGGTATCATTGCCCAGAGCCAGACTGCTGTTCAGGGGCCCCTCACTGGGGAAGGGGTGTCACAATGGATAGAGACCTCATAGTGAGGGGCAGACATGGAGATACTGGCCTTGGGCAAGTCTCAAAGGACAGACAAGATGGCAGATTAGGGACAGACAGACAGACACTGGAAGTCTGGAGGACACCAATACAGGCTGATGATTCTGCAGGAGCAGCATAGGACAGCATTTATATCTTCAGTGGTGTTTAATACAGTTTGGTGTACAAAGGCAGTGATCCATCTCATTGTAGATTATTTATTAATGTATATATTTTTAAAATGCAAAATAAAATAGTAATACTAGAGCTTTTAATTTTATTCAGCTGTCAGTCAAGCCTGAAAAGAAACAATCCCACAAATGCGATTGATAAATTTAACTTAAATTTAAATCAATTGTTCTTTGATATAGCTCTCTTCACATTGAGTTGTCACAGGGCACTGTTAAACATATTGGGTAGAAAAAACACACGCAACCACATTCAAACAACAAGCACAAATGGTGTCATTTTAACTGTGATTGAGACTGAGTGTAAAGCCCATCTGTGTATAAAGATCCCATTCCCATGTCTTTCCACTCCTGACTCACTGCTTATTCCAGGGGTGGGAATCTCTGGTGCAGATGTTCCTAAAACAAGACTCAACATTCAAAAATATACACAGATACATGAGCCACTGTCACACTGAATAAGGGAATAAATAACAACTGACAACTGAATAATTTTAAACTATCACAGAAACCTGTGGCAGAATTGTGATTTAAACATACATTACAAAATACTCACAAAATACACTTTCTAACATATATACACTCACCTAAAGGATTATTAGGAACACCTGTTCAATTTCTCATTAATGCAATTATCTAACCAACCAATCACATGACAGTTGCTTCAATGCATTTAGGGGTGTGGTCCTGGTCAAGACAATCTCCTGAACTCCAAACTGAATGTCTGAATGGGAAAGAAAGGTGATTTAAGCAATTTTGAGCGTGGCATGGTTGTTGGTGCCAGACGGGCCGGTCTGAGTATTTCACAATCTGCTCAGTTACTGGGATTTTCACGCACAACCATTTCTAGGGTTTACAAAGAATGGTGTGAAAAGGGAAAAACATCCAGTATGCGGCAGTCCTGTGGGCGAAAATGCCTTGTTGATGCTAGAGGTCAGAGGAGAATGGGCCGACTGATTCAAGCTGATAGAAGAGCAACTTTGACTGAAATAACCACTCGTTACAACCGAGGTATGCAGCAAAGCATTTGTGAAGCCACAACACGTACAACCTTGAGGCGGATGGGCTACAACAGCAGAAGACCCCACCGGGTACCACTCATCTCCACTACAAATAGGAAAAAGAGGCTACAATTTGCACAAGCTCACCAAAATTGGACAGTTGAAGACTGGAAAAATGTTGCCTGGTCTGATGAGTCTCGATTTCTGTTGAGACATTCAGATGGTAGAGTCAGAATTTGGCATAAACAGAATGAGAACATGGATCCATCATGCCTTGTTACCACTGTGCAGGCTGGTGGAGGTGGTGTAATGGTGTGGGGGATGTTTTCTTGGCACACTTTAGGCCCCTTAGTGCCAATTGGGCATCGTTTAAATGCCACGGCCTACCTGAGCATTGTTTCTGACCATGTCCATCCCTTTATGACCACCATGTACCCATCCTCTGATGGCTACTTCCAGCAGGATAATGCACCATGTCACAAAGGTCGAATCATTTCAAATTGGTTTCTTGAACATGACAATGAGTTCACTGTACTAAACTGGCCCCCACAGTCACCAGATCTCAACCCAATAGAGCATCTTTGGGATGTGGTGGAATGGGAGCTTCGTGCCCTGGATGTGCATCCCACAAATCTCCATCAACTGCAAGATGCTATCCTATCAATATGGGCCAACATTTCTAAAGAATGCTTTCAGCACCTTGTTGAATCAATGCCACGTAGAATTAAGGCAGTTCTGAAGGCGAAAGGGGGTCAAACACAGTATTAGTATGGTGTTCCTAATAATCCTTTTAGGTGAGTGTACAACATAGTAAAATATGCATATGCAATAAAGACCAGGGATAGCATTTAAAGGTATCCAATTACTAGTTAATTTGTTGCCTATTAAACACTTTTTGTTCCACATTCTAGCCATTAATAGAAACACTGGGAGAAACTAATACAAGTGAAATTAATAAGCTATTCGATCGTATGGAGTTTCCTGCTCACTGGTAGTTTCTGTTGTCTTCCCACTGGCTGTGACAGAAAAATACATCATACATTATCATAGTATAGTTACCATGAGAATTAATCAGACAAACATGGCTAGTATAATAAATAATTTTCATTTATATTAAGAATCATTGTTGGCCAACATGAGGTGGATGTTACAGATACACAATACATTATTTAAAGCATGTAAAATGATTCTGTGAAGTGACGTGAATGGTGTTTTAGACATGATGTCGCCACCAGAACCTACTTTTTGCTCAGGCTGTTTATATGTGTATTTCTCTATTACATCTTATTGCAGTGTTGAAGAGACATAATCTCATGTATGTTGCTGAACAATTTTACAAACCAAGGACACAAAACAGTAACTTAATATATACATCCAGTTTCCAATTAACTAGTTTGGCTGGTTCTATACTGGATAAGTATCCTATACTTACCATTCACTATCACTGTCTTGCTCTCACTGGGTGGAGAGATGACCGTCTGTCCGTCCAGAGTCAGTTCTGCAGTGCAGCTCACAGAGACCTCCCTTCTGCCCCCCCTGTCTCTCTGTCCGAGCAGCTCACTCACCTGAGCTCTGATGAAACACACTTTATGCTCCTCATTGTAGAGCTCTGATCTGAACGGCTCTGTGCTGTCCTCAGTATAGAAGTGACAGTGTGTTGCTTTATCAGGTTTACATCTAATCAAAGCAGGTTTGTCCTCAGTTACGACAGTCGGGGTTATGCTAATGTCAGGTCTTGTCTTGACATCTGTGGAGGGAAAAAACAGAAGTATGTGCAAACAATAATAGTAATTTTAAAAATCTAACAATAATTTGTATGTGTGTAAAAAATAATTTAAGAGTGAACAAAATTGACTTTTCTAGTAACTCTTACAGATCGGACCATGAGAACATTTTGTCTTGTAATTTTCTGTGATTACATTCAATTATAGAAATATACATTATTCACAGTCATTGCTATGTGATCCTTTCTGTAGTGGAGTACGTACTGTAAACCATCACACTGATGTCCTGGCTGGGCTGTGAGCGAGTCTCTCCCTGACGGTAATCACAGAGCACAGGGACCTCAGCTGTGAACCCTGAGGCTCTGGCCCCCAGCAGCTCTGTCCCGCTCACTGACAGCACACAGCCATGGCTGTCCGACTACACCTGTCCGAGCTCCTGTCCACCGGCCTCTGTGTAGGAACGACACTGGACTCCTGAGAATGCAGAACATTCTTTTATCTGTAGGAAACAACACAGAACAATTCATTTTCTTTCTTCCTATGATCTTATCTACTTTAACTTAATTAATTTGTGTTTTACACTTATACAAAGTGTCCACAACCTATATCCCATATAAGTCCAACAGAACAGAACATTAATTTTTCTTCATAATCAAATGAAGATTGTGCACCGGCCTCTGTGTAGAAACGACACTGGACTCCTGAGAGAGAGTGCGGGGCGTCACAGCGCAGCTCCACACTGCTGTCCATTCCCGCCACACTGGGGCTCACAGACAGAGTGGGCTTCTCTGGGGCCGACAGGGCTGTAGGAATGGGTGCGAAACAGCACAGAACTATTAACTTGGCTCATCATTCAAGTTTATCTACTTCAGAAAGTTACTTAGTTCATCTGTGTCTTCAACCTATTTCCTGACAGATATTTTGCCAGAAATATTTGTTCTATTCTTATTACACAGTAGCTCTTAAATACATTATTGAAAAAGTTGAGGTTAGGCTAGATGTATCTGATCTTTAGCCACGTGTTGATGACATATATAAATCAATACAAATGTCTCTTCCACAAAAATTGTAAATATAAATGTAGCTGTAAACTTTAAAACATTTTCACATCATAATCAGAATTGTACAACCTTCAGAGTTTGTGGTCCCAGATTCACATTTACTCCACTTCTTCTATTCAAAATTAGCTTCTTTACCATATGAATTGTCCAGTTTCTTTGCTTTGCACTGTTTAAAGTGTGAAGAACTTCATAACATTTTTTTAATGTGGAACAAAAACTTGAGTTTTTAATTAGCTAATCTGTGCACCAGCAGCACTGCAGAGTCAGTTAATATCATTGAATCTAATTAATCTGACTTCTTTCTCCTTTACCTTTAAGTTACTTTAAGAAAGTAAGAAGCACGGGGCATAGTGATACGATTTCAGCTTCATTAAGGTTTATTTTCACATTTCTATTTGTATGAACCAAAATATTGTTAATAATTGTTGGTTAAGAATTAATTATAATTTAAATCCAGGAAAATATTATGCAGAAAACCGCTTTGAAGTGCTAAATATGTTTTCCAGCCTGCATTGGCATGAATTCCCCTGTTAATTCCCATCAAATCAGCAGATTTAAATAAATTACAAATGTCACAATAAGCAAATACACAACTGAAACTAATCCTAGGTTAACACTCAGTCAATAATATATAGAAGCTCAAATAAAGTTGACCTCAAAAGCAAGTTAACAGTTTAAGTGTATTCTATGCAATAATTGCCAATTACTCTTCTTACTAATCGATGTAATACATTGTGTACATTTGAAATATACATGAACACATCTGAATCTGCAAAGTAAAGAACTTAATACAACTTTAAAAGGAAATAAAATGTAAAACTTATCTGAATGGATAACCATAACCCAAATTCCCACTGTAAAATAATACACAACACAACGTATTAATGATTGTATCCATGTGCAAACACTCAGCTCAGAAACAGAGCATACACATTACTTTATCAACATAAGCATCAACAATAGTCAAGAACTTTAAATGTAACAACATATACTAACAAAGTTCACAAAATGTCAAAAAACAATTCATTTCTAACTGTTATAAAAGTATATTATTATTATGATTATAATTATTATTATTATTTTTATTTATTTATGTATTTATTTATTTATTGGCAGATGCCCTTATCAAGGGCAACTTACAAAACATAAAACCTGTAACAAGTCAGACAAATTTAAAGGGCAGGACTTAAATCTACAGGAGAGTAATTTAGAAACAGGAAATACAAAACACAGCCCATAGCACCTGAATTAATTCTGTGTCTTTTAAAAAACAGTAAAAACAATTCAAGAGAAATGAAAACTCAGCAGACCACATTATCAGCTGCTGAAGTGTGTGCAGATTTGTCACTGGCCTAGGAAATTAGATGACTGATGACTTATTTTATCAAAGGAAACAATAACAAGTCAGCAAATGCTGTTTAAACTGGCCTTCGGTCACCAGGGGAAATTGAAAACGCATTGTGTGACATATTGGACTGTAACCCTCTGAGGTCCCCCCCATTTTCACCTGATTTTATTGTTGTCATATTTTTACTTATAACTCTGTAACTACAAGGGCTAGAGCCAAGTGTAAGTGCACAAACTGGAGATTCAGAAAATAACAAATAATTGTGTTTGCCCCACCAGAGTTAATAAAGAAATCAAAAAATTAAGAAAAACAAAAATGCTTATAAGAAATAAAGTGAATTTATGGTCAATATAACACTTTGTTAGTTCTCCAGGCAGACTTTAGACACTGGACAGTGAAACTTCGAAGTCTTATGAACTTCTTGTAGCAGTGCGGTAGGGAAAGGGTTAATGATGTGGGAGCCCCTGTATAAAAGGGCAAGGAACTCCATGCAGACAAATCTGTGGTGTGTTAGTTTGGAGACAAAGTAGCAAGCTGGGGTGAGTAAACTACGGGTTTCCTTTACTTTTAAAGCTGTCTTGTTTATGTCTTTTTAAATAGTGTGGGCTGATGAGTTCATTTTGATTTAAAGAGGTGAAGAGAGCTCTTCTAGACACAGAGAGCACAGAGAATAGGTAACAACGAGCACAAGTTGCGTGTGGAGAGTCGAGGTAATACTGCTTATGACTGGGGTAGGTTTTCTTTGTTTGATTTTATATTTTTAAACCTTTTAATATTTGTATGATTGTGTGACAGGCCGCTGTCTGTCCCTGCATGGCTGCTGCTGATGTCCGCTGGTTAGATGCTCATGTGCTGCAGCTGTGTTGTCTGCTCCCTCGCCAACAGGTTCCGGACTCACGGCTGCAGGCAATGAGCACTGAGGTGACTGTGATGTCAGCGGCAGCTGTGCCTTCCCTATTTAATCCCTCTCCTTCCCCAATGGTGCAGCTAACCACCGAGACAGGGGATTAACACTCCGAACCCTGACTGCCCGGAACCCGAGACTCTCTCCCTCCTTGTGTTCGGCTTTTACAAGTGGTGGCCAATGTGGGGAAGCTCCGCGGCTGATTACATTAATACTCCTGGTGATCTGGTGAGCAGAAGGACGGCGATGGAGGCATCCATGGTGGAGCAGCTGCTGGCCGCAGTAGTGAGGCTGCAGGCGCAGCAGCAACAGACCCTCGAGATGCTGGCACAACAAGTCCAAGCACCAGCTCCTGCGCCTAACCCTGCTGTGGCCGCAGCAAACCCGGCTTGGGCCGGGTTAAGGATTCCGAAGATGGGGCAGTTTTTCTAGGTGACCTCCTGGTCCACGGGAGGCATCGACGGTGGGCACCCTACCTCCCGTTCCCAAGACCCTCTTCAACAGGACTCCCCCGGATACCAGCACGTCACCAGAAATCCCAGCTCCTAAACCTCTCCCTAAAATCTCTCCCCGACCCGTTTTCCCTTCTCCCCTTGCCTGTCCCAAAAACAAACCTGTCTCCTTAGCCCCCTCCTTTTCTCTCTCCCCAGGTAGTGTGCGGTCCCCTGGAAGAGCCACAGTGATGGGCCGGTGTCACAGGCAGCCGGACATAGCCTGGCCAAGTGCCCCCTGGTGAAAACTGATTGCTCCACGGTTTATGCTGCTCGCCCCTCCCCTCACCCTGGTTCAGCAAAAGACTTCACAGTACCGGTAAAAATCGGGGGACGTGAAGTCAAGGCCCTGAATTTCTATCTAATATTAAGGATCCTAGGCTCTAATCTGATTTGGCTGGGGCACGCGTGGGACATGGGTCGGTTATATGACCAGGTCGCAGTTGTGGATGGTCGCACAGTGAATTCACAGAGGGCGCACTCGTATCCCTTGTATCGAAAAGACTTGCTGTATAGCGTAACCAAAAACCGAGGGGGGGACCCGGTCACAAAACAATTGCTGGTACCGCTTTTGCACAGGCGCTTTGTGTTTCTCTCTGCACACAAAGTACCTATGGCGGGTCACCTGGGTCATGACAAGACCTTAAACCAGATAATGGACCGATTCTTCTGGCCAGGCATCAAAAAGGAGGTAGAAAGGTGGTGTGCTGCCTGTCCAGAGTGCCAGAAGACCAATGCCAGTGCGGTACCGTGGGCTCCGGCTGAGGGGCATCCTTGACTTAATAAAGGAGGACTGGGAGGCGACCACCCCCTCCCGGACCTCTATGGTACAGCACGTCCTGGACCTGAAAGTTCGTCTATCGGCACTGGGGAAAATTGCACAGTTGCATCTCTTACAGGCCCAGGAGCGACAACAGCACTTGTACAACAGGGGAGCCCGGTTATGATCGTTCACCCCGGGGGACAAGGTACTGGTGTTACCCCCAACTTCAACATCTAAGCTGCTGGCTAAATGGCAGGGACACTTTGTGCTCACACGCCGCTTAGGGTGATGTCGATTATGAGGTGTGTCGCCCGGACCGTCGGAGAGAAAAGCAGATATACCATATGAACATGCTGAAGAAGTGGCAAGAGGAGGAAGCACTATGTGCTTCTAGTTCCTCCCGCAATAAAGAGTCTGAAGCCGCTGTTTCTGAGGTTCACATTGAACCCAATTTAACAAACACCCAGAAACAGCAGGTTCGCTCTTTATTGCGTCGCTTCCAGCATGTCTTTTCTCACCGACCCGGTCTCACACCTCTCATTGAACACCACATCCACACGGCACCAGACACCTGCATTCGTGTCAAACCCTATCGCACCCCCTATTACAAAAAGCAGGCTGTCAACAAAGAAGTGCAGAAGATGTTGGAGCTGGGAGTCATAGAGAAATGACAATCAGAGTGGTGTAGCCCTATAGTCTTGGTGCCAAAGCCTGATGGCAGCACTAGATTCTGCGTTGATTATAGGGAGCTCAACGCAGTGTCTAGGTTTGATGGCTATCCGATGCCCTGTGTGGACGAGTTGCTGGACCGGCTGGGTGCTGTTCACTTTTTCACGACACTGGACTTAACCAAGGGATACTGGCAAATCCCCCTCAGTCCAGCATCCCAAGAGAAAACCACTTTCTCTACTCCTCTGGGTTTGTACCAGTTCCACACTATGCCTTTCAGGCTGCATGGAGCCCCGGCCACTTTCCAACAGCTGATGGACTGTGTGCTCCGGCCCCAGCAACAATATGCCTCTGGGTACTTGGACAATGTGGTGATTTTCAGTAAGGAAACCTCGTCCAGGTTGCAGCTGTGCTCCAGTCCCTTCAGCAGGCGGGGCTCACAGCAAACCCGGGCAAGTTCACAGTTGGGAGGAGGGAGACCAAGTATCTTGGGTACCTCTTAGGAGGGGGGCAGGTACAGCCAGTCGTTGACAAAGTAACCGATATCACCTCCTGTCCACCTCCTAAATCCAAAAAGGAAGTTCTACAGTTTTTGGGGTTTGCCGGGTATTATCGTATTATTCCCACCCTGGCTTACTCCCTGACCAAACTAACATGAAAAGGTGCTCCAGATACGGTTCAGTGGACGGAGCAGTGCCAGGTGGCTTTCCAGGCAATTAAGGACCGCCTCTGCCAACACCCTGTTTTAAAATGTCCTGACTTCTCTCTCCCTTTTATTCTCCAGACCTCGGAGGTTGGAGTGGGCGCGGTCCTGTCCCAGAGTAATGGAGGTCAGGAACACCCAATCCTATATCTGAGTACAAAACTATCGCCCCAGGAGCGTAATTACAGCACAATTGAGAAGGAGTGTCTTGCTATAAAATGGGCTGTGGAGACACTCCGCTACTACCTCCTGGGGTGCCCCTTCACCCTGGAGACAGACCACGCCCCCCTGGAGTGGCTGCACCGCGTGAAGGACTCCAACCACCGCATCATCCGCTGGTATCTCGCCCTGCAGGACTTCAACTTCCGAGTGCGTCCCGGCCCTCAGCACCTCAATGCTGACTTCCTCTCCTGGCCCTTTCCTTCCCCTTCCCCTGTCCCTTCCTCTTCCCCCTCCTTTCTCTCTCCCGGCCCGCCTGTTGGGCAGTCCTTTTTTAGGGGGGGGGGGTGGGGGGGTGACAGGCCGTTGTCTGTCATGGCATGGCTGCTACTGACGTCCGCTGATGAGGTGCTCATGTGCCGCAGCTGTGTTGTCCACTCCCTCACCAACAGGCTGCGGACTCACAGCTGCAGGCAATGAGCACCAAGGCGATTGTGACGTCAGCGGCAGCTGTGCCTTCCCTATTTAGTCCCTCTCCTTCCCCAACGGGGCAACTGCCGAGAAGGAGGATTGACACTCCGAACCCTGACTGCCCGGAGCCCCCAGTTTTGCGTGGACATTTTGGTTTGGTTTGGTTGTTTTACCCCCTTGTGTGTTCTCCTTGTTTTTCCCCTGCATTATAATAAAGCCCAGACACCACTGGAACCCGAGACTCTCTCCCTTCTTGTGTCCGGCTTGTCTTTTTGTTCTCTTTTAGAATTAAGTGTCACGGTTTTAATTTACTGGCTTGTGTTTTGGTTGATTGTTCTGTTTAGTTTTATTTTCACTATATTTACACTTTGTATTTGTTTTATATTTTGATTCACTTGAAAGTGTTTATCTTTTTTTTATAATGTTTTGGTGAATGGCAACAGCTGCATCCAAGCAACTGTTTACAGCTTGATCTGAAAGCAAGAAAAGAAAGAACTTAACTGTCTCCAAATTGTTGCTTTTATGTGATTTAAATAAGAGATCAAAGTGTACTACACTGGTGTCTTCTTTAATTAGTACTGTTACTGTACCTGTGCAACAGTATTTGGCGCTCTGAGCAGGATCTTAGTATTTGGAACACCAGAAGTAGTTATTTGTTTGGGTGCAGCTGTATATTTAGGTGCTTAGGCCCATAAATTAAAACCGTGACAAGGATTGGAAGTCAGACCACTTGGCCTACTGGACCACAGACAATAAGTAATTGAAGGCTTGGGGAGTGATTTTAATTGTTTTGTTGTTTTAGTAGGAATTTTAGAATGTCGGTTGAGGACCTTCAGCTTGAATTGAAAGCTTTGAAAGAGAGGCTTGTAAAGGAAAAAGCTGACTGTGATGCCCTGAAGAATGAGAATGATAGGCTGTTGGGATTGGCCTCATCTCAACCCCCTAGTTAATCAGGCCACTCAGGTTATGGGGAAAGAATAATTTATGTCCCTAGGGAAAGAAATGTAAAACATTTAGTGGGCAACCTGGGGGTAATCTCTCTGTATTTGAGTGGGTTGATCATGTAGAATGTGTAGTGGGGTCCTGACACTTGTCCGTTGCAGAGGAGGCAGATTTTATTTATGATCATTTGGAAGGGGAGGCAAAGGAGGAAATTCGGTATCATCCTATAGCAGAAAAAAAAAAAAAAGCGCATATTGGAAATTTTACAGGAGGTTTTTGGTGGCAAACAACCCTTTGCAAGGCTGCAAAAGCATTTTTTCGATCGTAGACAGCTGGAAGGTGAAAGTGTGCGAGAAAATTCTTATGCCCTTATGTCCATGTTGGAAGAGGTGGTGCAATGTAAGTCTAAAGGGGTTTCAGATAAGGACATTGTCCTTAGAGATCAGTTTGCTGAAAATGTGATGGATGGTGTGTTGCGTCAGGAACTAAAGAAAATGATCAGGCAGAACCCCAGTATAGATTTTTTTGAGCTGCATTCCCGACCTCGCCCAAAACTTGTTGGTAGATGGAAAGTTGTACCATTGACTTTGGTATCTTAAAAGGATTTGAATGCTTTCCTGCATTGCTTCTCTTTGAACATCTCTGCTCCCAAGCTGGACCTTCAGTTCCAAGCAACTCCAACTCCTCTTCCTCAGTACAAGTATCTTCAGGATCCCCATCTACTCCTCCTACAAAGTCCCATTCATACAGGCAGTCCTCGTTGGCCTTGAGGTGAAGTCTCATCTGGATGACTTTGGATGGTAGGCCGTCCCGAAACTTGACAAAAATCACCATCATCATCATCACTATCCTCTGCAGAACTCAGGGATGGCATTGACCCTTCTAAACTTGGTAGTTCAGTTTCTCTCCCTTCCCAATTTTGAGCAGTCAGGCCAGCCAAGCGAAGTTCATTTCGGTGTACATTTCTAGGTGGTCTTGAGCCATCAACTAGGGCAATAGTATACACAGGCTTGCCAGGGTCTATGCGCCCAAGGACCCTATAAGGCATTCCTTCCCACACATCTTGAATTTTGTTCTGCCCTCTCAACTTTCATTTACACACATACACCAACTGCGCATCCAATAGTATGCTGTCCTTAGATGCCTCTGGCTGGCGTTTTCTCCTCTGAGCTGTAACATATTCCAGCCGTTGTCTTGCCACCCCATAAGCTGTACGCAGTGCATTTTGATGTTTCTCCACCCAGTCATTAAGGGGATCCTCTGAACACTGCATTTCCAGCCATCCAAATAAGAAATCTATGGGGAGGGTAGGTGCTCACCCCAAACATTAAAAAATTAGGTCCATAACCTGTAGTTGCATTTTCCGTGGTGTTATATGCAAACAGTACCTCTGGCAGACACTCAGTCCATTGTCTCTTTCTCCTGGCCAATAACAATGTGGTCTAACAAGTTTAAAGGTCTGCTCAACACCCTGGTGACCATGCCCATCATGCAGTTGTGTCAAAACTTCCCTTTTTAAAACTTCAGGTAAAAGGAGTTGTCTAGCCCAGCCCTCCTGAGCATCAGCAATAAGACAATAAAGTACTCCCTGCTGCTCCTCAACTTTATCCCATTGCCTCAGCAGCTCCACTGTTCCCTTCGATTCGGATCCTCTCTCTTTAGAATCTGGCCCCTTTCCCCTTTTCCAGTAGAAAAGGAACCGTCCAAGGGTGGCATCATTTTCCTGCAACCGTTTCAGATGTTCCATAGAATATTCAGGAAACAAGGAGACACTTTCTGAGAATCGCGTCCATCCTGTCCTGTAAGCACCCTGCTTCCCTAAGTGCAGTCACACAAACACACGGCTCAGCACAGCGCAGCCTGCTCAGATATGGGCATGTTTGGTATCATTAGAAAGCTACAGCCCTGCCCTGTAATAGAATTACCTGTGACCCGCTGGCCAATGAGTAACAGCATTCAGGTAACAGGGCATGGAATGCGGCCCCCCTCTCTCCTCACATAGGCGTTTCTATGGCAAGCCAAATGATCATTTAGAAATATCTGTAATTCATTTAAAGATATCTTAAAATATTTAGAGGTGTCTCTAAATCATTTAAAGATATCTTCAAATATTTCAAGGGGTTATGCAACCCAGGCAACCCGAGCTGGAAGGGAGCCCACAAAGAGAAAACACCGTCACCCCGCCCCCCCCCCGCTCTCACCGGAGAAAACACCGCCCCCCCCCCGCTCTCACTGGAGAAAACACCGTCCCCAAGCCCCCTGCCCCCCTGTTCTCACCGGAGAAAACACTGTCAGCCCCCCCCCCCCCCCCCCCCCCGGAAGGTGAGAGGGACACTCAACAAAGCCGAGCGAAATTACTGTGTCACCGGTGGGAGCTGCTCGCTGTTGTGGAGGCAACCCGCCACTTCCGCCACTACCTGTGCGAACTGCCCTTCACCATCAGGACAGACCATGCAGCACTGCGCAGGTTATTGTCCTTCAAGGAGCCAGAAGGACAGGTGGCGCGTTGGATCGAACAGCTCCAGTCCTACCAGTACACCATCCAGCACCAGAAGGGAGTGGCCCACCTGAATGCTGACGGCTTGTCCAGAAGGGTGTGCTGGATGCACCTGAAAGGAGGTCCGGGAGCAGGAGTTGAGGGGAAAGGAGACACTCGCCCATCGAGCTCTGCTTTCACCTTTGGGGTGAGCTCCGCGAGGTCCAACAGTGGGTGGATGTGGGTTGTAGGCCAGGCTGGGAAGAGGTCGTCACTGAGTCGGTGAATCTACAGAGCCTGTGGTCCCAGTGGCCGGGGTTGGCCCACCACAAGGGAGTGCTGCATCGCCAGTGGGTGGAACCGGCAACTGGTGAAGAACAGTGGCAGATAGTAATTTCAAAGGCCTGCCAAGACAAGGTGCTAGCAGCTTACCATGGCACCAGAGGGGCCGGCCATTTCGGGTTGACCAAGACACTGCGTCGCTTACGGCATTACCCGCTGCACCCCCAGAGTGATGGCCTCGTTGAGAGGTTTAACTGCACCGCACTCAACTGGCCCTGGTGGTAGCAGCGAATCAAAATCACTGGTCCTGGTCCTCCTAGCCTGCTGGACAGCCGTCCAAGAATCTACTGCCTGCACCACTGCCCTCCTCAAGCTCGGGGGGGAGCTGAGGACCCCCACGGCCGTGTCATTCAGACAGCCCCCAGACACACCGACTACAGAAGCAGAACTCAGTTTTCCCGGCACCAGCTAGAAGCTGCGGGAGTTCCTATTGTGGCCCAGCCCGCCCCAGCTTCCTGGACCCTCCACCTGTTGCCCCTTGTCCCACACCTGCCCCCTTTAACTTGGCCTCTGCTGCCCCTTCTCCCTCATCTGTCACCCCCTCCCTCTCTCCAATCGCCCTTGGCCGGTTCCCAGTGGCCCTGTCCCCTGCATCTTTCTCCTCTGCTCCTGTCCCATTTTCCCGCAGGAGGGGGTCTGGTTCTGTCCCCTGTGGACATTCCTCTCTGTCTGTACATCCTGCATGGATCTGGAGACCACCAGGACGCTTTGCAGAATTTGTCTGTTCCTCGGGGGCGAGGGACTGGGGGGGGCTGTGTAGCGATCCTGGCGGGTGTCTGTAGGGCGAGTGTGTGTGCGTGTCTGTGCCAGTAGGGCAGTCAAGGTGATGGGGGGTGTAAAAGTGTGTATTGTGGGGTTAGTTCGGGAACCCTGTCTGTCGGTGTGTGTGTGTGTGTGTGTGTGTGTGTGTGTACTGCATGTGGGATGTTGTTGTTTTGGGCAAGGGAGGGATGCTCTGGGGTTATTTGTGATTGTGTGGCTCCCCCCTGTCTACAGGTGGTATGGCCAGAGAGCGGCGATTGGACAGGTGGGAGTCACCTGAGGTGGGGGTATTTAACAGGGTGGGGACGGGCTGCTCAGGGAGTCTTAGTAGGGAATTAGCGAGAGAACATCCGAGCCGAGATTGAATAACAGCCTTGAAGGGAAAGTAGATGTACCTCCCTGTGAGTTTAATAAAGCCTGTTTTGTTTGAAATCTTTGCGTTTATTTTCCCCTTTATTTCACTCCCGACCTCAAAACCTGAGGTCGCTACAGTATAATTATTATTATTCCTTAGCAGACACCCTTACAAAATATAATATAGTAGGCTATATATATATATATATAAATAAATACACACACACACACATGTACAATAGTCATGACAGCTGGCAGCGAAGGCTGCAAGCTACTTAAAATAGGTTTCGTGTAAGAAAGGTATATCAGTTGGTGCAGTGATTAGGGAATAGCTCTGTGAAACAGGTGATCAGTGTTCATCATTTTCTTACGTGTACATTATTATTATTATTATTATTATTATTATTATTATTATTATTATTATTATTATTATTTAAATATATAATTTCCTGCAGTTAAATGGTATCAGTGTAGAAATAACAATTAGAAGGTTTTTGAAAATATGGAGGGTCAATCCTTCTGACAAATACAATTTATTAATTTGTTATTTTTTTACTTAAGCGTTAAATTCAGTTCATATGTGGATGCCTTTATTTAATATTTCTAGATACATTTCACATTCCTAGAGTTTAAAGCTTAAAGCTGACTCTGTTTCTCTGTTACTCTTTGGACCTGGTTAAAGCTGACACAGCCTCCCGCAAACAGTATATTATTATTTTTGTAATTTAGCTGACGCTCTTATCCAGGGTGACTTACATTTGTACCCATTTATACAGCTATAAGATTTATAAGATTTTTTGAATAAGAGGAGTGTGAGACTATTGTGTGTTTTAGAAGGCATTGATTGAACCTAGGTACATATATCACAATGTACGGTGAACAACAAAAGGGAAATAAATAACAGTCCCTGATCACATGAGATTATATATATATATATATATATATATATATATATATATATATATATATATATATATATATATATATAATAAAAGGTACCTAGTTTAGTCTGTCATAATTAATATGTCTTCCAAACTTATGGACGGCGGGTCTGTCTTGAATCATTTGAGAACAAAGTTTGTTAATGTAGAAAGCAGAATGATAAAGGGTGGCTGGGATTCAGAATGGAGCCCCAGTGCACAAAGAAATTGGTGGGGAAAGGAAAGTAAAAATAAAACAGATAAAACGGTTGTAATTGTGACTAAGTGTTATGAGAGAATGGAAAAGGAAATGCAGGATAAAAGGGAAATGTTGGAAAAGAAAGAGGAAAATGTGAATGAATTGCAGAAAGAAATAGCATGTTTGAGGAAAGAGAGAGAGAAAGTACATACAGTGGGGGAAAAAAGTATTTGATCCCCTGCTGATTTTGTATGTTTGCCCACTAACAAAGAAATGATCAGTCTATAATTTTAATGGTAGGTGTATTTTAACAGTGAGAGACAGAATAACAACAAAAAAATCCAGAAAAACGCATTTCAAAAAAGTTATAAATTGATTTGCATGTTAATGAGGGAAATAAGTATTTGACCCCTTCGACTTAGTACTTGGTGGCAAAACCCTTGTTGGCAATCATAGAGGTAAGACGTTTCTTGTAGTTGGCCACCAGGTTTGCACACATCTCAGGAGGGATTTTGTCCCACTCCTCTTTGCAGATCCTCTCCAAGTCATTAAGGTTTCGAGGCTGACGTTTGGCAACTCGAACCTTCAGCTCCCTCCACAGATTTTCTATGGGATTAAGGCACACAAGTTGCTAGAAACCGCGATGAAGGATCTTCACAAAACTTTGCAGGACACAAAGACGGAAATAAAAGCAGGACAATATGAGGTGGAAATGGGAACAAAGAAAGTAACTGTCCTGGGAAATACTGTTTTATTCATCTCTATTTGTATGTGTTGCTATTTTCAATGTCTGTTGTCTCACATGAATCTTATCCAACATGCCCCCTATGCTCCAGTCTGCCGGATAGATGCTGGATTGTGATATAGACTCACACTCACACCCACTGACACAACCGCTGTACTCACTCATTATAAGCACTTACACTTCTATACTGATATACACCTTAAAGAGAAAGTAGGAGTGCAGCATCTGAACACGCAGCGTCACTCCAATGGACTCTGAGGAGGATAGAAGAGGGAAGAAGCACATTTCAAGGGATGGGAGTTTATTTTATTTGTATTTGTATTTTATTTTTATTTTGTATTGTATTCCGGACACCAGGCATTCATGTTATTTCAGCACAGGGGCCGACAGGAGGAACTGAAGATCTAAATTTAATATTTCTAGATACATTTCATATTCCTAGAGTTTTAAAGCTGACAAACAGTATAGATTCTTTCTCTCATTTCAAATATAGCTATCTTATCTCTAAGGCTCTGTATTTTGTTGTTTCACTACATCTTTTTGTTTAACAAATCTAGCTGTGTTGGCATCCTTGACCAAGAGGTTATTGATTCATAAAGTCACTGAAGTCAGATGGGTTTGCAAAACATGAGATGAAAGGCTACATGTCAAAACATATTTTATTGACCTGTGAACGGACGCAAAGGAGAAGCAATACAAAAAGTTTTCTTTATTATCTGAAATTAAATATCGACTGGCTCAGGAAATGCATAGGTTTATTTTATAGAAAGACAAATGCAGGCGTGTGGAGGCCATGTTAAATAAACAGCATCATCGTGTCCAGTTCTGTCAGGGAGGGAGACGGAGAAGACGCAGTGGCGATTCTAGAGTATAATAATTCAAAATAATAAATTAGGCAAAATAATTCCTGACGGTGTTGGTATTTTCTCCCGTGAGAGCGGGGGGTGGGGGAGTTTTCCCAATTGCCTGGGATGCCTACCCTCTTGCAATGCCCCTGAGAAGACAGCTCAGGGTCCGATCACTCAGAGTCCTGTGTCTTCAGGATTGCTCTGTGCGTGAGGTGGACAGTGGTCACTACGGTCACCATGAGGATGAGCACGACTCCTCCAAGAATGTTCCTGCCCAGAAACACGTAGTCCAGAGCTGGAAAACAACCAGAGAGCAGCTGAGACTGTAACGGATATCCTGCAAATACATGTGTATATCATTTCTGCTGTCTTTCTTCTTTATTATTTTTTTTCTAACCCTGTTCCTGAAGGGTCACAATCCTGCTTGTTCCCCAGGTTTCTCTAAATCACCAATCACTGTATATCTTGAAAGCATGGAAATTTGGACTAATTAAAACACACAATTGTCTCCATTAGGCAATAACAATCTGGATAAAACAAGAAGCAGAAGACACCCAGGTCCAGGGTTGGTCACCCCTGGAATATATCAAAGGCAAACTTTCAATCTTTACCAATTGGCTCAGTAGTCAGTGCTATAATGAAGGCACCACTGTCCAAGTTCTGTCCAAGGTACTGCCTGTTGGCTTGGACTGTAAAGACCAAGTGAGTATTGTTACCCAGAGCTTGTGCTCTATACAGGGGGTCCCCAGTGTGCCCCTCTTCATACAGGGAGAACACTGTGCCAGGGAACTGGGGAGGGGCGTCACAGCGGACAAAGACCTCCTCTGCCCTGGAGAGAGGAACAGACAGGGAGATGCCCGGGTTGGGTAGCTCTGAAAGGGACAGCAGAGATTTGTTATGGATTATAGAGATGTTATGAGAATAAACTCTGTGTAGTGATTTACATAACAGTGGAAAGCGGCAGGCAGTCAGAAGAAGCAAAGACTGAGAGGCTGAAATGAAAACAATACATCATTAAACTGAAGGGTACAAAACAACACAGAGGTGGGTTTTCCAGCTCTGTGAAGCTGATGCCTTCTTCATTATTCCTTATTCCTTTTCTTAATAAAACAATAAGTAATGGATACTTATTTATTACTACTGTTTTCAGTTTTTCTGCAAAATAATGTTTTTCATAAAGTAATTATTCTAAGATTAGTTATTCCTTATTTATTATTTAAAAAAATAAAAGTAAATACTACACATTTTTATATTTTCCCCTGTTTTCAATAAATAAGTAATGGTAAATCATTCCTGATTCCTTGTTTTGTTTTTTTGGAAGAATAAGTAATTACTTATTTTAACATTTTCCTGTTGGTCTGTTTCATTGTTTTTAAATTAAATAAGTAATTGTTACTTAATTTTTGTTTTTGTTTCTAGTTTCTTCATTAAATAAGTTACTTATTTCTTATTTCCCTTTTTCCGAATTGTAGGACATATAGTGGCTCTCAAAAGTATTCATCCCCCTTGGATTTGCAGATTATTCTTTTTCACTTTGACATTATGGACATTTTCTGTGTTGATCAGTGGCAGAAACTTCTGATTAAATCCATTCTGATTTCATGTTGTAACACAATGACATGTGGAAAAGTCCAAGGGGGTGAATACTTTTGAGATTGTATACAACAACACATCTTTACACATTGATACAACAGAATATGACAAGACTTCTCATTACTTATTCTTCATACGTATGTAAAAAAAGAAGAGACAACATGTAGCAGGGGGGCTTAAGGATCTGCTATGGCTTTGTGCAAGGAAGTGTCATAAACATGACTTAATTTGCTGAAAAACAAAACGGTAACAAGAAATAAGTATATATTACTTATATAGTATATGCTGTATAGTATATATTTATTGAGGAATAGTGAAAAATATAAAAATAAGTAATCATTACTTATACGAAATAAGGAATAAGTAACCATTACTTATTAAAAAAATAGTTTATTGTGATGCTAAATGAGCAGGTGAATATGACCAAATAATGTTGAGCTTGTATGTATAAATAAATAAATGAATATACCTATGTAAGGAATGCACCTCCATTGTATGATGTGACGTCCACAACAGCAGAGTCTATATTAAACACAAACAGCATCAATCTGCAGGCCTTCATACATTCATCAGTGTTTTTACAGATGATTATTTCTGGTTATGCATTAGCAATGTTTTTGCAGTTATTATCATATTCAGTATTAATACATTTAAACAAAATTTCATACTCATGTAATCCTATTTATTTATGGATATGCTTGAATAATTCATGCATACTCACACAATATCAGACACAGTGCTACAGGAACCATGCTCTCTTGCAGTTTGATGTGACCGGTAGTATTTCAAAATGCAGAGAGGCGGAACTGGCGCTGACAATTATGACACAGAGAGCAGAACCCCTGCTCACCCAAAAGTTCTCAGAGTAAGAGCAAATGTAAAATCGTTATGTCAGAGCAAGAGAGGTCAGTATAATCAGGTCAGATGTCCAGTATAAATATGACCCTCCATATATAGCTCTTCATACGCCTTGCAAACCACAGTACAATCTTCCCCCTCCAAAAAAAAGCTATTTCTTTATTTATTGACTAATTAGTTTGTCTAGTTTGTATTTAGAACTGCATTGTGATCGCAGGACGTTATAGCCCTAAGAATGACAGCAGACAGACATCAGCACAAAAATGTTTTATTCAGACCATTTCTCTGAAAACAGGCAGATCTCAATACGTATCAGAAGAACGGTGCTCTCTCAGGGATAAGCATTTGACACATAGCATCAAAAATTATAAACTCTTGAATAACTGTATAACTCTTAGTAATTCGTCCACTTGGAATATGGAGAAAAATAAGAATATTGTAGGTGTGGAATATATCAGCATTGGAGGAGTAATTAATATGCATTACATGTGTATAGGCATCAATAATTACATTAAACTCAAACATACATATTACTGATATACAGCACAACCAACAAGTCATGTTGTTTTTATTTAGTTCAGCATCGCAAGCCAGGACTGTGTTTTAGACAGAAAGTAGCGAATTTGCCATCTTAGCTACAAGTGCTGCCTTCAGTAGGAATGAGAGGCAAGGAGATATTGGACAGTGCAGCACAACGGCTTCAGTTGCGGATCATAGGAGAGTCCATTAGGTGGTCTGTGTCTGAGGGGCAGCTCTCCATCTGAGATGCACAGAGGCCACTGTGGTGATCACCATGAAGACGAGAAGGAGTCCTCCACCGAGATTACGGGCCAGTAACACGGAGTCGGCAACTGTGGGACAAACTGGGAAAAAGGACAGCACAGGGTGACTGGAGGCAATTTAAAAATTTGACTTAAATGTGTAAACTGACTCTGATTGGAGGTTGTGAATTCTTGTGCAGGGGAGGTTGGGCATTTCATGAATAGGGGATAAAAACAATCTCACCACATTGCAGTGCAACCACAACATGTAGAGTCTCGCTGATTCCTGAGTTCACGCCATGGTGCTGATACTGGCACCTGTATCTGGATGCCTGCTGTTGACTGTGTGCCTGGACTGTGAAGATGGTGTGACTCTCATTGGCTGAGGCCCATTTCTTGTGGATGAGCTTCCCCCTGCCACTCTCATACAGGGAGAACCAAGCGCCGGAGAACTGGGACGGAGCGCCACAGCGGACAGAGACCTGCTCTCCCTCAGACAGAGGCTCAGACAGAGAGATGATGGCCTGTTCCAGGGCTGAGAGAAAGAGTGAAGGGTAATTACAGAAGGTTGGAATGGCGTTAGGGAAAGAGAGAGAGAGAGAGAGAGAGAGGACATTATACAGAAAGATTTGTGCGGCTGCTAGATACATATATTGTCTCCAAATCTTGATGAAAAGGAAACAGCTGTAATTACCAGGACTCTGGACCGTGACTATGAGAAGCTGTGAATTTATAGGGGACATTGTGCTGTACAGCACGACAGGGTGACTACAATCTCGGGAAGGAGAAAAAAGGATTTTCATGGTTGGACCAGAAACTCGACCATTAATAAATTCACACTACAACACTTCAGCAAAAATAAGTATATAAATACAAAATAATATATGACATAACTGTGACACTTACAGTATTTATCAGCAGGCACCTCTGACTCAAACCTCTGAGTCAAACCTAGAACAGAATATCCATTCATCACAATTCAGAAGCTGGGCGTCTCGCAGCATTTTTGCCAAGTCGCATATCAGCAATAAATCCACAAACAAACAAACACTTTCTTGTCTGTCAAGATGATTACTCACCTGGTCCAGCTGTGGACACATTTACTTCAGTCGTATCTAGAACACAATATGAGATTCACAATAATCATCTACAGATATTGGCCACATTCACACTCACACTCTCTCCACTCCCACACAGCCAGCTGAGGTACACTGCTCAAGACCTGCTGCCATCCCATTCTCAACAAAAACTCTGGATCACTAAGAAACACATGCCCAGACCTCACTGCACCACAGGTCCATGTCTCACATGCTCTGCGACCAGTTGTTACAGTGCAGTGTTACGTCAGATCAAAGCCAGTCTTACTGACAGATGGCAGCTTTTCGAAACCGCATTCCCCTCACGTCTGACAAGTGCAGTAGATATGGGGTATAGTAAGCTTCACTGCATGTATGGATCAGTGAAGTTATGACAGACAGAGCTATGAAGTTTAGTTCTTCAGACACTCCTCTCACCAGCTCCGCCCGCTCTCTCTGCTGTCTTCTGCCCAGCTGTCACTGTAAACGACATCACATAATACTGCATTACAGCTACCAGAAGGATGAGTGTGTCAGTTGTCAGTGTGGCAAGGAGGAGGCAATGAGACCAATCCCTCACTCAGTATAATTGTACCCATATATATAACCAAAACATTAAAGGCTACACATTTGTGAAACTTTACTGGGTATATGTTTCTTTTAAATAAGCAATTTTTTTTATAAAACAATAATCCAAGTAGTTAAATTGAATTATTTTGAATTATTATTACGTGCATATACAGACGGGTGACAAATTAAAGAGAAAAATGTGAATAAATTAGTGGAGGAACATATCAAATGCAGATGACTCCAAAAAGGTGTACTGCATGATACAATCCTATCATGCTCTGTGGCGTGTATACAAATGCCAAGCGACACGTGTGGCGACACCAAGAGAACAGTACAGGCCTGCCTGTTAGACCCCTACAGTGAGGGGGTCCGGAGGCTCTGTTATGCTGTGGGAGGCATTTTCCTGGCATGGTTTGGGTCCACTTGTGCCCTTAGAGGGTAGGGTCACTGCAAAGCATTACAAAGTTATTCTGAGTGATCACTTTATCCTGTGGTGACACATTTCTCTCCTGATGGGAGTGGTCACTTCCAGGATGACAATGCTCTCATCCACAGGGCACGAGGGTCACTTAATGGTTTGATGAGTATGAAAATGATGTGAATCATATGCTATGGCCTTCACAGTCACCAAATCTCATCCCAATTGAACCATATGGGAGATTTTGGAGTGACATGTTCGACAGCGCTCTCCACCACCATCATCAAAACACCAATGAGGGAATATCTTTTGCAAGAATGGTGTTCATCCCTCCAGTAGAGTCCAGAGATGCGTAGAATCTGTGCCAAGAGCATTGAAGCTGTTCTGCCCAACACCTTACTGAGATGCTTTATATTGTTTTTTTCCTTTAATTTATCACCCATCTGTATATAATTGCTTCACCCACTATATACGTATATAGTATATAGGTCCACTCTCGTTTATCCACCACTGGTTAATCTGCGAAATTTGCAATTCCATCAAAAATCACCAAGAACAAATTAATTCCCATTATAAAACTACTTGTTAATCCACCAGTTAGCACACTGCCATCTGCCATAGAGTTTTGAATCTCAGTACTTGTATTTAGTACTCGTTTGTCCACCAAATGATAAGTCATCCAATGTAAAGTGAAAAAGTTGACTCTTGGATACGATAAAATAATAATTAAAGTTCACTCGCATACAATAAATCATTCAATAATCAGACAATAGCAGCAATACAAAGTGGCACTGTGTTATCAATACTTCAGTGAATGGAGAGTATAAATACAATCAGCATGAGTACACACAGAAGGGTTTTAACAGATAAATAACAACATGACACAACTCCAAACTAAAGTTTTTACTATAAACCAAACAGGAACACGTAGAATCGAAATGACACACACTCCAAACTGATAGAAATCAATGTGCAAAAAACACTCAACACGTCAAATAATAACCTTCGATTGAAAAGATAATAAACTCACACATACCTGTAAACCCCCATAGGCAGCACCAACTACCCAATCAGCAATTAACCCCAGCCCCCCTCTAGGTTCTGATAACATGCTGTACACAAACGGGGCCGAAATATCACAGCCACTAAAGAGAGAGGGGATTGCTTGTCTTTATTTGATCTGCAGAATATGCACATCAGCTGAAATCAGGGAAGAAAACAGCTAGCTGGGTTCAAGGTCCCTTTCAGTTCTGCCCACACTCCCAAGTTGCAAGCGTCCAGCTTCACTTTTCTTTTCAGTATCTCAGTATGAGGTATATTTCTCGTTTCCTCCTTCTCACTTCTCAAGTGACACTGCGCTCAACAGTGTTCTCTTTCACCATTTCTCTCTCCTATGCCTTTATCTCCCCCTCTTAACAAATCACATGCATGCATAAGGCATGTATCCTCATTCATCTGCCAAATTTGTTAATCCGCCACATTTTATGAAAACTAAATTTGGCGGATAAATGAGAGTGGACCTGTATATAATATTACTGTAATTATTTTGTGCTGCTGGGGAACATATATCAATTTATAAAACACTTCCACTTACCATTCACCATCACTGTCTTGCTCTCACTGTGTGGAGAGATGATTGTCTGTCCGCCCAGAGTCAGTTCTGCAATGCAGCTCACAGAGACCTCCCTGGTGTCTCCCTGTTGCAGCAGCTCCCTTCCAGGAACAACGATGGCGCATGTTTTATAATCCTCACTGTAGGGCTCTGATTTGAATGGATTTGTACTGTTCCCAATATAGAAGTAACAGCGTATTGCTTTATCAGGTTTACATTTAATCACAGCAGGACTGTCCTCAGTAATGACATTTGGGGGTAAGTTAATTTCTGGTCTTGTCTTGACATCT
Source organism: Amia ocellicauda (assembly GCF_036373705.1). Taxonomy (NCBI): domain Eukaryota; kingdom Metazoa; phylum Chordata; class Actinopteri; order Amiiformes; family Amiidae; genus Amia; species Amia ocellicauda. The sequence continues at coordinate 33,601,509 of NC_089858.1, read as the reverse complement.
GTTTGGAGAAAAACAGGAGAATTTACAAGAGCATCTTTTAGCTACAAATTCAAATTCATTCTTGCAGAGGTATAATTTTCCTGACTATAAGTCAATATTTCAATGTGTCCTATTCTTAAAACATCCATTCATTTTCAAAACCACTTATCTTTGTGGGTCACAGGGGACACTGGAGCCGATCCTGGCAGGCATGAAAACCAGGACAGGACACCAGTCCATCGCTGGGCAACACACATGCATACCTACAGGGCAATTTAGTGTGGCCAATTAACCTAACCTGCATGTCTTTGGATGGTGGGAGGAAACCAGAGTGCCTAGAGGAAACCAACACAGACATGGGGAGAACATGCAAACTCCACACAGATAGGTACCCTGAGCTGAGACTCAAACCCAGGACCCCTGGAGCTGTGAGGCAGCAGCGCTAACCATTGCACCACTTCACCACCTGATTCTTAAAACAATACACATTATTCACAGTCATGCTATGTGAGTCTGTCTGTAGTGGAGTACGTACTGTAAACCATCACACTGATGTCCTGGCTGGGCTGTGAGCGAGTCTCTCCCTGTCGGTAATCACAGAGCACAGAGACCTCAGCTGTGAACCCTGAGGCTCTGCCCCCCAGCAGCTCTGTCCCGCTCACTGACAGCACACAGCCATGGCTGTCCGACTGCGCCTGTCCGAGCTCCTGTCCACCGGCCTCTGTGTAGAAACGACACTGGACTTCTGAGAGAGAGCGCGGGGCGTCACAGCGCAGCTCCACACTGCTGTCCATTCCCGCCGCACTGGGGCTCACAGACAGAGTGGGCTTCTCTGGGGCCGATAGGGCTGTAGTTGTGTCTGTGAGACATAAGACAGAAATTAAGTCACACAGATCTGATGAAGACCTGACCTTATTGTCTTGGTGCACACAAATTCTCTGGTTATTCTGATGTTAAGGAGTAGGTTTATATTTCCACACGTTTCAGCCCTAATGTATCAATGCATTAATGAATACAAATATGTAAGGAACGCACCTCCATAGCCTAGTCCATAGCAGAGTCTACATTCAAAACAAATCCTTAACCCTGAGTTCATTTGTTAAAAAAAAATCAATTATTATCAATTGGTTATCAGCACATTTTTGCAGTTATCATTATCATAATCAGTATTAATGAAAAGATGCAATTTCATAGTCTTATTTCTTTCTGTATTTAATTATTTATATACTGAATAACAAATGCATACTCACATAGCATCAGACACAGTGTTACAGAGTCCATGTTTTCTTGGAGTTTGGTGCGACTGATATATTTGCGAAATGCACAGACGGAAGCTTGAGCTGAGAATCATTCTGGACATGAAACAGAGAACAGACCCCCCCACACACATACACACCACCACCAAAAACACATAAATACCCCATTCTCGTTTTTACAGCCAATGAAGCTCTCCAAACAAGAGAGGTTTGACCTTGTGTCCAGTTTATGAACCTCCATATTTAGCCAGAGATACGTGTTACAAACCACACATGCAAACTTTATTTTAATCTTATTTCCATTATAGTATACACTCACCTAAAGGATTATTAGGAACACCATACTAATACTGTGTTTGACCCCCTTTCGCCTTCAGAACTGCCTTAATTCTATGTGGCATTGATTCAACAAGGTGCTGAAAGCATTCTTTAGAAATGTTGGCCCATATTGATAGGATAGCATCTTGCAGTTGATGGAGATTTGTGGGATGCACATCCAGGGCACGAAGCTCCCGTTCCACCACATCCCAAAGATGCTCTATTGGGTTGAGATCTGGTGACTGTGGGGGCCAGTTTAGTACAGTGAACTCATTGTCATGTTCAAGAAACCAATTTGAAATGATTCGACCTTTGTGACATGGTGCATTATCCTGCTGGAAGTAGCCATCAGAGGATGGGTACATGGTGGTCATAAAGGGATGGACATGGTCAGAAACAATGCTCAGGTAGGCCGTGGCATTTAAACAATGCCCAATTGGCACTAAGGGGCCTAAAGTGTGCCAAGAAAACATCCCCCACACCATTACACCACCTCCACTAGCCTGCACAGTGGTAACAAGGCATGATGGATCCATGTTCTCATTCTGTTTACGCCAAATTCTGACTCTACCATCTGAATGTCTCAACAGAAATCGAGACTCATCAGACCAGGCAACATTTTTCCAGTCTTCAACTGTCCAATTTTGGTGAGCTTGTGCAAATTGTAGCCTCTTTTTCCTATTTGTAGTGGAGATGAGTGGTACCCGGTGGGGTCTTCTGCTGTTGTTGCTGCTGTAGCCCATCCGCCTCAAGGTTGTACGTGTTGTGGCTTCACAAATGCTTTGCTGCATACCTCGGTTGTAACAAGTGGTTATTTCAGTCAAAGTTGCTCTTCTATCAGCTTGAATCAGTCGGCCCATTCTCCTCTGACCTCTAGCATCAACAAGGCATTTTCGCCCACAGGACTGCCGCATACTGGATGTTTTTCCCTTTTCACACCATTCTTTGTAAACCCTAGAAATGGTTGTGCGTGAAAATCCCAGTAACTGAGCAGATTGTGAAATACTCAGACCGGCCCGTCTGGCACCAACAACCATGCCACGCTCAAAATTGCTTAAATCACCTTTCTTTCCCATTCAGACATTCAGTTTGGAGTTCAGGAGATTGTCTTGACCAGGACCACACCCCTAAATGCATTGAAGCAACTGCCAGGTGATTGGTTGGTTAGATAATTGCATTAATGAGAAATTGAACAGGTGTTCCTAATAATCCTTTAGGTGAGTGTAGTTCATTTGTACAAAATCTAATTGTCAGCACAATAGAGCGCTTCCACTCTGTACTATTCAGTTGAGTTGGATGCTCCTGTGCTGTGCGCAGGCGGCATGAATGCTCTTGCTGCCACGCTATATATATTGATGTTCATTTGTACAACATTGTAGAGCTGGTGTGGCCTCGCTCCTAGCTGGGCTAGTGGAGCAAGTGGCCAATGATCCCATGTTATGCGAAGAGTGCATGAACGGTTTCCTGCGCACCGCAGTGTTATGGTTTGATGGTCATGGTAGAGCCTGCTGTTGTCCTGCATTAGCTGCGCTAATAGGTGACAACTGCTCCCGTGTCACGTGGTGGTGCATGATTAGCTTCCTGCACCCCACAATGTGTTTAGTTGTTATGACAGCACAGTGGAGCTGGGTGCTCTGTACCGTTCAGTGAATATGTCCAGCTGTAACTACTCAGTGAACTAGCCAGCTGTGTGTTATTATCTGGGTCTGTGGCCCCGCTCCTGCAGGATCAAGGGTTCACTGCCACGTTAATGCACGGAAGGCGCACAAGTTGCTTTGATAGAGTGACGTTTCGAATCGGGTTCCTACGGAAGTGGTAAGTGACAAAGAAATTATCAGTCTATAATTTTAATGGTAGGTGTATTTTAACAGTGAGAGACAGAAAAACAACAAAAAAAATCCAGAAAAACGCATTTCAAAAAAGTTAAAAATTGATTTGCATGTTAATGAGGGAAATAAGTATTTGATCCCCTATCAATCAGCAAGATTTCTGGTTCCCATGTGTCTTTTATACAGGTAACGAGCTGAGATTAGGAGCACTCTCTTAAAGGGAGTGCTCCTAATCTCAGCTCGTTACCTGTATAAAAGACACCTGTCCACAGAAGCAATCAATCAATCAGAGTCCAAACTCTCCACCATGGCCAAGACCAAAGAGCTGTCCAAGGATGTCAGGGACAAGATTGTAGACCTACACAAGGCTGGAATGGGCTACAAGACCATCGCCAAGCAGCTTGGTGAGAAGGTGACGACAGTTGGTGCGATTATTCGCAAATGGAAGAAACACAAAATAACTGTCAGTCTCCCTCGGTCTGGGGCTCCATGCAAGATCTCACCTCGTGGAGTTTCAATGATCATGAGAACGGTGAGGAATCAGCCCAGAACTACACGGGAGGATCTTGTTAATGATCTCAAGGCAGCTGGGACCATAGTCACCAAGAAAACAATTGGTAACACACTACGCCGTGAAGGACTGAAATCCTGCAGCGCCCGCAAGGTCCCCCTGCTCAAGAAAGCACATGTACAGGCCCGTCTGAAGTTTGCCAATGAACATCTGAATGATTCAGAGGAGAACTGGGTGAAAGTGTTGTGGTCAGATGAGACCAAAATCGAGCTCTTTGGCATCAACTCAACTCGTTGTGTTTGGAGGAGGAGGAATGACCCCAAGAACACCATCCCCACCGTCAAACATGGAGGTGGAAACATTATGCTTTGGGGGTGTTTTTCTGCTAAGGGGACAGGACAACTGCACCGCATCAAAGGGACGATGGACGGGGCCATGTACCGTCAAATCTTGGGTGAGAACCTCCTTCCCTCAGCCAGGGCATTGAAAATGGGTCGTGGATGGGTATTCCAGCATGACAATGACCCAAAACACACAGCCAAGGCAACAAAGGAGTGGCTCAAGAAGAAGCACATTAAGGTCCTGGAGTGGCCTAGCCAGTCTCCAGACCTTAATCCCATAGAAAATCTGTGGAGGGAGCTGAAGGTTCGAGTTGCCATACGTCAGCCTCGAAACCTTAATGACTTGGAGAGGATCTGCAAAGAGGAGTGGGACAAAATCCCTCCTGAGATGTGTGCAAACCTGGTGGCCAACTACAAGAAACGTCTGACCTCTGTGATTGACAACAAGGGTTTTGCCACCAAGTACTAAGTCGAAGGGGTCAAATACTTATTTCCCTCATTAACATGCAAATCAATTTATAACTTCTTTGAAATGTGTTTTTCTGGATTTTTTTGTTGTTATTCTGTCTCTCACTATTAAAATACACCCACCATTAAAATTATAGACTGATCATTTCTTTGTCAGTGGGCAAACATACAAAATTAGCAGGGGATCAAATACTTTTTTCCCTCACTGTATTGTCATTATGTAAAAAAAAAAACAAGACTGTTAGGAACTTGTTCAGGTGCAGCACACATACAACCATAAAAATAGACAGCCCTATTGTTGACTGTGCGCTGGAATGTCGCTGTCCAGTCACTGTCCCCTGAAATAGTGCTGTGCGTGAAGTTAACAACATGCTTTTCAATGCATTGTTTTGCGTGTCACAAACCTGTTTTTTTCACGGCGCACAGCTACGAATATAGCAGGAATCATATATAATTTCAGACACTCCCAGTTTGTGCTGTGCACAGAATGGATTGCGCCTTGCAAAACAGGGTTTTGAATATGGCAAATAATGCTCATTTTTGTCCGATAGCCATTTGCGCCACGCAAACCCCTCTGCATAGTGCGCAAACCCTACGAGTATCTAGCATGTAGTCTGGAGCTGGGGGACAGACTGGGGGCGGTCGATTATAAACATAAAGAACATCTTTAATCATGGTTTAGAACAGAGTCAGTCTGATACAATTTACCTCTGCGTATGTACCATTAATGCAGTCTTTAAGAGAAGAGGACCAGTCCACTTTCTATGGAGGGTCACGAGAACCTCAGTCAACAGGACTACACTAAATGGGACAAACACCCAATCAAATCTACATGCTGAACTCTGCAGGAGCAAATAAAAAATTAATAAAAAATATAGCATGCATGGCAGAATTAAGCATTAAGTTTAAAACTAACCACAAAACTGCAAACTGGAATATTGGGATATAGAAACAAAATCCCCAAATTAACTGGATTGTTATCAGGCCCTAAACAGAAACTATAATCTGTCAGAGTCTCTCTTCACTGTCAGAGATACGAAGCAGAGACAGATCCTGGCCGAGTACAGCCTCAGTGACCACAGCCTGGCCACAGGCCGACACAGGCAGACCGTGAGACAGAGATGTACTTTCTTCTGTAATAAATATTCCCAAACTAGGGACATATTCCTTAATAACATAATAAATGCCCAACCAAATTTTCAGAAAAACTGGAAAATGTGACTTTGCTCTGTGAAATGCTAATAAGATTACAGTATAACATTGTAGACTTTTATTCAGCAGGACATGTTATGCAATTTTTAAATCTTTCTTTTTTTATGCTGTCTTTTGTTCCTATTTATTCAGGCATTTGAATAAATCTGGTGGGCACAGTTTATATTATTTATTTAAATTCTTTGATTGTTACTTGTTTAATCGTTTACAGGATAATTTTTATTCAATCTTTCTTTTTTTTCTCCTACAAACCTACAGTAAGAGAGAATGGTCAGGTCAAAGCCTTCAGTTTTCACTCCTCACCACACAAAGCGCTCTTCTCCGGACGCTGACTCACAAGGGGAACACAGGTGAGAGGAACGCACTGGAGAGCAGAGCGGTTATAACTCTGCACATGTTTATTCTGGCTTGGTGTTTTATTTGCATTTACTTGGCTTCACAGTTTGTTGGTTTGTTTGTTTGTTCAATTGCATGAAGCAGATGCTGCACACATAGAATAAAACCCTTTGCCTACGCTGCTCAGGGGGAAATGATTCATTTCTTGAGTTTTATTGCCGGTTGAGATAATGTGGGGGAAAGTTGGGCGGCTTAATTACTGTTGATTATAGCTTTAAAGGGAGGCCTGGGGTGAGATTGCTGTGGATACTAGAACTGGACTTACTAGAGCATTGGTTTTATGTATGTATGTATTTATTTGTGTGTACAAGGTTTGACTATCATATAACAGCAACCACAGTTTATACAGTCTGACCAAAGGAAGTTAATTATGTTCATAATGTTGTGGGGGAAAAAACAAACTAACAAATAAAACCAAATAAGAAATAACACACACACACACACACACACACACATACATACACACACACATACACAAACATTGCTGCTTTGAAAACCTCACCCCATCTCTCAGTTGCAATACAGCACACAGAGGAGAGGGGCTCATCACCGCTCTCAAAATAAAAACGGTAGATGAGAGGTAGAGAGACGAGACTTTGCATCTGTATAAATAGACCCCCAGCCCCGCTCTCAGCTGTGGGGGGCGAGAGATCGTAGTGCGCAGTCTTCACAGCGTTAGGCCCAACAGAGCTCTAGAGATGGGGACCACAAGCCACAGGTGACCTCCACCTGCCTGTTCTCTGACCCACAAACCGCCTGGGGATTAAAAAGCGCCCCGGGGAGAGGACTTTCACAAGACGCGTTGCAAAGATAGACAAAAAGAAACTGCAGACACATATGCTATATATATCACTGCTTTCTTTTGTGTTTCAGAAGCAGATATTTAATTTAAAACTAAACTGCAAAGTAGACATGAGTGTTATTATTATTATTATTATTATTATTATTATTATTATTATTATTATTATTATTATTATTAATTTGTATCTTTTTAAAGTTTTCTCACCTGCTATTGTTCCGCCTAACTTCAGATCCTGACCCTGGGTATGAGCAGCACTGAAAACTACAAACAAACAGAAAAACAACGCAAAAAAGGAGTGGGGTGTTCTACAGGAGAGAGAGGGGAAGGATGCTGGGGGTTTGTCCATCACAAATGTCCTCAGTGTTCGTCGGGCAGGGAAAGGCGGGGGGAACCCACACAAAGCTCCTACCTCCTGGCCCGGCTCAGCCCGGCTCAATAACAGTCCAAGGTTGTGGTTCAGGCAAATCAGGGTCTTGCAAATTCCCCCCAAATCTCTCTGAGCACACAGCCTGGATCAGCACACAGGTTAGGACAAATTATAATAGCGGCCTGAGAAGGAATTATATTTTGAAAGACATTATTATTATTATTATTATTATTATTATTATTATTGTTGTTGTTGTTGTTGTTTTTGTTGTTGTTATGTTGTTGTTGTTGTTTTACAGAAAGCATGTTTTTTTTACATTTTATGTTTATTTAGATGCAGATAATAGTGGATAATGGGATGAGTGTGCAAACAAAAAGTCCAGGAAGAGAACAAGAAAAAGAGAAAGCACACAAAACCCAAACATTATATTCACATACTCCTCACCATTCATGCAAATTAGTTACTTATTTATTGTATTTATGCATTTATTTAATGTAATTGATGTAGAACTATAGCTTATAACTAAATATATATATATATATATATATAGTTTTGTAATGTATTTGTTTCAAAGTGTGAATTTTGAATATGTTTCTAATGCAAGCTACCATCACATATAAACAAGGGGAGCTAAAGACTCTGGGGAAGCATCCATACTGGCTCCCAACATCAGTGAGAACGTCTTGCTCTTGTCCTATAGCTTTGCATGCAAACCGGGTCTCTGCTAAGCCTTGTTGTAAGCTGGGGATGTGCTGCTGCAGGAAGAGCATTTGAATAGGCTTTCAGCCGGACAAACATGGGCCTCCTGCTGCGCGGTCACCTAAGTGTCTGGCAACACCAAAACAAATCTGAACCCACAGCTACCAGAACCACCAACCCCCACCACCCCACCCCACCCCACCCCACCCCACCCACAACCACAATCACTGTCCAAGTAAAACACTGCGTAAAGAGCTGCTGGTGGTATCATTATTCTGTATCCAGTCGATCTCCTTGCAATCCAGTCGAGGGATTGTTCACCTACTTTATCATTATTTTTCCTTTATAGTTGGCTGCTGTGTTTCCTGTATATGAAGAGTCTGTGGGTTGAAAGTAGGCTGACTAATTAATTGATTAATTGATTTTAAGTTTAATTCTGCTAGAAATGTAATGATCCGAGAAAAACTCTCCAGCTTATAAAAGACACTGCTGTCGTGGTTTAATTTTTTTGCAATCCCAGGACTGAAGAAAGAAAAAAACTGACAACTTGTACACCAACTAATGCTGCAAAACTGAACTCTGTCTCTTAGTTGGAGATGACAGTGGGTGGGCAGTGACTGTGGACTGGCAACCAAGACCCCTGAGGAATACACATCCGCACAGTTTGTACAGTTTTCTTCTCAGTTTTGTCTCAAGTTGGGATACAAACTCACATTTTAAACGTTATTGAATTCTGCTTTTTTTATATATATATATATATATATATACACACACACACACACACCTTAGTTTAATGGACCTTGTTTCGCAGCAGCCTCTATGGTGACAGAGAGATTAATGTGAAATCGGGGCGAGTGCTTTCTGGCTGCCTACCAGACCTGAATAACTGTTGCTGGAGACTCTCAGACAGAAGCCCGACACGGCTGACCTGCCCTTCACACAATAAACCGCAGCTGCTGCCAATTTTCTGTGTCACAGGAGGAACTGTATTGGAAGTCCAACAGCAGGACACAGGGACATTCTTCAGAGCTAAAAGGTTTGGGCTCATTTATTTCCTGTGTGAAATTCAAAGTCGGGGTATAAACCCGCACAGGGCCAGGCTCCACTCCCAGCACCCAGAGGCTCCTGAGAGCTAATTAATTTATGATTTGTGAGTCATTCAGGACCTTACATGTCAAGATTATTGGCCTTCTGACAGTAAATTAAAGTGTGGTGAGGTACAGGGTACAGGTTAGAACTTTTGTACTGTGATTTGCCGGTAAGTCAAAGTTTTAATTGGTCTACATCTCCGCCTGTTTGGAATCTAACTTAATAAAAGCACACAACCACCCATGTAATTGTATGTTCAGAACAAATGATTTTAGATGCCAGTTTGCAAATTAAATATCCACAGTAAAACACGTACGTGCAATTATGCTGTCTGTTTACTTTGCCTGGGCAGTTCATTTTCCCTGTCTTACTACGCCCTCTAGTGGACTCTTCTCATATTGTAACTGTGCAGAGGTTAGCAAATACAATTAAATGCCATTTCTGTTTTGTGTACGTGTGGCTTTTGGTGAGTCTACTATTATTATTATTATTATTATTATTATTATTATTATTATTATTATTATTATTATTATTATTTTGATGGCTTTTGGTGAGTCTACTATTATTATTATTATTATTATTATTATTATTATTATTATTATTATTATTATTATTATTATTTTGATGATATTGTTCCAAATTAGGTTTTTGGTTTTAAATATTTTTAAGAAGTGATAGATGGGTGACAGGCTTTTACACCTCAGATGATGATAAAGGTAACATTATAAATATATACATATATATAAATGAAGCGAACTGATCTGAAACCAATCTTTCAATCGTGCTGTTTAGAAAGTGTTTTGGTGTTCCAGTTTAACACAGATTCCATTAAAAAAGGAACACATTTTGCACTGGAGAAAAAACACTATAAATGTACTGCTATTAAAACCCTGCTTGAATGTGTGTTTTTTTAGCCGCTGTGAAATCTGTTCCCCTGCTCTCCTCCTCCGACAGACAGAAACGCCTGAGAGAGACAGGGGCACCATGTCATTGAATGACACAAAATACTCCATCTGGGTACTGACCAGCATCATGGCCTTTTTGACAATCTTCTTCAACGTCTATATCGTGCTGACCAACCTGAAGATCTACCGCAAGAATGGCCACTTGCTGCCCTGCGAGATCATCATCACCACGCTGTGCTTCTGCAACGGCGCCCACCAGCTGGCCTGCTACCTGTGGATGACCCTGGACAATCTGGACATCGTCTGCATCCTGAATGATCTCGTCTATTCCCTCCTCATTGTGGTCATCTACAGCCTTAAGTTCTCCATCGTGTGGACCACCGCCTTCCTGTCCTTCTTCTACAGCACCAAGCTGGTGATCGAGCCCATCCACTGCTACACCAGGATCCAGGAGGGGTTCCTCAAGCACACCACCACCGTGTCCCTGGCCATCCTCCTGGTGGGCTTCGGGACCTGCATGCCCATGGTCTCAGTGTTGGTCATCAACAATACCACACACGGCAACATGGACTGCGGCATCCTGGTCCCCGTGACCACTTCAGGCTACATCTACATGGGCTACTACCTAATTATGTCCGACCTCGTCCCCGGCCTGCTGGTGATCAAGTCCAGCATCTCCATCGTCATCCACCTGGGCATCCACCTGTACCACATGAAGGCCAGCACCAACGGCTTCCATGGCCCCAAGCTGGGCTCGGAGATGAGGGTGATCCGCATGACGCTGGGCCTGGTGGCAGTGTTCTTCTGCTTCGTGGCGATGGACCTGTACATGCACTACCGCAATGTCATGTTCCACAACGCCATGTTGTACCTCACCGGCCTCTTTACCTCGGTCTACACGGCTGCCAGCTCCCTCATCCTGCTCTACAGCAAGAAGAGCAACTGGAAGGAGCTGCTGCACATCTACAACCAGTTCTTAGACGAGTACCCCTGCCTGGCCTGCCTCAAGGTGCCGGAGGGCAAGCGCAAGGACACGGCGGAGGACAAACACTGAGGCCAGCGGGTGGGGGATAGTGGGAGGTGGTGAGAGGCAATGGAGGGCAGCAGGGGAAGGCGACGGGACATTGGAGGCAGTGAGGCACAGTTAGGGAGAGTGAGGGTTTGGGGGCAGCAGTGGGAGTAAAAGCTGCATCCCAAAACGCGCACTTGCTCCCTACACCCTTCGACAAGTGTGCACTTTACATGACGCTGTGCTGACATCTCAGTGTGCACTTGAGTGAGGAGGGTGCAGGTGCAGGGCGAAGCTAAGAGCATTCAATGGGACACACTTCAGCACCTTTACCTTTGACTGAGAAAGTACCTACACAATATTTTCTTGTCAGACTGTAGTTTTAAAGAATAGAGCTATAGCATTTGACAGTTCCTCTTCCAAATAAGTTTTTCAAGGATTTTGGCAAATAGTATTTATACAATATAAAATAATAATAATAATAATGTGGAAATATATTGTTCGCTTTTATCACCTCCTAGTTTAATATTACTTCAGTAATGAATTAATTGATATGTGCTGTAATTTTTTGCTGTACTTTCAAATCATATATTTAAATAATGATTATAGAATAATTGTATATTATCTATTATAATTTCCTTGATACATAATTTAACCACATCTACAACTGTCTAGCTATATTTACATTTTATTTATATGCACCGCCACTACCGTATTTTCCCAATTGAATTGTCTCTGCCTTTAACGCACAGAGCTCTGGGACTTCAGCATTAACACACTTCTGTATAAGTTAACTATTTTGTTCACTCCGTTGAAGGGAGCACTGAAGGGCAGAAACAGGGATTGATGGATTGGGAGATTGGGACACCCCTTAAGATGGCTACCATAGTACAGAGGGAGCAAGTGTGCGATTTGGGATGCAGCCTATACATCAAATCCTTTCCTGGTAGCCTGGTAGTCATGCAGTGCAGCCTGCCTGTACCTCCCAGCATAGTCACACCCTGTTGTAAATCCCATGTTTGAAAACACTGACATTGGGCCGTCGTTTCCCACCTTTTAAAAACAGGATGAACATGACGGGCCTCTCGAGCTTGTGGGACACAGAAGCAGGCTCAGAGAGCATCTCGCTACCATTGCAAAGAAATGACACTCCTGAAGCACAACAAATACAATACCAATTTTAATTTTAAGGTTTCCTGTATGTCTGGTAGCAAAGCCTGTAGACTTCTGCAGACATCATTCTTTGACGCAACATGATTCAGTAGTTTATTATACTCACAGTTTTACATGACTTGTGATCGACGTGTGTTATTGTATACACCTAGAACTCCTCAATGTAGTTTAGAGTTAGTGAATATTGTAGAAACAGGGTACATGCATGATTTACAAATAAGTATTCAAGTCCAAGAATAAACTTGTTTTGTTTATTTGTTTTGAAAATAGATAGATAGATAAAACATAAAAAAATAATTTACAGATAAAATCATGTACATGAGAGCATGGCAATACACTCTTCAGTTCACTGTGCCCCGGCCTGCAGACCTCGTTTAGATATTGTTTTTATAACTTTATATGTCCTTATTTTATTTCCCAGGTCTCTGCTGTTTAAATACACATCCACTCAGAATGGATTGTTCTTTAAGGTCACATGAAGCGTCTCTATTATCCCTGACAGTAAGTGTATTTCAGATGAAAAATTAAATCTTACAATTAAAACAATTCCTCCTGCACCATTTTTGTTTCCCCTGTTTACACTGCTTCCTGTGCCACCTGATCTTGACTGGCTGTTTGTTGAGACGAAGGGGGAGGTGACATAGCTGTCCCCAGTCCTTGATTGGTCGACACTTGTGGGGCGGGGCTTGTGCATTCCAATGAGGTGGAGGGTAGTTCTTCCTTGGCCAGCAGGTTATGTTTGCGCAGGTGACAGGCCTCTTGGTAGGGGGGCCGGATCGGGGGCTGGGTGGGGGGCAGGTAGCGATACTCCTTGCTGGGATCCAACTGTAGAGCAAAAGCAAGAAAATGCATCAGATCTATCTTATCAAGCCACCAAAATTAGACAGAATCAGTGACATTTCTTACGCTCTCCTAAGCAAGAGGGTTACTTGAATGGAAGACAGATTGCAAACAGGATCAATCGCCTTCCCAATGTAAACAAAACCTGACCTCAGTAAGCGTTTTAGTTGACACAACACAGCCACAAATACCACAAATGCACACAGGAGCCACTCCGCTTAGAATGCATCTGAAATATTAGAAAAGACGGCAACTTTTATCGCAACCCAATCATTGACTGCCAATTATCTGTCATGTCACGCTAAGGCTTTTCTTGTTAGTTTATTCTGGTTTAGTTTCTCCTGCTTTCCTTGAACAGCTTAGGTCTGAAGCTTCAAGTTGTCCAAGGCCAGTGGCTATGAATGATCGAAAACCAGACAGGAGTGACTGTGATACCTGCAGGGGATACGTGCGGTCCGAATCGTAGGCGCTCAGGTCTCCGCAGGCCAGGAAGGGAACAATCACACGGTTGGGGCCCTCCAGCTGGTTGAAGTCCACGTCTGCGAACAGAAAAAGACAGAAGAACCACACGGTCAGACTCCCAACTGGGTCCTCTCACATAAAACAACCCGGGAGAAGTCTGTGTCCCCGACTAGTACGGCCCGCATGTCTGACTGTGTGCCCGCTTCTTTAATGCAAGTCAGTCTGTCCTCAAGACGGAGAGTCCGTGCGTCTGTCCCTCGGTGAGCAGAGTAATGTGTCGTTCCCTGATGGAGAGTCAGTATGGCTGTGAAGCGTGTGGTTCTTGCAGGGATGCAGGGCGTTCTGTGTCAGTTGGGGAAGGGCCAGCAGGCGGAGGACGCGTACCGTAGCAGTGGTCCAGCAGCGGGTTGGACATGTTGGGGACGTATCCTTCAGGAGGAGAGTAGTTCTGGCAGACTACGAATGCCTCTGCAGGGGGAGACACAGAGACTCACTATACTGGGGCTGGCTGAGGTAAAATCACACACACACACGCCCTGCTCAGCTGCATGCTCACCGATGCTGGAGTTGCGGCTGCTGCGGGGCTTGGCGCAGGTGACCCCGGAGAAGAAGATCTTCAGCTGGGAGTACAGGAGAGTCACATCCTTGCCACGGAAAATCTGCCCACAGAACGGAGACCACAAGGGAAGAGTGAGACCGGCCTTACACAGGCTGGATTCACCAGTAACACTCACTCACTGACACACACACAAATTAACGTACACCCACCCACCCACGCATCGATCAATACTCATTCACTCCCACTCGCTCGCTCACAGATGGGCACCCACACTCCCGCAGTCGAACAAATGCTTCAGCACTGGCATACACTCACTCACACGGTGAGCAACACTCCATCACTCCCAGCCCGACCCACCCGACAGAGGCACGGACAAACATTTGTAGTTGGAGCTTCGGGCTTCCTTCCAGCACTAAAACACTGAAGACAGAAGGAGCGAACACTGCTGCCCCCTCGCCTTACCTTTGCCACAAAATTCCCCCCGGGCTTCAGCACATGGGTAGTGATGTTGAGAGCCTGCGGAGGGAAGCAGATCAAGGGATTTCTTTACAAATACAGGAAACAGTGACTCCTAGAATTTGCGGACATGGAAGGAGTCGAAGGTAGACGTCTGGGACAATCATCTCTCAGTGGAAGGCCTTCAGACAGACACTCAGGCCGGGAGCACATGAAAACTCAAATTGCAATTTCCAAACCTGAACCTGATTGGAAGTTTAACTTCATTCCCAGAGGCAACAACTTCTGCCCGTAAATAAACAAGTAAAAGGGTCCAGGTGTGTAAAGAACCAGACTAAATTACAATAACTGGAGAGAGAGAGAGAGGATGTGTTTGTTTTCTTTTTCCCCGTGTCATTTGTATTCTGGTCTTTTGCAGCCAGCTCCGACATCTGGCCTGGTTTTGGGCTGCAGTGTCCCGTCTCGAGTCCTATATTGCTGGTGTGTAGTGGCGGCTTGTGGAGGGATACTCACAGCAAGCAGCAGCTGAGCTTGGATGTATTCATCGACGTCATGCAGGCCGGTCACTAGAGACAGAACCACGAGACGGCCGTGAGACTCACTGTCTCAGACTCAGACAGTTCCATTCAGCGCCCAGTTCATATCCCAAATCATTATTGATCAGTGCCACTGACCCCACCCTGATTACATGCTGCTTACTTCATCTTACACTTGTACTCTATAGCAGTGGTTCCCAGTGGTTTCTGGGTGGCGCCCCCCAAAAACATTTGAGTCACAGCTCACGCCCCTAAATCCCCTCCTCCCATGTCTCACACGGTCATATTTATATTAACATTTATTTTTATGAAAGCCCTAATGCTTAACAAGGATGAATACACTTTAATACTTGTTTGCATTTCACTTTTTACAATTTTATTTGGCCATTTACATTGGAATCTCTCTGCATGAACCTATTCTTACTCCATCTAGTGCTGCTCACTCGAATTAATGAGACGGATGAGCCTGAAGATACAGTAACACCCTCTTTCCATTTCGTACAATTTTACCCATATTATATATATATATATATATATATATATATATATATATATATATATATATATATTCAGTCTCATCCCTAATTATATATATATTTCTATGTTAATGTGTTTCCAAAATATTGCAGCAGAGAGTCCTGGTGAGCTCATTTCCCACTCGTTGACATTTTGGAGCTGGAAGTTATTCTTATGTATTTATTTTACCGTAATTATCACCTCACATTTTGTGTATTTTGGTCTGAAACTACCAATCAGCGGCTTCACAGACACTGCTACCTGAAAATCCTCTATTCTCATTGGCCAGGATTGGATATGGAATAATCCAATAACCGAGAACTGATTTACACTCTTATTAGTCAGGACAGTACAGTATGTTTTTAATGTGTGTAAGTGTGGAAAAAGTTGTTTCAAAGAGGTAGGTGGATGCAAAAGAAATAAGATCATCCAATGCATTTTCAGCGGGGCGGCAATCAACGGTTGTCAGATCCCCTTCACATTTTACCAGTTCAGCTCTTTGGGGCGCGCCCCACAGTTTGGGAACCACTGCTCTATAGCATCAATACAAACTGACTGCCTGATGCCTAATCGGCTGCAATTTTCTTGTGAATACAATGATAAGGAGAACCAACTGCAGTACCACACACTTACCATCGGGGGCGCCGTCACACACCACCAGGTCCGCAGGCTGTCCCTCGAAGTGCTGGATTATCTCCTGGGCCGTGGAGATCTGGGGGGTGGTGGGGAGCAGAGGGACAGTGTTGTCATTCCTCACTCAGAGACAGAGTCATTTACCAAGCGTTAGTGGAGCACATCTGAAATGAGCCTCTCGCCCATCGCTCTGCCCCACACTTCCCACCTGCAGCTCCACAGCCATGCACCGGGGCACCGCCGGGTCTCCATACCTTGGTGATGTCTCCCTGGATCTGCGTGACTCCGGGCAAAGGGGCCATGGCTTGCAGGTCCACCGCCACGATCTTCACCTGCGCGCTCGTCCCCTCGTCTGCCCTGCATGGAGAAAGAGGACTGCATTGCGACATCTGTTTTCAGAGAGTAGGGGGCTGTGGATCCTGTTTCTGGAGAGGCTGCAGGTTTCACAAGTCACTCTAAATGAATCATCACTCAGCAAGGTTCTGCACAGGGTGCGTGTTGGGGTGTAGCAGTCTGGGAAACGGGGACTCACCGTAGTTTGCGACTCAGCACTTGGCTCCAGCTCCCAGGGGCTGCACATAGGTCCACAGCCCTGCGTACGCCTGAGAGAGAGAGAGAGAGAGGGAGGGAGGGAGAGGGAGGGAGAAGGGGGTTACACTCAGCATTGTGGGAAGTTCAAGCTACTCTGCAACTAATGGATGAAAAGCACATTTTTTTGCCCTTTATTTAAGCTGAGGCCAAATCCCAAATCTCAAACCTGCACCCAGTATTGGTTTCACTTGTGTCAGAAACCACATCTCTTCCGCTTATAAATGAAAACCCGACAGGCCCGTTAGTCATTTGCAGTGGGCGGCCGGGTCAAAGCTCTGATTTGGTCGAGCTCTCTGTCAGGCAAGTGGAGGAGATGAGAGACACCAGGCCAAGACTACCTGTGAAGAGACCGAACTCCTCGTCCAGTTGCAGCAGCTTGAAGGCACTCCGCGCCCTCCAGCCTTCCTCCTTGGCCAGCCGGTAATAAATATCCCGCTTGTCCTTGGAGGAGCGACCCATCGTGTCACTGGCCACAGATCTGGAACGGGGAGGGCAAAAACTTTGTGAATTATTGCACAACCCCATTATAAGTTAGTAAACAATGGTTGTCCACGTTATTTATGTATAAATAAGCATTTAAAGTAATTAATTTAATAACCAAAAACCATGAGCTAAAAAAAAATGCAACCGGTGAGTTTTATTCCAGTGTTTAAGGTTTATTCTTCTCTTGCATTTTGCTGCCATTGCAATTATTACTAGTAGTGGATGTAGCAGCCGCAGTATTGGTTCATTTGGCGCACACATGGCAGCAGTGCACTAGTGTAGAATGGGAAACTGACTGAGGCTCATTTCCCTGCCACCTCCCGGGCAGCTGGGTCGCCGGCTGTCCTGCACACTGGAGGGTCTATTTTTGCCTTAATTTTAAAACCATTAAACTTTCCTTCCTGAGTACACTTCTTTGGCAACAGCCGAGGAGTGATGCGGTTTATTTTACACCAGTCTCTCCTCTATGTGCCTTATTATTATTGGCGTTTTAAAAGTTGTTGTTGTGGGCTACGATGTTAATTAAGTGACACCTCTAACTAAACCTCCACTAGCGGGCACTGCGAGGCCACAAACACAGGGACAGATATACATTAGTATTTGAAGGATTTACTCATATAACTAACTCTTCCATTGCCAGGGCAGATTACAAATACAGTGGGTAAATTAATCCCCATACCTGGCTACTCGGGACCAAAACGTGCGTCTATTTTATTTAACACACGGATCATGTCGAGTTACGGGTCTTAATCCAAACGTTGTGATTCGCAACACTATACTGTGCGTGTGTTGCTCTGTAACTACAGCCACTGTGCGCATCAGATCACATTTGAGTTCATAGGTTTTCAACAAGGACTAGCTATAAAAGATCGACAACGTGGTGTACAGTATGCAATGCAAAAACATACATACACAACCATACATGTATTTCTGAAGAGTCACAAGTTTTAAAATGTGTAACTTACTTTTAAAACACTAGGCAATAGTGCTTCCTGCCTGATAGTGTGTCAGGACCCCGCAGCCAATGACACGTGTGGAAGGACCCCGCAGCTGCCTTCTGCGCTGCCTGATTAGAATGTAGAGTAATTACTAAAATTGGTTCCATGTTAGGAATAATTTTCTTTGTGGAAAGTAGCAGACTTTGTTAGTCCTTTCGATTTGCATTTTTTCGGTCATTTTACAGTTATTTGAACCTTTACTATTGCTAGAATTGTTCTATGAAAAAGCAGATTCGTGCTAAACCCTTCATGAATACAGCCCAGTATTATTATTATTATTATTATTATTATTATTATTATTATTATTATTATTATTATTATTTTCTTCTGATGCTAGACAGACTGAACTTTGTACAGAGATTCTACATCATACACATAGGGCCAGATACCACCCAAAATGATTGCTTTGTAGCAAATTAAAACACAGAGACACTGATAAAATATTATATTTCTGTTGTACTTTGCCATATCTATCATGAAATTCATAGGATCCTCTTGACTCAAGGCGATTCACACCCCCTGACTAGGTGGCGCTGGTCCATGCAGTGAGGTCTGTCTCTGATTGACACTCACGTCTTTGTTCGGTAATTGTTTTGCAGCCACGGCTGCTCCACCACAGTTCCTCTTGAGAAGCTGTGCGGCTGCACAGATTTTTACACTGTGGATGCATGACCTGGTGACGTCTTTTCCGGCTGAGTTCACGCAGATGGCTACCTTGGACAGGTTTGTTGCAGAGACTGTGCAGATTATGAGTGTCGTGAACGCAGCCATTATCTGCAACAATTTTTCCTTACAACACACCTGTGTCCCATCTTAGTCACCCCTGTCCCCTACAACAAACCTGTCTCCTGTGAGACGCCTATGTACCCTATGAGACACCCCTGTCCCCTACAACACGCCATTGCTCTCTATGGCACTTCACTGACAGAATAGCTGATACACACTGGTGCTTTAATGCACAGGCTTACTTGAAGCCCATGGGACCAGAAGCTCAAGGGGGCCTCTCATTGGCCAATACATACACATTTACATATAGCATTCACTGTGTTTTTTTTATTTGCTAGTTTTTCACTTCACATGAAGTTGTGTTGCTGTTGATTGGTCAGAATAATGCGAAGTGGCTGGTTCAGAATGGTTGGTGTTGACGTGAATCACGCAGCTGATTCTGTACTGTGATGTTCACTTAGCAAGCAAAATGTTTTGAGCGGGGTAGGAAATTTGAGAGCGGCACTCAAAAAAGAAAGGCTCAAAAACAAAAAGAGGTCCGTGACCAGGAATTATTGAAAAAAAATCCCAAACTAACTGGGTTCTTTAAATCTGTGCCGCCAACTAATCCTACACATGAAATAGTTAGCAGAGAAACAGCATCGCCCGACTTTTGGCTAGCTAGCGCTAACATTGTTGCCAGCATGGAGAGCAGCTGTCATTCTCATCATCACCTCCAATGCCCTCCTTCTTTAATAAGAAATAATTGGCTGATGTATCACTCTGTTGACCTGGTGGTTTTACTTATTATATTTGGAGTATCGTAGGTTTTGTGCTATTTTTGCTGTGTAATGTGTCACTGATAATCGGTGGGGGTACTGAATCCCGTGTCTTTTACTAGTGCTTTCAGATAGACAACAGGGGTTTGTTTATGGAAAGAATTCAGAAGTGTTATTTATGGTAACTTTTCATACATCTTTGTACTTGGCTGTGTGTGAGCTACTCTCACGCTCACTTGTTGCATCTCTAGATGAGAAAATAACCGTGACTTGCGCGTCTTATATGTGCACATAAGAGGTCAAAATGTATTTAGCACATGCACATTGTGAATCAGTGTATCCATGAAAGGCAGTGAACACTGCACGCTGTAGGCCGATGAGGCCAAACAAGGGGCCTCCAAAAAGTTGTAGCCCAGGGTACCAAGGCAGGATTGAATCGCCTCTGGTGGTGCCGGGCAGACCTGCCCACACACTGTCCCTCACAGTACTCATAGTGCCCTCTGTAAAGTTCCCTCAGGTCAGGCATGGCAGGGACTCGGGGGGTGTCATAGTGTGGTATAGAGAGGAGCTCAAAGACCACATCTCTCCACTACAGAAAGGGGAGACACACATGTGACTCAAAATCACAGCTAAAATATTACATCAACAAACTGATACATACCTGTGTGCATTCTACATGCCCCCTTCAGACTACTTTAAAGGATTCTACAACCCCAATTCCGAAAAAGTTGGGACAGTATGGAAAATGCGAAAAAACAAACAAAAAGAGTCATTTGAAAATTCAATTCACCCTGTACTATATTGAAAACACATTTTTAACATATTATTTGATGTTTTACTTTGTTTTTACTTTAATTTATTTTTGAAAATATACACTCATTTCAAATCTGATGACTGCAACACACTCCAAAAAAGTTGGGACTGTCGACTGTTTACCACTGAGTAACATCACCTTTTCTTTTAATAACACTTATTAAGCGTTTGGACACTGAAGACACCAGTTGGTTAAGTTTAGCAAGTGGAATTTTCCCCCATTCATCCATTATGCATTTCTTTAGCTGTGCAACTGTACAGGGCCTTGGTTGCCTTATTTTGTGCTTCATAATGCCCCACACATTCTCAATCGGAGACAGGTCAGGACTGCAGGCAGGCCATGCTAGGCACTCTCTGCTTACGCAACCATGTGCTTGTAATCCAAGCAGAATGTGGTTTGCATTGTCCTGCTGGAAAATGCAGCAATGTCCCTGGAAAAGACAATGTCTGGATGGCAGCATTTGTTGCTCCAAAATGTGTACATATCTTTCTGCATTAATGGTGTCCTCACAGATGTGCAAGTTACTCATGCCATGGGCACTGACACACCCCCATACCATGACAGATGCTGGCTTTTGGACCTGACGCTGATAATAGCTTGGATGGTCCTTTTCCTCTTTGGCCCGGAGAACACGACAGCTGTTTTGTCCAAAAACTATTTGAAATGTTGCTCATCGGACCACAAAACACGATTCCACTGTACTACTGTCCATGTCAGATAACACCGAGCCCAGAGACGTCGGCGATGCTTCTGGGCAGTGTTGATGTATGGCTTCTGCTTTGCATAGTAAAGCCTTAACTTGCATCTGTGGATGCAGCGGCGAATGGTGTTGACTGACAAAAGTTTACCAAAGTATTCCCGAGCCCATGTCAGGATATCCATTACAGATGGTTTTTAAGACAGTGACGTCTGAGGGATCAGAGATCATGTGCATTCAGAAGTGGTTTTCGGGATTGCCTTTTACGCACCGAGATTTAACCGGATTCCTTGAATCTTTTAACTATATTGTGCACTGTAGAAGGTGAAATGCCCAAAATCCTACCGATTTGTCTTTGGGGAATGCTGTTCTCAAAGTGTAGGATTATTCGCTTACCCATCTGTTGTCAGATTGGCAAGCCTCGACCCATCCTTGCTCTTGAAGGACTATGCCTTTTTTGGAGGCTCCTTATATACTATGATTACATGATTGCCTCACCTGTTTCACATCACCTTCTTATTTCAACTTGTCACATTGCAATTAGTCCTAATTTGCCCCTGTCCCAACTTTTTTGGAACGTGTTACATGCATCAATTTCAAAATAAATGTTTACCTTCAAAAAACTATGCAGTTGATTAGGTAAAATATCAAATACCTTGTCTTTATACATTTTTTGTTTTAATACAAGTCAAAGTACATTTACAAATCACTCCTCTTTGTTTTTATTAGCATTTTCCATACTGTCCCAAATACCTTGTCTTTATACATTTTTTGTTTTAATACAAGTCAAAGTACATTTACAAATCACTCCTCTTTGTTTTTATTAGCATTTTCCATACTGTCCCAACTTTTTCGGAATTGGGGTTGTACAACCTCCAGACTGAAATGAGTCACGACCAGACCCTGGGCTCGCTGCTGCTGTGTGGAAACCTCAATGCCAGGACTGGAAGAGAGGTCGACTACATCAGCGCAGAGGGAAATGGACACATAGCGGGGAGCGCCTCTCTGTACCACACACCGGTGACCTCCCCAAGACACAGCCACGACAGTGTGGTCAACAAGAGCGGGAAGCAGGGGCTGGGTCTCTGTGAAGGCCTGGGTCTGTACATTGTCAATTCCAGGACCAGGGGGGACTCTCTGGGGAGATCCACCTACAGCTCAGCCCTGGGGAACAGTGAAGTTGACTGTGCCACAGACATGGACCCTGACAATATAAATCTCTTCATAGTGAAGCAACAAATGCCCCTTTCTGACCACAATCAAATAGTCCTGCATTTAAAATAATCAACACACAAACAAGAACCACAACCCCCAACAAACTAAACTTAAACCCTCATACATATGGACAGAGGGTAGCACAGAGGAATTAAAGAAACAACTGAGCAGCCCAGAGACTGAAGACATGCTAAACTATTTGCAGTGCACAAAATACGAGAGTCAAAAAATGGGAATACACCTGGCAATAAAAAGAATGAATGACATTTTCGGAATATTAGCTGAAAGAACTAAACTTCAACCTCAAAAAAACTAAAATAGGGACACCGACAAACGAGACAAAAGGTTTGATAAGCAGTGCATGGCTGTCAGAAAAGAGCTCAGACAGCTGTCCAACAAGAAGCACCACAAGCTGCACAACCAGGAGCTGCGGCTCAGCTACTGCCAGACTGCACAACACTGGAGACACCTGCTGCGCAAGAAAACCACACTACACTGCTATGTCCCAGCAATTATCAGAGCTTGAAAAGTCAATCGATCAAAAATCTCTCTGGGAAACTCTAAAAGAACCAAGTCCAAAAAATGAAAAACACAATTTGGAAAAGATACTTTGAAAATGTATACCATCCAGTTGATGAAACACTAAATTCTTATCAGGCCAGCATCACCCAAATGTAACTGATTTGGAAAAATTTATTAAAAACTTTGAAAACCCACTGCCCCAATAACCTGGCAGGAGCTGACCAACCAAATATGCAAACTGAAGCTCATGAGAGCCAACAGCCCCGACTGCATCAGCAACGAGACACTGAAGCACAGCAGCCCGCAGCTGCAGGAGGCGCTGCTCAGACTCTTTAACCTGGTGCAGAGAGCCGGGTGTTTCCCTGAGGTCTGGAATCAAGTATTGATCTCCCCGATTTATAGAAGTGGAGACAAATTTGACCCCAACAACTACCGGGGCATCTGTGTGAGCAGCAACCTGGGGACGGTGTCCTGCAGTATCATTAACGCCTGGATATTGGCCTTCCTTACTGAGCACAGTGTCCTGAGTCAGAGTCAGACTGGCTTCCTCCCAAAACACCGCACATCCGACCAGATTTATACCCTACATACCCCCATAGACAAACACGGCCAACAAAAAAAAGAGGTAAAATATATGCTTGCCTTAAAAAGGCATCTGATTCAATCTGGCACAAAGGACTACTTTACAGGCTCCTCCAAAGTGGTGTAGGAGGTGAAGTCTATGACATCATGAAATCAATGTACTCGGAAAATAAGTGCGCAGTGAAAACTGGTGATAATAGAGTTCTTCACTCGGGGGCGGGGAGTGAGGCAGGGCAGTAGTCTGAGTCCAACACTGTTCAACATCTACATGAACGAGTTGGCCACAGTGTTGGAGCAGTCTGACGCCCCCGGCCTCACACTCCACTACACAGAGATCAAGTTCCTGCTCTACGCAGATGACCTGGTGTTGCTGTCGCCCACAGAGCAGGGGCTGCAGCAGCTGGCCCTGCTAGAGCAGTACTGTCAGAAATGTGACCTGACAGTCAATCTGGACAAGACCAGAGTTATGGTTTTCCAGAACAACGGTGCTACAGCACAACACCAGCTACAGCTACCTGGGCCTGACCCTCAGTGCCTCAGGGAATGTCAATCAGGCCACAGCACACTAAGAAAAAGCACGTTGGGCTTTCTAAGCCATAAAAACACAATTTGGCCAAACAAGAATACCCATACAAATCTGGCACCAAGCAATTAGCCAGACAATCCTGGTCTACGGGAGTGAGGTGTGGGGTCCGCTCACAAACCCCACCTATACAGTCTGGGATAAAAGCCAGATAGAAAAACTGCAACTTGAATTGTGTAAGCACAATACCTAAAAAT
Source organism: Amia ocellicauda (assembly GCF_036373705.1). Lineage (NCBI taxonomy): Eukaryota > Metazoa > Chordata > Actinopteri > Amiiformes > Amiidae > Amia > Amia ocellicauda. Next base: position 33,576,987 of record NC_089858.1, on the reverse strand, counting down.
CAAAAACTCGAAAGAAAGGCAAACATTGATAATGACCAATGTGGACAGTGGTGTGGACAGTGTGTGGACAATGTGGACAGTGGTGTGGACAGTGTGTGGACCATGTGGACAGTGGTGTGGACAGTGTGTGGACCATGTGGACAGTGTGTGGACAATGTGGACAGTGGTGTGGACAATCTGTGGACAATGTGGACAGTGGGTGGACTTTGGTGTCGACAGTGTCTGGACGGCCTGCAACCACACGGAGGGGGGGCAGCCACACAGCCTATAGTCTGATATAGGATCAGCACATCGGGGGGGCTTTCTAAGGTGGGGGAGGAGGGACTTTACTGGGATGTCGTTTATTTTTCATAAATATTATTACGATTATTTACTATGATATATATTACTTCTATGTTTTGAAATGTACCTAATCATACTAGTTTCAATGATTTTCTTTTTATTTATTCAATTATTTTAATGATGTTTATGTATTTATTTTGTATTAAATATTTCTTATTTTACTTTATTTTCTATGAGTCTATGTTTTCCTGTTTATATGTATCAATTGTATCACATGCTTTGGTAATACAGTGGAGTCCTGTGTTCAATACAAAAAACACACACAATATACACACAAATATACGGACATAGAATACACACACATGAAATAAACATATGTCACATTTAACAACACAGAGCTGTAGAGCAGTCTTCTGCATCGCCCCACAGTCACCACAGCGTCCAGCCTCAGGGCTCCTGCAGTTTGCTCCATATATTGTTCCACACACCTATCTTAAAACCCCTACTGTCACTAAAAGGCTCTGATTTAGGAAACCATTAGTTCAATTAAGTAATTGAGAGCTCAGCAGGGTAGGGTCTCCTCCTGGACCAGGGCTGGAGGCTGGAGGTTTTCTGTTGATCTTCTTGCTGCAGAGACAGTGGGAGTACATTGTATTGGACAGCTTCATGTGATTTTGACTTTTGCATGTTTTTTAAGGAATACTTTTGATCTGTGGGCAGTTTTTAATGACTTTTTCTTTACATTTTTGACTTTTTAATGAAACATTTTCCCCTTGGTTTTGTCTCCCATGTTGTGGACCCCCGAGACAAAGAACCAGCATGGACTTTACTGTGGTGTGTAGTGATGGACAGGAGGTTTGGTGGAGACTGAGTCCCAGTGCTCATATTAATCATTAGATAGTGTAGTCAAGCAGAAGCTAATTAAAGCGATTGCCAAATGTACTCTTTCCACCCCGCCCATTACCATAGCAGTGCAGGTCTGGCAACATTTAGTCAAACAAAGGTTCAAACTGCTCTTCCTGTACAGATGTTCTGTGATAGGGAGCACAGACTATAGCTGCACGTGCCTTTGTGAATCTGTGCCTGTATGCGTTTCATTTGTTTATGCTCAAATACATCTATATTGGGTATATACATGGAGACGGAAGAGTATATAGCTCACTGTGTGTGTTTGTGTATGTAGAATATCGATAGTTAGCCCCTTGGGTTTAGTTAAGTTTTATATTAAGTACTGTAATTGTCACATGATCCCTGAGCAGCTCCAATAGGGGTCATGAGTCAGGGGAAGTCATGTCTCAGCAGCTCTGCTTTAGTTAAAAGTGAGCGCCATCCCGAGCTGTACACGCTTTTCAGTGATCAATAAAAGCTCAGTTTACAACAGTAGTTGTATCCCGTGATGTTCGATTTAAGAGAGAAACCAATAAACGCTGCTGTACACACAGATGTGGATAAAAGTATTCACACACAGTGGTCTATTACTATTGGATAACCATCTGTGATTGGAAGGAAACCAGACAGATCATCGTTTTATTATTTTATTTTTTATATTTATTGGCAAACAGCTATAAATTGAACCATTTTATCCGTACTGTGAAACAAAGCAATAAGACATCACGTGACTGTAAAACGAGGGGTTTGAAAGTGCCTGGCCCTGTGTCCGCACTCCGTCTGACACAAACAACCGGTCTGAGCGCCGAGTGTCCTTGGGCTCCAAGTGGCCCCCTGAGGGCCATCACGTGGCAGAGCAGGTGCAGCTGACTCTCCTGCTCTGACGAGAAGGGAGGAGGATGGAAAGACACCAACTCTACAGGCCTGTACACATGGAACAGAGACAGCACTCTTGGGATGAACACAGGGTGAGGCTAGAGGGTAACCCTGGACCGTCTCCCGTGGAACAGGCCCATGAAGGCTGTACGGACATGCGTCTCTCTCACGCGTTTGGCAGATCACCCTCGTCTTCAGCGACACTCAGCTGATTGCCGTGGTTAAGACGAAGCCTTGGAAAGCACATCCAGCAGGACATCAAGGCTCCATGCGGGCAGTGAAAGGGCGTGAGGAGGCCACAGCCCGTACGCTCCTTTCACAAACTGTGAGGCCTGGAAAAGAGTCCCGCATCCGGCACTCCACCGTTGCTGGCGGGGAGCCCGTGCGCTGTGGTGCATTAGTGACCAACAAGTCAGCCGCCACTATCTCCCAGCCAAGTCGGCCACATAGAGGCCTGACAGGTTCGCAGGGTTGCGCAGGCGCGCTGCTTGGGCTGCAGGCCTTCCGGAGAAGCGTTTCAGCGACCTGAACTGCCCGATGGGGCAGGACAGGTCCTGGGGCTCTCCAGACAGGGGGGTAAAGGAGACTAGTGCCGTGATGGTGGAGCTGATCTGATGAAACTCAGTCGATCCTGCTTCTCTGGATCCTGTTTCCTGGCGAAGGGGCCATCACCAGGTGGTCCCAAGAGGACTGCAGCTCCACCAGGAGGTTCAGCAGTAGCGGAGGCCAAAACTCTTGAGCCACTGAAGCCCTGCCATCACTTTGGGAAGAGGGTGACTCAGAGATGCGGAGGCAATGGGGTCTGGAGTGGGGCGGGGTCCTTGTGTGCTCTGCACCTGTGGTCAGGTCCAGACATACATGTCCATCCGCATGAGGAAGCATGCGGTGGCCACACATGGCTCAGCAGAGGAAGCGGGAGGCGGAAACTTCTCCATCCTCACCGAGTGCCACACACACAGCTGAGAGAGTGAAGCGTGCAGGCAGCGGGGCACAGCACCAGCTGGGATTCTTTCGTGGCAAGTGGAGCACCGGAGAACACCGCATTGCTGCTGCACTGGGACGAGCCAAGGCTCACGTCACTGGGCCATGCCTCAGCACTGACGCAGGAGGTACCAGGGAGCAACACCACCGGACAAGCCCCAGACGCCGATGTGCCGGGGGTGTCACACAGAGAGCGAAAGCAGATCTCCATCCCAGCTAGCGGAGAGAGTGAGATCTCCTACAGCCGCAGCCGCGAGCTGCAGTGCGGGGGCAATCCAGCAGAGGAGCCCCTTACGCATCTCTAATGACAGCCCGAGGCAGGCCGGGCAGCTGGGCCTCGGATTTACTGCTGCTGCATGCTCTCCGGCTGTGTTGGAAAAAGACCTGTAAGGCAAAAACCACCACAGTAACTGGACTGTAGATCTGCCTTCCTGGGTGCCCTGGGATCTGGTGTGATGGGTCCTGGACTGTGGATCAGTCAGAAGCTTCAGAAGGCCTGAGAGAGAAGAGTGAAAATCAATGAGCCACACTTGAACAGGGCTGGATCAACAGTAGGGCCAGTGCGAGACCAAAGCATATCTCACACGTGGCCGTTTGAAAGAGAGTATGTTGAGCTCATTAGACAGCGCACTTCCCAGACACCAGGGCTCCTCTAGTGCTTACAGTCTGGGACAGACACGCTTCCTTACAACTCATCCTATATGTGAACTAACCCCCCAAAACCGTTATATCTTACAAGCGGTTCTTTCTAAAAGGCACTTGACCCATAAATGAGACAAGTCTCCTGCTAGAGGGCTTTTTTCTTCTTCATACTTTCACTGCAGGCTTCCCAGATCTTCACCAGCACTTACCCAGGACTCTGTAAACCTCAACTGACATCATGAATCTATCGTTGCTGCAAATCAAGGTCTGGGGAGACCAAACCGAGTTGAAAGTCAGTCTCACCTGATCACATTCCCCGTGTCCAGTGCTCCAAGCTTCAGCCTAGTTGGAGTCCGTCATGCTCCTGCCAGCCCTCTCGTCCTGCAGGAGAGCAATCGGTCACACGATCAGCAACAGTGCGCTTCATATCGCAGTGCTTTTTACATGGAAAACTTCCCCAGATTGCAAGATTCACCCTAAGGCATGACAGAATCGTCAGGTGTACCAGACCTCTCTCACGCCTCCTGTACGATCGTTTGATTCCCGTCGAGCCCTTTTGGGAATGCAGTGCCAAGCTATTGAGCAGGGGTGTGTTCAGGCGTGCTCCTGTTTGAGCTTGCTGTTTTGTATTACCTCTATATGAAGCCTTTTTTCTTATGTAAAGTATGGCTGGATGTTCGGTCTATTGGCTAGCAGGGTGCACAGAAGCCACATACTGTCAGCCAGTGGAAAATGCAATGCATGTATATATATTGCATCATGTGCACACAGGGGATCTCAGAACAGCAGCAGCAGAAGAGGGACAGAGAGCTCTGAGGGTTTAGGCAGCTGGAACAGTGAATACACAGTGTCAGAGGCAGCATAGGACATCATTAGTTAGATCAGACCTGCTGGATCATATTTACTACTCTGTAATCCAGTCCTGGGCCACCCTGCTAAAACCACAGTGCAAAAGGCAGGAATTACCTCATTCATACCTCATTGAGCTGTGCAGCGCGGTGGTGAATCTCGGCCCCAAGAGACTTTTCCAGGTCATCACAGCACTCTCCTTTCAGGACCAATTGCAGCTTTCCTTTGCTATCCCTTCAGCTCAGAAAGGAGCTGATTCACGTTTTCCTGAAAAGCGCTTCTCTCTCTCTGCAGCTCGGCAGTGACACGTTGCATCTTTTGCAATTCTTTCTCCAGACTGCGGTTGATCTTGCTCTTCTCCTGCAAGTCTTCAGATAGCTGCTGGATCTGCTGCTGCTTAGAAATCAAGTCCATGCAATACCATTTTCCGTCGTTGTTATGTCACACATTTAGTGGCTTTATATTTGTTGTTGTCAGCACCACTTTGTGGATTGTTAAGCGTCTTCACTGGTTTCCTACAGGTCATGTGACTTGCCTTGAAGGTCATATGACTTCATATATTATTCAAAATGGTGGTTGGTCTTAAGGGTGATTCAGCAAGCTTTTTCCTTCTTACAGCCACTGTGTGCCTTGGAGAGCTTTGATTGTAAGTTTTGCCATTCTTTGTTATAAGGTGCAAGAGTGCAAATGTATTGTGATATTAAGAAATATCACAATACATTTGAACCACTTAGGCCAGGAAGAGAAATGCTATGCTATTTTGTAATCTTTGTTGATGCTATATAGACAGGTTTGCATTTTTGTATAGCACTCCATTGTTAGTTGTTAGCTGTTTGATATATGTATACATTCTATGTGCATTGATTTTTTGTCTTTATTGCAGTTTTACAGTTAAATTCATAGAATATTGAGAAAACAACCTCAACCTCATTCCTGCCTCTGATCTTCTTTGAAGTCATGTTAACAATCTGTCGATTTGTGTAGTGTATCGCACATTGGGGACAGAATAGTAAAAAATCAGCCTCACAGAAGGCACTGTTATTCAAGTGAAGTAAGCTTCAGTATAGACATCTCTTTCATCATCACACTCCACACACCTTGGCGTTTGCACTACATGATGGCGGAGGAACAGCTAAAGACTGAAGATAAATCGTAGTTGTTTCAATCATACGAGACAAGGTCATTGGCATCCATATCATCAAAGGGGTACAAGGATTCATCCGCAAGCTTTGCTGCTGCCAAAGCGCGTGCCAAGCTAGAGTCCGCCCGTGTCCGAGCTGACTTCTTTAGACAGGAGTCCGAAGTCATGATTGAAAAGGCTCAACTCAAAGTGACAGAAGCTCATATGGAAGCCACATTGGAAGCATTAAAGCATCAAAGGGAATTTGCTGCAGCCACTGCTGAGTCTAAAGTACCTGAAGAGTTAATATGAAGAAAGGCATTCATATAGGAAAGAGGTCTCTGATCTCACTCGCTCCTACGTTGCATGCCATTCTCAGCTAAGCTCAAGGTCGCCTCCAGGTGTTGAACCATATAGTCCACCACTAGAGCCAGTCGTTCATGAACTGAGACCTGAGACACCTGTCAGATTTCATCGTATTACCTTGTATAATAATACAAGAGCTTCACACATGAAAAGTGAGGATGGCATTATGGCACAGCAGCCTGTGAAGCCAACGCCAGTGCCATACCTTCATTCCCCTGCTCAGCCATTCACATCCTCCTCTATTAAGGCCACACCACAGCCACAGTTCAATGACAGAGCCAACATGAGTGATGTCGCAAGATATCTAGTGCGCCAGGAGCTCGTCAACTCTGGGCTTATGTTTGAAGATCGTCCAGAAAGCTACTTGGGCTGGAAATCATCATTTGTGAACGCCATCGAGGGGCAACAATTGACAGCCAGCGAAGAGCTAGACCTCATGTCGAAGTGGCTAGCCTAAGCACGTGAGGAGGATTAGAGCAGTGCACGTAGGTCATCCCACCATCGGCCTAGATAACACTTGGGAACCCCTAGAAGAGGTATATGGATCTCCAGAGGTCATAGAAAAGTCTCTTTTCGACAGGATCAAGAATTTCCCGAAGATCGGTAACAAAGATCCTATAACACGAAGAGAACATGGAGAAACAGAAGCACCCCCACCCGCAGCTACCTCTAAATGCACCGAAGTCTGTGTTGAAGGTAAAAGTGCATGGTCCTGCTCTAAGATCTGGTTGGTGAAGATCTACCCAGAGGCTCAGCCAGAAAAGGCAGCAAACATATATGTGATTCTAGATGACCAGAGTAATAGGTCACTCATCAGGTCTGAGTTCTTTGATCTATTCTGCATCAAGGGATCAGACTTGCCATACACCATCTGCACTTGTGCAGACCGAGACATCTGGGAGAAGAGCATCATGTTTCTGAGTGGAGTCTTTAGATGGAACCACCAAGGTAACATTGCCAAGGATGATTGAGTGCTACAACATGCCAGACGACAGCGCTGAGATACCAACCCCCAAGGCCGCGCATTGTCACTCCCATCTGAAACCTATAGTGAGGGAAAAAATATTTTATCCCCTGCTGATTTTGTACGTTTGCCCACTGACAAAGAAATTATCAGTCTATAATTTTAATGGTAGGTGTATTTTAACAGTGAGAGACAGAATAACAACAAAAAAATCCAGAAAAACGCATTTCAAAAAGTTATAAATTGATTTGCATGTTAATGAGTGAAATAAGTATTTGATCCCCTATCAATCAGCAAGATTTCTGGCTCCCAGGTGTCTTCTCAGCTCGTTACCTGTATAAAAGACACCTGTCCACAGAAGCAATCAATCAATCAGAGTCCAAACTCTCCACCATGGCCAAGACCAAAGAGCTGTCCAAGGATGTCAGGGACAAGATTGTAGACCTACACAAGGCTGGAATGGGCTACAAGACCATCGCCAAGCAGCTGGGTGAGAAGGTGACAACAGTTGGTGCGATTATTCGCAAATGGAAAAACACAAAATAACTGTCAGTCTCCCTCGGTCTGGGGCTCCATGCAAGATCTCACCTCGTGGAGTTTCAATGATCATGAGAACGGTGAGGAATCAGCCCAGAACTACACGGGAGGATCTTGTTAATGATCTCAAGGCAGCTAGGACCATAATCACCAAGAAAACAATTGGTAACACAATACACCATGAAGGACTGAAATCCTGCAGCGCCCACAAGGTCCCCCTGCTCAAGAAAGCACATGTACAGGCCCGTCTGAAGTTTGCCAATGAACATCTGAATGATTCAGAGGAGAACTGGGTGAAAGTGTTGTGGTCAGATGAGACCAAAATCGAGCTCTTTGGCATCAACTCAACTCGCCGTGTTTGGAGGAGGAGGAATGCTGCCTATGACCCCAAGAACACCATCCCCACCGTCAAACATGGAGGTGGAAACATTATGCTTTGGGGGTGTTTTTCTGGGGACAGGACAACTGCACCGCACCAAAGGGACGATGGACGGGGCCATGTACCATCAAATCTTGGGTGAGAACCTCCTTCCCTCAGCCAGGGCATTGAAAATGGGTCGTGGATGGGTATTCCAGCATGACAGTGACCCAAAACACACAGCCAAGGCAACAAAGGAGTGGCTCAAGAAGAAGCACATTAAGGTCCTGGAGTGGCCTAGCCAGTCTCCAGACCTTAATCCCATAGAAAATCTGTGGAGGGAGCTTGAAGGTTCGAGTTGCCAAACATCAGCTGGAAATCCTGCTGACCAACATCAACCAGCCCAGTGTAAGGAAGTACCTGTGCGAGGAAGATTGCACATGGATTTTCAACCCACCACATTCGTCCCACATGGGAGGAGCCTGGGAACGGATGGTACGCGTGTCACGACGTATACTTGACTCTATGCTCCTTCAGACAGGTCCCTCTCGTCTCACTCATGAGGTGCTGTCCACCTTGATGGTGGAGGTTACAGCAATCATCAACGCCAGGCCTCTCACTTCCATCTCCACGGACCCAGATTCTCCTTCTCTCCAGACACCAACTATGTTTCTCAACCAGAAAGTGTGCACCCCTCTTCCCCCTCCAGGCATCTTCAATGATACAGATCTTTTTGGGGCAGATGGAGGAGGGAATACCTCATAACACTACAAGGCCATAGCAAATGGCAAGACGAACATCAGAACATCAAATGGGGTGATCTGGTTCTGCTTAAAGATACTCAAGTGAGCCGCAACAAATGGCCCATGGCTCTTGTCACAGAGACATTTCCCAGTAGTGATGGACAGGTCAGGAAGATCAAGCTCAGGATTGCCAAACATGGAAGGGTGAAAACCTTGTTGAGACCCGTATCAGAAACAGTGCTCTTCATGTCACCAAAGGACTGAGACATTTCTTACGGTTTAAGTTAGGGTTATGGTAATCGTTTGATTACCAGACGGGGAGTGTTATGTAACACATTTAGTGGCTTTATATTTGTTGTTGTCAACACCATCTAGTGGATTGTTAAGTGTCTTCATTGGTTTCCTACAGGTCATGTGACTTGCCTTGAAGGTCATGTGACTTCATATATTATTCAAAATGGGTGATTCAGCAAGCTTTTTCCTTCTTACAGCCACTGTGTGCCTTGGAGAGCTTTGATTGTAAGTTTTGCCTTTCTTTGTCATAAGGTGCAAGAGTGCAAATGTATTGTGATATTTCTAATTTATTCACAACATGTGGTATATTTGAAATGGTTAGTTGGCTTAGGCCAGGAAGAGAAATGCTATGCTATTTTGTAATCTTTGTTGATGCTATATAGGCAGGTTTGCATTTTTGTATAGCACTCCGTTGTTAGTTGTTAGCTGTTTGATATGTATACATTCTATATGCACTCATTGTTTGTCTTTATTGCAGTTTTACAGTTAAATTCATGGAAGATTGAGTAAACACCCTCAACTTCATTCCTGCCACTGATCTTCTTTGAAGCCATGTTCGCTATCTGTCGATTTGTGTAGTGCAGGGGTCTCCAACCCTGGTCCTGGGGAGCTCCTATTCAGCAGGTTTTAGAGGTCACCCTTATATTGCCAATTTATAAACACCTGGAAGTATTTCAGTCAGATCAGTGAAGCTTTGGTTTGGTAAATTCAGTAATTTAGAAACCATTGAAGCAATTATCAGAATACCTGCAGCCTCTCTGAGCAAGAGCTCCCTTGGTTGATTTGCTTAATTGATTAATAACTCACATGTGTTCCTAGTATTTAGAAATTGGTGATTTAGGGTGACCTATAAGATAAACTGGATTGGGGCTCTCCAGGACCAGGGTTGGAGACCCCTGGTGTTATGTAACGCACATTGGGGACAGAATAATTGTCCAGGACCTTCTCGAGGTGAGCAGTGAGCTGTTGCATCTAGGCCCAATTTCTCTTGCAGGCCGACAGCAGGGGCGGGGGGATGCTTGTATCAGATCTGTCACTTGTTAAAATGTCAGCTTTTAAAGAACAATTTCTTTGCCGATTCAGAATGGAATTGTGGCTTTTATTGAAGGTGGCAGCATCTTTACGATCTTTACTTTAAAGAATTGAATGCAATGAACACAAAGTAAACCCTATTCATCATCATCATCATCATCATTTGTTACCACATATATACGCTAAGGTGTCATAAAAGGTAACTTCAGTACATTTTCATTAAACTGTGCTCTACAACACAACAATTGAGGAAAGGGTCATCTAATGAGTATGTGGGGATGGATGCTAATTATCATTTTGTTTAACAGTACTATCACTGTGAAAGTGCTCAGAAACCCAGTGTCAATGCTCCAGCCTCTTCCTACATCAGCCCCATGATCCTTTTGTGCTCCCCAAGGCAATAACAGTCTGGATACCTTTACTTCCCACTTGCTCGATCGGAGCTTCTCTGTCAGGCTGCTTATGACTTGTTCAAGGCTGTCCCGGATGTCCTTCATTTCCTCCAGTTTGCACAAGGTTGAAGCCAGCATCTGGTCTTTCTGCAGAGACAGATCATCCCTGGCTTCCTTCACTTCCCCCTCCTGTTCCCACATGGCCGAAGCCATCAGATCATCCTTCTCCTGGACCACAGCGTCCCTGTCTCTCTTCACTTCATCCAGTTGTTTCCTGGTTGAAACAAGAGATTGTTTAATCTCCTGAGCTTGAATTCTGACGTCTCAGTATACAGTAAACCACAAGAAGTCGTATGTATTCATTTATTTATTTGATTAATGATTGTTGTATGTAATTAAAAAAGTACTTTGTCTTAAATCGTAATAATAGAAATATAAATCTGTAAATGCATACACAAGAAATAAAAGTGGGTTGTAGTAAAGATATGGTCAGTAGGGGGCGATTTAGTGTGTTTTTGTCTTGGGCAACACTTGTGCTGACAGAAGCAGACTATCTTGCATTAGCAACCTGATGCACGTGTAGCGTAAGGTACACTTATAAATTTCAATTAAAGAAGTGAATTTATAGTATCACCTTATCACGAATCCTGGAATCTTGTAGAACTCAATTTCTGTAATAATTGGACACAGACACCAATTCCAAAGATATAAATTGTCAAATTTATTCAAAAACAAAGACTAAATGTAGCACTACACTAATTATACAAAAGGGAAAAACTAATTAAAATTCAACTCTAGATCAACAAATCAAAGACCATGGGATCGCATATGATAACACACAAATCGTTAAACAAAAAAGGTAATAAACACATTGACTACAATACCGGTTAGTAAGACGAAGGTGAGTCTCTCATTAGTATTGTAGTCAGACATTAAATAACTACGCAGGTTAGTATTTAATGTCAGGTAACTTCTCGTTATATATATATCAGTCTCATTTACGTTTAGGTGCCGAGAAATATCCTATCATTACTTGTTACCACAATTTCCCTTAACTGATTATTATTCAATGATTAAGGATAGGCAGGGCCACCAATAATCTAATGTCTATTAACTTGTGTCAATTTCAGACTAAACAGTTAAACAGGAATGAGAAGATATTTCTCGGCGTTGACAGATTTTATTTCTAAAATTATCAACAAAACAGTTTAATGCAACACACATTTATATTTAAGAAAACTAAATGATATTACACATTCTAGAGTTATGAATCACAGATTAACATTTCTAATTGATTTCTCAAATGTCATGAATCATGAACTCCAAACTGTTAAACTTATCTGAACTTCGTCGCAGAGAGGCCTCTCTGGCTTCGGGCTCAGATGACAGCACACGGCACGAGGTCCGTGTGGTTTGGAACAAAGGCAGTCCGGTTCGGCTTTGTCCAAGAACTTCCACTCAGTCGATGCACCTGGAAGTTGGGGTTTCGCGAATGTAGAGTCTTTTCCAAACAGATTTTCCACTGGTTTGAAGGCTCCAAGTTTGTGCACAAAATCTTCTTTGTAAGCAGGGTTCCACCGTAGTTACTTGAAGACAAAGTCTTTGAGGAAAGCAGGGCCCTCTTTGTTCCAAGGGTCAAGTTTCTTAAGACTCAATAGCTATTTAAATGACTGACACTTTCGTATACAGTCAACTTAGTCAATTGTCCAGCTGTAAAACTCCACTGATCAGGTGGGCACAGGCGGGCAGCGCAGTCTGTAAAGTTCTTTTCTTTTAAAGGACTTTATTAAATATTCTTCATACGGCTCAATCTCCTTCTCCCAGTTTAACTCTTCTGTTGCCGGCAAAGACTTGGTTGGTTTCTGGTTCCGGTTCTGGCAACAGAGCTACAGGTTGAGCTGTGGCAGCGAGTTTCTGGTTCAGGTGAGAGAGAGAGAGAGAGAGAAAAAAAGGCTGTGCGCTGTTCCTTATAGTCTGTCAGATCAATAGGTGATTGGTTCTTGAGTTCTTGAGATTGGATTTCGGTTTCAGCCCCCAGTGTCCTATTGGAGGGGGGCTTGATTTATGACTGATGTCAATCCATGCCATCTTTTGGAAATGCCGGTTGGCCCGGGTTCGTAGCTCTATGTCGGGATTTCGGCTCTCGTCCACTTCAAAGAGTTTTTATTACCTACAGGCCCCTTTCTCCAGACATCTCATAGCAGGATTCCAACCTATTTGGCCTCTTCTCGGTACCATCCTCCCCAAAACTGTCACTTTGATGCAAACCAGTTCCAAGCTGATGAGCTAAGGAAATCTGATAACTTTGGGGGGGGAGAGGTCTTCTTTAGATCAGTGCTTCAGCTCAGAGCCCAAATGCTCTTATCAAAATACACCCAACATAACGCTACACATGATTTGATTTAATACTAATTTTAGGATGCTAACAATATACTGCCTATGCTATAGCTGTAACCCAAAATTCATTACTGCATCTCACGGTTTCATACTTACGAATATCAATATTAATGAAATGCTTAATTAGTCCCACCCAGTCAGTGATTTGTGTGCACTCATTCTTATCGCTGTCCATTGCGGGCCCTGTGTGCGAATATTTTGTCGCCCCATCCCCTCATATATAATCTACCCGCATGTTGATTGACCAGTGGCACTGAGAGATTGATATTACAATATAAGACACAATCATCGGTATTAACAGCCTGAAGAGCGTGGCTTCACAGAAAGGTCAGGCTGGAAGGCTCTCCTACTCTAGAAATGCAGAAACACTGACTTTTACAATAAAACACTTTCATATTGTAACGCATCTTATTTGCACAGGGGCAGATATGCATGGTGGCAGCGGCTTCCCGTGGCAGAGGACTGGGTGCACAGGACAGGGGAAGATAGAGTGATGTGCGCAGTCGTGTCCAGTAGAGGCCTGGCTTTGTGTCTGGATGTGATGGCTGCTCACAGGGAGAGATGGCACAGTATGAGGCGCCGTTAGTAACATAATTCACCCCATGGTACAATACAATACATACTGAGATGCATACAGTGAGATTTCACACCCTTTTACACTGAGGTTTGACCGTGAGATCGGTCATCAGTGATGTGTCCATTCAGGTCCATTAGCTCACATGAGCCATTTTTAAGATATAGCGTGAGGTGTATTAGCCAGGGCAGGGGTTTATTTCTTTAAACATCCATTCTCGTCTGGCAATACCTCCAATTAGAATTAGCTGTCTGAATAAAACAGCTGTCTCCCGCAATGAGTGTATGGATAATTACGATAATGTAACGTTATATTTGTATTGCTGTAGTCCAATACAATATCATGTTGTTTATTGATCACCCCTATGTCCCTTTGCCTGAGCTCTAACCATGACTTCACATCTTGTCTGCAACGATTAGCTCACAAGGATGTAAGACCTGTATTAAGTGTATTTTTTCTTATGCACTTATGGCATTTTGAACTTGTAATTTGTACTATGTTTTGATCTGTAATTGTATACTGTATTGCACTTTTATAATGCTCTTATGATTTGTAAGTTGCCCTGGATAAGGATGTCTGCTAATAAATAAATAACAGTAATATATAATAATGAAATAATTTTCCACTAGAACCCCCGAGATTTCTGGCTAAATACAGCTGTCACACCCGCAACATATGCGGCTCAATCCTTCATAAAACACCTTTGAAACTAATTTTTTTTTAAGTTGGATAAAAATAATGTAACACTTCATGAGTTTTCGATGTATTATTTTATTTGTAGCATTAGAAAATGTCACCTGTAAATGTACAGATTGGTTATGTTAATGCATGTTAAGCAATATTAAACAGTTAGGTGAGGTGGTGAGGTCACTGTAATGCTGTGCAGGGGGTCCGGGTTTGAGTCCCTGCCCTGGCCAGAGAGATTTCAAAGTGTGACAATATTGCTTTTAATTTTCATGAGATTATTGGTTCTTTTGTATTGGAGCTGCGACGCTCAATGCACATACCACATCTCTCCACCATGGCTTGTATCTGCGTGTGCCAGGCCACAATAATGTATCTAGCTCTGTTTGCTCTTTTTGTATCCTATATGGCCTGTGTGCAGGGATGGGCAGTATTTATGATACATGTATTTAAAATATGTATTTCAAATACAAAATAGGATTTTGTAATTTGTATTTGATAGGGTTGATGGAAATGGCTTCATATTTTGTATCAAAATACTTTAGTATTTTGTAGTTTAAAAATACTGTAAAATACTTTGTGAGAAGTCTACATGATGACATAATAAAAATGCTGCCTCTGATTGGTGCCTACTCAGTAATTTGCACAGACTTGTTGAGATCAGAACAGAAAATTGATCCATACCCGTAGAAGAAGGTCAAGGTGAGAAACGTGTAGGTTGCCAGCTTCCATCGATTTTTAGCATAAATTGCTAAAATTTTTAACAGTTCATGTTAAGTTTTGGTGTTCGTTTTAGTAGCCTAGGCTAAATCGTTTACCAATTTACGTAATGTTCTAGCTAACTATTTGACCCAAGTAGCAGCCCTCACAGTTAACGTTAGCTTGCTACTTTCAGCCTATGTTAAGTTTTCGTTGGTTGTGGACGAAAAAAATAAAAGCGTTTCAGTGTTGTACAATATTAGATTATAATGCCACGATATGGTGTAACTTGTTAAATGCACACACGTGTGCCTTATTGTCATAAACAACGTTGTGCTGTAACGCCATTAAAGAGCAGGTTGTCAACCCATCCACCACTCCTTGGCAAGCTCTGTTGCTACTTTCTGATTACGTTTCTGGCTACATTTAAAATCGAAACATATTGATCATTTAATAATTGTTGACAAAGTGCTAAAATGTTTGTTTTCAACCTCCAAATAGGTGTCCAATGATTGATAAATAAATAATTGATTGCTAAATGATTGTACCCTAATTGAAGTAGCTGTTTAGTAGGATCATGATTTTGCATACCATTGCATGAATGACTGCCTGACACATTATTTATTATATTTATGATTAACAATCAAATGATACATTACTTAGAAACTAGTTGCTATGAATAAAGGTGCCATCAGTTGTCTTCTTATGAATAACTTGTTTGTCATTGAGTCAGTGTTGCTGATGAAAAGTAGGCCCTTCATTACCAAACACCAAGTAACTAAATTAGGATACAATTACGAGTCATTAGCAAACTGTCACTCCTCTCTGGCTGTTTCCCTCTGCATTTAAACAAGCTGCTGTCATCCCACTCCTCAAGAAACCAACCCTTGACCCTACCTCTCCTCAGAACTAGCGTCCTGTCTCCCTACTCCCCTTCCTCTCAAAGACTCTCGAGCGGGCGGTCCACCGTTAGCTCTCTGCCTTTCTGTCCCATCACTCACTCCTGGATCCTCTGCAGTCTGGCTTCCACACAGCTCACTCCACTGAGACGGCTCTCCTGGCGGTCACTGACTCCCTCAGCTGTGCTCGGGCGCCTCCCTCTCCTCAGTCCTCAGCCTCCTTGATCTCTCTGCAGCATTTGACACCGTCAATCACTCCATCCTCCTCTCCTGCCTCGCTGACCTTGGAATCTCTGGAACTGCTCTCACCTGGTTCTCCTCCTACCTCAACGACTGGACCTACCAAGTGACATGGCGAGGTTCCTCATCCACCCCCCAACCTCTCCTCACAGGTGTACCACAAGGCTTCGTCCTGGGCCTCCTCCTGTATTGTAAAACATTTGTAGAGAATGTGAATTGGATTTAAATATTTGTTGTCAGTGTTTAATTTTTAAAACCCATGGTTTTGATGATAAGTTGTTGGTATATATTTTTTTGCCAGTATTTAAGATTTATTTTGTATGTTTTCAGGTTAATGTTGGGACCATGATTGAGTGTGTTGGCATTTTGAAAAAGGAGAGATGAAAAACCCTGCCTCTTTGTATTTCTCCTGAAGCTTCTGAAGGAAAATAAAAGATTCTGAAGGGATCACATACAAGTTTTATTTGTTATACTGCAATGCAAAAAACATGAGTAAGTACAGTACAAAGTACAATAAAAGCATCCTTATTATTGAAAGTACACTAAAAGCAAGCATTAACATTTTTCACTGGTCAATGAAAAATACATGTTCACATTAAAGACCAAATGGCAATACCATGTAAAAAGATTTATGCATCTCAGTTTTCCATTTTTGTTATTATACTGGGTTTTGGCAGTGAGGTGGAAAAGGTAATTGATTCAAGGGAATCAGTATACACAACAGAAGAACAATACATATACAGGAGGTAGTTGGACAGGTAAATTAAGCAGATGCAAATTATGTGCATGTCATACTTTACATTTAGTTACATTTCATTAATACTGATGTACTACAAAGTTGTCACATTTACAGGTGAGTTTGATTGAATCAATGGCAATTGGTAGAAGTTTGATTAAGTCTCACCTTAAGTTACAGATTTGGGCTGGGACCTAATAAAATCTCATGGCACCTGTCCATCACACTTTACAAAATGGAATGTTATTGCCTTTTGTTTTTGTAAGCATCTAATTTCTCCTACTCATATAAACAGGGATAATATTGTTTTGTAAAGTGTGATTGGCATGTCCCATGAGATTTTAACACCACCCTATCAAATGTTTAAAACAGTAATTAAATGCATTTGAAACAAATATATAGGCCAATACATTTTACAAGTAGCTTTAACAAATGCAAACAGCGATTGCTAATGTCGATTACAGCATGCAAAGTGCAAATGCTTGTAATTTGTAATTGAAATACAAGTTTGTTTGTTTTTTCTTTCAACCCTTGTCTGTTAGTATGACCCTTACACTAATTAATAGAAACTATAGCTTCTATGTAATCTTTACAAATCAGCTATTTCTTTCAATTTCAAATACAAGTCAAGGGCACATTCACGTGTCAATGGGAAGTTAGGAAGTGTTTTCTTTTTTCTCTTACTGAGTTCAAATAGTTCAGAATGTTTTAATCTCCACAGAAGCAAATCTCTTCACAGTGAGCTGAAAGTTGCTGAAGCTGTTCGTCAGACACTCCACTGCCACAATCCATCAACTGAAACCTAAACAAGATATTACAATTACACTAATGATTCACTGTCCCCGTGCAAAATTGCACTGCTACACAAGATAAATTGAATTAATGTTCAAATATAAGTTAAAACAAAATAAGTAACAATTAATGATGTATTCATTAATATTGAAAAAACTACAAAAGAACATTGGTATGGCAGTTTGTTTTCAGTTGGTTTGTTATAAGAAGCTAATATTAGAAATAGTTTCCCCACTTGTTTAGTCAAGTATTATAAAAAATAAACTTGACCTGTGTGGCAGGTTGAATATCTCATTAGGAATTCCGGATGGACAAGCTGACATTCTCAAAGGTCTAATCCTGTACTGGTCGCAGAGCAGCTTGTATTCATTTAAATCCTTTTGGAGGATGTTAAAAAAAAGCAAAGCACAGAAAACACTCCTGTTCATGGCTGCCATTGAAATAGCCTGCATCCTTCAAGTCTAGGAGCTCCATCCAAAACTGGGTGCTCAAGATATGAAATTTAGTTATTCAACATAACTCACTTGTATGACACATTGTTTTAAACATATTGTGTGAAAGTTATCTGAATGTTAATAAATTATATGCAAAGTTTATTTTAAAAGTAAAAAAACAAGGAAAGGGTAATCTACAGTACCAAAGTGCATATAAATGCATTTATGCATTTTAATAACAATCGTGTGCACGACTACTGCACAATGTAATCATATGTATCTATTCAATATACAACAAAAAGGATACATGTATTGGCTATAACTTTACCGTTGTATTCTAAAATTTGACAGCCAGGATTATATATTTAAACGTGACTTGGAAAGTGGTCAGTGTGCTTTGGATTGTGTGGGACAACAGTTTAATCATAAAATCTTTCTTGAAAATCCGTCCATGCATCCACTTACCCTTAAGGTTTTAATTAGTCATTTCCATCTACGTGACAAACATAATGTGGCCCAATAGCTGATCTACAGAACCATCTCCTCTGCTGACAGATGTTCAGGACGTACTCATTTCAGATACAGCTTCATTTCATCACATCTCCTCACACACAACTGGTGTTTGTGCTGTAACACCTGAAACAGCGCTGTATCCAGACAGCGAGCAGCTCCTCTCCGCTGTGCGCACTGCAGAGCGCACTCAGCTGCCATTGCAATGCTTAGACGGACCGTTTTTAAAATTCTCAGACTCACAGATACTCCGAAGAAGCAAGTGTAATGATTAATATTAACTGAAATGATCTCTTAAATTTAGTATTAAAATACTGGCAAATTAGATTAGGTCAGCAAAATGAACTAGGTCAACAAGATACAAGTTTAGCGATTGTTTGTGTTTTTCCTGTATCTAAGTTGTGACGTGGACATGTACCGAAGATAACGCATACATCTGTGAATACCTCTGTGACAGGAGCTGCCCCCGCTATGTTGCCCAGCCAAGGGAAAATTTGTATAAACCTGTGACAGACTTGTAAGCTTTCGAGACTGACATTTGGACTGGTGAGCTCGTACTAAATATTTGCTTTACTTCTCAGCGACTTCTCCACTTCATTAAATAAAGGTTCTTCATCCTCCATGATGTGCTTTTAGAAAATCCAACATTACATCATAGGGGTAGCCTTTTCTGAAATACTCCCTTATCATATCCAATTGAGTCAGCCCATCTCCGGTCATACCTAAAATCGTACAAATGAATAATTAACACATACGGTAATGATCACAATTGGTAGAAATGCTATTATCTAAGTTATATCCAAAAAGTATTGGTCACATCCTAAATATGAGCTGGACAGTAAAGCCTGGCCTGCACTGCCCGCTCACTGAGGCACTGCGGGAGACTCCAGAGCCCAGAGATCTGCCTCAGCGGGGCACAGCGATGTCTCAATGCAGGTCATGGTCGAGCTGACCTGGACAAAACATGACCTGCATTGAGAAACGTGACTTAATTTATTCTATGTCCTTGTTTCCAAATAAAAAAATAATGGCACATTAATAAAACACTATTATACACATAGTGTAAATTAAAATACATGACCTATTACTCAGAGGCGATTCTAGGGTATGTGGGGGCCCTAGGCAAAATAATTCCTGACGGTGATGGTATTTTCTCCCGTGAGGGAGGGGTGCTGCGGAGTTTTCTTCCGTGAGAGCTGGGGGGGTGGGGAGGGTGCGGCGGAACTTTTCCCATTTGGGGGCCCGGGGCCCCAGGCAATTGCCTGGGATGCCTACCCCCTTGCGACGCCCCTGCTACTACTGTTCAAAAGCAACCCCTAAAGCTAGAGCTGTAATAAACGCATTTTCTCTCACACTGGGCTGCTGTACAGCGGGGCTCGGCAACCTATGGCACGCGTGGGGTGATCACGGGCCCGCAGCACCAGCGAGAGGAGCCGACTTTCATTTATATAAAATACGCACCGTCACCCCCCCCTCCGTGTCTAAAAGGTTGCCGATCCTGCTGTACAGCATGTGTCAAGTAACATGCTACAATAATAAGCAAATTTAAGATTAAAAACAAACTCCTTACCGACTCCAACCGTTTCTCTTCAGCTTCCTCTTGCTTCACAGTGCCTTCTCATGAGTGATGTCATTTCCATTGTGAAGAATTGTGTGTGTTGTGGATTTTTTTTTTGTGCTCTCAAAATATTTTTTGTGCTCTCAAATAGTTTTTTGTCCTCTCAAAATATTTTTTGTGTCCTCAAATTTTTTTTTGTCCTCTCAAAATGTTTTTTGTGTCCTCAAATTTTTTTTTGTCCGCTCAAAATATTTTTGGTGTTCTCAAATAATTGTTTGTGTTCTCAATTTTTTTTTTGTGTGTTTTGCACTTCAGGGCCACCGTAGGGGATTACAGTACTTAAAATAACCAGACATCTTCCAAAAATACTGGACAGGGGGTCAAAGTACATACACTACATGGCCAAAGGTATGTGGACACCTACTCGTCAAACATCTCATGCCAAAATCATGGGCATTAATATGGAGTTGGACCCCCTTTGATGCAATAACAGCCTCCACTCTTCTGGGAAGGCTTTCCACTAGATGTTGGAACATTGTTGAGGGGATTTCATCCACAAGAGCATTAGTGAGGTCGGGCACTGATGTTGGGCAATCAGCCCTGGCTCACAGTTGGCTTTTCCATTCATCCCAAAGGTGGGATGGGGTTGAGGTCAGGGTTCTGTGCAGGCCAGTCAAGTTCTTCCACACCAATCTCAACAAACTATTTCTGTATGGACCTCACTTTGTGCATGGGTTGTCATGTTGAAACAGGAAAAGGCCTTCCCCAAACTGTTTGCCACAAATTTGGAAGTGCAAAATCATCTAGAATGTAATTGTAGGCTGTAGCATTAAGATTTCCCTTCAGTGGGACTGAGGAGCCGAGTCCTGAGGCCATTATTCCTCTTCCAATCTTTATAGTTGGTCTATGCATTCATACAGGTAGCGTTCTCCTGGCATCCGCCAAACCCAGATTCCTCCATCGGACTGCCAGATGGTGAAGCGTGATTCATCACTCCAGAGATTGCATTTCCACTGCTCCCAGGTCAAATGATGGTGAATTTAACACCACTCCAGCCGACGCTTGGCATTGCGCATGGTGATCTTAGGCTTGTGCACCTGCTCGGCCATGGAAACCAATTTCATGTAGCTCCTGACAAACAGTTATTCTGCTGATGTTGTTTCCAGAGGCAGTTTGGCACTCAGAAGCGATTGTTGCAACCAACGAAAGATTTTTATGGGCTACGTACTTCAGCACTCAACAGTCCCGTTCTGTGAGCATGTGTGGCTGAGCTGTTGTTGCTCGTAGATGTTTCCTCTTAACAATAACAGCACTTACAGCTCACCAGGGCAGCTCTAGCAGGGCAGAAATTTGACAAATTGACTTGTTGGAAAGGTGGCATCCTATGACAGTGCCATGTTGAAAGTCACTGAGCTCTCAGTAAAGCTCATGCTACTGCCAATGCTTGTCTAAGGAGATTGCTGCATTTGCTTGATTTTACACTGGCTCTCAAAAGTATTCACCCCTCTTGGTCTTTTCCACATGTCATTGTGTTACAATATGTCATTGTGTTACATGTCATTGTGTTACAAACAGAAGTATTTACAAGTTGCCAAAAAGAGACACAGGAAAGTACAGGTGAGAGGCAGCCATCTTGTTGTTTGACTAGTTTCAGACCAGTCTTAGCATTGCTCATTTTGTTTTAAGTTTGCCTTAATTGAAGTTAGCATTGTCTGTAGTTTGCCTAAATTGAAGTCAATTCAGTTCAGCTGCTGAGTTGGTGAAAGTAAATGGGTTGTCGAGGACTAGCAGGAATTCTGTTGCAGGAGGAGCCAGGTGTGGCCAGTTAGGTGTGAATTGGGGGTAGGTAGACAAAAGCTACTTAAAGCAAATGTTGAGAAAGAGCTCGTTCACAAAATGTAAGCAGTTGACTTGGCAACAGGAACCAAGAGCCGTAATAATAATTAAAAAAAAAAAAACACAAGAAAACTAACATTTAGAAGCATGTGGCCACTACAGTGTCAGGTTTGCTGAATGATTGCCTTCCTGGATTAACTCATCCAAGAAAGTTTCATTTGTGAATGTTGCTGGCAGGTTGAAATCCTAGAGATCAAAGTTCGTGATCTTGAGGCTCAGCTTGTCGATCTGCGCTGTATTAGGTATATAGAAGAATTGGTCAATCAGCCCATGAGAGAGATGGTGTGCACGCCAAAACCTAGGAGAGTTGAGACCTCAGAGCAGGACAGCGTAGAAAACTGCTAGGTTACACTAGGTCGTAACGGCAGAAAAGGGCGTGCACAACCCCTAGAGACACCCCAAGAGCTTGAATTGCCCAACAGCTCAGAGGGTGATGAGGGGGCAGTTGAGCACCAGAGCACCTTGGTGCCCACTCCCCCCAAAAGAGGGAGGTAGTTACCAAAATGATCCCTGCTAGATAGCATTTCACAGTTTTATCATGCTTCTTGTGTTTTCGATTTTGTTTTCCTCCTTGCTCCCTTTCCCGTAGCCCTTGACTGTGACCCTACATCTTGACAGCACTTAGCTTTTACCGTCCAGGATGTAGGACCTCACTTACTGTACATGTGTAAATTGTAAATTGGAATTTGTAATTTTGAATGGCTATGTTTTAGTTAAATTTTATTTGTAATGATCGATGTAGTTAACTGTATTTTTGCACTTTGTTTTGCACTTATGTTAAAAAAATGTATAATAAATAATAAGAATAATAATAGTTATAGTAGGAGACTCAATTCTTAGAGTCATAGATCACACAGTGTGTTCTAGTGATAAGGAGACCCACATGGTATCTTGCCTGCCTGCTGCTCAGGTTGCAGATCTCCCTAAACTAGTATACGGGCTACTGGTCAAAGCCAGGGGGAATCCACTGGTCATGGTCCACATTGGAACCAATGACATAGGAAAAGGTAGGACAGAGGTTCTGCAAGACAAATTTAAAGAGTTAGGAACAAAACTAAAGAGCAGAACCTCCATGGTAGTTTTCTCCGAAATACTTCCGGTACCACGTGCCAGGCCAGGGAGACGGGCAGAGATTAGAAAGTTTAACGTGGTTGAAATCTTGGTGTAGGGAAGAGGGGTTTAGGTTTATGGAGCATTGGTCTTTCTTCTGGAATAGATGGGACCTGTACAAACCGGACGGTCTACATCTAAATAGAAGGGGGACTAATGCATTGGGAGAGCATATGAGCAGAGAAATTGAGAATCTTTTAAACTAGGGACCAGGGGGGCAGGGAGCTCTGACAATGGGAGATGTTCCACTAAGGAAAGAAAATAAAGAGAATTTGCTAGTAGGAAAGTCCTGAAATGTTTGTACCTCAATGCCAGGAGTATAAGGAACAAGATGTTGAACTTGGAAGCCACAGTGCTGGCATGTGATTATGATGTTGTAGGAGTGACGGAAACATGGCTTACAGAAAATGATGGGGATGAATACAAGTTAGAAGGATACACACAGTTTAGGAGAGACAAAATCGAAAAGAGGGTGGGGTAGCATTATATGTGAAAAATGACATTGAGGCAGAAGAACTCATATTAGATCCTAGTAATGGAACAGAATCTTTGTGGGTGAAACTTTTGGACAAGAGATCTGGAGGATTAGTGGTAGGAGTGTGTTACAGACCACCCAACTCAGATATTCAGCAAGATGTTGCATTGTACAGTGTAATCAGGACTGCATGTATCAAGGATGTGGCTGTTATAATGGGGGATTTCAATTTCCCAAACATAGACTGGGAAAGCCCGGTTGGGACTACAGAAGCAGAAATAGAAATGGTTGAGATGTTAAATTATTGCTTTCTAACTCAAGAATGCATGCATTGACTTGATATTTTCAAATGACCAGGATAGAGTCAGAGGGACACTAGTTTGAGAACCAATGGCAAATTGTGATCACAATATAGTTAGCTTTGAGGCATTCTTTAAAAAAACAAGGTTCAAGTCTAAAACAATGGTCTACAATTTCAGAAAAGCAAACCTTGAAGGTATGAGGCAGCACTTAGAAGAGGTAGACTGGAGCACACTGGATACAGATTCAGTTGAAAATGGATGGTTATATTTTAAGAATATACTACTTGCTCAGGAGCAATCTGTACCAAAACTTAGCAAATTGAGGACCAAAAAACAGTGGTCAAAATGGTTTAATAGAGGTATGCAAAAAAATATAAAGAGGAAGAAAATGTTGTATAGCGCATACAAAAGGGACGGAGATGAAACAAAATACATAGAATATGTTGAGCTGCAAAGAGATCTTAAGAAAGGGATCAGGAAAGCAAAGAGGGAAATAGAAAGAAACATAGCTCTTGGAGCTAAAACTAATGCAAAGAGGAGGAAGTGAAACAGATAAAGGGCAAAAATTGAAGTATCTTGGAAAACGAACAAGATGTGGCAAATGTTCTAAATGAGTATTTCACAGAGGTTTTTACAAAAGAAAAGACAGATAACATGCCACAGGTTATCAGTCCAGTCAAATCCTAGGAGAGATCAGGATAAATGAGGAGGATGTACTAAAGGGACTAGCAGAATTAAAAACAAACAAATCACCTGGGCCAGATGGTATATTTCCAACAGTACTTAAATAAATTAGGGAAATTATTTATAGGCCGCTAACTCAAATATTCCAAATGACACTTAGAACAGGGGATGTACCAATTGACAGGAAGACAGCAAATGTCATACCAATCCACAAGAAAGGGGACAAAACTGAGCCAGGAAATGACAGACAAATCAGTCTCTTTTGCATCACTTGTAAAATGTTAGAAAAAATGATTAGACAGAAAATAGAGGAGCATCTTAATGAAAACCATATTCTTGGAGATAGTCAACATGGGTTTAGATGAGGCAGATCATGTCTTACTAATTTATTAGAATTTTTTGAACATGCAACTGCAGCTGTAGATCACGTGAAAGCATATGATTTGATAAGCTTTTGATAAGG
This sequence comes from Amia ocellicauda, assembly GCF_036373705.1. Taxonomy (NCBI): domain Eukaryota; kingdom Metazoa; phylum Chordata; class Actinopteri; order Amiiformes; family Amiidae; genus Amia; species Amia ocellicauda. The sequence goes on along the minus strand of NC_089858.1, from coordinate 33,552,210 downwards.
TTCCACACCAAAGACTGATCCCCAAATTGGAAGCTGTAGGCATTCAGGGTAATGTAAGTAGATGTATTATGAACTGGTTGATGTATAGGAAACAGAGGGTGTCGATTAGAGGAGTTGCTTCCTACTGGAGTGAGGTTGTTAGTGGAGTTCCACAGGGATCAGTACTAGGGCCTTTGCTTTTTCTAATCTATATTAATGATCTGGACTCTGGGATAGTTAGCAAACTTGTCAAATTTGCAGATGATACTAAAATAGGTGGCTCAGCGGATACAATCTCGGCAGCACAGGCTATTCAAAGGGACTTAGATAACATTCAGTTGTGGGCCGACACCTGGCAGATGAAATTCAATGTGGACAAGTGCAAGGTATTACATGCAGGTAACAAAAATGTTCACTATAATTACACTATGGGAGGAATTGAACTAGATGAAGTATCGCAATGGAAAGACCTAGGAGTCTACATGGACTCCTCACTTTCTCCATCCAAACAATGTGGGGAAGCAATAAAAAAAGGCAAACTGGATGTTAGGGTATATTGTCAAAAGTGTAGAATTTAAAACAAGGGAAGTAATGTTATGACTGTACAATGCACTAGTTAGAGCTCATCTGGATACTGTGTACAGTTCTGGGCTCCACACTTCAAGAAAGATATCGCTGCTCTAGAGGCAGTTCAGAGGAGAGCAACCAGACTTATTCAAGGGAATGTCCTACTGAGAGACTGAGGAACTGAACCTTTTCACCCTGGAACAGAGGAGACTAAGTGGGGACTTGATCCAAGTCTTCAAAATCATAAAAGGCATCGACCACATCAGACCAGAGGAGCTTTTCCAGATCAGCAGGGACACACGCACCCATGGAAATTGGGCTTCAAGGCATTTAAACAGAAAACAGGAGACACTTCTTTACACAGAGAGTAGTCACAATCTGAACAAACTCCCCAACAATGTGGTAGACGCTGAAAATTTGGGAACATTTAAAAATAGGCTGGATAGGATCCTTGGATCACTCAATTATTAATGGACACCAAACGAGCACGATGGGTCAAATGGCCTCCTCTTGTTTGTAAACTTTCTTATGTTCTTATGTTCATGAAATCAGAATGGATTTAATCAGTCAACATGTAATCAACAACGAAAATGTCCATAATGTCAAAGTGAAAAATATGATCTGCATTTTTTTCTAAATTAATTATAAATACAAAACGGAAAATTATTGAATGCATAAGTAATCACCCCTTCAGTCAATATTTGGTAGAGGTAGCTTTGACAGCAATTACATCCATGAGTCTATGTGTATAAGTCTCTTCCAGCTTTGCACATCTGGACACAGCAATGTTTGCCCATTCGTCTTTGCAAAATTGCTCAAGCTCCATCAAGTTGCATGGGGACCTTTGGTGAACAGCAATGTTCAACTCTTTCCACATATTCTCAATTGGATTGAGGCCCTAGCTTTGACTGGGCCACTCCAGGACATTGACCTTATTATTTTTAAGCCACTCCACTGTGGCTTTGGCTGTATGCTTGGGGTCATTGTCCTGCTGGAAGATTAATCTTCTCCCAAGTCCCAGGTCTCTTGCAGACTTCAGCAGGTTTTTTTACAGGATTTCTCTGTACTTTGCTGCATCCATTTTACATAATGCTGCCACCACCATGCTTCAGAGTAGGGATGGTGTTCTCAGGATGATGTGCGGTGTTAGGCTTGCACCAAATGTAGCGCTTAGCGTTGAGGCCAGAAAGCTCTATTTTGGTCTCATCAGACAATAGAATCTTCCTCTACTTGGTCTCAGAGTCTCCCACATGCCAAACACAGTAATTAGAAGGGGTGTCCATATACTGTTGGCCATGTAGTGTACAAATACCGGACAGTCTGCTAAAATACTGGCCGGCTGGCAACCCTAATTGCCACAGACATCTTTACAAGTTTCTATTTTTTCATGTTTGAATGGTTAAACCGATGTTTGTAATGAATATTTTTCATATTTTTCGGGTTTTGTTAAACCGTTATTTACATAAAAGAAGTAAAACTGGAATCATTATTTAAAATGATAGGTTGCGTATGCAACCCCGGTTATCTGAAAAAGGAAGCACTGCCCAAGGGGGAGGGGTTTCTGCACACTTCCATAGGAACCCGATCGAAACGTCACTCTATCGAAGCTATCAGAACAGGTCCCTTCCCACTTCCTGTTCTATAAAACGTGACGTCTGCGCAGGTTCGTCCTCTTTTCGTTCGTTCGTCCAGGACTCCCGCGCAACCTTGCAACCCTTGGGCAGTGCTTCCTTTTTCAGATATATTTCAAGTCGGAAGCACTGCCCAAGGGGGAGGGGTTACTGTATAACAAAACTGTTGCAAGGGAGGAGGCAGCGAGCTGATAAGGGAGCCTGCCCCGAGGTGCACCGCTAGGGGGCCTCGGCAACACAACTCCAGACAGTAACCTTAGGGGCCCCGTAGGTCTGTACCTGAGCCGTCCAGGAGCGAGGACCGTAGTCACGCTCTACCGGGAACTGTCTGCAATCAGCATATACAAAGCGGGGCTACAGAGGTTAACTCTTATGCCCTCCTCTTACAAGAGCAAGGCCGGCTGCTCTACTAGTGCAGCTAGGAGCGAGGCCGTAATCTACTTGCACAATGTCTGGCGCGGGCAATCAAGCACTTGTGCGGCCTCCGTGCTATATCATGGCAGTGGACCCCTAATCCAATAGGAGCGGGGCCACAGACCCAATGAGAAAATACAATATAATACATAGCTGGCTAGTCAACAGAGTAGCCGAGCTGAACAATACAATTTAAACATATCGCGTGACAGCCAGACCTTCATGCTGTCAGCACGCAGCACAAGAGCACAATTTTAGAATGGAGCCACAGTCCTGCTGTTTAACACATAATACATATATACATCACGGGGTGCAGGAGCTGGCTCATGCACCACAAGTGGAACACAGGAGCAGTTGACACCTGGTTGAATAGCGCAGCTAACGCAGGGCAACTACAGCTCTTACCGTGTGAATAAATGAACTATGTACACAGCGGGGCACTGGAAAACTCAAGGTAATCAATTACTCCCGCTCAGGGGCCAGGCCCAGAGCTGGAGGAGGCCCGGATTGGGGTGCCAAAGCGTGCCCTGCACCTGGGACAACAAGTCCGCTCTCACTGGGAGCTGCCAAGGCTCTCCGTGGAGGAGGGCGATCAGGTCCGCGAACCAGAATCTGCGAGGCCACCGTGACAGCAGAACTGTCGCTCGTTCTCTCCTGACCTTCTCCAGGACCACCGGGAGAAGGGGGAACGGTGGAAACGCGTAAAGGAGACAGCGCGGCCACGCCTGAGAGGTCTTGGACGGAGAACCATAGTGGGCAGTGTGTGCACTCTGCCAAGGCAAGATATCCATGTCCGACCTGCCGAACCGGCTCCACAGTTGTTGTAACACAAGCGGGTGGAGGCGCCATTCCGAGACCAGGGGGTCTCCCCGAGAGAGGAGGTCCACCGCCGTGTTGGACAGGCCTGGGAGGTGAACTGCTCTGACAGAGCAGAACCGTGGCTGCGCCCACAGAAGCAGACGGCGTGCTAGACAGTACAGTCTGCGTGGCCGGAGACCTCCTTGCCTGTTGATATAGGCAACCACCGCTGTGTTGTCTGTCCGGACCTGCACATGTCTGTCCCGCAGGACTGGCAGGAAATGAGACAGTCAGGGTGCATCCTGAGAGACCTGAACCACCACTGCAACGGCCTCAACTGGAGGAGGCCAAGGGGGAGGGTCTGTGATGCTGCCGCTAGGAGGCCCAGCAGCCTCTGGCAAAGGGACACCCTGACACGAGCTCTCAGTCGGAAGAGGGAGACGCACGTGTGTATTGAAGCAACTCTCTCTGGCGCTAGCATGACGAGCATGGCAACGGAATCGAGGTGCAGTCTGAGGAACTGTGCCTGCTGAGTTGGCGTCAGGCCGCTCTTCTCTCGATTGACCCAAAGGCCCAATTCGGAGAGGCAGCCTAAAATCAGGTCTGTGTGAATCCGAACCTGATCCCTCGAGTGAGAACAAACCAGCCAGTCATCTAGATAATTGAGGAAGCGGACCCCCTGGCAACGCAAGGGGGCTAACACGACATCCATGCACTTGGAAAAAGTGCATGGTGCTAGCGACAGGCCGAAGGGGAGAACAGAAAACTCAAACGCTCGGCCCTCGAAGGCGAAGCGGAGAAACTTCCTGTGTGCCTGCGCAATGGGGATGTGAAAGTAAGCATCTTTCAGATCCACCATGGTGAACCAGTCGCCGGGCTTGATGGCCTGGGACATGGTGCGCAGGTTGCAGCACCTTGAGGTGGCAGATCCAGGAGAGCGGCGATTTCGATGCGAAGCACCACACACTACAACGGGTCCCTCACTCGCGTCCATACCATGCCCTGGAAGGGGGGTGGACATGTCTGAAATTGCAGGGAGTAGCCAACTGATTTAATTTGGAGCTAGAATGCCTCAGGGGCGGGCTCGGGTGGTAGAGGAGGTGGGGTCGGGCCGGGTCCCCTCCTACCACAAGCTGCCATGGCAGCGAGCCTTGGGGGGGCGCCTGCCTGCCAGTGAGGCGCTAGCGGAGATCGGCAGGTGGGCAGGGCTGTGACCTGGGCTGTGGCCTGGGAGCCGCGTTTTATAGAACAGGAAGTGGGAAGGGACCTGTTCTGAGTGACGTGCACAGGGGCCAATGGCAGCTTTGATAGAGTGACGTTTCTATTGGGTTCCTAAGGAAGTGCGCAGAAACCCCTCCCCCTTGGGCAGTGCTTCCGACTTGAAAGATAACGTTTGCATCCTAGTTTGCACTGTTTTTTGTGGCTCCGGAGCTGGAGATGGTTAAAAGCAGCCAACACTGGAGCAGCAGTGTGGAGCTGCACCGGAGCCGCTCCAGAGCTGGAGCTGGGGCTGCTGGAGCTGGCCTGTAGTTGGAGCAGGGGGCCTCCATCCACTCTGGAGCCGGAGCTGAAACCCTGGAGCCACTCCGGAGCCAGCAAACCTGGAGCACTGCCAACCCTACATCACGCTGACACACACCTGTAGATTCTTCCTGAACAACATATGTCAAATCTGTCCCTTCCTCACCAACTACTCGACTCATGCTCATTCAGTCCCTGGTCCTCTCCCACCTGGCCTGCGACTGCGACCCGCCGCTCCAGCTCATCCAGAACTCTGCGGCTCATCTGGTATTCTCTCTGCCCCGATTCGCACACGCTACTCCACTGCCTCCCGATACCGGCACGCATTCAGTTCAAGACATTGACCCTCACCTACCACTGTCTTGACCACACTGCACCAAGTTACCGTAAGACCATCCTTTCCCCATACATACCCTGCAGACCACTGCAGTCTTCCGGTGCCAGAAAACTAACTCTGCCTCCTCTACACTCCCATTCCTCGAGAGCCACTCCTTCTCATCCCTGGCCCCTAAGTGGTAGAATGACCTTCCCACAAAAATCAAGACAGCAGAGTCCTTGACCTCCTTCCAGCGCTTACACAAGACACATTTTCAGACCGTACTTGTAATATTAGTCCTTTTACTCTCCTGTAAGATAGCACTTCACATCTTACCATGCACCTTGCATTACGAATACTTGGATTATTGATTTTCCCCTTGTTCCCTTTCCCATAGCCCTGGACTGTGACCTGACGTCTTGACAGCATTTAGCCTTGACTTTCCAGGATGTATGACCTCACTTACTGTACTTGCCTGTGTAAATTGGAAAATGTATTATACTTTGAATTGCATTATATAATGTAAATTTGAATTTGTAATGTTTGATGCCTTGTACTGCACTGTATTCTTGCACTTTGTATTGCACTTATATTTTGTAAGTCACCCTACATAAGGGTGTCGGTCAAGAAATAATAACTGGACAATCATTTGCAAGTTTTTTTTTTTTTTTCCTCCATTTAAATCATTCTTCCCATGGACTGTTGAATGATAGTGTCCATTAGCCAGGCAGGTCAGCATTTGGTGCAGGAAGTAGAGGTCTGCACAGTACTTTTTTCCCCCCCATCCCACTCCCACCTACAAATTTAGAACATCTGCACTCATGCTTGCATGCAGCACAGTGCTCAGAGCAGGCTGTGTAGGGGGTTGATAAGCATGAGTAAAGCGCAGATCTGTGGTTGTCAAAGGATATCGGGAGCGGCTATTGTCAGACTGCCCGCTCCTGTCCAAAGTACACCACAGTTACCGACCAATACCGTCTTCAATTCGGAGATGTAATCCCACGCTGCAAGAAATCTGAACGGGTCCCGGGGAGAGCCGTGGGAATGCAGACCTCTAGCAGGAAGGCCATAGTGCCCAGTATCTCTTCCAGAGGTGGTGGTAGTCCCACCCTCCTGCCCTGGGTTCAACCCACATTCTCCCCACCTGCATGCTTTCACACCCCACAGCAGGACCCAGGCTGGGACTGCAACCCAGGGCCAGCCCTGGACATTCAGCCACCCTAGGCAACAAAAAAAAAAAAAAGCAGCCACCACCTTCCCCCCCCCCCCCCCCCCAGATTCAAATGAGCCTTCCCAACAGGCCGGCACTGACAATGTGCATCTCTCAAACGCCTTCCAAAGGAGAAGCACACAGGTGGTTTAGGTTGTAAAAAGGTTTATTGGTTCCTGCAGGTTCACACGCATCCTGCACAGTTCACTGCCCCCTACAGCGGCCCCTCGCAATCATGAGCTCATCCAGGGCTGCGTCACCACAGGGCTGCTCCCCCAGCACTCCTTCCAGCACCAGCTTAGGGGGGCACAAAGAAAGAGCAGGTCAGTTCAACAGGCTTGCCAAAGGAGGAGTGGAACTGTGACAGGGGGCTGACGCACAGATTTAGAGCAAGAATGCACCCCCCACCCCCCCAACAGATAGAGGAATCCAAGAAGGGTTCAATGCAGTATCCGTACAGTCCATGCCCTCTCACCCACACTAACCTGGAAGCTCCGATCCGGCTCCACAGACAGTGGCACCTGTGCTCTGGCCCACACCCGGGCACTGGAGCCCTGCCTCTCCCACAACCTGTACCGGAGCTCAGGGGTGTCCAAGAACAGCACATACACACTGAGGGAGTCTGTTGGGGGTGGGAAAGAGGAGAGGACATTTGGAAACTACACAACCCACAATACTGCATACAAGAACTGAAGTGTACTTGTAGAGGGAAATGCAGTTCCCAATGAAAAACAAAACCCAGTAGAGAACACTTGGGATTAAAACTTCATTGCAATAATGTACAATAAACATTTAAAAGGACAGGATCTGCCACAGACGGGGGTCCACAGACCAGTGCGAGACCACCCATCCTGAAGTACCTCACAGCTAATCCAGCTACGGCACAGAAATGTGCAGCTCTGACTGGACCGGCCACAGGCTGCGGTTTTAACCCCACTGTAAAAGACTGTAGCCATGTAGGGCGGAGCCCACCAGACTTACCCACTCCCTGGCCCAGCAGGCTGTACCAGAAGCGCAGACACACCGAGCCACTGAGTGGGGGGCTCAACAGCACTGCCCGGTCACCCGTCTTCCTGGGGGAGATCGCTTCAATGTACAGGTACTGTCCTGAGAGAGGGGGTGGAGAGAGGTACAGTGAGGAGAACGTTTACCCCCACCCCAAGTTCTGAGGGAGACAACCGTGCTCACCAGCACAGCCTGCTCCATGCACCTGCAGGGTTTGAGACAGGACCCAGAGCAGGGATGGAAACCCGACCCCCTCAACTCCCAAGGGCAGTCCCGTACCTCCCAGGTTTCTGCAGCCAGCCCGGCTCTCGTGCACCCCTGCCGTCAGCTCCCTTTCCCGGTGCAGGCGCCAGTCAAAGTCATCACCCTGGAACTGGGTCCAGCCGCATAGCGAGGACTCAAAGCTGCAGTACAGCAGCACAGAGCCAGGGGGAGCCGAGGTGGCATTGCCCAGTCTGGCAGTGGTTGGCAGGAGGGTGGCAAGGTTGGCAGTGATTGAAGCAGTTCCGTTTTCTGTGGCAGGCAAGTTACCCCCATTGGTAGAACTAGAAGCAGTAGTGGTACTAAAGTTACCCCCATTGGCAGTCATAGAAGGGGTAGTGATGGCAGTCTTAGAGGTGGATCTATACACACTGGCACATGGCTGGCCCCACACCTCCAGATCATCCAGCACAGCATCATTACAACCATTGCCAATAGTACCTATAAACACCAACTGGAGAGAGAGAAGTTGGAGGCATTTGTTCATTTAAACCCAGACATCCCAAGACAACCCCCACAGCCCAGTACTCTGCTACAGATACTACACAAGCAAGGGGTCAGTGGGACACTACCCCCCCCCACCCACCCACCCCCATGGGTCTGTTGGCCAACAGCCTTTCAAGATTGACACCAACTCTGATGCCCAAGACCACCACAAACCATAGCAATGCACCAAGACTAGTAGGCTGGACAGAGCTAGAGATTCCTGCGGATACACCGGTAGATAATGGGGAGTAGTGCAGAGTCAGGAGTCAGGGTGATGTACAGCTAGCTCACTGCACATCCAAAATCGAGTCACTTTGGATCAACAGACCAGACAAAAGCAGTGGAAGAGCTGGGCAGGCAGACAGCCCCTCACTCACCCGGTATTTCTGTGCCCCGGTGACTGCCAGATCCAGAGTCTCCAGGTACCACTGCCGGGTCTCCTTGCCACCATCAGACCAGACCAGACGCCTGCCCAGAGAGCTCTCCGAGTACACCAGGTACACTGACAGGGAGTCTGAGAGGGAGAGAAGATGGACATCAGGGTTCCAGTTAGATCATAGAGTACCTCCAGTAGGGAATTAAAGGCAGGAGGCACATGAGAACCAGAGTCAAAAGCTTGCGGTCCTCTATTGTAATGCAACTTATTAGTCAACAGGTAAGGGTTTGGATACCATGTGTACCTGGAGCAAGGCATCTGCCCCACCCTCCCTCAGCTCACTCACCCACTCCAGCCCCGAACACACTGTACCAGAAGGACAGGCAGGCCGCACCAGTCAGCTCCCAGCTGCGCAGCTCTGCAGTGTAGCCCTGGCTGTGCTGGTATGAGGACTGCATGTACAGGTACTGCCCTGCGAGTGACAGGGACCATGAGAACTGGAAGAAGGCCCCAGGACAATGGTTTACATGGGGGCAGGGCAGAAAACGTTTCCATCAAAAACTTTGGGCCATACCTGCTTTGTTGCGGCAGCCATCCTCCCCGCTGACTGCCACACCTTCAAAGGCACCTGGCCTCTCACGGTGCAGCAGCCAGTGAGAGTGGCCCGTCCCCGACTGAGTCCAGGCACACAGGTCCATCTCAAAGTTACAGAAGAGGCTGTTCAAGGAGGCCAGCTGGAGATGGTCATGGGCATGTCCATGGTGGGCACCGTGTCTATGGTGGCCACTCATCAGGGCAGACGTGGAGTGCTTGGTGACACCCACAGTGGACTGGGGCAGCACAGCAGTGGTGTGGGGCTCAGAAGCAGTGGACTGCAGCTCAGTCGGATTCAGGGCTCTCACAGGCCCTAGAGACTCCGTCACAGAGGGGCTATCTGTGGCCGCCATGCCCGAGACATGACCCCCAGCATCCTGACCCATGCCGGAGCCGTGACCCATGCCATGACCCCCAGCATCCGGATTCCCGCCATGACCGTCAGTGTCCTGACCCATGCCAGAGCCATGACTCATGCCATGCTCCCCAGTGCCAGGCTGCCTGCTCAGCTGGGAGAGTAGGTCGTCTGTGGGAGTGGAGGAGAGAGAGGATTACAGACTTGAGCAGAGCAGAGCCCACCCGCTCCCAGTCTCTACAGCACAAACTGCAGGAGGACCACTAGTGCAAGCAGCTCAGCAACTGGCTTGGATTACAAAGGCAGAACATAGCACCATTTAGATGACCCAGTAGAACATCCCCTACACTCACTTAACAGGGCATCGTGGATGGCATCAATGGCCTCCAGGGCAGCATGCAGGTCCTCAGTAGTGCTACGTCGCTGCAGCGGTGCCAGGGCTGGGGAAGGCAGCATGCACACAGGAAGGGGGTTAGGTTAGAGTAGAATGAAGTGGGAAAGGATAAAGAAATCCACACTTACCCCCTCCATTGAGCTGGGCCCTACGGGAGCCTCCATTCACAGGCAGGGCAGTCACTGTGGGGGGAGGAGAATTTGCGTGGGTACAACTTTTCAGAGGGGGGAGGAAACACTGAAGGACCAGAGAGGCAGCATGGAGCCACCACAGCCCTGCAATTTCTGCAGTCAGGTTAATGCAGGAGAGGAGTCGAGTAAAGCAGCTCAGGAGTGCCCCAACAATGCCAGGTGTGCATTGTGGCAAACCTTTTTTGGCTGGAGTGCCCAAAGTCTAGATTGTATACTTTGCCAAGTGCCAAAGGGTGCCAATGATAAATTAGGGATATAAAAGTTTATACAGGGGCTAAAGGGCTTTTTTTTTTTTTTTTTTAATTTTTAGTCAGTCATTTTGTTATGAAGTGAAGCAAACATGCATCCACTACGAACCCCACCACCCCCCCACCACCTTGAACCATTTAAATGTTGCAGTATTTCTACAGTGCAGTAAAATCCACAAAATCACATTTAATCACGCATTAAGTTTCAGGATTATAATGCTAAAGTACATTTTAAAACACCATTACAGTCACAATTTAACCCCAAAACAAATTCCCACAGATTTCCCACATTGCCCTATGCAGCCAAATGATCAGACGTCTACTTCTTGCATTAGTAACCCTTCCATATTACTGCGTTGTTTGCACTTGCACTGAATCACCACCAATGCACCTTCGTTTCCCCCCCCCCTTCCCCAACACATTTACCAAATATTACAGCGTTTACATTTTGAAAAATAACTGGTAGATTAACATTGTGTGGCATTTATGTTTCAAGAAAAATAATGCAGTCATCCATCTACCGTGATTAGGAGTGTGCACAGATATACTCTACAATCAAAGGCATCATTTGAGAATTTACATCGATTTTGCTTTATAAACTTCATGAAGTTTTTAAAATTGTCGAGGTGTTAAATGAATGATTGTAGCCATTTGATACAGGATCTGCGTAGCTCCACCAATGGGAGAGGAGGACGCTGCAATTCTACGCATAACAGTGACAATCTGCGAACAAGAACCCGACCTAAAACATTAATATTCAGAAAATAACGTTAGCGATGCTCAATTACTTGTGGGCGCTCACTTGGCGTGCCCACCTATACGGCACGGTGCCACAGCTTCGCCATCCCTGGACTAGACGGTCACAATCACCCAGCCGGACAGGTCACAGAGCCGATCCACCGGGCCGCTAACACGCACTCACCGCTCTGGAGCCACAGCGCCGCCAACACAACGCGCAGCAGGAGCTCCGCCGCCCCCATTGCGCGCCGCGACTCGGGAGGAAAGACGGACAAAGAAGCGGCTTTTCGTGCGAGCGAATAAAACAGCGTTTCTGTCACCCAGGGCCGCTCGATCGTCCTTCTCCAACCCAACCCAGAAACATCTAGAGCGCCTTCCCACCGGCTGTTTTATACAACACAGCCCGCCCGCACCTGAGGTAATTAACCCGTTAATTAGTTAATTGGCTTGCCTACTGATCCTGATGTCCCGCTGCATTGTTTTCTTTCTTAGCTCGTATTGAATGATTGTATGACTTTTTTTCTCAATTTCTTCTTTGTTAATTTATTCAGAACCTGCAAAGGAGAACACGTAGCTTCACACACTGGGAATATTAAAACATCCAGAATCATTATATTTATTAGTAGTAGTACTAGTACTAGATCTATACGCCAACGTTGTTTCAAAACCACTGTTAATCATTGGACGTGCATCACTGAGGTCCGGTTGCTTTGAAACCACTTACGTACTGATTACGAGGAAGAAAGCTCCACAACATTTTGAACATTATTTTTAAAATACATGCATAAAGGCATAAACACGGTTAAAACATAGGCTACACAAACAATACACGACCTGAGCTCAACAGCATGTATGGCGTGTCATTTTAACGAGGCAACAGATGTTTATTTCAATATCTAAACACAGCCGGCGGAACAAGAAATCATATCTTAGAAGAGATGAATACTGCGAGACAATTACACAAAAATATCATAGAGAAATATGTTTAATAAAGATCAGAAATGGAGAAAACAATTCAAGCTTAACTTGTTCATTGACTTCCTGGCTGTCCTATAGACTTGTTCTTATGCTGCCCGTATTTGCATATTATTTTTATCCCCATTGTTATTAATAATTATAGTACAAATTTGACAAGGTAAATTCAGTCGTATATAAAAAGTGTGTTAATCGGGTTGTATAATACTTATATACGAGTGAAATAAGCTTTTCAAAAATAGCACGGATTTGATTGATACAGAAATGGTATTGGCTATTTCTGACACGTTTCGATTCTGGACGCCGTTTTCTAACTTTGTCGCTGGTGTTTTCTCAGAGATGCGCCAGCCTTGTTGCGGGTTCAGCACAGCACAGCACCTCTCAGCTGTGCGACTCACTGGCTTGAGTAGTGCAGTTGTACAGGGGTGTAAAGTAACGAAGTAGAAATACTTCGTTCCTGTACTTAAGTACGTTTTTCGAGTATTTGTACTTTACTTAAGTATGTATTATTTGTGGCTACTTTTACTTTTACTCTACTACATTTATGAACAAAATAATGTACCTTTTACTCCACTACATTTCCCACAGACGACTCCCTTACTGTCACCCACTTCCAGTTAACATTAATATGAATATTAAACCGGCTAGATGCGTCATTCTGCAATTCCACAGCACCATGCATACGTCAGTCACACATTTTACCATTTGGGAAAAAAAAACGTATTTTGATTGGCCTTCACAGAGTAGAAAGGTTTAGGTTTGCTCTCAAAGTAATATGCCCACAACGAAAAGAAAAGGTTCACCGCGCAGCTGCTAGCGTTAATAATGGGTGTGCAAAGTGAATAGTGTAGCAGTGCGCACAACTGCGAGGAAAAACTGCGACGTGCCGGTGAGTGTGCCGAGTTGTGGGGGAAACAAGGACCCGGACACCCGCTCCGCACAGCACAGAGAGGCGAGGACTGATCTGACAGCGCGTATGGCAAGCCGTTGTGACATTTAATCCATAAGTGCTGATATCAAGAATACAATTGCTGATATCAGCAATTCATGGTACGCCCTTGTGACATTTAATCCTTATCCGGATGTTAATTAGTATGCATTTTTGATATCATGAATACAATTACTGATATCAAGAATTAACTGCCAATTGTTAATTGTCCCGGCATCTTTTCATTGGTTGACAGGAACAACAAGTGAGGCTGTTAGTCTGAGCAGACAGAACGAATGTGTATGCGCTTGAGCATTTAGGCCTATATTATTTTATTTATTTTTTCATTCTTTGAATTAGTTAATTCTATTATTTTGAATCTTTTGATTATTCATATCTTAATTTTTATATATTTTTATAAATATATTCAGCTCTTCTGATATGCGAGCCGGCTCCCAGCGTTCACCTACAAGAGGCGGCTTTTAGAGCTGACTCGTTCGTGAACGACCCATCACTAGTCCAGGACCAAGCTGCCCCCGGAGGAGGACCCATCTCCCGGGCTCTGCAGCGTCGCCGCCAGCTCACCGGCCCCGATCTGCAGCATGTCGGTTATCCCCATGGCTTAGAGACTGTTTTACTTGTGTTACTGTGAGCCACGTTATATTTTATTTGTTCCCTTGTTTGTGGGTCAGGATAGGGCATCATCAGGTAACGCAGACACGGGTAGCCTCTGTCCCCAAGCAGCAGGGCATCAAAACACCCTTTAAACGATAGAAAGAAATTGTCACAATACAGTGTGATGTGTGAAATGTAGGGTGGTGGTTGTCTTACCTTGTTGTCAAATCTCTGACCAAGAGTGGATTCCCGAAAAATGCGTGAATCATGCACTGGCCCAGACCACCAATAAATGGTGATCACATGTCATCTGACAAAGGATTGCAGGCCATTTTAACAAACTACCATTGTAATAAAATCACCACCTAATGTGTCTTTAATTGTCTAGAATATTAGTAGAAGTTTTAAGGACAAAATAATGTAGACTAGCCTACATGTCAGATCAAATACGATATGATCAAATACCTGAACATTGATGCTGTGAAATGACTTCCTATTCACATAATCCCCCTCATGTTCTCCCAGGGGTGCTCTAATGGGGATATGCGTACAGTCAATCACACCAATCACCCTCGGGATTCCTATGGAAGAAAATGTGTTGTGTATATAGGCCCAGCCTATGCATATTAAAAATAGACGAAGTTTTTTTATTGCGAATTACCTGCAATCGCATAAAAAGCCTCTATGATTTTTAGCAAGCTTAAATGGCCAGGGAACACAACAAATGCATCCAGCAGTTCAGTGAGAGCAAGTGCCACCTTGCGAACTGCACGGCACACAGTATTCTTGCTCAGAGGTTCAGCATCACCGATGGAATACATGAAGTGTCCGCTGGCAAAATATCACAAAGCAAGGCACACTGTCTGTTCAACACCGAGGGCATCACTCCGGCAAGTGGCACTGGAGACGTCTGGCCCTAGAAGCCGGCAAAGATACTGAATTCCCTCAAATGAGAATCGATATCTTTAGAGAACATCATTGGGTTCAGCTAGAGGAGTTGCACGGTTTCTAAACACCCTCACCCTGCAGAGTGAGCCTCTCACAATCCGTGCGCCAATGTCGATTGGGTCTTCCAAATGTGACGGTATTTTTTCAGACAAGATTGTGTAACCAGGAAGTTACACCCGACCTTGTAAAGTTACTCCTGAAGTTACCTGGATAAGCCAGTTACCTCGCTTCCTAGTACACCCCTCTGGTCAATTTACAGAATATAATCGCAATACAAAGTGCAATAATACAGTGCAGTTCAAGGCGTAATACATTTTACAAATTTCAATTTACACAAGTGTATACGAGATATACAGTAAATAATATCTGAGGTCTTGCATCCTAGATTGTAAAAGCTGATAAGTGCAGACAAGATGTTAGGTCACAGTCAAGGGTTGAGGGAAAGGGAGCATAGGGGAAATCAAAATAAACCACACGAGTACAAGTAAAGCAAAGCAAGAAGTATAACAAAACTTTTATAAGTGCTATCATACAGGAGAGTAAATGACTAAATTACAAGTACTGTCTGAAAAGATGTGATTACAATGAGGAAGAGGGGAGGAAAGAGGAGGAGATTAGATTTGGAGCGGTTGAGCTGGTAGGAGTGCATCCAGGTGGAGATAGCAGTCAAACAGGATGAGATGTGACAAGGAATTAGAGTGTCAGAGGAGTGAAATGACAGGAAGATCTGGGCATCATCTGCGTAGAAATGGTAAGAGAAACCATGGGATGCAATGAGGGGGCCCAGGGAGCGAGTGTAGAGAGAGAACAGGAGGGGGCCCAGGACGGAGCCTTGGGGAACGCCTGTGAGGAGAGGTTGGGGGATGGATGAGGAACCTCACCATGTCACTTGGTAGGACCGGTCACTGAGGTAGGAGGAGAACCAGGTGAGAGCAGTCCCAGAGATTCCAAGGTCAGCGAGGCAGGAGAGGAGGATGGAGTGATTGATGGTGTCAAATGCTGCAGAGAGATCAAGGAGGATGAGGACTGAGGAGAGGGAGGCTGCCAAAGCACAGCCGAGGGAGTCAGTGACAGCCAGGAGAGCCGTCTCAGTGGAGTGAGCTGTGCGTAAGCCGGATTGCAGAGGATCCAGGAGTGAGTGATGGGACAGAAAGGCAGAGAGCTAACGGTGGACAACACGCTTGAGAGGAAGGGGAGTAGAGAGACAGGGTGGTAGTTCTGAAGAGAGGTGGGGTCAAGGGTGGGTTTCTTGAGGAGTGGGATGACAACAGCTTAAATTAGTTCTTTATGCAATTCTAGAATTCTTAAAAGGCTCTGATTTATGAAATTATTAGATTCATTAAGGGTTCAATTAAGTTGATTGAGAACTCAGTTGGAACATAAACCAGCAGGATTGGGGGTCCTCCAGGACCAGGTTTGGGAACCACTGGCAGTCTGTGTGCCCTCTCTCTCTCTGTCTGTGTTCAGTATAGTGTCTTCAGTCTCTCTCTCTCTCTCTCTCCATCTTTGTATGTTTGTGTGTATGTCAGGACGGTGTTGGGGTGAAGATCTCAGAGAAGATCGATGAGTTCCTGACGACAGGGAAGCTGCGCAAACTGGAGAAGGTGAGCGAGGGGTTAATCACCATGGGGCACACCTGGGGACACATCTTGGCCACCGCTTTAACTCGCACCTGTGACACACACACACCTGTATCATGAGCTTCCCTGTCTGAGGACTAACACCCTCTACCTCTTCATCTCTGATAACTTCTCTCTCTCCCCCTCTCTTCTTCCCTTTATCTGTCTTTCCTTTCTGTCCACCTTTCTATGTGCACCAATCTCTCTCTCTCTCTCTCTCTCTCGCTCTCTCTCTCTCTATACATATATATATATATATATAAACAGGAAAATATAGATTTATGGGAAATAAATTAAATCCAAAAAAATTGAATAAATACATAGATTGAACATCATTAAATAACGAAATGAATAAATAAAATGAAAATCATTGAAAATAGTATGATTAGGTACATTTCAATACATAGAAGTAATATATCTCATAGTAAAGAATCGAGGAGAGGTGGGGTCAAGAGTTGGTTTCTTGAGGAGTGGGATGACAGCAGCTTGTTTAAATGCAGAGGGGAAACAGCCAGAGAGGAGGGAGGAGTTGAGGAGGGAGGAGATGAAGGGGAGTAGATCAGGAGAGGTCACTTGTAGGAGGCGAGTGGGGAGATGGTCCAGGGCACACATTGTAGGTTTGTGACGTAGGAGGAGAGAGGAAAGTTCAGAGTCCGAGAGAGGTGAGAATGAAGAAAAGGAAGCTTGATCGGTGGGAGACTTGGGCGGCATGGGAGAGGAGGGGGGACTGTTGAAGAGCTTGCGGATGTCTGCTATCTTGGAGGAGAAGGAGGCAAAATCATCTGCAGTGAGAGATGAGGGAGGAGGAGGGGGAGGGGGGGCAAGGAGGGAGGAGAAGGTGGAGTAGAGTTCGCGGGGGTTGTTGACAGAGGATTCAAAGAGTGATTGAAAGTAAGACTTTTTGGCTGAGGTGAGTGAGGAGGAGAATGTAGACAGTAGAGAGCGGTAGAGTTCAAGGGCAGCTGGGAGTTTGAAATATCTAGCTTAGCTATAAGCACTCACATTGTGTGGAAAAAACGCCCTGATGTCTACCTTATGTCTCTTTGCTGGTTTCATCTTGATGCTTAGAAACAAACTGGCTAGCTAGCTGGCAACCTCGCCACATTCAACATCATTAGCTGGCATAGGCAGTCTCACTACCACTGGCAGTACTGAGGTAAACAGACCGCGGCAGTTTTCTAGCAGCAAGCAGCCTTAGAGCAGTGCCTCCGTTTGAGAGGACCCAAAGCACACTAGAGTAAAATGAATATAAGATGTGAGACACTGCTCTAGCAAAAGGGTCCGGTCAGGTGCGTAGGCTGGCATTCACAACATGAAATCAAAATAAACAAAATGAGTGTTTCAATAACCAGATCAGTTGCAGAGATGCATATGAGTCATAGATATGCTTCAGGGGAAATGAATTATGGCTTGAAGACTTATCAATTGGATTCTACAAAGGCAAAGTAAGGTCATCCCACTTTCTCTCTATGCTTAGCCCACGTTCCACAGTATTACAGTGAGTGCAGGCTAGCTAGACTAGTGGTTCTCAGACTGTGTGCCATCGCACACTGGTGTGCCTTGAGAGCTGGCCAGGTTTGCCTTGGAATTAGTCTTATTTATGATGACTTACATAGCTATAATCATATGGAAACGTGCGCCTCTCTCTCTCTCTCTCGCTGAGTAATGGGAATGGGAGAAGTAATGGGAGAAAAGGAGAAGGAGATGAAGTGGTGATCTGAGATGTCTAGGGGTGTCACGGAGAGCATCAAAGGGGAGAAGCCTCTAGAGCAGATGAGGTCTAGCTGGTGGCCTGCCCTGTGAGTAGGTGGAGACGGGCAGAGAGAGAAGTTAAAAGAGTGAAATAGGGGAAGAAATCCGGCAGAGTGGGAGGGGCTGGAGAGGTGGATGTTGAAGTCTCCCAGGAGGATGGTAAGTGCCCACTGGCGCTTTAATGCACGGGCTTACCTGGGCTGAAGCCCAGGGGCCCAGAAGCTCAAGGGGGCCTCTCATTGGCCAATAAATATATATTTAAATATAACATTCACTGTGTTTTTTTGATTTGCTAGTTTTTCACTTGACATGAAGTTGTGTTGCTGTTGATTGGTCAGAATAATGCAAAGTGGCTGGTTCAGAATGGTTGGTGTTGACGTGAATCACGCAAAATGTCAGAGCAGGGTAGGAAATTTGAGAGCGGCGCTCAAAAAAGAAAGGCTCAAAAACAAAAAGAGGTCCGTGACCAGGAATGATTGAAAAAAAATCCCAAACTAACTGGGTTCTTTAAATCTGTGCCGCCAACTAATCCTACACATGAAACAGCATCGCCCGACTTTTGGCTAGCTAGCGCTAACATTGTTGCCAGCATGGAGAGCAGCTGTCATTCTCATCATCACCTCCAATGCCCTCCTTCTTTAATAAGAAATAATTGGCTGATGTATCACTCTGTTGATCTGGTGGTTTTACTTATTATATTTGGAGTATCGTAGGTTTTGTGCTATTTTTGCTGTGTAATGTGTCACTGCTAATCGGTGGGGGTGCTGAATCCGTGTCTTTTACTAGTGCTTTCAGATAGACAATAGGGGTTTGTTTATGGAAAGAATTCAGAAGTGTTATTTATGGTAACTTTTCATACATCTTTGTACTTGGCTGTGTGTGAGCTACTCTCGCACTCACTTGTTGCATCTCTAGATGAGAAAATAACCGTGACTTACGTGTCCTATATGTGCACATAAGAGGTCGAAAATGTATTTAGCACATGCACATTGTGAATCATTGTATCCATGAAAGGCAGTGAACACTGCATTCTGTTAGGCCGGCAGGCGGTAGACTGATGAGGCCAAACAAGGGGCCTCCAAAAAAATTGTAGCCCAGGGTACCAAGGCAGGATTAACAGATCTAATCTAACTAACAGATTTAATCCTTTATGCACCACTTTTACCACTTCGACTTCCTTCCCATGAACCACCAGTGAAAATAAATCCATGGACACTGTTTTCTTTTCACCTGTATGACATTTCAAGAGAGAATGAGTCTAGATTCTGATATTTGCTGATTACATCAGGCAACACTGATTTCCTCTTCACTCCTATTTGCCCTTAATATGCAGTAATATTGAATCCTCTGAGTTGTGTCAATTTCGTCTCTAAGTTGACTTCTTACGTGCAGAGAATTAAACTGTGTTGCATTATTAAATAAAGAATTAAATATGAAAAAGTGTGTGTCGTGTATTCACCAATTCACCACCAGACGTCATCATCACCTGAATTTGAACCCTGTCCCTCACATTTCCCAGCAACATGTGCATTCACACTATAGTAGCACAATAATTTTCCTTTCACTGCTACATAGATCACTGTATTGCAAGATGTAGTTATGACGCGTGCTCGCAGAATCACGTTGAATAAGCAATTTATTAACAGTCTTCAATCTTCCACATTCATGTAGTCTGATATAGCATCCAATACGCTATTCTAAATTAGTTATTCAACTGACTACGTTAGTGAAATAATTAAACGAACGAACGGTCAAAAAAAGTTTTCTTCCAGCACTACATGGAAAAATAAGAAATAATTACAAAATGAACACAGACATAGTCTCAATTAATTTGGCTCTTACACACACCATCAACCCTCTCCTCCCATTTGTCCAGCATTCCCAGCCTCTGTTATCTGCTTCCCCCTGCCCAGCCTATATATACCCCTTTGTTTCCGCATACACTTCGTGAAGTCTTGTATTCTCTTTGAGCTGCATTACTGAGTGTCTGACCCTTGCCTCCCTGTTTTTTTGGATGTCCTGCCCTACAACTTTTGCCTGTGTTTGTGACCTTGACCACGTTTCCTGGATCCCCTTCTTGACTCTGTTTGCCGGCTCTTGAACCCTTGCCTGTTCCCGATCTTGCCTTTGTCCCTCTGTGCATCCACACTTGGGTTCACTCTCCTAGTCCATGGTCTGGTGTTACAGGAGACTTCACCAAACACATGGACCCAGCGGAGCACATGGATCTCCACGGAGCAGTGTATGCCCAGGATGTCTGGGCACGCAGGATGTCAAGCTCAAGCACATCTTGGACAAGCTATTGCAGTGTCTCCATCCCAGCCATACGTCCTGAGGCAGTGGCTGGGGCAGAGACCAGTCCGGCTCGCAGTTCCAGACAAATATGACTGCTCCCCAGACTGCTGTGAAGGCTTTCTGCGTCAGTGCTCCCTCTAATTTGCCCAGCAGACCACCTTCCTTCCCTCACATAGTGGATTAGAGTGGCTGTCCTGGAGTCCCCACTGCTTCTCTCACTGCCTTTACTTTCCTTTGTAAAAGCCAGACACAATAAGCGGAGAGAGGGAGTCTTGGGTTCTGGCGGTGTCCAGGCTTTATTGGAGTTCCCAATAGTCCAACGGGAGAAACACAAAAAGGGGGAAACGACAAAATCGGCACACAAAACATCCACACAAACAGGGTGCTCCACACAGTCAGAGGTAGGAGCACCAGTCCTCCTTCTCAACGGTTTGCTGCTTCCCTTGGGGAAGGAAAGGGATTAAATAGATGAAGCACAGCTGCGGCTGATTTCACTGAGCTCGCAGGCTGTCTGCGAGGCAGCAGACAACACAGCCTTGCAGTGTCACGCTCACCGAGAGCCCTTTCCTTTCTACTCCCCCGAGAGCCCATACTTCCCGACTCCCTCCTCATCACCCCTGGGATTGCGCCATCAACCTTCGTCCTGGAACATCTCCACCCAGGGGGTGTGTTTATCCTCTAAATCCCAGAGTCACAGACTATGGAGGAATGCATCGCAGAGGCCCTGGAACTTGGCATCATTCAACCCTCTACTTCACGGGCAGTAGCAAGCTTCTTCATAGAAAAGAAGGATGGAGGACTGAGACCCTGCATTGACTATCGGGGCCTCAATGGCATTACTGTGAAGTATCGCTATCCGCTGCCTCTCATCCCAGCTGCCCTGGACCAAGTCCGAGGGGCTCAATTCTTCTTGAGTACATGGTCATACCATTCAGCTTAGTGAACGCTCCTTCCGCAGTTCAGGCATTCGTGAACAAAATCCTGAGAAGCTTCCTGAACCAGTGCACCATCGTCTATATTGACGACATCCTCATTTACTCCCCGACCTTCTTTGAACATGTAGTCCAAGTGCGTCAGGTCCTCCATTGTCTCCTGTAAAATGGGATGTTTAAATCTGTCCTGTGTAGCCACTTAGTCACAGCCTATATACGTAGTTTCTTAAGAACAACGAATGCATTTATATATAAATACAGCTACAACACTCTGGGTTAAATAACTTCTGTATAACAAATTGGTAAGTGTCACTAAATTAATCACACATCAATAGGATTGTGTGCTGCACAGGGATTCCTTTAAAAAAATACCTTGCTCTGACACTGTAATTAATGGATCAGGTAGTGTTTTTATTAATCACAAATGTTTCAAGTTAGTGATGTATTTCTGCAGTTGGTAAAGCGTTAAGACTAGCATTACTGTTGTTAGTAGTAGTATATATATATATATATATATATATATATATATATATATATATAGTTACTGGTAATGAGGGTTTACACTTAAAATATTCACTTCTGCGTTTGATCACAAAAACATGCCTCTGTTTTTAAGGTTTTAATAGTTTTAAGAATGTAAACAGGGGAAAGCTAAAAACCAGGATATTTAAACTATTTTGATAGAATTGTCAAGACATTGGGATTTTTAATTTAAATCCAGTACATATGGTGACCATAGTCTTTCATGTTTGCGTGTATTTTTTCCAAAATAAGTTAATGTGTTTTGTCACGGCACATTATTGCAGTCCTTTCTCCAGCCTGATTTTTGTGATCTTTTCAAACACTTAAATGTCTCGCTGCTCTGAGCAATTGACTCTGTGTATTACTTTCCAACCCTACTTACTCTGCTGTAAGACAGCACTTCACAACATTTTATCATGCTTCTTGCATTACTAATACTTGTATTATTGATTGAATTTCCCCCTTGCTCCCTTTCCCGTAGCCCTTGACTGTGACCCTACATCTTGACAGCACTTAGCTTTTACCGTCCAGGATGTAGGACCTCACTTACTGTACTTACCTGTGTAAATTGGAAGTTGTAAAATGTATTTTACTTTGAATTGCTTTGTATAATGTAAATTTGAATTTGTAATGTTTGATGCTGTGTAATTAACTGTATTCTTGCACTTTGTATTGCGCTTATGTTGTAAGTCACCCTGGATAAGGGCGTCTGCCAAGAAATACAAATAATAATAACTGCTCAAATATAATTCTTGCCAAGGAAAGCACATGCATTCCTTGGGAAAAGTTTTGAACACATCTCTCGCATCAATAACGGCCACCATTATTATAGCCACAAAATGCAGTGGCGTTGCATCTGGCTACGTATGGGACATAACACTACATGCCCCAGACCAGTTTGGGACTCAGCCTGTACGATGTATGAAACCGTGCCCTTTAGTTGGTGCTGAGCATTGTGGTCATTTATGTAAGATAATCATTGTGGTTTTTGTTTGTTTCATCTCTTGCTAGATTGTTCTGAAGCATCAAAACTTTTCCCTTAGTCATTCTCTTCTCCAGGACTAATTAATGGAACTATTGCAATAGTTTGCCTTTGGACAACACTGTCTCATTAGTGTTGAACCTTTATGTGTTCCTGGCTTTCAGATCTGTTTGTTCCCGTACGCAATAGATATCAGAAAAGGCCAATCAGGTTATTACATTTGTACAAACACCCAAATGTTGAAATTGTGTCACAAAACAGCAACACGAACTGTGGGCTGTGTTCCTGAAGGCGTCAGCGCCCATTCGCAATGTCAATGACACTTAAATAGAATAAAAGTGACATGTGAACTGCA
Source organism: Amia ocellicauda (assembly GCF_036373705.1). Lineage (NCBI taxonomy): Eukaryota > Metazoa > Chordata > Actinopteri > Amiiformes > Amiidae > Amia > Amia ocellicauda. The sequence goes on along the minus strand of NC_089858.1, from coordinate 33,529,203 downwards.
TTAGGGCCTCTTCATACAGGTTAATATAAAGAGGTATTGCACGAATAGGTAGATATTCGGTCATTGTACAGTTTAATTAAGCCTTTATTCATGGTAGAAATGTTGAAGGAGAAGTAGTTTTGTGTTAAACCCTTCATGAATACAGCCCAGTATGTGTACTTGAGACCATAGGTGTAGGTTTAGGGGGAGGTCCCACTGTTGAGAGAACATTAAATTGTCCCCTCCAAAAATGTATGCCCGGCTCCACTGGTGTAGGGGACGCATCCCCCCAATTCTGTGACAAAACCTACACCCCCTGCTTGAGACCCTTCAGTAAATTAACCTGCTGAATATACTTTTCATTATTTTTAGCCTACAGAATACACAGAATGCTGATTCCTTACAGGAATATTATTATTATTAATAATAATATTTGCTTTGAACGCTAGACGGACTAAACTTTGCACAGTGATTCTGCAGTGATCTGATACCATCCAAAATGATTGATTTGTTGCCAATTACAAATTAAAATAATGATGTTGACACACAGAGACTGCCAAGCACAGAAACACAGATAAACAGACACACAGACCAGGTGTAGTGGTAGCATAATAGCTGCAACACTTTTGTCCCCTATGACACGCCCCTGTCCCCTACCATTCACGTCCCCTATGACCCACCCCTGTCCCAACAACACACCTGTTGCCTACAACACATCTGTCACCTATGACACGCTATTGCCCTCGATGACATTTCACTGACTGAATGACTGATACAATAACATATTTAAACCTTCATGCACCACTTTTACAAATCTACACACTGTAGTGTCGCCACTTCTGAGGTACATGTACCTGTACAGAGCCCACTCACACAGCAGCACACACACTCTGTTGTCCTACCGCTGCCCTGTCTGTCACACACTGTCACTGATGCACATATCACTGCTCTGACCTGACTGGCGTCTTGACTTTAGTCATGGGAACAACTACAATTGGTCCAGGGGTGATACCCTTGATGTAATTTGCTCCCATATGACATTTTATAGTCATGTATGATACTTTCTGGTCCTGTAGGACCCTTTTTGTTGAGTCTGACATGTCTTGTTCTCGTATGACACTTTTGGGCTGTGCTGTACCACACTGCTTCTGTCTTTTCCTTATTGAGCTCATATTTATATATGTTAAATGTGTAATGTTGTTAAAACAGCTTGAATAATTTTAAGCTAAGTTCTGACAACTCTTATTTTATTTATTGTTTTTTTTTCATTTGAATTTCATCCCATGAACCACCTGTAAAAATAAATCTATGTATGTATTTTCTTTTCACCTGTATGTTGTTTCAAGAGAGAATGAGTCTAGATTCTGATATTTCCTAATTAAATTAGAAAAACTATAATACAGCACTGATTTCCTGTTCACTTCTATGTGCCCTAAATATGCAGTTAATGTTTAATCCACTGAGATGTGTCAATTTCCTCATGGTTAGAAGTTGTCTGTGACTTCAGACATGCAGGCTGTTATTAGCCTGTATTACTGCTCCTCACAGGGAGAATCACTCATGACTCAAGAGACATTCATCTGTTTCCACTTGGTTCAGATTGGGTGAGTTGTTGTTTTTGTTTTGTTTTTGTAGTAAAATATACATGCATGTGGAGTCGTGTCACTCAGATTGTGTTCTGTGTATCCAGGTGACACAATCTCTTATTTCAAACATGTCAGTGTAGCCAATTGTGGAGTAAAATCATCTTTAAAAGCACAATTTCATAAACATTGCAAATACGAATACACTAATTTCATTTTCCATGTTTGTTGATTGTTCTGAAAGAATCATTATCAAGTCTGCAGCTACATCTACAATTACTGATCTGGATGATTTAACTGTTTTGCTTCACATTGTGTTTTATAATGTTGTAATGTTATGAAATAAATAATCATAACACATCACAGTTGCTCCATCGGTTCTAGTAATATATATATATATATATATGCATAATAAAGATGTAATTATGTGCTGGTGTGAGTTTACTATTGATCTCCATACAGAAACTGTCTATAACATCAGATAGAGATAGTATTAAACACACTTACCAGTAGTGTTAGACTTTTTGTAGATCTGGCAATCATTCCACCATCCAGGAGCACAGCAGCCAATAGAAAACACACTGCCTAAACCTCTGCAGAGTCCGAAGAGATTATCATCCTGTGATTTCACACCTTGTTTCCAGGTGGCCGTAATGTTTCCCCTGTGGGTGATCACCATAACTCTCTGCCTCATGCCCCTTCCCTGCATGGACAAGGTGGGGCTCCAGCGCCACGATCTTCTAGGCAGATCTGTCCCAGGGTTCCCTGCCATACAGCAGGCCCTACCCCACAAGCCTGGCTCTCTCACACAGCCCTGGAAGCCCATGCTTCGCCTGCGACGATCGGCTGGAAGGATACGAAGGAGCAAAAACGACAAAGGTTACTTATTCCCCACAACTACCTCCACTACCACAGAGGGCGAGATAACCACTAACCCCACATCCGCCGGACCCATCGTGTACCCCTCCACTGTGCTCCCCACCACGGCTAACGTCGAGATGCCAACAACACCCCCCACTACTGACAGCAAGGGCATTGTCATCACGTTCATTAACGAGACGCTCTGCCCCGGAGAGGGAGATTTCTACGACTGTACGGGCCTGAACGCCACTGACTCAAGAGAGAACCTCTGCTTCTACTTCCTCGAAAGAAAGACACTTAATTGCGAAGATGCCAGACTCGCCAAGGTAAAGCTTCCACGGTCTCAATTCTCTTCAGCTGAAGGGGCTCAAGAACAAATATGCAACTCTTTATGTCTACAACTTGTGTCTTTCTGTATGAGCACCCGAAGAATTGCCGGGGCCACTGTGATGCAACTTTGAAACATCTTTGAAAATGGTCAAAAGGAAGTATAGTGACCTTAATCCATTAAATTAATTAAGTGTAATTAAGCTTATTGATTCATTTTTTGTTAATTTTTACAATGTTTGTATCACACAGCTGCCCAAAGATGTCCCACTGGACGTGCGGATGATGAATTTGAGTGGAAACTACATCCTCAAGATCAACCAGCAGACCTTCTCCAGCTTTCATTCCCTCATGTTCTTGGACCTCAGCTATGGCTGGCTGCATCACGTAGACAGCAACACGTTCACCTACATGAACTCTCTGGAGCACTTGCACCTGCAGCAGCATTGGTCCATCCTGCAGGTGGGCTCCCAAGCCTTCTACCAGCTCCCCAAGCTCCAGTCTCTAAGCATCGGGTCCATCCAGGACCCGGACTTGATCACCGTTTTCTTTGACCTCAAGTACTCCAAGCTGCGCAGGTTGAGATTGCACTTCATAAATTTCTTAAACATCAGGAAGACCACCTTTGAGTACCTTAAGCAATGCCCTCTGACCTTCTTGCATATTTTGTATGGTTCCATCAACCAGATAGAGGCCTTTGCGTTTTCAACGATGGAGGATCTGGAAGAGATTCTCATACAAGACGCCAGAATAACCTCCCTGCACTCCAGTGCATTCATGAATCTGAAGCTCCTGCAGACCCTGACTCTGCAAGGAAGCATCCTGCCTCAGATCCCCCCTGGATTGCTAGACTCCCTCGGCAATCTCCAGCGGCTCAGTCTGAGGGGCAACATGCTGCAGAGCCTCCCAGGAGACATGTTCAAGTACAACAGGAACCTCCAGTACATCGACCTCAGCCTCAACCACCTCCAGACTCTGCCCGAAGGCCTCTTTAACCCCTTCCCAGCCAGCCTCTACGTCAACTTCACATGGAACTTCTTCACCTGTGACTGCAGCCTGACCTGGGCATCCAGCTGGGTCGCCTCCCTGGAGAACCAATCGGTCAGCGAGGGATTCCAGTGCCACAACCCTCTAGACCTGCGCGGGAGGTTGCTGCAGGACTTCCATCCCATTTGCATCCCGTGGTATGTCTGGTATGTGATCGGTGCCCCCCTGGGAAGCTTGGTCTTAGGTGGCATCGTCGCCTTGCTATACAAAAGCCGCTGGAAGATCTATTATCAGTGGTACCTCCTGCTGTCCAAGAAGAGGGGAGTGTGGGAGGACCACCCAAGGTTTGCCTTTGACGCATTCGTGGCCTACAGTGACCGGGACTTCCAGTGGGTTCTGCACGAGCTCATCCCCCACCTGGAGGACACCGCTGGGCTGCCCAGCATCCGGCTGTGTGTGTCAGACCGCGACTGGGACCTGGGCAGCCCCATCCTGGACAACATGGAGAGCAGCGTCCAGTGCAGCCGCAAGACCCTGTGCATCATCACCAGCCACTTCCTGAAGAGCGAGTGGTGCAAGCTGGAGATGAGCCTCGCACACATGCAGCTCTTCTCAGAGAACCGGGACGCGCTCATCTTCGTCTTTCTGGAGAAAATCCCCTCCGAGAGGCTCTCACAGCACCAGCGCCTCCGCAAGGAACTCTGCAAGAAGTCCTGCCTGGACTGGCCTGGAGCAGAGCCAGCTGCCCAGAGGGTATTCTGGGAGAAATTGCGCAGTCTCATCCTGAAACCCCACAGTGAGAACAGCAATGCCTCTCGCTTCTGAAACTCATCCAGATTCCCATGAGAGAACCTGCCAGAACTACACAACAGCTTAAATGATCCTCAAGAGACAGATAAGACAAGGACGAGAAGCACCAAGAATGGCAACAGGGTCTAGACCAGGGGTCAGCAACTCAAATGAATGAAAGAGACCTTTTTTCAGTTCTGGTCAACAATACAATATCTAAGAAGTCAAATGCCCATTTGAATGACAGAATAATAATACAAGAAAGGAGGAGGGAAAATTCACATGTACTGAATTGTAATTGGAGGGTGTTAGCTACAATGTTGAATTGCACCATTTCTAGTATTTTGCTATTTAATACCAGTGCCAAGCAACTTCCCCCTTAGTCATTCTCTTCTCCAGGACTAATTAATGGAACAATTGCAATAGTTTGCCTTTGGACAACACTGTCTCATTAGTGTTGAACCTTTATGTGTACCTGGCTTTCAGATCTGTTTGTTCCCGTACGCAATAGATATCAGAAAAGGCCAATCAGGTTATTACATTTGTACAAACACCCAAATGTTGACATTGTGTCACAAAACAGCAACACGAACTGTGTTCATCATTTAAAACATGGGCTGTGTTCCTGAAGGCGTCAGCACCCATTCGCAATGTCAATGACACTTGTTGAAATAGAATAAAAGTGACATTTGAACTGCATTAGGGCCTGTTCATAGAGGTTAATATAAAGCTGCTGCACATGAACTAGTAATTTTTCAGTCATTGTACAGTTTAATTAAGCTTTTATTAATTCTAGAAATGTTGAAGGAGAAGCAGTTTTGTGTTAAACCCTTCATGAATACAGCCCAGTATGTGTACTTGAGACCATAGGTGTAGGTAAAGGGGGAGGTCTTTAAATTGTCCCCCCCAATAATGTATGCACGGCTCCATAGGTGTATGTCGGGGTTTTCAAACCGGTCCTGGATTACCCCCTGTCCTGCCGGTTTTTGTTCCAACCTAGGTCTTAATTACTTAATTGAATGGTATATTGCTTTGTTAGGTCAATTAAGCAATTAACACCTCAGTTGGAACAAAAACCAGCAGGGCAGGGGGTACTGCAGGACTGGTTTGAAAACCACTGGTGTAGGGGATGCATCCCCCCAATTCTGTGACAAAACCTACACCCCCTGCTTGAGACCCTTCAGTAAATTAACCTGCTGAATATACTTTTCATTATTTTTAGCCTACAGAATACACAGAATGCTGATTCCTTACAGGAATATTATTATTATTAATAATAATATTTGCTTTGAACGCTAGATGGACTAAACTTTGCACAGTGATTCTGCAGTGATCTGATACCATCCAAAATGATTGATTTGTTGCCAATTACAAATTAAAATAATGATGTTGACACACAGAGACTGCCAAGCACAGAAACACAGATAAACAGACACACAGACCAGGTGTAGTGGTAGCATAATAGCTGCAACACTTTTGTCCCCTATGACACGCCCCTGTCCCCTACCATTCACGTCCCCTATGACCCACCCCTGTCCCAACAACACACCTGTTGCCTACAACACATCTGTCACCTATGACACGCTATTGCCCTCGATGACATTTCACTGACTGAATGACTGATACAATAACATATTTAAACCTTCATGCACCACTTTTACAAATCTACACACTGTAGTGTCGCCACTTCTGAGGTACATGTACCTGTACAGAGCCCACTCACACAGCAGCACACACACTCTGTTGTCCTACCGCTGCCCTGTCTGTCACACACTGTCACTGATGCACATATCACTGCTCTGACCTGACTGGCGTCTTGACTTTAGTCAATGTAGAATTGGTCCAGTGGTTAACAACTGACACCTTTGATTCCATTTGCTCTTGTAAGACATTTCATGGTCCTGTATGATACTTTTTGTCATTTCTGACATGTCTTGTTCTCGTATGACAATTTTGGGCTGTCCTGTACCATACTGCTTCTGTCTTTTCCTTATTGAGCTCATATGTATATATTAAATGGAATATGCTGTTAAAAAGGCATTATTAATCTTAAGCAAATTTCTGCCAACTCTTTATTTAAAATGTAATTTTATTTCTACTATTTTCATTTGACTTATTTCCCATGAACCACCTGTAGAAATCACTCCTTGTACTGTTTTATTTTCACCTGTATGACGTTTCCAGAGAGAATGAGTCTTGACTTTGATCTCTGATTGATATTTCCTGTTTAAATAAAAAACTATAAGACAGCACTGATTTCCTGTTCAATCCTATTTGCCCTTAATAGGCAGTTAATGATTAATCCTCTGAGATGTGTCAGTTTCCATGGTTAGAAGTTATTAGCCTGTATTACTTCACGTCCTCGAAGGGAGAATTACAAGTCTCATGAGACAAGAGACCTTCCACCTTCTGCTTCCACTTGGTTCAGATTGGGTGAGTTATTTTTTGTGGTTTTTGTCTTTCAGTCTTACTACTCCGGATAGATTATAGGGTCCCTAGACTGGATTCTATGATCATGATTAACAATAAGCAGCTCCACACACTGATTTTGTTAGTCTCTCTTGGGATCTTAATAATACACTTGCATGCAGCATCGTGTCACTGAGATTGTGTTCTGTCCATCCAGGTGACACATTTCCAACATTCAGTTTAGCCAATTTCTGAATGAGTGAAATCATCATAAAAAGTACAATTTCAACAGCATGGGAGAGCAAATGCAGTACATCCTATTAGTTAAAAACTGAAAATACTAATTCACTAATTGCATTTTCCATGAGTTGATTGTTGGGAAGAAGGACAGGGAGTCAGTATCAAGTCTGTAGCTACATCACCAACTGATCTGGATAATTGAACTGTTTTGCTTCACTTTGTGCATAGTTTTATAATATTTTAAAATAAATAATTATAACTAAGATCTAGTAAAACTGAAACATATATATATATATATATATATATATATATATATATAAAATATGTAATTATGTGCTGGTCTGAGTTCATTATTGATCTCCATTCAGAAGCATTCTATGACATCAGGTGATAGTATTAAACACACTTACCAAGACAAAAGTATGAGGATAGAAAAGAAGTGTAGTGGGAAAATGAACTTTTATTATTTTCTGTATATTATTTACCCCGTGGTAGAGGGCATAGTGCTGTACTGCACTGGAGCCGCTGCGGTGCGGAGCTCGGAGGGGCGCTGGCGGTGCGTGGCACGAATCCCAGGCGGGGAGCTCCGACCCGCATTGGCTACATAGGTATAGGGTAAATTGAACTCCTACAGCTGGATTGAGCTGGATTTGATTGAGAAGGATGTAACTTATTGTCTATCAAAATATACAAAGGGGGTTATTCCAACTCACATCTCTATTTATTTTCTTTAATTCACATGAGAGGAGGGCTCTGAGTTAACTTGTATTTATGGTTTTCTATAATAAACTTGTTAATTCTTTAAATCTGTGTATCCTGGGATTTACTGAAACCACTACATATAATTATATAAATATCTATTACAAGATATGTAATTATGTGTTGGCATGAGTTCATTATTGATCTCCATTCAGAATTTTTTTATGATATCAGGATATAGTATTAAACACAGTGGTCATACTTTAAAATAAGGTACCGTAATTCCTCATGAATTAATATATGAATACCACAGGATAAACACATGGATATGTCTTGAACTTCACCTGAGTTCTTATGTTAATCTCATGTCTAACAGGGTTAGGGTTAGGTTTTAGGGTTCATGTTAGGGTAAGTGCAGGTTCATGTGCTCAACATCAGAACTCAGATGATGTCTCATGGTGCACTGATGTTTAAATTATTATTATTATTATTATTATTATTATTATTATTATTATTATTATTTTATTTTCTTGGCAGACGCTCTTATCCGGGGCGACTTACAACATAATTGCAAAACAAAGTGCAAAAGGTATCAATCATTACAAATTCAATTTACATAAAACATAGCAATTCAAAATATAATACATTTTATAAATTCCAATTTACAATTTACACAGGCAAGTACAGTAAGTGAGGTCCTACATCCTGGATGGTAAAAGCTAAGTGCTGTCAAGATGTAGGGTCACAGTCAAGGGCTACGGGAAACGGAGCAAGGAGGAAAACAATCAAAAATGCAAGAAGCATAATAAAACTCTGTGAAGTGCTATCTAACAGGGATTAAAATTACTAATATTATAAATACTGTCTGTAAAGATGAGTCTTGAGTAAGCGCCGGAATGAGGTCAAGGACTCTGCTGTTTTGACTTCGGTGGGAAGGTCCACCATTTAGGGGCCAGGGATGAGAAGGAGCGGCTCTGGAGGAAGGAGAGTGGAGAGGAGGCAGAGTTAGTCTTCTGCCACTGGAAGACTGCAGTGGTCTGGAGGGGATGTATGGAGAGACGAGGGACTGAAGGTAACTTGGTATAACTTAGCGTGTGCGAAACGGGGCAGAGAGAATACCAGACGAGCCGCAGAGTTCTGGATGAGCTGGAGCAGCGGGTAGTAGTTGCAGGCAGGCCGGACAGGAGGGAGTTGCAGTAGTCCAGGTGGGAGAGGACCAGTGACAGGACGAGCAGCTGAGTCGAGTACTCGGTGAAGAAGGGATAGATCGGGCGTATGTTGCTCACAAAGAATCTACAGGTGCGTGTCAGTGTGGTGATGAGCTTGGTGTAGGAGAGCGCAGAATCAAGGGTGACTCCGAGATTTTTAGTGGAAGAAGAAGGAGAGAGTGTGGTGGATTCCAAGGGGATTGAGATGGAGAGGTCAGCAGAAGGTGAGGAAGAGTGGGGGAAATACAGGAGATCCGATTTGGAGAGGTTGAGCTTGAGGTGGTGCGAGTGCATCCAGGCAGAGATAAAAGACAAGCTCAGGTCAGCAGACAAGGTCAGCGAGGCAGGAGACGAGGATGGAGTGATCAACAATCTCAAATGCTGTGGAGAGGTAAAGGAGGCTGAGGACTGAGGAGAAGGAGGCTGCCCGAGCACAGCTGAGGGAGTTAGTGACTGCTAGGAGAGCCACTCTCAGTGGAGTGAGCTGTGCGGAAGCCGGATTGCAGAGGATCAAGGAGAGAGTGTTGGGACAGAAAGTCAGAGAGCTGACGGTGGACCGCTCGAGAGTCTTTGAGAGGAAGGGGAGTAGGGAGACAGGGCGGTAGTTCTGAGGAGAGGTGGGGTCAAGGGTTGGTTTCTTGAGGAGTGGGATGACAGCAGCTTGTTAAAATGCAGAAGGGAAACGGCCAGAGAGGAGTGAGGAGTTGAGGAGGGAGGAGATGAAGGGGAGAAGATCAGGAGCGGTTGCTTGGAGGAGACGAGAAGGGAGAGGGTCCAGGGCAGACGTTGTAGGTTTGTGACGTAGGAGGAGAGCGGACACTTCAGCGTCTGAGAGAGGTGAGAATGAAGAAAAGAAAGCTTGATCAGTGGGAGGTTTGGGTGTGATGGGAGAGGAGGGTAAAGTATTGAAGGGCCTGCGGATGTCTGCAATCTTGGAGGAGAAGAAGGAGGTGAAATCATCAGCAGTGAGAGATGAGGGAGGAGGAGGGGGAGGGGGGGCAAGGAGGGAGGAGAAGGTGGAGAAGAGTTTGCGGGGGTTGTTGACAGTGGATTTGAAGAGTGATTGGAAGTAAGACTTCTTGGCTGAGGTGAGTGAGGAGGAGAATGTAGACAGTAGAGAGCAGTAGACTTCGAGGGCAGCTGGGAGTTTGGGAGGGAAAGGGAGAAGGAGATTAAGTGGTGGTCTGAGATGTCCATATGTGTCACGGAGAGTGTTGAAGGGGAGCAGCCTCTAGAGAAAATGAGGTCTAGCTGGCAGCCAGCCCTGTGAATGGGGGAAGACGGAGAGAGAGAAGTTAAAGGAGTGAAGGAGAGAAAGAAGTCCGGGTGGGAAGGGTTGGAGAGGTGGATGTTGAAGTCTCCCAGGAGGATGGTAGGTGAAGACAGTGAGGGGAGGGAGGAGAGAAGAAAGTCAAGTTCATCCAGGAAGGAGGTGAGTGGACCAGGTGGACAGTAGAGAACTAGAAGGAAGTGAGAGGGACAGGTGATTTCCACTGCATGGAATTCAAAGCTGTGGGTCATGATAGAGGAGAGGGGTGGGGGGACAGAGAAGAGGAGAGAAGGGCAGAGCAGGAGCCCTGTTCCTCCTCCATGACCGGTAAGACGAGGGGAGTGGAACAGGACGAACAGAGAGGATAAGGCAGCAGGGGTGGTAGAGTTGTCCGGGGAGATCCATGTCTCGGTGAGAGCGAGTGATAGTCTGTCTCCAATCCTCCATTACTGGCTACCCCGCCACATATGGTGTTAAAAAAGGGGAAGAGGAGTAGGCAGCAACACCAGCCGGTAAAGAAGAGGTGTTGGTCCCGGGCCCCCAGTCGGTTTGGGCCCCCGGACTGGGCTGCGGAGCAGGAACAATGGAGGGCATGACAGGGTGGACTGCCCCTATGGAGACCCCACGTTTGAGGAGGCCTGGAACCAGGGCCTGGTGGGGGATGTGGCAGGGTGGTTCTGGGTGAGAGACCAGGCCCTGTCGCCTCCGGAGCCAGAGGAGGAGCTGGAGCTGCCGTCCCCGTCCCCGGAGCCAGAGGGGGAGGAGCTGTAGCTGCCATCCCCATCCCCGGAGCCAGAGGGGGAGGAGCAGGGGCTGCCATCCCCGGAGCCAGAGGGGGAGGAGCTGGAGGCCACACCCCCTGATTTTTTGGGGGGGCGACGGGGCCAGGCATGGTCTCCTCCTCAGCAGCCTTTGCATGTGCTGCTGAGGAGAGCCAGCGGATGCGTGCCCAGTTGCCGGGGCTGAAGCCATCCCCAGCAACGGAGGGGGACATTCCACCCTCTCTGCCATCTGTGGGGGATGTCCTGCCACTCCCGCTGACTTTCCGGAGCTCGAGAGGGAAGTCAGTCTGCTGCTGCCGCCGCCCGGGGATGACGAGCCCGCACTGCCCGGGGTCGCCAGCCTGCTGCTGCCGTCGCCCGGGGATGAAGAGCCCACACCACCCGGGGTCGCCAGCCTGCTGCTGCCGCCGCCGCCCAGGGATGAAGAACCGGTGTCATGGCTGCTACTGTGCCCTGAGGGGGCACCGCCACTACCAGGGAGATTCCCTTGGGGGCAAAATCTGGAGGGGAGGGAGAACCCGGATGGGGAGATGCACCATTGCCTCGCCCAGGGTCACAGAAAAGGGAGGACAGTGCCAGAGTGTATGACTCTGGGGGAGGAGGTGGCCTCCCGTTCAGCCCTCCCGCCCTCCCCTCGGCGTTGGGTTGCAGCTGGGGAGGGGGTGGCAAATGGCGGCCTTCCGTACTTTGTACGGGGAGGGGAGGTGTGTGGCAGGGAGGGGGTTAATTGTCCCTCCCTGCATGCTCATGGACTGCAGGTGGCTGGGGTGATTGATCAATTAAGGTCAATCAACCCCAGCCACATGGTGTATAAGGAGGCCTCAGCCTCCCATTAGTGGGGAGTTGGAGAGTTGGTTTTGGTGGGTTAGAGTTGGGGAGTTGGGTGTGGGAATTAAACCTGCACAGTATTCTGTTTTGTTGGGGCTTTTCTGTTTTGTGTCTTTTTGGTTACCTGTTTTGTGGACCATTTCTGTTGGCCCTCGTGCCTATTTATTTTCTGTATTAAAGGTCTTGGTTTTTGTTTACTCATAGTCTGTCTCCAAGCCTCCATTACTGGCTACCCCGCCACACTGTATTATTTATAATTTACTTTAGCAGACGTCCTTAACCAGGGCAAGTTACAGTTGAAACAAAATACACACATTTCACGATTGATCATCCAGCTACAATATAGCAGGTTATAATTTAACTAAAGTTTCCCCAATCAAGTACACACCTCCAATTCTGAAAGCGAAACATGTCCTCAGTGGGCGGGACGGACGCTTACGGACACGTCTAGCATCAGCAAGTTAACTGTCCACAAAACACAGACGCATCCGGACGCTTAGCCAGTGGAAACACCCGTTTAAGCGTCTGGGGCCAGACGCGTCCAGACGCGTCCGCCAGTGGAAACGGGGCATGATTCGTAGCTAAAAAACCAACCACGGAAACAATCAATGTAACTCTTAACTAAATTAGGAAACGCAAGAGAAAAAGCGATACTTAACTGCGGCGACTTGAGTGACTCTTAGCTGGCTTGCCCGAATGAGCAGTGGATCCTATGGTATTCTTATATTAATTCATGAGGAATTACAGGACCTTATCGTAAAATGTTACCAAGACACAAGTGTGAAAATAGAAAGTCTGAAGATTCCTTAATACAATATAACAGTCTAGTAGTGTTAGACTCACATTTTGTAGATCTGGCAATCATTCCACCATCCAGGAGCACAGCAGCCAATAGAAAACACACTGCCTAAACCTCTGCAGAGTCCGAACAGATAATCATCCTGTGATTTCACACCTTGTTTCCAGGTGGCCATGATGTTTTCCCTGTGGGTGATCACCATAACTCTCTGCCTCACGCCCCTTCCCTGCATTGGCAAGGTGGTGCTCCAGCGCCACACTCCTCTAGGCAGATCTGTCCCAGGGTTCCCTGCCATACAGCAGGCTCTACCCCACAAGCCTGGCTCTCTCACACAGTCCTGGAAGCCCGCACTTCGCCTGCGACGATCGGCTGGCAGGATACAAAGGAGCAAAAACTATGATGATTACTCATTCCCCATAACTGTCTCCAGCACCACATTCCCATCCACAACCACATTAGGCAAGACAACTACGCTGCTGGAGACAACTACACTGCCGGAGACATCTACACTTCTGCAGACAACTACACTGCAGGAGACAACTACACTGCTGGAGACAACTACGCTGCCGGAGACAACTACGCTGCCGGAGACAACTACGCTTCTGCAGACAACTACACTGCAGGAGACAACTACGCTGCCAGAGACAACTAAGCTTCTGCAGACAACTACGCTGCCGGAAACAACTACGCTGCTGCAGACAACTATGCTGCCAGAGACAACTACGCTACTGGAGACAACTATGTTGCCGGAGACAACTATGCTGCCGGAGACAACTACGCTTCTGCAGACAACTACGCTGCCGGAGACAACTACACTTCTGCAGACAACTACGCTGCCGGAGACAACTACGCTGCCGCAGACAACTATGCTGCCGGAGACAACTATGCTGCTGGAGACAACTACGCTGCTGGAGACAACTATGCTGCCGGAGACAACTACGCTTCTGCAGACAACTACGCTGCCGGAGACAACTACGCTGCCGGAGACAACTACGCTGCTGGAGACAACTACGCTGCCGGAGACAACTACGCTGCTGGAGACAACTACGCTGCCGGAGACAACTACGCTGCTGGAGATGAATACACCAGCCATGACTGCTGGCCCCATCGTGTACCCTCCTACTTTGTCCCCCATCACCATTACCTCCAGGATGCCAACAATACCCCCTACTAGTGACAACGAGGGCACCTTCATCACGTTCATTAACGAGACGCTCTGCCCCGGAGAGGGATATATCTACGACTGTACAGGCCTGAACGCCACTGACTCACGAGAAAACCTCTGTTTCTACTTCCTCGAAAGAAAGACACTGAATTGCGAAGATGCCAGACTCACCAAGGTAAAGCTTCCACGGTCTCAAGAAAAAAGTGTGTCTTTCTTAATAACCATTCAAAGACTTTGTCAGCAGTTTAGGGACAGATCTCAATTATAAAAATTGTTTTCTACAGGACATTATCTATATTTCAAGCCAGGGAAGATAGCAGATCACACCCAAAGATCAGCCTGGACAACTGTGATGCAACTTATTTAATGAAATGTAATTAAACTTATTTATTTGTTTGTTTGAATAATTTTACAATGTTTGTACTACACAGCTACCCAAAGACGTCCCACTGGATGTGCGGATGATGAATTTGAGTGGAAACTACATCCTCAAGATCAACCAGCAGACCTTCTCCAGCTTTCATTCCCTCATGTTCTTGGACCTCAGCTATGGCAGGCTGCACCACGTAGACAGCAATACGTTCACCTACATGAACTCTCTGGAGCACTTGCACCTGCAGCAGCATTGGTCCATCCTGCAGGTGGGCTCCCAAGCCTTCTACCAGCTCCCCAAGCTCCAGTCTCTAAGCATCGGGTCCATCCAGGACCCGGACTTGATCACCGTTTTCTTTGACCTCAAGTACTCCAAGCTGCGCAGGTTGAGATTGCACTTCATAAATTTCTTAAACATCAGGAAGACCACCTTTGAGTACCTTAAGCAATGCCCTCTGACCTCCTTGCATATTTTGTATGGTTCCATCAACCAGATAGAGGCCTTTGCGTTTTCAACGATGGAGGATCTGGAAGAGATTCTCATACAAGATGCCAGAATAACCTCCCTGCACTCCAGTGCATTCATGAATCTGAAGCTCCTGCAGACCCTGACTCTGCAAGGAAGCATCCTGCCTCAGATCCCCCCTGGATTGCTAGACTCCCTCGGCAATCTCCAGCGGCTCAGTCTGAGGGGCAACATGCTGCAGAGCCTCCCAGGAGACCTGTTCAAGTACAACAGGAACCTCCAGTACATCGACCTCAGCCTCAACCACCTCCAGACTCTGCCCGAAGGCCTCTTTAACCCCTTCCCAGCCAGCCTCTACGTCAACTTCACATGGAACTTCTTCACCTGTGACTGCAGCCTGACCTGGGCATCCAGCTGGGTCGCCTCCCTGGAGAACCAATCGGTCAGCGAGGGATTCCAGTGCCACAGCCCTCTAGACCTGCGCGGGAGGTTGCTGCAGGACTTCCATCCAATTTGCATCCCGTGGTATGTCTGGTATGTGATCGGTGCCCCCCTGGGAATCTTGGTCTTGGGTGGCATTGTCGCCTTGCTATACAAAAGCCGCTGGAAGATCTATTATCAGTGGTACCTCCTGCTGTCCAGAAAGAGGGAAGTGTGGGAGGACCACCCAAGGTTTGCCTTTGACGCATTCGTGGCCTACGGTGACCGGGACTTCCAGTGGGTGCTGCACGAGCTCATCCCCCACCTGGAGGACACCGCTGGGCTGCCCAGCATCCAGCTGTGTGTGTCGGACCGCGACTGGGACCTGGGCAGCTCCATCCTGGACAACATGGAGAGCAGCATCCAGCACAGCCGCAAGACCCTGTGCATCATCACCAGCCACTTCCTGAAGAACGAGTGGTGCAAGCTGGAGATGAGCCTCGCACACATGCAGCTCTTCTCAGAGAACCGGGACGCGCTCATCTTCGTCTTCCTGGAGAAAATCCCCTCCGAGAGGCTCTCACAGCACCAGTGCCTCCGCAAGGAACTCTGCAAGAAGTCCTGCCTGGACTGGCCTGGAGCAGAGCCAGCTGCCCAGAGGGTATTCTGGGAGAAATTGCGCAGTCTCATCCTGAAACCCCACAGTGAGAACAGCAATGCCTCTCGCTTCTGAAACTCCTCCAGATTCCCATGAGAGAACCTGCCAGAACTACACGACAGCTTACTCTTACAACGGTTACTCTAGTGCATTGAACATTGTGGTCATTAATGTTAGATATAATCATTGTGTTTTTGTTTGTTTAATCTTTTGCTAGGTTGTTCTGAAGCATCAAAAATGTCCCCTGAGTCATTCTCTTCTCCAGGACTAATTAATGAAAGTATTACATTAGTTTGCCTTTGGACAACACTGTCTCGTTAGTGTTGAACCTTTATGTTTGCCTGGCTTTCAGACCTGTTTGTTCCCGAACACAATAAATATTAGAAAAGGCAAATTAGGATATTATATTTGTACAAACACCCAACTAAATATTGCTGTTCTATTTTAAAAGGATTTATAAAGCCCATGAGAATATAATTGAGAATAGTGCTTTTAGATAAACATCTGTAAACATCTTCCATTGTATCTGCTCATCTGTGCCAGCAATAAAGGCATCTACTAAAAATGGAAAAGTGATAATCTAAAAGCAGTGTTTACACAAAGAGGGCTGTTAGCTGCTGTTTTATAGCTAAAATCCATCAGTCTGCTGTGGGTCTGATGGTGATAAGGTTCTTATCAAGTTTATAAACCCCTCACTGTCTTGTTTGCAGTTTTCACATGGCCACAGTCAAGATAATGAGATATTGCACAGGGCTGCATGCAGGCACTATATCCTTATTAATTTTTAAATGCTAAAGGCTCATCACAGGAACGGTGCTGATTTTATCATAACAAGAATTACATTATCTGATATTGGCATTGGCATATATATACATGTACATTATACACCGATTAGCCATAACATTATGACCACCTGCCTAATATTGTGTAGGTCCCACTTTTGCCGTCAAAACAGCCCTGACCCGTAAAAGGAAAGGACTCCACTAGACCTCTGAAGGTGTGCTGTGGTATCTGGCACCAAGACGTTAGCAGCAGATCCTTTAAGTCCTGTAAGTTGCGAGGTGGGGCCTCCATGGATCAGACTTGTTTATCCAGCACATCCCACAGATGCTCGATTGGATTGAGATCTCGGGAATTTGGAGGCCAAGTCAACACCTTGAACTCGTGATTCATCAGACCAGGCCACCTTCCTCCATTGCTCCGTGGTCCAGTTCTGATGTGATGCGATGCACTGTGTGTTCTGACACCTTTCTATCAGAACCAGCATGAACTTTTTCAGCAATTTGAGCTACAGTAGCTCATCCACACGGATCTATCACAATATACACAAACGAGAGAGGGAGAAGTCATTCTCCGCTGTCATCAGATAGCTGTGTAACACGGGCATGTGATCGAGCAGCATCTCATTGCAGGTACAAATAAATAAATAAACATTCTGAATGTCATAATCACAGCCAATTAAGGATTTTGTCGCTTCCGAAAAAGCCATGTGAAACTCTCTCTCTCTTGCGGTTGCCTGTCCACGTCCAGACCTGAACACAGTGGCTAATACAATCATTGAACATGCTGGAAAGTGACTGGAAGGGAACGGGCTTGTGACTGAACTGAAACAGTTTGATGGGGGCTCCTCTCTGCTGGAGAGAGTTGCTTGATTACGTTATCATCCCAGTGACAGATCAGAGGGATTGACAGCCCAACGAGAATTAACTGTAAGCCAAAGGGCATCTTCACACTAGTGGCATTTCTTACAGTGATCTGCCCCACATTTCGGCAGACTGATGACTCTTCATTAATAGACAGCAAATGAACACAGTGTCCTTCTGTCAAGTGTAAAGGTCAGATTGGTAATGCAAGCTTGGAACCAATGTTTTGCTATCAAGCTCCATGTTGCTGTACACCAGCCAGCGAGACTGAAAGCACAGTCCATTCAAGCACTGTCAGAGTGACTGAGATGATTAGAAGATAGTCACAGTGATGTTTAAAGCAGATCCCTTCCATAATACTCATCCAGACCCTTTGAGAAATGTGCAGCAAGTGACCCAAATGAGGTTTGACAAATAACTTGGCAAACCAGCTTGCTTGAGAATCAGGGAATCAGTGCATAGAAACATCCGTGTCCCTCTCATCCTTGTCTGGCACAACAAGAAAGAACATATTCTCACCATGTTTTCGTGTTAAATTATTTTATTATTGATAGTTTGACAGTTAAGAAAAAAAAAAAAATAATAATAATAATGAAAGTATTCAGTGTTTGACATGGTTTTCCCAAAGCAGGAAGTGAATCCTCTGTCCTCACAGTACCATATTTCTGTTTTCTGTCACCATGGTAAAAACAAAAAGAATCCCTGCAGGAGGGTTTGGTTAATTTTGGTCCCTTTAGCTAAAAAACTCCCAAGAACGCACTACAAAGCCCATCTGCAGTGTCTAACCACACTGAAACAACGGCACAGGTGCATACAGTTAAAGCAAAAGAGCAAAGAAAACCGAACAAAACAAAAACAAAACGCCTCGCCCAATCCCTTCTATAAATAGCAGGATTTTTTGTGGTTCAGTCTTTTATCGTGGTCTCTGTGTCTTTGATTTGTCTGTTGACGTCCGACCAATTGCAAGAGATTGCTTGCTCTCTCGTGTTCCTTGGTCTGCAGTGCGGTGATGAAGAACGCAGAGCTGTAAACATTTCAAATAAAATCATAAAAATAAAAGGAGATGCTGCATTCTTGGAAATGATTCTCAAGTCTGAAGCGAACAGTTTTACAGTGATTGACAGGAGACACCTTGCATCCAAGGGGCTCTGACACTGGCACCACAGAGACAAAAACACTTGCGCTCGCACACATACATACACACATGCACGCACATACAAAGTAGTAATTCTGTACATATATATTTTCTTCTCCTTAAAAACACAAAAATAAAATCACATTTACATTTATGAAATCCAGTGCATGTCTTGATTATCTGTGTTTAATGAATGAGGTAATTAAAGCACTTAAGCAGTATCGCAATAGAGAACCAATTCAAATAACATTTTAGTGTGATTTACTGACCCTCTCCCTCCAGAAAATGTATCTCGTGGTAAGTTTCTCGAGTAGGAAAGTAAAGTGCCTTCCATTACGTCACAAATCCACTATCGTCTTACTGTTTTACCATACGTGTAGCTGAAGCCTAGAATTGTGTGATTAACTCCTAAGAACCCAGCATGACACATATATATATTGCCTACATTAAAAACAGGCTTGGCACAAATAGATGATCCAAAACTGCCAGGCCTCTGCAGGTGACACATACACCATGCTGGGTTATAAGGGTCAAACCACAGAAATGCCACTTCACACTATTTCACTTTTCTCCATGTTTTTATGCCTCTCAGCTCCAAATCTGTTCGACTGCAGTTTAAATCTGACAGATACAGCATATTGCACACGAGAATGTATTGCGTTGCTCTCCACAGTGACAGCCTGCAGTGGGCCTTGAATTCCAACTCTTGAAAGAAAGGTTTGGCCCCGGATTCAAATCAAAAGCTCGACCCATCCACTGCGGCTTTCTGTTTGTACTTCAATAATGGAAACCCACCCTCGAGCAGTGGGCTTGGAATTCGCTTATGGGTCAAAGTTTCAAATTGTTTGTGTCCTGGTTTGCCCTGTTTTTTGTTTTGTTTTTGTTCTTTGTGGCCCACATTTTTGCTGTGTCTGGGATCCTCTGACAGTATTTAAAACACATATTCTACAGTAGTTCTGCAAATTTCCACGTCCCTCCAGGCTTTTTGTAAAACAGGTCAGGTAGATATTCCATTGAGTTTTGTTCCGGACAGATACGGAATACTCAGCTCAGACAATTCATTCCGGAATACTGAAAGCCAAAGAGCTTACAAAAAAAAGACTTTGCCCAGTATTTAACCTATCTATGTATAGTACAGTATATATACAGGATGCATTTCATTACTTATCTGACACTGTCTCGGGACAGTCAATAATTGCCTTATTTTTTTCTTTTGAAAGTGATTAAACTGGGGAATCAACAGAAAATACAAACTGAAATGGTGGACCTGCTGGGTTTCTAAACTGGACCCAGTCCGATTCTCCGGCAGATCGTCTTCCAGGGCTGCATTTTGAAGGTGTGTCCTCCCCTAATAAGGACGCCAACCCCCCACCCCCCTTCTCTTCTCCTTAACCTCGACTTTGGGGGTGATGAGCGAAAGGAATGGCATTGGGTTGGGGGTTTGGGGTTTGGTGCTGCTCCACTATCACCCTCTGCTCTCATCCTGACGCAGCCGCTGTCCTGACAGAGGCTGACCCGTCACTGTGGGCTGTGCTCGAACGACGGGATCACAGACTTCCTGGCCTTGGGAGGCGGTGGGGGGGGTCTGTGGTCCCCTTTGGTCGGCAACCGGGGAACGAACTAGATAGAGAAGAGAGAGACAGAGAGACAGAGCGTGAGAGTGAGACAGCGAGACAAAGAGACAGAGCGAGATAGAGCATGAGAGTGAGACAGAGAGACAAAGCTTGAGACAGACAGAGAGACAGAGTGTGAGAGGGAGACAGAGCGAGACAGAGAGACAATGCTTGAGACAGACAGAGAGACAGAGTGTGAGAGTGAGACGCACTTTAGCTAAACTTTTGTAATATTTATGTTCTGTTTTTTGGAGATTCTCACACACTTAAGCCCTCGTCAGCCTACCTCCACCGAGTTCCGTGGACTGTCGCTGTCCAGAGGGTGTCTTTTTGGTGGCATGGGCGGAGGCGTGCCCGGGATGTCAGAGGTCACCTCCCCATCGCTCTGGAGGGAAGTGAAACCTGCGCCGGAAAGAAGGCAGTAGCAGAAGGCATTTTAACAGTGGCATGATTTTCTCCCTGCCAGAGAAGAGTGGCACCTTGGCATTGTCGAGCTTTAAGACCAAAGCAATAAGAGACTCCTTACAACTCATCACTGTACTCCGTGGAACAATACCAAAACAGGAAAACAGAAGAACAAACATGATTTTCAAAATGAACCATGACTTCTTCGCTGTCCAGCCCATTTTACTCTCATACATCAAGCTGTACTGATGAAACAAAAAAAGCAAATACAGACAAAACTGAGTCTGAAATATTATGCAATCTCTTTTAGGTTTGTGCAAATGTAATCAAGGCGAGATACCAAGCCTGCAATATTTTGTTGGTGTCTTATTTCCATTTTTGTACATAATATTGAGACTGGCATTGTCTGTGTGCCACGAGTGGTTTAGAGGCACAAGCAGTCTTTATTGTTCTGACTGCATGCATGGTCTAAATCTGTGCACGGTGTGAGGGCAGTGCGGAGGCTAATGTAGTGTGATGTTCTTAAATATTTTGTTTCAATGTTGACTATAATGTGACTTAGTCCCATTTGACCATAGTAATATGTATGGATTACTGCTATCGCAAGCCTTGCATCAATGCACCTGCCCAATTAATGTATGAGAACGAGAATCAGGATTAAAGAAGAGCGAACGAGGAGGAGAATAATATAAAGTTCTCACTGGAGCTGCGGGGCGTGTGGGGGGAGGAGGGGAGGGGGCTGAGGGGGTTGGCCAGGTTGAGTTGTGATGATGCCCCCTGGAACAGAGACAGGGTGAGGCGCCGGTCACCAAACTGCAGACTCTTGGGTCTCTGGGGTCTCTCAGGGGGTGTCTGCAGGGCAAGAGGACATAGGGTCAATAAGTAGGTTCTCACCAAAAAATCTGATTGCAGTTACATCTCAGTGAATACAGTAGATATAGAGAGATTTAGAGAGTCTGTCTGTCTGTCCCTCCGTCTCTCTCCAAACACAGCCAGCTGTGGTCACCTCGTCAGTGTCCGCCTGCCTCTCCACCAGGACCTGGGATTTGCTAACACTCCACTCCTTCCGATTTTTGCGGCCTATCCGGTTGTCCTCCTCTGAGCGAGACAGGACAGAGGTTCTGCGGTCATTCCCTTGGGACAGCAGAGAGCTGGAGAGAGGGAGAGAGAAAGGGAGGTGTCAGAAAAAGCCTGAGAAAGAGAGGGAGAGAGAGCCAGGGACATAGAGACACGTCAGAGAAATGGAGAAAGGTGCCAGAGAAAAAGGCGGAGGGCAAAAGCAGTTAGACGGGGAGATGAGGAAACTGAGTCCAGTATGTAGTAGGCAGACAGACAGACACACACAAGAGAGTGCGAGTGTGAGAGGACAGAGATTGACAGACAGACAGACAGAGAGGGAGATGGCTGCTGGTGGATACTGACTCCTGGGAGCACGGCCGGGAGGGGGTGCCGTCAGACGAGCCGGAGCTGCTGCTGAGCCCCGAGGAGACAGAGGACAGAGTGGACACGGTGGACATGCGGCGTAGTGTGGACGACATGATGTACGGCATCACTGCCGAGCCCACACGGCTCTTCTTCCTCTCGGTCAGAGAGCAGGGCTGGGAGAGAGAGAGGGAGATCATCAGTGCACAGCTCAGAGACGCAGGGAGAGAGAGAGGCGGGGATGCAGAGAGAGAAAGTAATCATCGCTTTTATTTATTATTGAGTTGATATCTTCAAACTGGGGCTAAAGATCATATTCATATGGAATAGTAACACCAAACAACTGTCTGAGTGAATTTGGTGAAGAAATCATCTCCAAGACCAGGGCTAGAGACCCTGCTGTACTGTGTCTCTCCAGAACCAGTGGTGCACAGCTTGTAGGGAGTGTGACTGACCAGAGTAATGACCCCATAGTGTTTCTCCACTTTCTCCCTCAGCTCCTGGAAGCAGGTGACCAGGTGGTTGTGCAGCGGCTTCAGCTGCTCGGTGGATTTCTCCCCGTGAATCCGAATCCCATCAGCCAGCAGCGGGATCTGCAGAGGCAGAGGGAAAGTAAGGGACTGGCAGGTTTGGGCCCAGACTGGGCGAAGGACATCTAAGGTGCAGATTCAACATTCAATTCACAAAGAGAAAAAACATTGTATTTAAAGCTGACATGACACAGAAGTGGGATGCATGTTATATGCAAGCGTGTGAATAGTGCCTTTGTCATAATAAGCTGCAATGTTTTGTTCCGTCTGTGGTCAGACCTGCAGGGCGATCAGGTGTTTGAGGACCTCGATCCGCTCGAGGTCTTGGGGGTGCTCCTGCATGTAGGTGTCCGTGAAGAACGCCTGGTGAGAGACAGGAGACAGTCAGGCAGCCAGGGAGACACAGAGACAGAGAGACAGATAGCAGACATGAGACAGAGTCCGATGTTGTCAGACAGACATTAGACTGAGACAGACTGACATAGATTGAGATTAACAGAGACAAAGTCAGACTGACCTTCTCGTAGTTGGAGAAGCCGCCCATGACGGCAGGGTCGACGATGCCGTTGAGCATCATGGACAGTGGGTGGACAGACAGGGCTCGGTCGCAGGCCTGCTGCTGCACCAGGTTACTCAGCTTCTCGTTGGCCATCTCCATCGTCTCTATCGCGTTCTGCAGAGGACTTATCTCCTCCTGACAGCACACATACACACACACACACAGATCAGTAATCAAAGACTGACAGACCCATATACAAAAATACAGAGAAAGACCACACTCTGAAACTGTGAGAGACCTCATGGGTTCACAGATATACCCAGACATCCCCCTCCCCACCACACAAGCTGACCGGCTATACCAATCTGAGATAGACCTCACCACCACATCGACCCACTGAGGAATCACAAATAGAGACTGAAAATCACCTGACCTCAAAAGCCAAAACAAGCAAGCGTCCGGTTTGACAGCGCCAGACTTACAACAGAGACGGACTTCACTTCAAACCACTTCAGGATGCCGGGGAACTTGTAAGCGGTGATGTAGGTGGTCCTCTCGATCCACATGGTCTGGAGAGAAGAAGATGAGCAAGAGTTTTAAAACGAAAGGAAGGAAAACCACCATCTCTTAGCGATTTGATTAAAAAAAAAACTCTCAAAAGGGTATTTGAGTGCCTTGAGTATCCCTCCATCCTTGCACAGAACTCCAATACCTCCCTCGTCTGTTGCTGTGACCCTAACCTGTACCCTCCAATGCATCTGGTGTGCACTGGGCTGCAGGCCACTTGGGAGCTGCCAGGGCCGGTTTAAAGGGAAAGGATCATTGGCTTGCTTCTCTGGGCCTTCAGCCCCTACCCCACCCTTTCTTGGTTTCTTTCAATGATGTTAACAGTGTTAAAAACAACCTTGGGTACACACTCACTGCAAACTCGTTGTCTGGGTTCTTTTCCCCTTTCCTGAAGGGCCGCGAGTATTGGAACTGGTCCACCTCATTGGTTCTGTAATAGCTGTAACAGAGAGGGGAATTTGGGTTAGGCATAGAAGAAAAAAAGTGTCTTCCCTACTATTCAACTTTTGATATACAACCCAGCTAACCCTCTTGATCTAGAATCCCATCCCAACTTGAAATTGTAACACATTTCCACACTTAACCATTGGAAATCAAACCTCAGCAGATTTTAAATGGTACCATGACGATATTGACCCCACCCCACGTTCCTGACCCAGCCCAAGCAGCGTGGACATCCTGGCAGAGACTCATATAGTCCGAACTGGCACCCCCAAGTCTGGGAGGCCGGACTTGACCAGTGGGCAGAAGCTCAAACAGGCTCAGATTAAGCTAAAGGGCCTGACAAAAATACAGAGGAGACTTACTTCAGTATCTGCTCTGGCACTCCTTTGTCCTTGAATCGCGGTGGAAGGCTGAGCACCGGCTTGACAGTGAAACTCTGGATGTCTGCAGGCCCCTGGCTAAGGACTGGTACCAGTTGTACAGTTCTGGTCAGTTACAGGAACAAGATTATTTTTGCCAGTTTTGGGGGTTTGTTCCAAGGTCAAATTTGGTTTCCCCCTTTTTTTTCTCACAGTAATCACCAAAATGTTAAATTGGTTTAGATCCACCAAGCGATAACATTTTTTCTTGTATCTTTGCAGCAGAATCTCCACACTTTTGAAATTCATCTATTAAGTGTTCAAAGGATGCCTCTGCAGATTTGTTTAGTATTTTTAATGCCTAGTTCGGAAAATAATATCTGCTGTGATGGAACTATTATTTTTAAGTATTTTTTTTTGTGGGAGGTTCCCTGAATAAGAGATTCCAGAGAAGTCACGAGTAGCTCAGTCAGACACATAAGTGCAGGTGTACTGCCTTGCCCGACGTAGGACAATGAATCAATTGAGTCACAGGTGAACATCAAGAACGAAAGGATACGCTGTCCTGGAGAGTTAAGGATGTTTTCACCAGGGGGTGCTGTGCTGGTCATCCTCACTGCCATGGGGAACTGGGACAGCAGCTTCTGGCTGAAGTCCTCAAGCCACTCGTACTCTTTACCCCGGTGGATGAAGACCTTATTCTGCAACCAGAGGAACAGCGTCACTTCACCGCCCTGCCCACGGGGGATCGGGCAGCACTGCGTCATACCCCAACTGCAGCCGGCATGCACATGGCGCTCGGCTGCTTCAGTGTTCCTGAAAATGCATGACTGCCTACAGTTACAGTTGCTTCCTCTTTCAAGGTCAATCCCTTTGCCTTTCACTAAGGGATGAATAAACTACCCTACATTTGATTATTTCTATATCTCCTAGAATGTATCTGAATGTTTTTTCATCCCTATCACTCGCAGGAAAAAGCTATTGATAAAACATTAAGGTGGTAACCCAGTAAAGGTTCCTCAGGGCAAGGAGAGTGAGGGAGCAGAGAGACAGAGCTGAATCTCACCCGGAGGAAGGAGGGGAAGCCTTGGCCGTAGTATCCCACCGCAAAGTACTCGGGCTGTGGGCGCATGGCGTGCATGATGTTCTCGTAGAATCGGGCCTGCTGCTTCTGTGGACGCAACACACAGGAAGACATGCGTCAGACACGGGCAACATCACCGAGGACTAGACAGTCATGCACCGTTCACGCTCTAGATCAGCACAGCCCAGTCCTGATCCTGGGTTCCCAACTGCCTCAGCTAACTTGTTATCCGTTTTGTTATGTTGGTGATTGAAACCTTGTGTTGGTGGTCCTAAGAGACTTATTACAGCGGCTAGATAAAGGCCCCTCCAGGAGCAGGACTGTAAATTCCCTGCTTTGAGTAACATAGCAGTAACTCTTTGTCGACAAGCAATGGGATTCTCACCAGCAGCTGGCTGAGCTCCATGAAGTCAAAGATCTGATTCTCATACATCCCAGCGAGCTCCTTACTCAACTCAATGGCCTTCTCCCACATCTGAAATAGCAGAGAAAATGGCAGGGCATTGAAGCACACCAACACATCACATCTTCACTGGCATCACCGCCTCCAAGAGCAGCATCGGCCCAACAGACCAGTACACATCATTATGAGCCTGACTGCAACTGTTAATTACATAACTGCTCAAAGTCTATGTATACAAAGGGGTCCAGACTACGGGATGCTCTGGAATATTCCATTGCAGAACTCAAAGTGTTGATTGAGGTAGAAGTCTACAAAAAACAGGTGAAGGATCTGACAGAGAGCTCAGTCACTGGTATCCCTTGTTCCTCACCTTCCCCTTGTCCAGATAGCTGATGATTTCCTGGAACAGTTTCTCCTTCAGCTCCTGCTGGGAGGACACCTGAGAGCCAGCCCGTGGGATGAGGTGGGAGAGGCAGGGCTTGTCGGACCACTAGGGAGACAAAACCAGCGTGCAGTCAGAGATGGGCCAAACCCATTTTCCTCATTCCATTTTTGCTTTCTCTATCTTCCTGTAAGCAGATATGGAATGCTGCCATTTTCTTGATTAAAACATCAGAGGAACAGCTCAACAGGCCAAGGCCTCCACTCAAAAAACAGGTTAATAGAGCTGACATGGCTGGCATAAATTTAAGCAATATGGTAGCATAGGATTGTGGATTTCAGAGTTGGTCAAGGCTTCCCCTGCCAAGTATCTCTACCATCCCCAGCATAAACACAGGTAATTCTCTAAATGAGCCACATTTACATCTCCTATTGGACCTGATGAGATTGCAATCGTTAGATGAACTCAGGTCAACAGAATCAACAGAATCTGTCTGTCTGAATGTGTAGTGTTGTGCCAGTCGAACCTCCAGAAGCTCAGCGTGCAGCAGGAGGGTGTAGGACGCCTCTGTGAAGTTCTCGCAGTCCAGGTGCAGATCTCGAAGCTTGTACAGGTACCTGGAAAAGGGAAAGAGGGAGAGTCAGCAAGTGTCCAGATCAAATTTGCACAGATTAGGGTCAATCCCAGTTTCTCCATAAAATGTTTGATCATATTTGATTTGATTTGATTTGGTTTAGTTTGGTTTGTTAGTTGTTTTGTTTTTTGTCTTACCTAATATAGATATCCTCTCTCTTCTTCTCCTTGTAGAAGTTCTGCAACACAGACAACACTGTAACACCTTGCCAATACACTGACCCTTACATATGGGACACTAAGGTAAGAGTGCAGGGCTCTGGGTGAGGTTTTCCAGCATAAATCATAATAATAACAGTCGGGGGGTGTTGGTATGTATTGGGAATGTTGGACGCACCAGCACATTGACAGTGCAGCTCATGCGATGCTCGGGGCTTTCGTCATGGGTGATGGTGCTATAGGCCAGCAGGTTCTCCAAGAGGCTGCTGAGCAGGAGAGCCAGGGCCTCCCCCGACTGGGAGAGGTAGCGGTGTCTGCGACAGTGCTCCAGCAGCCTGCAGACAGAGGTGGGGACAAAATGGTAAGAACAGAGGACAGGGTCCATGAGACACACAGACAGGGACAGATGACAGGATCCATGAGACACACAGAGAGGGACAGGGACAGACAGAAGGACATAGGTACACAGGAGGTTAGATCAAATCAAAACTTTGGCTTAAATGTATCAGACAGATAGTGTCAGTATCTGATGAGTAAAAGAGGGACCTACGTCTTCTCTAGCAAGAACTTGTACTGCTTGTCCCCTCGGCCGCCTTCCACCTCTTGATCCAGCTTGGTGATGAGTTCATTCTCGAACTGTGGGACACAGACCCCCCTGCCCGATTACACAAGGCCAAAACTCGTGCCTAGGCACTGTCAACAATGTTCAGGGTTAGAAGTGCCACTCTTTGTAATTGTATTTAATATGTATGAGATCACTACCGCTAGGAGCTTTGAATAACACAATCTGCACCACCTCGTAATCCCTCTTGAAGATGGCAAGATGGCACCTCAGGCTAACTTCAGCATCCTAAATGCCAAACATGTGCAACAGCCACCAAACAAAAACAATAATCCAGTTATTTGCACCGGCTGCTCTCACCATGTGGAAGGTGTGGTTGTGGCTGAAGTTGTGCTCACACTGCATCATGTCAAAGAAGATGGGGATGGTGGCTTTCCTCAGGTCGGGCTCTGGGACCAGCGTCACCTCCAGGATGGGCCCCACCATGGACGGGATAAACTTCATCTTGTGCGGGCCTAGATCACACATTTTAGTTTGTTTTATTTTATGACATGAATACCTTTGACTGTCTAGGTCCCTGTGGATCCACAGCAAAATTCAGACTTTCCAAAGTCATGTTTTTGGGGTTGTTTTATTTTTGTTGTTGTTATAATAACTGTATAACAAGGGACTGGCAAGCAGATATCTACAACTTGATTTTCTTTCATTCCCCAAATGACAAATAGCACAAATTCCTAAGGGTGAGAAAAAGTCAGCGCCTTTTTCCTCATGGATATGCTTCAACATAATAATAGTCCCTGTGCAAGACATCTCAAGAGATCCCAGATCCTCCCCACGTGTCAATGCCTTATCATGTATTCTAGCTCTGAGCTCGTCTGCCTGCACTGGGGGAGCTGTTTTGCTGGCTCACGTTCACCAGCAGGCAGCATGAAGGTCCTGCGCCGGCACACTGAGTGGCGGGCAAAACCACAGCCACTTCTTACCCAGGTTGTACCACATGTCTCGAATCTTGAAGCCGATTTCCTTCCTCATGTCTCCATATCTAGTCAAAGAGAGGAAAGACAGACAGTGTGTTTTAGCAGGATTAACAGAATCCAGTTCCTGCTCTGCTCCATTGGGGCCAGCTCTGTGGTGGTTTTCCTTTCTTTCTTGACATTATAAAGCAGAGGACCTGTACCAGCTCTCTTTTAATATAGTGGAGAATTTGATCTCATATTAAAACGTCATCTTTTTCCTAAACGTATTCCCAAATGCAGGGCTGGGTAATCATCCGCCATATGGTCTTTACCTTACAAGTCCACATATTGAATTTGCAGTGTAAAGGCCTTTGCACACGGGATCCAATGATGCATCCGATTTTTACGTGCGTGAAGATGAGTGTGTCCAATCTGAGCTGGCACACCAAAATTGTTGTACGACGGTGGTGCGTCAATTTTGGAATTGAAATACATTCGATTCAATCTGATTTTACGTGCATTACAAATGACATTGACCAATGAAAACAATGTTGTTTGCATCTCATTGTAGTTGAGGAGGTAAAGAAACAGTGATGCAGCTTGTGAGACACATACCAGCACAAGAAATGGGAAAGCCTGTGTATCTGGTACAGAATGTGCAAAGTCCTTGACTTTTCGGATGACAGACTACAAATGATGTATTGGATCCAGTGGCAACAGCCTTAAGTATCCATGCACTTGGAAGACAGCAGGTGCCTCTTCACAATGACTAGTACTTTAAACCGAATCTCACCCTGCACAGAACTTGACTCACACTCTTAGAAGTAATGTGTTGAAAGTCTACACAAAAAATGTGTTAATAGTACTATGACACATTTTGTGTTGTTTTCTACACAACATGTGCAGAGTATGGTCTTTCTTCTAACACAATCAAAGTGTGTTATTTATTTTTAACCACAATCCTCTGCGAAATGTGTCTCAACCAATCACCTCCCACAGTGTCTGAACTTTCTACAAAACCTGTTCTGCGGCCACGAAATTACAGAGTAACATCAACTTATTTTAATCCTCAATTTGCATCATATGTTGTTTTTAACACATTTGTTTTAAGAGTGCACATTTCACGGACAGTGGACTTGTCCACTTCCTGTAAGAGGAGCGGGGGTGTCGGTGTCACTAATAAAGCCGATGGGAGAATCCACAAGTGGACCTCTCTGAACACAAATCTTCTATTGCAAATGCGATTGTCATCTACTGGGAAAAGGACACAGTAACTGAAGGCCTGTATTGTTTTATGAGTTTTCCCCACTTTGGACCTACTTGTTGAGGATCTTGGTGCGTTTCTCCAGAGAGAAGGTCTCTAGCTGCAGGGATCTGTGAGTGAGGAAGGCCACGGTGAGGTGGAAGTAGTTGTTCCAGAGCTGCCAGGATTACAAAGACCAAGAAGACAGGAGTTGAAACGTTTGTGGCTATGCTCTGTGACTGTGACTGTACAGCTCAAGATGTTTAGAAGTTGTGGACGCGCCAGAGAGATGGGACACTGGGATGAACAGATATCACTAATCGGATATCATTTGTAATTCTCTCTCTCACACACACACTAACCTGCAGCTGAAAATGAGCCTGGTCCAGGAAATATTTATTGAGGACTTCAGAGTATTGGTTGATTGCTCGTAGAAACACTCTGGGGGAAAACAAAATCAAAATTAGGAATTACAATCTGTGATCGAGACTTCCACAACTGTTTGTGAAGTGTCTCAAGTTTCCAGCCCTAAACTGGGAACAGTGTCGGTCTACCTGATCTGAAGGAGGTTCATGATCATCCAGTCACTGGGGAAGACATTCCCGATCAGATCTTTAAACATGATGAATGTCTCCATCAGGAAATCCTGATCAAAATGAGGGGGGGGAGAGAGAGAGATATATATAGAGAGAGAAAGTGAGAGGGAGGCAGATTGAGGAGAAACAAAATACAGAAAAGCAGAGGAAATAAAAGGAGGTGAATTATAAGATGCTGTTTTTGCTAAATAATTCATATTCTATCATCTGCAATGCACATGCACACTTTCACCATTAATGTCAGAAACCCAGGAGACAAATATTCCTGTTGTTGTGTCCTACTGGGTTTGTTTAAATCACTGTCACTGCAGGAATAATTGACCAGTCGGGGAATTGCTTACGATAATGTCCTGTCGAGTCTTGAAGGTGCTGATGTAGTGAGTGTAGTGACTGTCGTCCATCTGTTTCAGGAGTGCTGTCATGCATGCCAAGTAGTGACCCTGCGAACAACATGTGGGAGGCAGGGGCAGGGAGAGAAACATGAAATCACAACAGCATGTCTCTGAAACAAAAACACAATGCTGAGGACCAACAGGGTGAATAAATCAGCAATTGAAAAGCCTAGAACCCAAACTAGTAACATCAGGAACGCTGATTCTGACACAACTTGATTTTCAACAATATCTTAAAGTTGGTCTATTCTCACTGCTTCTTGTTAACCATGGTGCCTACAATGCAATGCTGAACATGCAGAACAATGTAGAAATAAACCAAAGCAAAACATACCATTAAAATCCAAAACGGACAAACTAAAATTGGGCAGTAAATATTTGTTTCCACGATTGTTTTATTATTCCCCCCACTTCCACTAGAGAAGAGTCAGTGTATGCTCTAATAACAGCAGTTCCCTCTCTGACGTCTCCCCGGCATCTCTCGACCTGCAGGCCTGGTTCCCGTTTCTAAACCGCCAGGGCGGCTTTTCAAAACCTCTTTGCTCTCATGCAATCATGCGTTCCTCTGTTCTCTTAACTGCACACAACCTTCTGGAGACTTCCCCAAACCTACACATGAGAATCTCTCTCCTCTGCATACCTGGCCTTTTACTCTTTAAAGCTGTGCAACTATTATAAATAAAAACAGGAGCATATCAAATCTCTACAGCAGGAACACTCAGCTGGAGGACTGAAGGAACGTAATTTTCACTCCAGGTCTAATTTTGCACCAAAAAAAGGAAATTAGCTAGTTTATCCAAAAGTGTCACACTACAATACCTCACTGTTTCACTCAAACCACTCTCTTCCTCAAAAGAGAATATTCTGCTTGCCTTTGAGTTTACGCCACTTGCAAAAAAATACCACAATCTCGTTATTATTTTTCGATTGGTCAAACTGTGTGTGTAGCCAGCAAATCAAAACACATAATATAAAGTCTGAATTAAATGTAACAATTGGTTCTGGCTGACAAATACAGAGGGGGGGTTAGGCACTATATACTATGTACTGTATACTATATATATGTCAATATATCAGTATTTACCCCCCGCCCCAGCCCTAAATGCTTCTGACTGAGGGGAGGCAGGTCCGGGTGTGACTCATGGACACATTTCTGACTAAAAATGGTGTGAGTGCTAGCAGCCCTGTGTGTTATTGAACTGGGCTGCAGGAGGAGGAGGGAGGAAGGGAGGAACAGAGGAGAGAGGAGAGGAGTCTTACAATGAGGGGGGAGTTGCGGTTCATGCTGATGACGGTGCGATTCACCCTGCGGAGGAGGCGCTCCATAATCAACTGGATGTGACTCCTGGTGGGACCCTGCAGACAGAGGATCGAGAGATGGGGATGAAAGAAAGAAAAAAGAAAGAAGACGGAGCGAGACGAGGGATGAGGGATGGAGATGGGAGAAAATGAAAGATAAAGCATCAAGACCGGGAAGTGGGGTGGAAGATGGAGGTGATAAAAAGGAGGAAAGAAACAGAAAAAGAAAAAGAAAAAGGTTAAGTGAGAGACAGATAGAGTGAGAAAGAGAGACTGAACAGGAGAGAGAACTGAAAGAGGGAGAGAGGGAGAGGGAAAGAGTGAGGTAGGGAGGTAGAGGAAAGAGGGATAACAAAGAAGGAGAGAGAGAGAAATGAAGGACACAGAAGGAGACAACCCCCGACACTCACCACATCCTTCCTGTCCAGCATGTCCAACACGGTGCTGAGCAGCTGGGCGCAGGCCTCGTAGTCCGGCTTGTTGGAGTAGTCGTCCAGCTGACCGCTCAGCTGGTCAGTCATCAGTGGGAGCAGGATGTCCCGACACTCTGAGGGAAAGGTGGGCCCATGTTATTAGCAGTAGCAGAAACTCATATGTAAGAAGAAACAGACAGAGAAGCTACAGAGATGCCTAGGTGACATATTGTCGGACTGTGGGATAACAAAATGTGTGTGAGCGTGCAAGTGTGCATGTGTGGGTGTCTGTGTGTCAGTGTGGGGGGGGGGGGGGGGTCCTCACCTGGCTGGCGAAAGAGGTCACTCTCCACTATCTTACACATACAGCCTAGCTTCTGACGGACCAACTGGGCATCAGGGATACTCTCGATGAACTTGGTCAGGAGTACGCTGAAGAAAATACAGAGGGGGTGGGGGAGAGAGAGAGAGAGAGAGAGAGAGAGAGAGAGAGAGAGAGAGAGAGAGAGAGAGAGATGAGAACCAGTGACCAGGAGGCCAACATTCTTTCCTGGCATCCAGATACAGTTATTTTCCACCTCCCATAAAAGTAAATCTAATACAATTTGTCAGCATTAGCGATATCCCTTCCCCTCTCAGACACAACCATCTTAACAGAACAAACGCTCGCCGCAGGGTTACCTGAGCTCCACCACGTCAAACACCAGCTGGACATCGTTGATGATGGTGGGGATGTATTTCAGAATGGCGCCCTGCGAGAGACAGACACAGTGTCACACACTCAGGGCCACGGACCGCCGGACACTGCTGTGGTCTGGGAGAGCTGCCCTCACAATCAGCCCCATTACACAGGAGGACTCAGAATCGCAACAGCTGTGAATGTCCTGTCCCCTACCCCCCAGTTTCATCTCCCTTTCCCTCCCTGATATCATTATTGATCCCTTATCTTATCCCCCCTCTCCTCTCCGTCTCACTCACCTCCTTGCACTCCCCTCCCCCGTGGTACTTTCTCCCCACCTCTCTTCCCCTGCCTTCTCACCACCTCTCCACCTTCCCAGACTCACTTTGATTTTCACCCCCTCGTCCAGCGGTCGGTCCATCAGTGTGTTGAAAGATAGGAAGAGCATCCGAATGGAGTTAAGAAACTCGTCCCCATCCTCGTTGTTCCCATAAAACCTGAAAGACACCCAGAACAATAGTCACACAGAGACACCCACCTAAATATACATAACCATACACATACATATGCATATAGCAGTAATTAAACTACCAGGGATTCATCTGAGGTTCATATCAGGGCGTGGGACTAAATAATTTAATGTAGTCTGGAGCAGAAGAGAGTCATTGTGCCAGTTTACCTTATATCAATCATCCTACCAGTGTTACAGTGAGGGAAAAAATTATTTGATCCCCTGCTGATTTTGTACATTTGCCCACTGACAAAGAAATGATCAGTCTATAATTTTAATGGTAGGTGTATTTTAACAGTGAGAGACAGAATAACAACAACAAAATCCAGAAAAAACGCATTTAAAAAAAGTTATACATTGATTTGCATGTTAATGAGGGAAATAAGTATTTGATCCCCTATCAATCAGCAAGAGTTATGGCTCCCAGGTGTC
Organism: Amia ocellicauda; assembly: GCF_036373705.1. Taxonomy (NCBI): domain Eukaryota; kingdom Metazoa; phylum Chordata; class Actinopteri; order Amiiformes; family Amiidae; genus Amia; species Amia ocellicauda. The sequence goes on along the minus strand of NC_089858.1, from coordinate 33,495,000 downwards.
TTTTATACAGGGCTGAGATTAGGAGCACTCTCTTAAAGGGAGTGCTCCTAATCTCAGCTCGTTACCTGTATAAAAGACACCTGTCCACAGAAGCAATCAATCAATCAGAGTCCAAACTCTCCACCATGGCCAAGACCAAAGAGCTGTCCAAGGATGTCAGGGACAAGATTGTAGACCTACACAAGGCTGGAATGGGCTACAAGACCAACACCAAGCAGCTTGGTGAGAAGGTGACAACAGTTGGTGCGATTATTCGCAAATGGAAGAAACACAAAAAAACTGTCTGGGGCTCCATGCAAGATCTCACCTCGTGGAGTTTCAATGATCATGAGAATGGTGAGGAATCAGCCCAGAACTACACGGGAGGATCTTGTTAATGATCTCAAGGCAGCTGGGACCATAGTCACCAAGAAAACAATTGGTAACACACTACGCCGTGAAGGACTGAAATCCTGCAGCACCCGCAAGGTCCCCCTGCTCAAGAAAGCACATGTACAGGCCCGTCTGAAGTTTGCCAATGAACATCTGAATGATTCAGAGGAGAACTGGGTGAAAGTGTTGTGGTCAGATGAGACCAAAATCGAGCTCTTTGGCATCAACTCAACTCGCCGTGTTTGGAGGAGGAGGAATGCCCCCAAGAACACCATCCCCACCGTCAAACATGGAGGTGGAAACATTATGCTTTGGGGGTGTTTTTCTGCTAAGGGGACAGGACAACTGCACCGCATCAAAGGGACGATGGACGGGGCCATGTACCGTCAAATCTTGGGTGAGAACCTCCTTCCCTCAGCCAGGGCATTGAAAATGGGTCGTGGATGGTATTCCAGCATGACAATGACCCAAAACACACAGCCAAGGCAACAAAGGAGTGGCTCAAGAAGAAGCACATTAAGGTCCTGGAGTGGCCTAGCCAGTCTCCAGACCTTAATCCCACAGAAAATCTGTGGAGGGAGCTGAAGGTTCGAGTTGCCAAACGTCAGCCTCGAAACCTCAATGACTTGGAGAGGATCTGCAAAGAGGAGTGGGACAAAATCCCTCCTGAGATGTGTGCAAACCTGGTGGCCAACTACAAGAAACGTCTGACCTCTGTGATTGCCAACAAGGGTTTTGCCACCAAGTACTAAATCGAAGGGGTCAAATACTTATTTCCCTCATTAACATGCAAATCAATTTATAACTTTTTTGAAATGCGTTTTTCTGGATTTTTTTGTTGTTATTCTGTCTCTCACTGTTAAAATACACCTACCATTAAAATTATAGACTGATCATTTCTTTGTCAGTGGGCAAACGTACAAAATCAGCAGGGGATCAAATACTTTTTTCCCTCACTGTATGAATATGCTTACTACGCATATTTTTTTATTTTTAATAGGGAAATACAGAGAACTGTTGTGTCTGGGTCACTGCATAAAGGCGGCCCAACTGGGAGTGGTGAATTGTGTGGCAGCGTTTGATAAATCACGGGACACAGACGCTGAGACGAGATAGAGCATGTGGGAGACAGAGGCTGACCTGAGGTAGAGCACACGGGACTGCACGATGAAGCGGAAGAGATACTTCATGGCTTTCAGGGCCGAGTACAGCAGCTCCGTCAGGCTGGTGTCCTCCGCGTTCCCCACGTAGAAATTCAGCACCTTGGTCAGCTTCCTAAGATGGAGAGGGAGAGGGGGAGAGGAAGAGAGGGAAAGGGGGAGATGGGACAGGGAGCGGAGGGTGGAGAAGCACCAAGAAGAGGAGGTGAGAGACAGAGAGAGAGGGAAGTGTAACAGCTGTGATCAAGAAAGTCAAGTCTCAATCAACCTCAAATCCTCCAGCAGAGCAGTCCCTGACAGAAACTCACGAAAAGGCCAGCGTAGCGCTGAAGTGCTTGGTGATGTACGTCTCCAGCACAGGGTTGAAGTGCTGGAACTTGATGTCTCCTATGAGCGTGATGATGAACACCTGCAGAGAGAGGACCCGCTGTGAGCACCTTGAGGCCTTCTGCCAGAAACGCACATTTGCAAACACTTTGTGCACTTCACAGGCACACATCTTGCAAAACAACACACATGACACATCATTACATTACATTATTTGTCATTTAGCTGACACTCTTATCCAGGGAGACTTACATTTGTACCCATTTATACAGCTGGGCATTTTACTGGAGCAATCTAAGTGAAGTACCTTGCTCAAGGGTACAACAGCACAGCCCCACCTGGGATTTGAACCCACAACCTTCCAGCTATGTGTCCAGAGCCTGTAGTGCACCTGAACTCACCAGGGCATTGAAGACTGGCTTGTCATAGGTCTCCTTCTCTGACGTCACCATCATAATGTTGAAGAGGGCATCCAGAGTGTCCTGCAGGAACTACTCACACAGAACAAAGACAGAGGGAGAGAGGGGGGATAGAGGGAGAGAGAGATTGAGGGGGTAGGAGAGAGAGAGAGAGATGGCTGAGATCAGGGTATCAGTTTCCAGTGATGGAACGGATGGTATGGGGTCTACTGTTGTACCCCCCCACCCCACCCCGCACACACCGCACACACCGCACACACATGCTCCAGTACCACCCCTACTCCTGCACTCTGCCACTCACCTTTACGATCTCGCTCCCCTCCACCTCCATCAACCTGCCCAGGGTCTGCTCCAGCTGCTCAGGGTTCGAGCGCCAGTTCAGGAGCCCCAGCAGGTCCACTGAAAAACACCAGAGAGAGAGAAAGAAGGGCATTTAAGATGCTGACAACAGAATACTTCTCAAATTATTTTTTGTGGTCATTCTTGTGATTGTTGTTGTGGTTATGGTGGTTGTTGTTGTGGTAGTTGTAGTTGTGGTTGTGTTCTTCTCACCGTTCTGAGTGAGCTTGGTGGAGCAGGTGAGCGTGGCGATCTGGAAGCTGTCCTTGGTGATGGGGACGGTGCCGGAGTGATGGAACTGCTTCCCAGACTGCCTCTCCTTCTCCTCCACCTCAGTCCACGTGCTGGGCATGCTCAGATACGCCCGTGCATCCTCCGCCTTCTTAACATCTCCCTGTGTTCACCCACACACACACACACACACAAAAGACAATGTACCAATCACAGCACAGAAAACAAAACACCCCCAAGCCCTTGTTGGCTGAAGCAGGGGTGAGCTGCGACCAGTGAATTCAATGCCATTGGCCATCCGCCATCCCAGGTCGACCCTGTTTCTGGAGACCCCCACTCCTGCAGGTTTCACTGCTCTCTCTAAGACACATATGTGTGGACACCTGGAAAGTCTGACTAAGTACGCCCCCAACATCTGTCTCAGCACAGCAGTTTTAACGTGTCTGGATATAACAAAGCCCAGAATGCACTGCAGTATTTCAAGACTAGGGTTGGCCGCCCTTGATCTAAAGAAACCCCAAAAACCCTGCTGGTTTGTTGCCCCATAGAACTAGGTTTAGAGAACACTGGTTCAAAGGCATCTTCCAAAGCTTGAGCATTGGGAGACCTTGAAAATACTTTAACTTAACTTGTATGGATTGCGTACACTGATCAGTCTAGGGAAGTCAACTGAAAGGAAAACTCCTATAACCTCAAGTGACTAGCACAACAATTTTTTGAAGGCCTCCTGAAACAGGGCCATGTTTCATTTTAAGCAGATATTAATTGAAGAACTTCACTGCACATTTGGTTAAAGAGGTACCATCGACATCATCAATTACAAGACTGGCGTGTATTCTTCAGTTTGAGCTTGCCTCGACTGCTGGCCACAGCATGACCAGGGAGGAGGGGACTCTACCTTGTAAACGATGAGGTCGTGCTTCCCGTCTCGCAGGGTGGTGCCATCGGGTTTCATCAGCCTGACGAACGCCATTCCAAACGGCTTTTCCGACTTGTCCCTGGCTGGAGACACAACACAGTCAGGACAACAGCCGACATGTGGATACCTCTGGGGCTCATGACCACTAGGCAGAGTGCTGTAAAAGTGTTGATAGATCCAATTTAAGGAAGTGGTTTAAAGTAATGGATCCTGTCCGAGTCAGTGTTGTTAGTCTCACTGCCGGGGAGTGTCTGCGGGGAACCCAAAGTCAGTGTCGCACCAATAGTGCACCAGTAATCAACTTCCCCTGCATTATTTCCTCTCAGCCTGCACAGTCTCAGTCTGGATGTTATTTGTCTTGGTAAGCTGTGTGGTCAGACAGAAAGAGCCGCGGGACATGGGCAGAGGGAGGGGGGAGTAGGGAACTCACAGTCCTGCGAGGAGCGGTGCCGGAACATCAGCTGGAGGTGACAGCGACCCACATCTTCAATGGGAATTGCCACCTGGGAGCCAGAAGGGAGAGAGGGAGAGGGAGTGTGGAAGACAGTGGAAAGAACAGGGAAAGATGGAGATAAAGGGAGGGAGATACAGAGAGCCAGAGCAAGAGAATAGAATAGAGAGGGAGAATATTTCAACATTTCCATTGACTGGTGCTTTTCAGTCGCAGGTTCAGTAAGCAAAGCCGCGCCGATTCGAGTCCCTCCCGGTAAAACCGTACCTTGACCGTCTCGTTCCAGCAGGGCTGCTTGACCTGGTAGTAAATGACAGACTTGTACTCTGTGATGCCATCGTAGCCGGCTCCAGGGAATATAGCTTTCTGCAGCAGGAGGGGAGGGCAGAAACATAGACATTAAACTCGGTGTTGGTGTCCTGCAAATACAGTCCTGCCAAAACATCTTGAACTTTTCACTCCACCTGAGCTCCTGCCTACACTATAGCCCCAGTGTGTGTCTCGGTGCAGTGTCAGTGTGAAGTCAGTGTGTCTAACTCGTCTCTTAACTGATCCAGGTCTAATATAATGCCACCTAGGAAACGTATACCAGGTGTACATCTACTGTCCCCCTCACCTCCATCGGCGTCCCGTCCTCGTCCAGCACGCTCATCGTCACCTCCACATTCTTGGGCGTCTTCTTCTTGCCCCGGTCGAACTCGCCCTGCAGCAGCGTCACATAGATGTCGTTGCGCACATTCCCTAGAAAACCAAAGGGCAGTCATCCCCGCCCCACCATGAGAGGCACATCATAGCTCACAACAGGAAGTCCTACCACTGTCCCCCTCTGTTTCCTGTCCCACGTTATTCTGAGGTCAACCGTACCCCTCTCACCTGAGCAAGAGGTACCAAACGAACATTGTTATTATGATTATGATTATTAGAAGCTCGTGTGAGATATTCTCTCTGTGGGCAGGAGGCTGATTTTGAACTGGGCCCTGGTTGTGACCTCTTGTCCTGGGGTTGTTGGCTCTAATGAGGGTCTCACCTGGGAGAATGATTTCGGGGAAGCCCATTTTCCTCACAATGGCAGTGGTCCGATCCACAAAGTGGGGGTAATCTTTCTTGACCTGAGAGAGATCCCCCGGAAGCAGCTTCAGAGTGACAAACAGTCCTGGACAGATGCACAGACATACACACACACAGGCAGAGGGGTGGAAAAGCAGACAGATTAGTGCTACAGACTTCACATCATCAGCAACATGTCCAGCATGATTAGACTGGGTCACAGAAATCCAGGAGATGAAACTATTGATCCCTCTGCTTTGTCACTCAGTCTGGTAAATTAAGGAAATTGAACTTGGTTTTAGGGAGCAGAGGAGTAGACTGTCGATGCCGTCTGATGGGCTGTCTGGGTTCCCCACCTTGACCTTTGTGGTTGACCTCTCTGCTGGCGATGACCTTGTTGAAGACAGAGGTCAGGGGCTCGTTCTCCCCGATCACCCGCGAGGGGATCAGCGGAGACATGATCAGTTGCCTCTGACGGATGTATGTCTCCATGGCGATCCTGGGACAGAGAGAGAGAGAGAGGATGGGGGACAAAGAGAGGGGAAGTGGGGAAAAAAGAAGAAAGGACAGAGAGAAAATGAGGGACAGGAAGTTGTGCCGTGGAAGGCAGCAAATGAGAGAGAAAGAGAGGTGACAGTCAGAGCAGCCATAGATGAACAAGTGGACTAACCCATTCAGCAGCTCACACTCTCTCTCACAAACTACTCAAAAACGCAAACACACAAACACACACACACACAGTGTGGAAGCAGCCCACTAGGGACAGCACTGTGGTCGTGGGAACTGTCTGACCACCCTTTATCTCAGGGACCATCGAGGATGGGCATGTCTGTCTGCACCATTACCAAGCACACAGTCATTACTCACTACACTTATCAGATCTGGCACACTGCGTCTCTAAGACTACTCTCGACACACTTCCACACCCACATACATGCTTCTTGCCTCCTGCTCAAGCTAGAAAATGTAGTATTTCTGCCAATAGCTTCTCTTGTGATGCAATAAAATCAAATAATAATAAGGAAATGCACTATCATAAACTATCTGAGCAGTTTGTCCAGACAGAGCATTCCTAAATCAGTGCTGATTATAGTGTTGAAACTGGAGCTACAGGTGGCTTGCTGTCCTTCATATTTAGCAGTGGATTCTGGAGTGAATGCGTGAATGGGAAGACTATAATATCCACATTGCTAACAGCCACAAACTGCAGGGAGTATACTTATCCCTTAGTCAGTGTCAGTAGGTGTCTGTGGGTCGGGTACGAGGGATGGAGACTCACTGCTGGAATGGGATGAAATGCTGCTTGTCTTCGTCGTCCACTTTCCCGTGAGCGATGTCCGTGACGTCCATCACTGTGGGGATACACAAACACAACACCGCGCCGGTCAGCAATGTCAGAAATGTAACGAGAGAGAGGAGATCTACACTCACCTAAAGGATTATTAGGAACACCATACTAATACTGTGTTTGACCCCCTTTCGCCTTCAGAACTCCCTTAATTCTATGTGGCATTGATTCAACAAGGTGCTGAAAGCATTCTTTAGAAATGTTGGCCCATATTGATAGGATAGCATCTTGCAGCTGATGGAGATTTGTGGGATGCACATCCAGGGCACGAAGCTCCCGTTCCACCACATCCCAAAGATGCTCTATTGGGTTGAGATCTGGTGACTGTGGGGGCCAGTTTAGTACAGTGAACTCATTGTCATGTTCAAGAAACCAATTTGAAATGATTCGACCTTTGTGACAAGGTGCATTATCCTGCTGGAAGTAGCCATCAGAGGATGGGTACATGGTGGTCATAAAGGGATGGACATGGTCAGAAACAATGCTCAGGTAGGCCGTGGCATTTAAACGATGCCCAATTGGCACTAAGGGGCCTAAAGTGTGCCAAGAAAACATCCCTCACACCATTACACCACCACCACCAGCCTGCACAGTGGTAACAAGGCATGATGGATCCATGTTCTCATTCTGTTTACGCCAAATTCTGACTCTACCATCTGAATGTCTCAACAGAAATCGAGACTCATCAGACCAGGCAACATTTTTCCAGTCTTCAACTGTCCAATTTTGGTGAGCTTGTGCAAATTGTAGCCTCTTTTTCCTATTTGTAGTGGAGATGAGTGGTACCCGGTGGGGTCTCTGCTGTTGTAGCCCATCCGCCTCAAGGTTGTACGTGTTGTGGCTTCACAAATGCTTTGCTGCATACCTCGGTTGTAACGAGTGGTTATTTCAGTCAAAGTTGCTCTTCTATCAGCTTGAATCAGTCGGCCCATTCTCCTCTGACCTCTAGCATCAACAAGGCATTTTCGCCCACAGGACTGCCGCATACTGGATGTTTTTCCCTTTTCACACCATTCTTTGTAAACCCTAGAAATGGTTGTGCGTAAAAATCCCAGTAACTGAGCAGATTGTGAAATACTCAGACCGGCCCGTCTGGCACCAACAACCATGCCACGCTCAAAATTGCTTTTAAATCACCTTTCTTTCCCATTCAGACATTCAGTTTGGAGTTCAGGAGATTGTCTTGACCAGGACCACACCCCTAAATGCATTGAAGCAACTGCCATGTGATTGGTTGGTTAGATAATTGCATTAATGAGAAATTGAACAGGTGTTCCTAATAATCCTTTAGGTGAGTGTATGTGTCCTGTGTGGTTACATGGCTAACATGCCAAAGATCCAAGGGTTTCTGTCCAGCTGTTTCTTAAAGGATGTGGGGGAATCTGCTTCAGTTACTTGTTCCAGATTCCCACAATCCTCTCCGCTTCCTGTTCTCGGCCTTCAACGTTTAACGTCACATTCCGCCAACCCACTAAATCTATTCTCTCTGACTGCCGGGTTACTCGGTTTAAATGATTAACATTCCTCTCAGCTCAGGGTTTTCAAAATAATTTCAGGATGGGATTATTGGTCGCTGTAGACAAAGTAAAAATAAGCGACTGCTATATTTTTCTGACACTTCTTTTCATATCCTGTGTGGCTCTTGCACGGTTTACCGTTCTGAAGTGTCAATCAGATTACACAAAGAGCTCATAAACTGTACAGAATATAATTGGAGACAGCTAGAAATGCACTGTGTCACATGTGTATCTGTATGTACTGCACATGTATGCATGTCTATACCTTCCCCCTTCACTCCCCTGCACATCTGGCCCCACAGTCACACAGATCGGGTGACAGAGAACAATAGTTCAAAGACGTGTGAATCAGAAACCAGGGCTGAAAACTGGGAGTCAATACCAAGTAGAGGGAGGGAAACAAAGTCTAGCCTCAGGACTTCTCTCTCTCCTTCTCTGTCTCTCTCTGTTTCTCTCTTTCAAATGTAAATCAAACTGTCTCCCACTTCCTCTCCTAACCCTGTCTCTTTCAGTCTCCATGTCTACCTCCATTTAACCTTCCCCTCCTTTCCCTCCCTTTCCACCTCTCTCTGCACTTCGCAAGTGACAGACAAAGCCGGGCAGGTGTGAGGAGGGAGGCGAGGAGGGGGCTGGTTTTCAGTTCCATTTCCCTCTCTGACTCTCTGTATTTGATCCCTGCACAGGTGCCATTGAAAATAATTGCTTCCTCCCCCGCCTCGTGTGAAACAAGAGCTTCTTCAGAAAGACAGGGGGGCAATTAATTACCTTGTGCAGTCATAGAATTCTCTTTTTTTGTTCCTGGTTTATCCCTTTACGAGGCCTGGGCCAGAAACAAATACAAACGAACCACAATTTATATAAATAAGGGGAGGTGAGCCTCTCATTCATTCAGGAACGCGTTCATTTCAGAAGTAATGAAAGCCCAGATGCTGGAGGTCAGGAGAAACCAAGGGAAGGTTCACAGCCCAGGAGGAGACAGAGCTATCTTGTCTGTGCAGTTGTGCAGACAGACCCTGGCACAGCGCCTCAATGAACACACACAGCTCAGGTATCATTTCTCCATTCTTCCACTTTCATAGTTACCACAGTGAAGAAGTGGACGTACTGGAACGTGTCTGTGTAAATATACAGATATATACAGAGCAGGATTGTCTCTGTAACCAGTGGTTGTACTATCCGCTTGTCCCCAGTAGAAGACAGGGATGCGGCTCCCCCAGACCAGGGCAGCGCTCCAGATTCTCACCTGCCACTCCGAAGGGGCGTCGCAACCCCCCCGTGTGTTTCTTGCCCTCCTTCAACTCCATGCAGCCCACCCGGATGATCTGACACACCAGGAACAAGCGAGGTCGGATCAGGTCACTGCTGCTCAGGTCCTGGGTGGAGAGAGAGATAGAGAAGGAAGAGTGAGAGAGAGACAGACAAGCTCAGAGGAGAGTGTGGACACAGAGAGAGAGAGAGAGAGAGAGATGACAGGGAGACGGAGATGTTTACCGTGAACAGCGCTGGCAGGTTATTTAGCCTCTCAATCTCCTTGGGCATCCCCTTGCTGTCCCAGCGTACCAGAAAGTTCTCGCTGCAAAGGCAGAGACAAAATATGTGTAGAGGAAGACTACAATGTTCTTGATTGAAATGCATTATTTCTTTATTAACTCCAAGAACCGGTGGAGCAAAAGAGCAGCAGGCAGCAGTGGGGCGTTTTATCCATTATTGCATTTTCTACATTCGAGGGGGCGACAGCGAGTGGGAGAGGGCTGTTAGAGTGACCTCTGACCTGATGAACTCGGACTGGTCGGGGTCGTACAGGGACATGAGCAGCTCGGCATCCTCCCCGATGTTGCAGACGAAGTTCTTGAGGTTCATGAAGAGGCTGTACGTGTGAACCGTGCTGAACAGGGACTGGCGGCTCCTCTCCAGGTTCTGCAGCCGAGTCTGTAAGAGGGAGAGGGGGAGAGAGAGAGTGTGAAGCAAGGTTAAGGATAGGGGGAGCGAGAGATAGATAGAGAGAGAGAGAGAGAGAGAGCAGGAGAGTGGGAGAGGGAGTGAGAGTGAGGTATGGGTACTGTGCCACACTGCCAGGCCGGGCCGCTCACCTTCTCCTCCTGGATGCGCTCATCAATGCAGCGGGAGGCCGTCTCGTGAGCGCGGAACAGGCTGATGGTGCTGCTGCTGTCCGGGTCCAGTGTGTTCCCCCCCTCGTCCCGCACCACCAGGTCCAGGTCCAAAATCCTGCCGGAGGAATGCCAGAGGCTCAGAGGGACAGGTCCACACACAGTCACTGTCACACCACCTAGACTGGAGCCAGTATTGTGTGGCCACAAAAGCTCAGATTTCCACTGCCTGCACGATGGGACCTCCGAGCAGAGATTCATACCAGGTGAGCCTCCTCCAATGCCACATTTGTCTACACACGAAGGAAACCAAGACTTGGCCTGTGTCCCTCTCACCGGTTGCCATAGTCGATCTTGGCCGTCACTTTCTTCTTCAGCTCCACCAGGTCATCTTTGGGCAGCGTCCCCGACACAATCTGGGAGCGATACTCGATCAGGCTGTAGGTCATCTGCTGCACGTGGCGGAACTGTGTGGTCTTGTTGTTCTGACAAACGAAAGCACGAGCAGAAACACGCATGCATGAGCATGTGAGCATGTGAACACGCACATGCATTAACATCATGAATACAAGGGGGTTTGCAGTGTTCTTCCCCCAGCCCCCAGGCGGAGCAGCAATGACATCAACAGGAGTCAGCAATGTCCTCTACAAAGAAATATACCATTCTCAAAACACGCTTGTCTGTCCTGGAAATTAATGTTCATCATGGTAAATTCTACCCTTATAAAACATGTTAAAGAAATAAACAAACAAGTTGCAGGACGATGCTGGATTTTAGGAAACACGCATGGTGTGCTGACTCACCACGTAGAGCTTGTGCCAGATCTGTGCCCATTCTCTCAGGGTGGCGCCCAGCTCCTGCACCAGGGGCTGATCAGTGGGGATGACTATTTCCTGCTGCCTGGACAGAGAGAGGGCAATGGGGTCAGGATCTCAACCCCCTGTTCCCCAACCTTTTCAATCCCAAGCCACACCTACCTCACATAAGACTTGTGGGGCACACCAAATCAGCTAAGTTGTAATTGGGGTGCAGATGAAGGTAGGAGTGGTCTAACAGTTACACTTGAGTTGTATAGAGAGCCCTGGTATCCCTGGGTCTCCGTTCTCTTTCAGCCTCCGTGTCAGCAGACGAACTTACCCTGTTCCTTCTACCTGCGCCTCCTTCAGGTGGATGTAGGAAGCTGGGAAGATACCCTGTGGAGAAAAGCACAGGAGTGGGAGTCCTGTTAGCATAGCAGGGAGGCCTGTCCATCTGCAAAGGCTCCTGGGAAAACTCTGGCACAACTGTCACTGTTTTATGGGTCTCCAGTTGGGAATGCTAACATCTACGGACATCCGCACACAGGCACAGCTGGATTAGCTGGGTTAGCTATGTGAAGGTAGTAAATCGATGGACGGATGAATGAATGGATGGATGGATGGAGAGGTGAAGGAAAGAGAGGATGTGTTAATGGTTTAACGTGTGTGCAAGAAACCCTACCTTCCGTGATTTGTCTCGCAGTGTGTAGCCTCTGTACCACCCTGTGAGGAGAGAGAGAGGGATAGAGAGTGAGAGAGATGGAGGAAGGGGGAGAGAGAGAGAAGTATCAGTGAAATGACAGTCCCTAGCCATCCCTCATCTCTCAGGTGACCCACGGTAGAGCATTGACATCTAAAACTCCTGAGATATGGACTCTGAGACCTTTAAACATTAACATTGAGAAACACAGATATGAACATAGTTGAGGTTGGGGCTATTGACCTCTGACCTCTGACCTCTCACCTTCAAAGGTCTCCAGGATGTGAACAGCATCTCCCACCTGCAGGCTGAGCTCGTGCTCCTCCTTAGCATCATAGTTGTAGATCACTGGAGAGAGAGAGAGCAAGAAGAGGTGAGTGGGTCACTTATGGGAGGAGGGAAAGAGAGATGAAGGAGAGAGAGTACTTGTGAAAGCAGGAATGAGAGGCAAAAAAGAACAGATGAATAGAAAACAGAAATCAGAGGGAAGTCAATGAGATACAGAGACAGAGAAAGAGAAGGGGGGAGAACAGAACGAGGAAGTAAGATAAACAATGGGAAAGAATGTTTTAAATGGACCAGAGATCAGCTAACTTTACTTCAGACATACAACACAGAGTAAAAACACAGCACTGCCCCCGGGTCCTGCATACTTTTCCAACTGAACAGGAAGTATTCACGCCTTGAATGTAGGTAATAATATTGCTTTACACCCCCAGCCCACCCCACCCCCCACCCAGCTTCCCTGCGTTATAGCAGTTTTGTTTCTCAACTGTACTGTGGCCCCCATTCCCAGAACCAGAGTAACCAGCTCTGCACATTGTAAATACAAACTACACTATCACAATAACTCATTACAAATGATTTCCATTGTTCAAATGTCAAACCAACGTTGAAACATTTCAGTAAATACAAGTTCTCTTAGATGATCCCTCGCCACTTCAGCTAGTGTGCAATTTAGCGACCACCCCTTAATCAGTGCATGCTAGTCATCGAGTGTGTACATGTCAATCATTTGACTTGTGAAACTTGATTATTATTTAAGTGTTCTGGTGCTTTCATGCATTTCAATTCCTAAACTTAAGTTAGCAGAGAAGAAAAATAAGTTAGATCTTGTAATACAATGTAATCTACAGGTACAGTTGCCTCCATATATTTGTTTGCTATAAATGAATGACAACATTATTTTCAGACATTCAGTATTGAACTTACTTATTCATTATATATATATGAAATTATTCATATATCCCAAACATTCAAATCCAATTAACTTTGGACTGAAATGTTTTTGCCATATCTAACTTTGTCTCAGTGTTTTACATTTGGATGTATTCATCCAAATTATCAAAACTCACTTTTTGATACAATGAATCCCACTCCACCAGTGTTAGATGCCGACCCTTATTCTTTGTTTGGAACTAAGCAAAGATGTTTTAACACTAACTGTCAGAAATACCAGTGGCTAAAATACAACAAAAACAGCGGAGCAATACTATTGAATAATACGTAGAGGAGTACATAAAAGTACTCAGTACTAAGTACTTACATTTAAAATAACTTGGGATACCCTATAGATTAAATGGTATGAAATACCAACCATTTGTAACAATTGTTATTTGTTTTCCGACTGTGCCCCCCAAAAACATTTAGCTGCATGAGGCCCCTGGTTCCAAAAATACAAAGAAAAAATATGAATGCAAAAACAACATTTATTAATAATAATGTTTGTTTGTTAATGTATGTATTTATTCAATAGCAGGCACTATTAGCCTATTACGAAACTGTACTTTTCATTAGCTCCAGGGTGTCTCTTCGGTGCCTTTAAATGTGAACACACACTTCAAAGCCAGCAGACAATGTTATAAACAGACAATAGAGGGCACAATGACTTCCTGACTCAAAGACGCCTGATTCAAAGGGAAAGAAATGCCTGAATGGCAACTCAAGGTCCCACCCTGGAGGGCCACAGGGCTACTGGCCACTCCCCGTCCCTCCCTCAGCCCCAGATCTTCAACACAAGAGGGCCACGGCTCCCCATGTACTACAATAAACGGGCAGTCATTTTCCTCCCTGTGTAAAACCCCCCCACACGTGTGCTGTGCCGCGCAGTGTTGCTGTGTCATGGTGTGCTACACTATAGGGGCCATAGAGTTTCCAAAGCTGGAAGAAAGATTAACTCATGCGTGAGACAAGCAATTTAAATAGGACTTCTATTTTTTTTTTCTAAAGATCGTTTGCTGGGACCTCGGTGCAGCTGTGGGAAGTGAGTAGGTAAGCTGTAGGTATGTCACAGTTAACACATACATCCTGCCCTTCCTCCTGAGTCAGTCCCCTCCCAGCTGTGGAGAGCCCGGCACTGTACTTCTCCAGTCCTCCCTGTGCTTTACTTTACTTCTCTAAAGGTCTTTTTGTCAGACGCTTCCCTCTGTGTTCTCACAGCTGAGCTGCACCTGAACACCTACAAACTAAGTGACTGCAATCTCTGGGCTTACTGGTTGTCACCTTCATACCCAGATATCCCTCTTCTCCCTCCCTCCATCTCTCTCTCTCTCTCTCTATCTCTCTCTCTCCCACTCCCACTCCCCAAGCATTGTGCACCCCTGTAATGACGAACTCCTTTGCACTTGGACCCCCGAGTGAGCGGTGCCTGCCCCCACTGCACTCAAAGAGCAATGCTGTTTCACTGCTCCTGCCCTAGATGGCATGCACTTCTCTCACACCGTGTTTATTTCAGGAGTGCAGTAACAGCCCCACTCACAGCGTTTGTCAATTAGCAAACTTTCTAGTGGAGCGAAACAAGCGGGCCATCCTTAGCAGTAGGCGAACCCAGACTGAGCGCATGCAGCAGCGGTGTGCGCCCAGGCTGTGCTCCTTCAGAAGTGGGGAGTCGGGGGGGCCCTCTGTGCCCCTGACCACACCAGCCAACTGGTTTTATTCATTTGAATCTTGTATTGGTAGCACAAGTGCAGTGTGGTTTTTACTGAGGTTTTCGAGGTTGAAAATACTTGTTTTCTTAACATAGACTTAAAATTCTGTCGGTGGTTTTCAGTGCAGTTCAGGGGGCGGGTAGACGTTTCTTGTTAGTGGTTTTTATGTACAGAAGATATTTATAGGTTAGTTTTTGTGTGTATCTTATATCTACAATAAAGGTGTTAAAATGTCTCAAAGTTCTCTCTCTCTCACTCGTTCTCTCTCCCCCTCCCTCTCTCTGGCATTGCCTCGTTACCCCGCCATTTAATTAGAGCCAATTGCTGTTTTCTGCACCAAAGGCAATGCTGTAACAGCTCATGTGTTATCGGCTCGGCTCCCTCTGTTTACGGCTGAGAGACTCCTTATGTTTTGCTTTGTTTCATTTTTTTCTTCATTTAGGCAGTCAGGGGAGATAACAATACATCAACACTGGATCCTATATGTTTGTCCCAACAACGGACCTTTACTAACAGCGCTGGCTTCAGCCTGGGCCTTATCCTATGGTCCAGACAACACTGCCCCCAATCTGAGCCTTATAGTCCAGCCCCCCACCACCCCTTTGTGTTTCTCTGGGAATCAGTGACTCCGTCCATGTCCTGGCTCAGCTCTGTGCTGGACTCTGGATCCAAGGGCCGGGGAGGGAGTCAGTGGGAGTGTGCGATGCTTCTTCCCACCCCCTACCCCCAAAACCCTGTCCTCCCCTCCTCCCCTCCTGCTCTCAGTCCCTCAGTGAGGCTGTGGTTCCTGCCTGGACTTGCTGCTCGGTAATCCAGCTGCCAGAGCCTGCAAGCTCAGACTAGCTGCGCTCACCGCTGCTGACGCCCGGCTCCTCGGCGCTGACTGCTGCCCTATTGCTCCTCTTCAAAGAGACGCATAACAGGACACGTTAGCATACTTCTGGGTGGGTTTTTCCGCACACGCACGCACATACCCGCAGGAGCACATGCCAAGCACTGAACACGCACACGTTTCTTGCCCCTCCCTTCACAAGGAGCTGACCTTCTACCTGAAGAAGTCCATCAAAATCCTAAATAATAAGCAGGGGGTTTTGTATGTGTGAGTGTGTTTATTTAATAATTATCATTATCATTATTATTACCAAAGACCCGTGCTTTTAATGTGCTTAAGTGTGCAGTATGGAGTTAATCCCACCTCTGATTAAATAATCTGTGAATTACCTCCTTCAGACAGGCAAGGAAACTCTAGAAGATATGACCAAATAACAAATGGGTTGCTGACAAATTCAAAAAGGAGCAGGATGGCCAACCCACTGAGATTCCTCCAAGCTGGTTCACATGAACCCTGCAGAGAGACAGTTCCCTTCGAGACCTGTGCCGTGCGTGCCGTCATGTCAACCGTGTCAATCTGTGCTCTCTCTCGCTCACTGCAGCCGAGATGGAGGCCCTTGTTATTGAGGGCAGGCCAGGTGGTAATCGGCATGGCAGCCTTTTAAAAAAGCACGACAGCCGCCTGGAATAAAGGCTGCTAAATAATTTCATAACGTTAATTTACTGCTGTCAATTGATTGCTGTATCATTTACTATATAAACAACAAATTACATTAACGAGCGAGAGGGAAAACATCCACTATGGCTCCAGTCTTGTTGCTGTTCTTCACAGGGGACCTTGGAGAGTCTCCAGACAGAGAGAGCCGCAGTCCCTCGGGCAGCGCCAGCTCAGCGTCTGTAGCGGCACGCACATTTTTAGCATGTTTCACATTGCAGCGCTGTTGCACACAGTGTCTGAGCCTCACAAAACAAGTCCTGGAACCAAAAAAGAAAAATATAAACCGCCTTTCTCTGCTGCAGAATGTCTAGGTCACAGAAAACCTCTCAGCTCCTCATCTGCTGTCCTCCCTGCAGCGAATCCCCCTGACAACTCCACCCCCTCTCCCTGTAAACATGCAAAGCCAGAGCAGAGCCAGCTAGTGATAAAAAAAAAATGCACAGGTAGCCATGGGAAGAAAAAAAATCCGCAATCTACCCAACGGCAGGTGATGTGGCATCTAAACAATGACACTAAATCTGAGGAGAAACACACACAACAACAGCGACTATTGTATTATAGCTATAAAGACATGGAGATACTAACATATAGACAAATGTCTGGCAGGGAGAGGGCCCAGCTCGGCCAGTGAAGTGAGTTTCCCTAAGTCTCTTCACACAGACACAGCTGCAGTGGAGATGAAGGCAGAACAGTGTCAACCGCAGCTCACATCAATGCAAAACCACAGCTCAGCACAACTCAAGTTATATTTTTGTCTTTCGTTTCCACACTATACAGATATAGAGGCAGAGGGGAAGTGGGGAGGGTGGGTCTGTCTCCACAAAGGGCTACAATCCAGAGAAGGGGTGCTGAAGTGCCGAGAGTGGAGCCTGGCAGTGCCGCACTAGCAGGGCAACCCAGAGCCAATGTCCTGCTCCAGGCGCCAGTCACCCCCGTTCATCCTGTTCCTGTAGCAGTGCAGGTAGTGCAGCAAATCCACAGCCAACAGAGAAGCTAACAAGACGAGGCCTAACAGATGAACACAAGACAGCTGACTCTCATGCGTGGAATTGATGTGTGGCATTGGGTTCTCTAACTCACTAAATGTCATTATGTATCCCAATATTACAAATAATTATTTCAGGTTCAGATAACGCAGATGGCACAGTGCATCATTGGTGCCATTGTGCTCTCAGGACAGAGCAGCCCAGCAAAACAGAAAGTAACCGGCACTGTTTGGGCCGACTCCGGTGTGGTGAAGCCGGGAGAGAGCGGGGCCCGTGCCTGGACCACTTCCTGGAGCCCCACCTGAGCAATGCGTTCAATGCATGGGAGACGCGCCTGCCTGGGGGTGCGCAATGGGGCCACGCTCCTGCTCGGCTGGTCCTGTGGTCGGTTTCTCAGCACTTGAGCCGCGGTTCTTCAGCATCACAGACTCCACCCCCGCTTCCTCCAGTCGAGGTGTGCATAGACACCAGCAAAGTGCAGTGCTGTCAAACTAGAGTATAAAATAAAAACCAGTCAAAAGCTTTAACCCGCAGCAGTGCTATGCAGCTGGCAGTGGACACAGGCAGGGAGTGGGAGGCAGGCCGGCTCTCAGCCCCCCCACTTCATCTCCCCCAGAGTGCCTCCACAGGGCAGCTCCTCGCACAATGGGGCTCAGTAACGTACCCAAGAGAGGGAAAAGAAAGCAATCTGCAGGCTCTGCAGGGACACAATAGGCTGTTCATGAACGCCCAGCACTCAGCGCAGTCGGTGCCCGGGCTGGCACTCGAGGCACGCAGCGCCCCAGAAAAGGAGCACACAAAAGGCAAGGCGTGCTATAATGCAGGGCGACCCTTTCCCTGCTGCCAACTGAAGCCTGGTGAGCTCCTGCCAGGGGAGGGCCCAAGAGATAGGCCTGGCTGAGGAAGCGGGCCCGTCGCACGTAGTCTCATTTCACTGTGAGGAAGAAGCTCACCTTAAGAAAAATGTTGGCACTGGCATTTTGTTTTTTTATGCCTGTCCAGCCACTACCTCCCCCCCCATACACACACACGGCTCCCTATCTGCTTACACCAGTCAGTTTTCTGCCAGACCAATTTATACATGCATCTCTGTGCTCTGTAGTGCTGTTTGACCCTGAATTCACTGCGATTAGCACAGTGGACATAAACATCAGCGCACAAATAAATACAGGGGAAAAAAAAGGTCTCCCTTCATTCGGATTTCATTTAGTTGAACAAACGCCGTTTCAAAAAAATATGAGGGGGGGGGACTTAGTTAGGGCAGAGGTGTGTCAACAAATCACTGACAACTTCCTGTTATCCAGTCTCTGCAGGGAAAAGACTGTCTGAAGAACAAGTGGGCAAAGTCTCAAACCCCAGCCCAGACCTCTACAGACACCCGCACAGGACCTCACCTCTACCTGCGCTGGGGAAAGACAGGCCACTCCAAAAATTAAAACACAAACAGAGTGCTGACTTTCTTCGTTCTCTTTCACCTCAGACTTGGGAAACTATATATATAAGCAATTAGAGGAGTTATAACAAATACCATTAGCACCTACTCATACAGGTGACACAGCCTCCACCTGATAACAAAATTACAGGCCTTCAAAATTCCTGGCCGTGACACATCCACCCAAGCGCTGCACAGAGGGAGGCCAGGCGAGGCAGGGCCGGGCAGGGACAGGAAGGCCCGGGACAGCAGCTCTCCGGGGCAAGTATGTGCTGCACACAGACGAGACATCACCTCACACCCAGAAATCCCTGCAGGAGAGGAGAGAGTGCCAGGACAGGCCGGCCTCCTTTCTGTGCTTTTATCTGCAGTCATAAGGGATACTGCACTGGCACAGGGGCGGGTGTGGACAGGACCTCTGTCCCACATTACAGATACCATTTCCCAAACAAGGACAGAACAAGAGCTCCCTCAACCACAGGGCTGTGTTAGATGTGTTATGTTTGGATGCTTTGGGTCACATAATAAATAACCCTATACATTCAGTTTCAATATCTGCAATCTGTCGTGGTTTAATTTAGGGGATTGAGGAAGCGAGGGGAGGTGCCGGGTGAGGGAGCTGCGGTTTCTGTGTGGTTTTCCTCCTGTAACTGGAAACAGTGTTTATACTTCATTAGAAACTGGCGAGTGAGAAAAAGTGGAACAGAAGCCCAGAATCTCACTGAAAGGCTCAATCGCAACTAACACCGACAGTACAACACTTTCTGCATCTGTCTTTTCCTCCCAGGTTCCTCTATTTGTGTGCTAAAGGAATGCTAATTGAAGAACTGCTCAATCAATTATGAATCACTTAATAGCTTGTTAATTGTGATAGAGTTCATTTCAGTCATGTCTCCAATCTGTGGCCTGGAGAGAGATGTTTCTCGCAACTCTAAATAAGATCCCCTTTATTGGTAGCAGTACTAGTAGTTATTGTTAGAATGAATACCTAGAAATGCAGAAGGTATTTAATATTTTCCTCCCTAAAAAGACCTTATAAACACATGCACAGCTGTCAGACACACAACACCTGGGGCACTGAATCAATGAACATGTCCAGGTGTCCCCAAATTCCGACATCTACAACAGCAGCTGGCGGGGCCTTGTCCACTCATAGCCGGCGAGGGGCGCACAGTTAGCGGGGGGAGTCTTCAGTTAGTCCAGTCACAGCACAAACCCAGGTGTTGGGGGGGGGGGCTCTCGTTATAATACAGAGGCTAACGTATCCTAGAGGTGAGTCGGAAGTTGTCATTAACCAGTAGTGTTTGGATTTGTTTGACGCAGATTATGCTTATCGGTGTCCAAGTCTTCCTAAACAAACGTCGTTATCTAGTTGAACCTAAACTTTTCTCTCTCCGCATTATTGCATGCGTACGCGCTTTAAAATCCGCACCGAGGGCGTTAGATAACCCTGAGCCTTTCCTCTCCCCTGGACCGGCCTTGACCCGGTCCGGCAGTGTCCACCTCCTCCTACAGCCACACTGCGGCCCAGCTGTGCGCTTATTTGCATCGGAATCCCATGCAAATCCTCCGCAATCACGCAGCCCTGCAAACTCTGCGCAATCCTGCCTCCGGGCTGCACGTCAGAAACCTCGACAGGTCGCGCAAACTTTAAACTTTAACCCACTTCTATTATGATCACTACAATGACGGACTTTTAGTTCACTTTGTTGCATATTGCAATGTAACCAAACTGCTCGATGTTGCAACATCTTTAAACCACTTGTTCTGGCTTCGCACTCGACTCGTGACTTTGTTTCCTTTCGGCAGCCCGGTGTTGATACCTGAACGATTGGGTTTGTTAGCAAAGCCTCCACCCAATGAAAGATACGTAAATAAACGGCGGATTAGCAGGAGGCTTGAGCTGAAACCGAGATTGAGGTGTGCCCGCCTGGCAGTCACTTCATATCCTTATCAAAGTGCGCCAATGGCTCCGTGCATGGGTATACCTGTGCCAGGGAAGACGCACGGCGGTGCCCGGCGACTCTCACCGGGCTGTGATTTGGGAAGGGCGGGGCGGGGGGGTATTTACGCTGGGTGGGAGAAAATGTAAAAAGAGAAACCAGTGGGTTCCCCCACTTCCACGGGCTTACCCCCTGCCAGCCTAGAAAACAAACCCACGAAAGTGCTCAACACTCCACTCTGCGTGCCAGTTGTCCCCTGTGGCACCGACCTGGCATTCAAACCCTAAACCCAGCTGAAGCACTTTAACCGTCACAGGCAGGGGCACAGGTACTGCGCGCAGTTTCCACCCGAGATCCACCGTTTCAGATCTTTACACACGCACACGCACACGCACACGCACCGGGAGAGGGGCTGAGAGAAGGGCGACTCAATGAAAAACAACCGCGGTACTCACCCACGCCGTACTTCTCCTTCTTCGTGGGTATCCAGCGAGTCATTTTAGGGAAAACGCGGGATTACGGGTAATAAATAAATAAATACATGAACAAACTCCGGGCGGAGGGCATAACTTTCTCGTCCGGGACACTACAGTTCCGCCATGATGACTGACTGCGGGGGGAGGGGAGGGGAGGGCTGTGCGCAGGGCGCAGGAGCGACTCCGCCAGGCTTGTGGCAGGAATATAACGCCCGCAGCTACAGTGCAGTACCGGGCAGAGCGGCGCAGTGGGCAGCATTGGGGTTCAATATCATGCCTGGAGCAGCTGCACTGCAGTACCGTCCCGTACAGAGCAGCATGGGGCACAGGCGTTACCCTATAACGACTGGAGTTACTGTGACCGTCCCGTACGGAGCTGCATGGTGGGGGTCGGACGGGACACAGCAGTTATAGCTGAGACTGTCCCGTTTCCCACAGACTCGCAGGACGGGGTGGGGGGTTAGACCGCGACCCCCTCCCTTCTCTCTCTCTCTCTCTCTCTCAAGCTGCGTGTACTTCTCTTTTTGTAAAGCGGCAGCATACAAATAAACATAAATACAGAACTATGTTGCATATATACCGTACTTCTGTATTTATGTTTATACAATAGATAAACAAATCCCACAGTATGCATATATATAAATGTGTGTATGTTTATAGGCCTATGTGATTGTTTTAAGCCCATCTCCATGTATGTATGGGTGGTTGGGGGGGTAGGTTCCAGGTTGTATAATCCACTAATAATTATAGAATATGGAGACAATGTATTTAAATGCTTGTTCCTGTTATATTTGTAACTGTTATAACTGAAGTTTGTACAGCCAGTGGACTTTGTATCTTTTTATGGTGTCATCTATGTCTTTATTGTGTGTTTTACAAACTGTGTCTGGGAAGTGTCGTCTACATCAAATGTTTTTTTGCAAGTGCATGTACTTTTTAATTGGAATAAAGAATATCAATGCCAGTGTGATTCATTCTTCCCATAATTATGTGTCGACCACAGTGGTGTCTGAAACGCACACACACACACACACACACACACACACACACACACAGCAAGGATAGAGCCACGCAGATCCATCAGTCACTGACATCTCAAACCTGCAGCACATGGATGTTAGAAATGAAACGTGGTTGCTACTTCTGTCCTGTAGCTGTAAAGTCAGATTTTATGCATTTAATTTTTTGTTTTCGTATGGCTGTAACTTTTTACTTGTGTCCTTGATTTGACCAGTTATATTTGTGTGTACTTGTTTGAGTTTTCAAGGTTGTAACATGGAAGTCTTCTGTATTTGTACTTGACTGTTTATAGATGTTTATAGTATGTTTTTACGTTCTCCCAACAGGTATGAGACGGAGCTCGGCAGGACAGCGTGGCCTCTTTTAAGCTTTGACCATTATGGAAATAGCCCTTGACAACATGCAGCCGCAGTTAGGGTCTCTGATCAGAGTACTGCTGTGCGACGGACACTCAGTCTCAACTGGGGAGACCCCTGCTCCCCCGACCTCACACTGGCTCTTCTGGTTCCCTCCACAACAAAGCTGTTAATCAACTCATCTGTTAAACACGTCAACGAGTTGTATCAACTGACCAACATACCCACTGCTTCCTGGTCTCTAATCATGAAGGGTCTGAAGACAATGCCATCCATCATGCCTATAGATTTATTTAGAAGCTATGATGAAGATCATGAAGTTGATTTACTTTCATTTTACATTAAACAGCAGCCCCTGAATTTCGGGATAAGCTGTAGTTTCCAGGGGACAAGGCCGATGGGCCCGGGCACACTCTCCTGTAATCGGATTGCGTTGGTTTTATGTGCTGCAGTGTGATGGATGCGGAAGGAAAAGCGGGCCAGACGTGTGTGGACCAGCAGGGACAGGTTGTAGGAGATGCACAGAGTCTGTAACTGCAGGGCAAAACTTGCTCTGTAAGCATCTCCCTTCCTATAAACCAGCTGATTTCATAGAACTTCCATTAGGAAAAGCAGTACAGCGTCACTGGTCACCTCCCTTTCCTCTTGACAGACCAGAGCCCTTCACATTCATATTTTTTGCAAAGTTGTGAAATGGCTGTCCTCTCCTCCGAAGCAGGGCCCTTGTCGGCCCCCTGCCTCCGGCACGCCGTGCTACAGTGTGTGGCTCTGGGAAATGCAATCTGGAGTGACGTCGCACTGCAATGTGTGGCCCTGGGGAACAGCAATCTGGAGCGAGCGGGGAAGGAAATCTCAGCCGCCTCCCTTTGGTGAGTCACTATCGCCAGGGGGAACCAGTTTCCCAAATCCCGCTCTACCTTTGCCCATGAGACAGAGGGAGGGAAGAAGAAAGAAACAGAAAGGAAGATCACAGTTGCATTTCTAACAACTTTAAAAACATAGAAACATCCTGCACTATATTGTCACCCACAGCATGCCCCTGTCCCCTACCACATGCACCTGTTCATTACAACACGCCCCTGTCCTATTCCACATGCCCCTGTCACCTACGACACGCCCTGTGTCATTTTATTGACTGAATGACTGAAACACCTACAGACTGTAAACTACATACAGTACCATTACTAAACTACACCCTGTAATAGTTTGGCTTCTGAGGTTACACAGCAGCACAGACATTAAGCTACCTGTGATTATAATACTGCTGCACTGTCACACACAGCCTCTGCCACACACAGTCACACACTGCCTCTGCCACACAGCCTCTGCCACACACAGTCACACACTGCCTCTGCCACACAGCCTCTGCCACACACAGTCACACACTGCCTCTGCCACACAGCCTCTGTCACACACAGTCACACACTGCCTCTGTCACCTACATTACTATTCCAGACCTGAAATACTTCTTTATAATAAGTCTATAAATATGTCTTTACTGTTATCAGGGGTTAAGAATTATCTATGATTCATCCTGGTCTGTTGATGTATATCTTCTATATCCTGTAGCGCATGCTGCCATTACTCTAATATTTGCCCCAGAAGACATTTTGATCACATTTGATTCCTTTTGCTGCCTTATGACATTTCTTGGTCATGTATGACACTATTTAAGGCAGAATGGCATTTTCTCCAGTAAGACATTATTTTCGTCACATGTGAAATTACTTGTTCCCCTATGATACTACCTTGTACCAGGTAGTAATTACTCTTGGGGGTATTTCAATATTTACGATCAGTTATAGCCTAATTGTTTTGATTATATATATATATATAACTTTTTTTTTTTAAAACAGCCAGCGTTTTTAATTAGTTTTGTTTACTATTGTTATGATATTTAATGGATGCTGCTCGGGTGATGACTTCATATTAACAGCGGAACTGCTCTTCTGGGGTCAGGGTTATGCCTGTGTCCGCACCATTTGTTTTATTTCACGTTTAGGACCAGTTGCTGAAAACAGACGTGGGTGGGAGACGCCTCTGCAGTTCAGACCCGCCGTGGTTAAAGACCACCCGCAGCCGCGTGTCTATTGTGAGGTCGTTCACAATCGTTACATGTTAATTCCGTGTCCACAATGGATTCAGTCTGCTGCGTTTCTTATCAGTCAAGCGTTTCAAATGATGCCTCCAAGGGGAACGAGTAGCTCACTGAGGTCCTCTTGTGCACAATCCGTGTTACTACACCTAGATGAACGCCAATGTACACAAATGACAGCTACACAGAAGCTACTAAACTTTCACAAAAGGCACATGGAAAATTAAGTATCATGGATTTTGGCTTTGAAAGCTTTGCAGGGCCTAAGAACAACCCCAGCCCACAGCATCACCAAGCTTTGAAGCTAAGCCTTACCTTCAGCTCGGACCCTCTACTGAACCAAGCGAAAACCAAGCGAGAGCTAAGTGGGAGTCTAAATTTCCAGGGAACTCTTCAACTGAACCTTCACACAACCCCGGGCCTCATTATAAATGCTTAGCCATCTGTCCCAGAATCAATTATTTTTCAGTTTAATTTCATTACACGGCTGAAGAAACTATCTTGGGGGGGGTGGGGGGTTGCACCTGTTGAACGTTTCCACTCCTGTTGAATGTGTCCGCAGCAGCCGTTTCCAAGCGTTGCTGCAGGTGCTGTAACCATCTCTACCATCGATTAACTCCACAAAAATTGGAGTTCTGCTGGCTGGCTTGCCTGTCATTATCTTTTATTATTCTTTTCTTTCAGTATTGTTTTTCTACTTCGCGTCAAGCTCTGGTTAGCAGGACCCCCACAGCCCACCACAGATGAAATTACTGCAGAGTGCCAGAGCTTTCAGCTGGACACAATCCTTCTCATTAGGCACACAGCCCTCCCCTCCTCCCTGTCACAGCCCAGATATTGGGCAACAAGACCACCTTTCATTATGACAAAAATAATATACATATGTGAGACGCAGCTTGTTTGTCAGAAGGAAGGATTACAATTATCCTGTGGGGTCGATTTTCCTCGTTCGCTCTGCTGACCTGCATTTCCACGGCAGACACAGGTGTGCTACCGGGCTGACAGTGCCAGAATGGCAGGATTTAAAGCTCAGCCTCGCTCAGCCTCGCACAGCCTCCCAGATTCCACTCTGGGCACTGAGAGTTGTGTCCACAGAGAGAGAGAGAGATAGACAGACGGACACACAGGCAGAAACCCAGCCGGAGAGATGCAGGCTGGTCTTTCTTTGCTGTCTGCCCTGGCTGTCATCTGTACCTTGTGCAGCAGAGGGCATTGTGTGGTGGGCAGACACAGCACTGCCTCCTCTCAGACCGTCAGCTTGGTAAGCAGTAGTGCCCCCTCCTCAGGCTCAGCTGATCGGTGCACAGCTGTGGCCCTGAGTTACGGAAGTGTTCATTAATGTAAATATCGTTTTGTCATCCCTATGGTTCCCGGGGGCAGAGTGAGTAAAAGTGGAAGGGGAGAGACGGAGACAGCAGCATTCTTGGTTAAACCCAAGACTGAAGGCTCACAGCTCTGCTTTGCTGCTGTTTTCACATTCTCCCCCTGGTTTCTTTTCTCCCTCTCCCCCCACTCTCCCTGGACCCTAAACAGGCAGGTCAGCGTACAGAGGGCAGCCAAGGGGGGAGAACCACGGAGCACCAGCCCTCCCCAGCGAGAGAGCCGCCCCCCACGAGCCCGGTTTCGAGGCGGGGACTGACGTCAACCATCTCGCGGTTACGACTCAGACCGAGAGAGTCCCCTCCCACCTCTGGAGCACGGCCCTCTGCACTGCCTGCTGAGTGGCAGACCTTCCCCAGTGATGCCCCTTCCAGCCCTACCCTCACTCAAAACTCCTTCAGAGACCTTCAGCTGCCCACGAATTCCCTGGCAGTTTGTGACATCCCTACTGCTCCCCCTGCCCCTGCCCCTCTCTCTCCACCTGTCTCCATCCCCACACCCCACCCCCTAGACTTTCTTTTCCAGCGGCCCACAGTAGGGCGCAGTGGGACGGGCGGCCCTCCACGGCGCTACAAACGCACACAGGGTGAGGAGGGTTCCCGGGGCCCCATACCAGGGCTGGGGTTTGCCCGGCATACCCTACGGTGGCAGCTGCTGCAGGAGGGGCAGAGTCTGCGTCTGTCCACGTGGGCACAGCGGCGGGTCCTCCGACTGGCTTTCCGGCACTGGAGCGAGGCGTCACCGGTGTCGTTCATGGAGGACCAGGACTCCCCAGGATCAGAGGTCGATATCCGTGTGGGGTTTGGCACAGGTGAGCGGCGCCGGGAACAGGAGCCCCAAGGTACCTCAGCTTGGGCCGTGTCAGACTTCACAACATGCTTCCTCTTCTTCTCTTCCTCTCTTCCTTTCTCTCTTTCTCCCTCTCTCTCCCTCTGTCTGTCTCTCTCTCAGGGCGGCACCTGGGCTGCCCATGGCCATTCGATGGCCCAGGGGAGGAACTGGCCCATACACTGCAGCCCGGGGAAATCCACCTGGACGACGACGAGCCTTTCAGCACCCCCCCCTCAGAGCAGGGGCCCAGCCTGCTGCAGGTAACCCTCTCCAGCTTAGTCTTCTTCTGAAAGGCCTCCCTGATCCCGAGCCACAGTACAGCGGCTATACCAGCTCAAATTGGTTCTAATCAGAAGTGGTGTAAACAATCATCCACACAGACAAGAGGAACACCAATGGGGATTATTGTTCTAGATTGATCTGTCTCCATCTCACAGCAGCTAATATTCCCTTCCATACATCATCAGTCATCAGTTCTGCGTGTTGTGTGCCGCAGGTAGCTGTCCACGAGATCGGACACGTGCTGGGACTGGCGCACCTGCCCTATCCCGATTCTGTGATGCATCCCCTCTACCTGACCACTGGGGGCACTGTGGAGCTGAGCTGGCAGGACAGGAGGGCAGTGCAGGAGTTGTATGGTGAGCAACACCCTGTGGGGTCTTAGGAGCACCAGTAATGACAATACTCTTTAAGTCTCACTTTTGTCCATTTGTTTTCATATCTCTTGTCTCTCTGGCCAATTTTAGCATTCTGGTCATTGATTTTGAATTACTTAGTTGAAATACACAGAGATGCCTGTCTTGAGAACTAGATTTGGAGCTGTTTCCCTAGATCTTTCTCTCCTTCCCTCTTCCCTTCCTCCCTCTGAATCCATATTCTTTCCTTCCCTCTTTCCTCTTTTATATCTTTCTCTCCAACTTTCTCCACTCTCTTACACCACCCTTCCCATCCATGTCTCTCTCTCTCAGGGCAGTGTGAGGGACCCTTTGACGTGGTGTTTGACTGGGTGCGGAGGGAGGGCAGCCAGCAGGGGGCGCCAGTGCTGTGGTTCAACACCTTCTTCCTGCGGGGGGGGCAGTACTGGCTGTACGAGAACCGCAAGGGACGCCCTCGCTATGGCGACCCCCGCGCTCTGAGCACAGCATGGGGGGGGCTGGCAGGGGGGGCCATCAATGCCGTTGTACAAGTCTGGACCCTCGATTCTGACACCATGTTCTTCTTCAAAGGTACATTCTGCACCACTGCTCTTCAAATCTGTTTTATTGAGGACCTCTGCCAATCAGGTTTAGAGGGGTAATAGAGATTTGTTAGTAATGTACAGTATAGGATTTTAATGATATTGTATTGTATAATATAGCGCCACCTAGTGTGGTTTAGCATTTTATTGTATGGTTCTGTATAATATCAGTACAGTAGTCAATTGAGCTGTACAGTATTGTACGTCAGAGTTAACACTGTAATTTGATCCCTTGCCAGGCACCCAGTACTGGTGCTATGACAGCATGGCAGACGGAGCGTTCACCCAGGATCCCGAGGGGCAGTCGTACCCTCGCCTGATTTCAGAGGGCTTCCCTGGCATCTCCGGCCCCCTGGACACCGCTGTCTTCCTCCGGCACCTGGGCTGCATCTACTTCTTCAAGGGCCAAGAGGTCAGCAAAGTTAAAGTTACAGCTAAACCCTCTCTGACTCATAAGGGCTGGTTCTTATTCCCAGGTCCAATATATTGATAAAGCATCTGAATTCCTCATGACACCTTCTCCTTCTGCTCCTCCATCCTTGTCATCTCCTTCCCCTTCTCTTTTTCCTTCTGCACTTCCTGCTCCTCCCACAATTACCATCTAAGAACAGCCGTGCTTTGCAGCGAACGTAGATTTAAATATTAAATAATTAATTAAACCGACATAATTGCCCACCATCGATGCAGTGAAGCCCTCTCAATGTGCCATTGAGTGCCCATAACAGGAGCCGGGCTTTTACTATCTGATCCACAGCCTCGTTTGGGTGAAGGAAGAAAGAGAGGAAACTTAGTCTGCCCTGTGCTGATGAGAAAGCCAGCAGGGGCGAGTCAATTGCAGCAGCAGGACAACAAACACAGCCAGTGTGACCACAGGCTTTTAAAATCCTCTGCTGGCTTTGTGTGTGTAATCACTGTTGAGAGCTGCAGGGGGCGGCAATTACATACACATCTAACATCGCTCTGCAAGCGCCCTCCACACTCCCATTCCCCCACACACAAACACAGGCCTCCCACTGCGTCAATACCACCACTGAACAAAGCAGTGCTTGTCTTCGGACCTCGGAAAATGTTTTTTGACAAAACCGCCTCGTTGACTGCGTGATTAATTAAAGCCCTCCATAAACCAGACCCTTAATTATGGAACTGTGTGAATCAGCTGCTGGTTTGTCAGTGTCCAGCAGAGTGTAATGAACTGGGGCATCGGGCTGTGTTACAGGTGCTGGCGTTCAGTGTGTCCAGTCAACAGATTGTGCAGGGCTTCCCCAAGAGACTGGAGGAGGTGTTCCCTGCCTCTGTCGAACAAGATCATCCCACAGGTACGCACTCTCACCCTGCGCACTCTCCTTCATGATCATCCCATCTCCTCTCTCCTGGACACACACACGGTGGGGACTGGGTGTTTAGTGCTGGTACCCAATTGTGAGTGAATAGGCACAGACCAGCATAAACAGATGACATTTCCAATATGTGCAGTTTTCCAGGTTGTGAATCCAAGTGAAAATGTTGTTTTTAGAAAGATAACACTAATTACTGATTTTGTTATGGTAATATTTATAAGAATATATATGCAATACTTACTGTTCGTCTTGTGTACATGTTGATTTTGTTGTTTGTGTTTGAACATTAACCGTACGTCTGCATTTTCCCTGCTGAATCGAATCTCAGTTGCACTTTTTCTAGCATTTTGAGTACATTGGGAGTAAACTGTAAGCAGTGTTTGTGGAATACACAAGTCTCTCTGTTGGCATTGTAGGGTACCTGGACGCTGCCTACTACTCCCACTTCCACCGCGCTCTGTTCCTGTTCAAAGGGCTGCACTACTGGGAAGTGGCCAGAGGGGGCGACCCCGAGTACTCCGTATCCCACAATGCCCTGCTGCCCCGGAGGAGGGTGGCGGAACAGTGGTTTGACCTGTGCGATGTCCACCCCAGCCAGCTGGACGACACATAAGGAAGTAAGATCCTTTGTTGTTGTTTGTTTGCTTATTGTTTTTTTTATGTTTTCTTTAAACGCTCCTTGACGACCAGACAACTCTGCAGGAGGAGTGCTTTCTAATTGGGGTCCCGATGAGTCCTTTTATAGTGTTCTGCCATGGGCTGAATCCGAGGTCATCCGCGAGTTTTGAAAGGAGATTGGGGAGGAAATAGTGACCTATATGCACTGAACCACACACAGCGCTACTTTTAAATAGTAGTAGTGGTTTGAGATGAAGCGTCACATTGTTATCGACTTTTGGAGGCAGAGACAGCGGTGTTGATGGCGGTCTATTTCCAGCTGTGGGGAGATTCATTTATTGACCCCCCCCCCTCGACTTTCGGTCCCTCTGGGCAGATCTGTTTTCTCAGCGCGATGTTCAGTCTGCTCAGCCTTCACTGGACATAATTTTTTCTGCCTATTTACTGTAAAATAATCTGTGTATCAGTGTCCAGAAAGAGTCCTGTTTCCACCCCCACAACAGCATAGCACAGCGACCTTGACACGACTGTGAGACAGAAGGTGACTGCCATGTTTGATGTAGATGCTTGCTGTCGGGTTCCACTCTCAAAGCAAAAGAAAAATCTGTTTTCTTAGTTACTCTTACTGTATTGTTTCTTGAAACGGTTACATTTTTTTGACTACTGATATATAAGCCTGATTCATACATAAATCAAAAGATGCCTTCTGATGGTAGGAAACTATTATTGAGCAACTAAGCAAGGAAGAGAGGTGGTGATCAAGGTAAAGGGGATGAAGGAGCTCAGATTTGATCTCCCCTAGGTCACTAGTCTGTCCTCTACCACTAGGTGGCAGGATGCTGTAACAGGTAACAGGCCTCAGGGCCGGAGCACTGCAGTGGCAGCTAGTTCATGATCGTTGGCACGGCTTCTGCAGAGTCAAGAGCCCGACACCAGAGCGCTCAATCTTGTCATGAAAGAATTACAGCTCTCCTCCTCTGATCCACTGATGCCAGGCAGACTGGGCTGTTAGATTTATCCATAGATTTATTTACTGTGCGTTTCTATTCTCTCTCCCTGATGATACATCTCTGGAGCACTTTGCTCTCTGCTGGCCAGGCGATTAATTAGATGTTATGTTAACGAAGCTACTATGAGCGGCTTTTCCTACTCATTTATTTGGCTGACTCACTCTTATCCACAGAGAAGTACAGACGTGCCGCTCCGTGCAGCTGGGATGTGTACCGAGGCATTCTGGGTAGTGTCTGTGCTGAGGTGGATGGCAGCCGTGTCTCACCCAGGATTTAAACCCACAGCCCTCTGGTTGGCAGTGCAGAGCAAATAGTGAACTATTTCTACTTGTTTGCTGAAAATCTGATTCGGCCCCTGAGAGAGAACTGCACAGACTCAATTTGTTTGGGTGGGAGCGGGAGGCATTTGTACTCCCACTGCATTTATGTCTGTGAGCCATCAAATAACGCTGTTTCAGCATCACATACCTCCAGCTACAACTCTGTAACTGTATGAACATCCTGCTGGAGGCCTGTGTCAGCCCGGCACTCCGGGGATGATTGTGGAGTTTGAGGGTTGCCATGAGGATCACATGGCTAATGGCTGTGTGCAGGGATGCTGCTCGTGCTCTGCTCCTCTGCGGTGCAGTGTGCACTGCCATGTGATTGAGTTTGGGCTCCCCCACACGCCAGTAACCCCCTCAGGCCCAAAATGTACCTGTCCGTGTGTGTTGGGGAGGGGAATGTGCGTGAGTGTGTCAATTTCAGTGTGTGTCAGTATCAGTGTCGGTTCTTGGGCTGGGTGCAGTGCCAGTGTGAGAGCGTCAGTGTCATTGCTGTGGGCTGGGTGCAGTGTCAGTGTGTCAGTGTCAGTGCTGTGGGCTGGGTGCAGTGTCAGTGTGTCAGTGCTGTGGGCTGGGTGCAGTGTCAGTGTGAGGGCGTCAGTGTCGGTGCTGTGGGCTGGGTGCAGTGTCAGTGTGTCAGTGTCAGTCCTGTGGGCTGGGTGCAGTGTCAGTGTGTCAGTGTCAGTGCTGTGGGCTGGGTGCAGTGTCAGTGTGAGGGCGTCAGTGTCGGTGCTGTGGGCTGGGTGCAGTGTCAGTGTGTCAGTGTCAGTCCTGTGGGCTGGGTGCAGTGTCAGTGTGTCAGTGTCAGTGCTGTGGGCTGGGTGCAGTGTCAGTGTGAGAGTGTCAGTGTGTCGGTGCTGTGGGCTGGGTGCAGTGTCAGTGTCGGTGCTGTGGGCTGGGTGCAGTGTCAGTGTGAGAGTGTCAGTGTGTCAGTGTCAGTGTGTCAGTGCTGTGGGCTGGGTGCAGTGTCAGTGTGTCAGTGTCAGTGCTGTGGGCTGGGTGCAGTGTCAGTGTGTCAGTGTCAGTGCTGTGGGCTGGGTGCAGTGTCAGTGTGAGAGTGTCAGTGTCAGTGTGTCGGTGCTGTGGGCTGGGTGCAGTGTCAGTGTGAGAGTGTCAGTGTGTCAGTGTCAGTGTGTCAGTGCTGTGGGCTGGGTGCAGTGTCAGTGTGTCAGTGTCAGTGCTGTGGGCTGGGTGCAGTGTCAGTGTGTCAGTGTCAGTGTGTCGGTGCTGTGGGCTGGGTGCAGTGTCAGTGTGAGAGTGTCAGTGTGTCAGTGTCAGTGTGTCAGTGCTGTGGGCTGGGTGCAGTGTCAGTGTGAGAGTGTCAGTGTGTCAGTGTCAGTGTGTCAGTGCTGTGGGCTGGGTGCAGTGTCAGTGTGTCAGTGTCAGTGCTGTGGGCTGGGTGCAGTGTCAGTGTGTCAGTGTCAGTGTGTCGGTGCTGTGGGCTGGGTGCAGTGTCAGTGTGAGAGTGTCAGTGTGTCAGTGTCAGTGTGTCAGTGCTGTGGGCTGGGTGCAGTGTCAGTGTGTCAGTGTCAGTGCTGTGGGCTGGGTGCAGTGCTGCAGTGAGCTGAAACGTCACCGATGAGCAAACATCTCCCCATCCTAGCACCACACAGCTCACACTGCAGAGACAGGGAGAGACGGGCAGGGGAGGGAGAGGGAGGGAGAGAATAAAGGGGAGAGAGGGGAAGGAGCGGAGACCTAGATAAAAGAGAGAGAGCGCAGGGCATGCTGGGACAGGGGGAGAGAGAGGCAGAGAGCAGTGCAGTGCTGCAGGGGTTGGGCGTTGGCTCGGGGCAGAGGAGAGCGAGCGAGAGAGGAGCTGAGGTCAGGAAACAAGGAGCTGACAATCACACATGCTCCACTTCCCCCTACCTCTCTCTACTGAGCAGCAACTTTAAAAGCATCAGAAAAACTTTGCTAAAAAATAATAAACATAAAAGAAGAGAGAAAAGAAACCCATAATGCATTTCTAAGCCCGCACTCAAACTCCTGCGTCTGCTGCTGCTGGTTTTCACACCCTGATGTGCACATGCCATGTTTTATTGCTTGTATTTATTAACATGTTTCTCCTGCAGGCCTCTGCGATGACCGCCGAGACAAAGGTCATTTAATTCCACTGGAGGTCCATCCCTGCGCTTTCAGAGCCGGAGGACGGGCCATGACATCCAGTCTCAGGATCTGTCCAGGTCCGTCTGGAAAATCAAGCACGGGGACACGTTTCTCTGCGGCGCATGGGACGTCCGCCAGGAATCTTGCCCACCCTATTGATCTGGGTTTAGGGTTGCTTGCTTTCTTGTATCTGAAGGGACATAAACGTTTCCTGACGTGATCAGTCTTTAATAAATCTTCTCCTCGTGGATCAATACCTTGGGCAAAGCTCTTTAAAGAGACCAGAATCTTGATCTCTTGAAGACATAGTAGGGTAGGTGTGCGTGTGTGTGTGTGTGTTTGCACACTAGGACAACATTTTAAGCTTTTGTGCTCCATTGGGAAATTTGCTCCTCCCTTTTGTCCATCCAGTTTACTGTAATTATACTATGATGCAACTTTCTTCAAGATTAAACTTGTCAACTTGCCCCAAACACAGTGAAATTCATTCACCCATTCACTTTTATATTCTTGTATTATTATTATTATTATTATTATTATTATTATTATTATTATTATTATTATTATTATTATTATTACTGCAACTACTGTTACTATTACACAGCAATGTTCCCATAATCAACATTTGCCTTCACAACCAGTTTATTAACTCTTAGGATTGCTTTGTTTTTCTGTTGCTTTCGTATGTTAAAAATAACTGTGCTCTCTGTTGCAATTAAAGTTTCAGTGTCGTTCGGCAATGTGTGTCTGTGTGCGCGTCTCTGTATTCTTGTGTTGGTGTTGTCAAGCTGTGATCTCTGCAGGCCTCTCTCTCTCTCTCTCTCATGCAGTCTTTCCATCTATCTGTCTTTCTATATTGTTCTCACTGCCTTCTCTGGGAGGGAAGGGAAGGAGGGGAAGAAAAAGACAGGGAAAGAGTGATAGAAAGAGAGTAAGAGAGAGAGAGGGTGTAGGAGAGTGTGAAAGGAAGGGGGAAGAAGAGAAAGCAGGATTGAGACGTGCTAGGAAGAGAGAGAGAGAGAGAGTAATGAGTGGCCGTGACAGGATGACTCACCACCGTGGAAGAGTGTGTTGTTGCCGCTGCCCCCCTCCCCCTCCCCCTCCCCCCGTCACCGATCTCTACTCCAACCGCAGTAATTAAGACTCCCCCCCAACAATGCACTGCCCATTACTGCCTCCCGCACAGCACTCTCACTCACACGCGTCCCAGACGACCAGCAGGCGGGAGCTAGTTTCTTATTTATTTGGCTGTTAAATGTGCAGGCACATTCTCTGCAAGTTTACTGCGCTCTGCGGCTGGATTGTTTTGGAGACGGGAGTTAGTCGGCAGTGTTTTCATACAAAAAGTTCCCTTGGTTGGTACAGTAGTGGGCAGCACCGCGTGCCGCCTTTCAGTCTATAGGTGTGTGTCCATCTATCTGTCCACCTGCCCCTCTCGCTGTCCACTTACCTATCTATCTATATACTTCAACTATCCATCTACTTACCTGTCTGTATATTCATCTATCTATCTGTCTATCCCGTCTCTGCATCTGATATATCTGTCTGTGTCTGTGTCTAAATCGTTTCTTAAATGCACCACAGAGGCGATGAATGAGGCATAAATGGATGAGCTCAACGCTGCCGTCCCGCGGGATGGGGGGTGGGGGGCAGTTTCCAGTGCCGCGGTGACGCAGAGTGTTTTATTAATGCAGCAGCGCTCCACTGGGGGCGGCCCGGCCCCTGTCCAGACACATGGCTGCGGTTCCCCAGGAATGACTGTGCTGCCCCAGTTCTGTGAGCCTCAGCCGGGGCTGGAGGTTGGGGGGCTCAGTTAGTGTAGGTGGGGGGGTATAAGGCTCGTTATCTGCAGGCACCAGGGAGTTGTGACAGAGAGAGAAGTTCTGATTTTCCAAATTTCCTAATGGCTCCGTTCATTTTCAGCCTGGTAAATATTTAATAGGGGCAGCTCTAAAAATACTCGGAGTCGCTGTGCAGAGTGTGAGGGGTGCTGCTGCAGCTGCTATATATTTTCAGAAAGACACATACACACGCACACAAACACACACACACACCTGTACAGGAAACCCTTGCCTGGCCACACTGCTGGATGCATATGTCTGCCACCCCCACCCCTCTCCCTCTCTCTCTCTCTGTTGCTGAGGCTCCGAGACAGTGAGACAGAAGCGTTGGCATCTTGCCACACAGAGTACCAGTCACGCAAGCCATCAGGGTCTGTCCAGGCCCTGCTCTGCTCCTCTGCTAAGTTACCAGGGTGGTGGGGGGGGTGGAGTTGACCGTCTGGTCGTTGCCCCACCCAATCCATCTCACAATGAATTGCCCCCATTTAAATAAGAAATTAACTTGCATAATTGGAATGGTCTTTGTGCCACCGGAACCCCGGGTTCAAACCCTGGCCTGCTAGCTAGCGATCCACACAGCCCCAAATGAGCAGCAAGACCACAACACTACACTACACCAAAATATACTACACCATACGGCACGGCAACAGCACAACACAACACTTGACTATTTAGGTTTTGAAGTGAGATGATTTTGAAGTTACTGCAGTGTGAAGAAAACAAACAAGCAAAACCTCCAAACTTAGGAAGGGGAAAGAGTATATAAGTCCTACCACAGTCCACACACACAACGAGTGTAACAGTGTGAACTCTTGCTCCCAGTCCGCAGTCAACAGCCCCCTACTTCCTCTCAGTGTACCAGCACTGCACTGCAGAGCGGTGGACCGCCATCAGAGCAGACTGCAGGCAGATAGTGTTGCAGTTTGCTGTGGAGATTGATGTGCAGCAATGATGGCACAGGTTCAAGAGCTGGTGTTGCCGCAGGAGCCCAGCCATGGAGCTCAGACTGACCCGCCCATCTCGCCCAGCAGCAGCACAACTCTCACAGCTCGGGTGCAAAATGTGCTCTGTCATCAATGAGAGTGTGTGTGTTTAGGGGTGTGTGTGTTTGTTTAGGGGTGTTTGTGTGTTTAGGAGTGTATGTGTGTGTGCGTGTTTAGGTGTGTTTGTGTGTTCAGGAGTGAGAGTGTGTGTCTGAGATGTGGGTGGGTGTAGGAGGTGAAGTTGGAATCTCTCTGTTCAGGTTTTATTCTCTTGACAGATGGCAAACTGCTCTTAATCTTTCTAAACTAGGCCAAATCCTCCCCAGGGTCTGAACTCAAAGAAACCTCTCAGAAACATTTAATATGTTTTTCTTTTCTTTACTTCATTTTTAATGGCTGCAGGAAAGAAGTCAAACCCCAGTAAACGAGGCCCTCATATCCCGGCACACAACACATGTGAATGTTGGTTTTCAATGCACTGAATTATAATACAATGCAGTGTAATACAGTACAGTACAGCAGAGTGGCATGCAATGCAATACACAATACTATAATGCCACAGACTGCAATACAATGCACATGTCCAAAACAATTTCTAATGGCAGAGCATAATATCGACTTGGAGTGAAACAGAACTTGTGCGTTTAAATAAAGAAAACAAAAAGTATTTGAAGACTCAATGACAAAGTCAAGAGTCTCAGTTGTCGAGATCTGTGGGACTGAGTTTGCAAGAAGCCTCTTCCTGTAACTCCTACTCTGTTCCCCTGGGGTTTCCTCCAAAGGAAGACGCTGGTTTGAAACACTGACACCGAAGATCGTCTTTTATCGCAAAGTCAAGTTGTTGAGGATGTGTGCTCGGAGAGCTGCGGTGCTCAGAGGAGCCTGCCTTCAAACACAGGAGACCAAACAATAGATCTGGATTCTTTGGTTGTTTGTTCTCCATATTCTAGCCCACACAGTGGCAGAGATGTGAAAACTGTTGCTACAACTACTTATACCACCACTGATAATACGATTCATAATTGATAATACATTACACAGAAGTTATGAGTCAAAAAAGTATATCTGAGTCATACCAACAGAAACTTAAAATAACCACAGCTCCTAGCGTGTGTTAGCAGGCAGACAGTTTCCGCTGACTGCTCCCATTACTGTTTCAGGGAACTGCTGGGGTAATTCAGGTAGAAAACACTTGAGATCAACACCCACGGAACTCTGCCAAAGGGCCGCTTGTGTCCCAGCAAATCCTATCTCGAAACTAATAAATATTTCAATCAAATTCTCCTGGTCTATTATACTCTGTCAGACTGATTCCTTGTCAGGTCAATGCAGTGGTTTTAGCTCCCGTCTAATTTAGTTTAACCCCGTTTTTAAGTAATTCTGCCGCCTGGTTGCCCACACGCAACACCAGCTCTCCCCCGCCAACAGTGCTCAGACCACCCGGTGTAACCACTGCCAGTCCCGGGCTGAGAGCTCAGCACCCTGGGGTCCTAAAACAGGACGCGAATCTGTATTCCTGGGGCGCTGCAGCCTTCTCTGCTCCGCATTTATATGCATATTTATACATTTAACTTTTTCACAAGTCGTTTTCTGAATTGTTTAGCAGCTGAACATACACTTGCAGCTACAATATCTTTCCCGCTTAGCTGTTAGGAGCATAGAGAGTATAGTGTTAATTTTATCCAATTAGTGATTCAATCAGAGCAATTAAGAGGTCCTCTGCGCACGATCGTTATTCACCACGGATGAAATGGGCTTTACCTTCGCACAGACAGACACACGTCGTATTGACATTTGTTAACTGCTTTACTTGTTCTTGGTGGAGCTCTGCACCAAGTCCGCCCCTGTTGAATTAATGACAATCCTCGCTTCTGCCAGGGAACAATTTTATAAATGTTTGTTATTTTTACTTGAGACCGATTCATCGAGTCTGAC
Source organism: Amia ocellicauda (assembly GCF_036373705.1). Taxonomy (NCBI): domain Eukaryota; kingdom Metazoa; phylum Chordata; class Actinopteri; order Amiiformes; family Amiidae; genus Amia; species Amia ocellicauda. Next base: position 33,456,877 of record NC_089858.1, on the reverse strand, counting down.
CAGTGGTGCTCAATCTTGGTCCTGCGGAACAGCTACCCTGCTGGTTTTTGTAATTATGCTAAACAGTAGGGGGTTTAAATTTAAGTATAGAATTGTATCAACAGCTTATTAAAGAACCTCTTTTATTACACAATTCAAAAAGTCAAATCTAAGCAGATTGATTCGTCAATTAAGGTTAAATTAAGTAATTAAGAGCTCAGTTGGAACAAAAACCAGCAGGGTCCTTCAAGACCAGGATCGAGAACCACTGACTTTGACTAATGCTTCATTTCACCTGCACTGATTACATTCATTGATGGTCATTCATTTAACGCCTGCTTTCGAAACCTTTCCCTTGGTCACAATCACAGGCAGCGTGATAAAATATAGATTTTTAATATAAAAAGACTGACGCCCATATGTATGATCGTTGTAATTCATTCGTAATAACTGTAGAGACCTGGTCCAAAAATAAATAAATAAATAAATAAATAGAAACAGTCAAGCTCATTTATTAGTTGAGTTTGCAGATTCCACACGAAAATGAACATCGAAAGAATTTCTCGAGTCTACTAGAATTCAATTTGTTAATTTATTTTCATTTACTGGGTGTCACAGATCGATCCATTATCTTTGATCATTGCAAGTAGTGAACAAAGCATGTGAAAATCTTCAAAGAGAGACGTGTAACCTGAACAACCGGAGACACTGAGCATCTCAACTGTAACGCCACCCCCCTGCGGACAGGCCATTGCCAGAGACATATCTCCAGTCTGGGTCCGGTCCAGACTCATACCCTGATGTGCCCGGTAGGGGGCAGTACGGGTCTTTTTGCCAGCTCCTTCTCACGTTTTGGCAATTGATGAAGAACTCTTAATAGATAAGCGCGAGGGGCTGAGAGAGGATCTTCATGTGGGGTTTCTTTTCTTTTCATTTATTGACTATAACCTGCCCGATTTCCTGCCACCAGAAGAGGACATCATTACACCTCTTCAGCACAATCAGCAGGGCTCCAGTCAAACATATATCCACATGGATAGATAGTTTGAGAGCCTCTCGCTTTGTCTCTGCTGACAGCTCTCTTTGTGTGCATTTACAGGAGATGGTGCATCACATCAGTCTATAATGTGTCTATTTTCTCGTCAGTGGCATTGTGCGCTTCCAGCTGAGCCCTGGCACAGGCGGCGCCATGCAAAGCGTGCAAAAGAAACGAAAAAAAAGGACCCATGCAAGACGAGGATTCTGACACGGTAGGCTATGAGTGAAAACGAGATCATAAATACAATAAAATATAGTACTTGAGATTGGTTGCAACTAACTTTGCATTTGCAACTCTGCTGACTAAACAGCCAGTTGAGTCTTGTGTGCTGTGTGGAATCAACAGACTGCAGTGACAGCAATTAAGGAAAGACCTTCTCGCGATGTCTTCAGACTGTGTCATTTATTTATAATAATAATAAAGTATATTTTCTTTGTTTTATTCTGACTTTCTCTACTGCTCTGTGGTGGCGGTGCCCTCCCGTCCCTCTCTCCTCTCCTCTCCTCTCCTCCGTCACGCACCCCCCTCCCCCGCCCTGGCTCTCGTCATAACTGCTGCAGGAACAACCGCAGTCTGCCATCACTCTCTCCCTCCCTCCCCTCCCCTCCCTCTCTCTCTCTCTCCTGCAGCCCGGGCTCCTCATCAGACCCTAAATCTCTCTCCCCTCCTTCTGCTTTCACGTAAACCAGGAGAAAAAGCCGCACCTCGCTGGTGTGAGAAGAGCTTTTTAAACGGCACTGAACTTCACACATTATCCATAAGATACCCAAGCACCTCAGTAATACCGGCTGTGACAAGTTTTACACAACTTTATTTATCCGTGAATGAACTTTGCTAGCGTGTGTAAAGGCTTTAAGTTTAGTATATGTTCTATTCTAGTGTTTGATGCTTTAATTTATATAGTTATGTACTTCTACTCCCCCATAGCCACAAATTATTCAAAGCGGCACTCCAGACTGGCATCAGCAATACAAACCTGTCTGTTCTGCTCATCCTCCCTCCACTGACTGACGGTTTCATCAGGGAAAACTGCACAGTTCACTTTGTTTCCTTTCTGTCAGAAGAACAGTGGGGCATGGATATCTATCTTAGCTTTATTTTGCAACAAATGTATTTATTTATTTATCTATGTCTGTTTTTTTTTTATCGAACAAGGAGTCACCCGTCATGAGCATTAAAGCTTGCTTGTATCAGTGAATCTCAGTGGAAAGCTTAAGGAAGAAAATAAAAGACCCAGCACAGCGGACAGTGGGGTTTCTGACGGCCTGTAATTGTGTTTGTAACGACCCACTCAGTCAGCACTGCTGGGAGAGGAGGCCCGGGTCCCAGGGGATCAGCGCACAACAGCAGGGGCACACAAACTGCTGAGTGACTCCCTCAGATCTCTCACCCAGAAACACAATTAACTCTTTCATTTCACTCTTTTCACCCTGTGCTCCTCTGAAGCATCCCTTTGTGGCCCCGGCCATGAGAGAGACGTTTGTGTGTTGTTGTTTTCAGAGTGGTTGGCAGGGAACATGGACCCAGGGTCTCGGTGAAGTGCAGTTCACACTCAGGGCTGGGACCAGGTCATGTGATGCTGTTCAGCGCTGATTGGTCGAGCTGCTCAGTGCATACAGGGACCTCTGTGCTCCTATAGAAAGGATGGTCAGTTTTTTACATCTTGGCAGTTGCTGTTCATTTTTCCCTACCAACACCTGACGCTCTTAGCAGAGACACACACACACAGAGACACACACACACACTCTCAAGGCTTCCATGGCGCTTGTTGACACTGGGACCTATTTGTCGTGATGCTAAAATACACCTAGAGTTGTCAGCCTTTTTTTTGTATTCTTTTTTTTAGGACGCTAATGAATGACCAATCAGATTCCACCACCCACAATGGCATCACTGACTTGCCACATCTTAAACCAATCCTATTTGAGTTGTCCCAGCATGACTATGGCTGCAGATCATGCCAATTTGCAAAATAAGTGATAGCACTTTATATGAAGAAATGCAGAACAATGCATTGTAAGGACTCAAACACACTCCCTCACACACTCTCCCACACACAGCCCCTCACACACATGCAGGCACTGCAGAGCTGGACCGTTGCCTGGGACACCGATGTGACTGGCCACTCCGCCTGTGCCAAGGGGTTGTGAGTGGCAGAGTGGCAGAGTGAGGGACACTTTTATACTGTGTTTACAGCATCCGTGTGTTTCCCTGCACAGAGAGCCAGCGCTGGCAGTGCATAGAGGACTGAGCTCCTGTGAGACTCTTAAGGCTGCTGGGCTCCCTTCAATTCAAGCGTTGTGTTCTGCCCTGGGATGTTTTCTGCATGCACTAGTGCAGGGTATATTCTCTCTCTCTCTCTCTCTCTCTCTCTCTCTCTCTCTATCTGTCTTTCTGTGTGGTGTGTGTGGGGTCCACTGTAAAAGATCTTCCCCGTCTGTGTCGTGTAGCTGTGCAGCTGAGCCGGAACCTCCAGTAATCAAAACACAGGGAGGGAGGGGAAGGGAGAGGAAGAGGGAGAGAGTGGGGGAGGGGGGGTTAAAGGGAGAGAGAGAGAGAGAGAAAGATGAATGCAGAACTGCTGATGCATTGCAGATAAACTGCGGAGGCCGAACAGCCCCTCCCTTTGGAGTCCCCCCCACACACACACACACACCTCAGCACTCGATATGACATCATCACATCACCACTACCCACCCCCTAGCCACCGGCCCCCACCTCTCTCCCCGTCACAGTCTCTCCATGGTCCCCTTTATTTGTCTCTCCCCACCAGAGGCAGGGGCCCCTGTTCCTGCTGCTGTCTGCCGGCTCGGGACCCCGGGGGCAACTTCATCACTTCAGTTCAACGCAATCCCATTTTGTTTCTCGCAGTGTGGAAATGGACCGCACTCGCTCGGGTTCTGCTGCCAATGCTGAGTGGCACAACCAGGCACAGACCCACCCTCTCTCCTTCATTCTGTCCTGGCCCTGGGTGCACTGCACTGTCCCTCTCTTTACTGTGGGTGCAGTCTGGTATACTACACCTTTAAAAGGCAGGTAACAGTGGGTACAGTGGGGGGTCTTGGGGTGCCCTGAGTTTGAGAGGCAGTCTGGTACCAGTGCTGATGGAGTAATATGTTTTTGTGGGGGGTGAATCCCGGTGTCCATCCCAACAGCACTGCAGACAGCTGTACTAACGAGAGAGAGAAGGGCATTATGGGGGAAGCCAGCTCATTGGTCATGTTTCATAGTCGGCTCTGATTTACAGCCGTCTGGGAGAGGACAAGCAGAACTTTAGTATTTTGTTTAATGAATTTGTTCTTTTTATGGATGATCTGACCCCCCTTGCACACATTCACTCACACACACACACACCCTCTCTTCTCCAGGACTTTCATAATTCATGTAATTGGAATCAATGTTTCATTGCTCTCCTCGTGGCAGCAGTCACACAGACATCTGGAGCCCCGCGGGCACCTTCTCTTACTGATCTCGTTCTGTTTTCTTTCAAGGTTTATTTATTTATTATTATTATTGTCTTCCCCCCATTGTGACATGATTTGAAGGTGAGAGAGCTTTCAAGGATGGATATATATATATATATATATATATATATACATATAACACAGGAAATTAATTGACAAATATTACTGTGATGATAGTGATGATTATTATTAGTAGTAATAGTAGTAGTAGTAGTAGTAGTAGTAGTATATTATTAACAGCAATTCATCAGTGTTTCTAAGCACTGTCAAAAACGACCAATTATGCTAAAAATCCATTATTTATTTATTTATTGATGAATTGATGGATGTATTTATTCACTTTCAGCAAACATGTATCACCCTTCTTCGATTCTCAGCCACAGCATTGATTGATTAATTAACTTTATTGATTACCTAATTGCATTGCTCGCTTACTGTCCTCCGTCTGCTCTGTTCCTCCACCTCATCTGTTTTTCCCTCTGTCGCTGGGACCACGCACCCCCTCAGTCTCTCTGCTCATCAATACCGCTGCTGTGTTTTCAATCGGGTTGTGTATTGATCGCCCGTTGATCAGCTGGCCCATCCTCCACACAGGAGGATTCTTTTGACACAGCTTAAAACACATCTGTGTCTATGAATATTCATGTCTGTCCATATATATAGTACAGAGACCTGCCTTGTTAGACAGTGCCACTGTGTTGGTGTCTGCTCTGTTTTGTGCTTGGTGTTGTGTGGTATCTTTACCATCACTAAGACAACACTCCCCTAATATAGCAGGACTCACTCTCTTTCTCTCTCTCTGTCATTTTCTTAGCCTATATCTGGTACTGCACATTCCTCTTTGTGTTACAATGCAATGGCAGGTGGACCCCCCATCTTTCCTCAATAGAGAAATCAACCTGTGAGAATGCCCTGTCCCTCCCCACCCCCAGAGCTGTGTCTGTGAGTCTGGCAAAGGCAGCAGCACACTTTTCTGCAGTGGGAGAGAGAGAGAGATAGAGAGGAAGAGAATGACTCATTGCAGAGTTTCCAGGCCTGAAAGGTAACGGAGGGTGGAGTAGGGGAGGTGTATGAGAGAGAGAGGGAGGAGGGGGTGAGAGAGAGAGAGAGAGAGAGAGAGAGAAAGAGAGATTTCTTTTCTGCAGCAAATTACAACAACTCCCTCAACAACGATAACTCACAAACAGTAGCGCTCTCTCTCACTGCCTGCAGCCATGGCAGCTCAATACACCTCCATGCAGTGCGTGGAGCCATTACTCTCGGCCGAGACAGCGGCTCCCTTCTCTGTTCACCTCCAGCCGTGTTGCTCTGGGCCTCGGACTCTGGGGACAAAAGCTGGGGTCGAACAGGCCTCTGAGCAGAGAGCTCAGCAGATTTTAAACACCGTTTCACGTCACACAGGGGCAGGGTAGCATTGCCAACAAGGGGAAGAAAGGAAGAAAGAAACCAACTGTGAAGGAAACAGCAATCAACAGGAATCGAGTGTGTGTGTGGAAGCACGCGTGTGTGTGTATGTGCGTGTGTGTGTGCGTGTGTGTGTGTGTTTATCAGTTAGCAGCCCCACTCAGCTAATTAAGAGATCTTGCCTCTGACGTCACACTCCTCCCCTCTCCCCTCGGTCCTAATTAAACTCCTGGTTCCTAATTGCTCTATTTGCATGTTATTGTTCCCCATTGCTGCAGGTAGTTTGGCATGAGAATGACTCTCATCAGCAGCAGTGGAGTTTACCTGTGTGTTCAACATGGTGCTTTAGAGGAGCACAACTCCATTCACAAGTCCGGGTTGCTCTTTCTGTTGACCACCACTCGTTCATCTGCTTTTTATGTCTCAACACAGACCAAACTCCGGGTCCGAGCATGCCACGCTACCCACCACGGACCCCTGTCACTTTATAACTGTTTCTCACACACAGCAGTGTTGTGCTTTTTGATTACTGGCACCGGAAGCCAACAGTGGTCCATTTCAGAGCGCAGACGGGAGCTGTAGTGCACTGAGCATGCCCAGGAACCCAAGGGCGAAATGATAAACAGACAAATCGTTAAATCAATAGAAATAAATCCATTAATAAATCTATAAATACATGGGTCTTCTTGCCCCTGTGTTTATGTAAACCTGTGTTTATATAACTCTGTCAATTCGCACCTCGGCCACAGACCGCCCGATCGATACCCATCGCCGCTGGGATCTGAGCAGAGAGGTGACAGTGGCATGCCGTGAAGGACTTTGCCTCTCTCTCTCTCTCTCTCTCTCTCTCTCTCTCTCTCTCTCTCTCTCCTTCTCCCTCCCCCAATATCTCTATCTCTCCCTTTCTCCATCTCTCTCTCTCTCTCTCACCACCCCTCACCACTTCTCCCTATGTCTTTGATTTGCACTCTCGCTTGTTAATGCGACCTTGAAGGGGTACAGCTGGGGCTGGGGGCTCAATATTAGTGATATCAGTGATAGTTGCTGTGTCAGTAAATAGATTGCCCCCTCCCACACACACACATAACACACCCGTCCCTATTTATATGAATAGTGTTAGATCAGCATATGTGAAGGGGCTTGGTGTCACGGTACATACTAGCACATCAATGTTACTGGTGAAGGGAGGCAAGGGAGTAGAGCCAGCATTGAGTGTGTGTGTTGTGTGTGCGTGTGTGCATGCATTTGTTTCTTATTATTAATGTGTAAGAGCATTTGTTCCTGTTGTTTTAATGTAATTATGTGTGGTAGCACACAGTCAGTGCCCCCTCACCTGGCGCAGGTAGCAGGTGAGCGAGGAGAAACAGGGAGGACAGCACCACACTCCCGCCCTGGGTCTGTCTGTTTGTCTGCCTGTCTGTCTGTCTTTCTATCTGTCTGCCTGTCTGTCTGGAAATGCTCAATTGCCCAACTATGGAACTGTTAGATTGGCATTCCTCTCTCTCTCCCTCTCTCCCTTCCAATCTCTTCATCTCTCCCTCTGTCCCCTGACCTTCACTTCTCCCTGTGTGACATCACCCTCCAAAAATACCTTGGATATCCATGAGCTCGTTCGGTGCTCAGGCCAGACACGGAGGAGCGCTCATGGCCAGGGCCTGTCCTCACACTCTCCTTCTGTCTCCCTCTCTCCCTCTCCCCCTTCTCCTCTACCTCATTCCCTCTCTATCCCTCTCCATCTCTCTCTCTCTCTCTCTCTCTCTCTGTGGGTTTATATGAAACACTAAACTGGTTTCACAAACTGGTGGAATCAGACTAAAGTATCGACCACAGATCTGGGAAATATGGACATGTGTTCAGAGGCATTTTCAGTGTGTGTGTGTGTGTGTGTGTTGTGTGTGTGCGTGTGTGTGCGTGACCATGCAAGTATGCATGTGGAGATCAACTGCCCATAGCCTGTGTTCAGTGCCCTGACTGACTCCCTCCCAGCTGGCAGCCAGTCTTGCTGCCTGTCCTGTTTGCACACGGTGTCAGTCTGTCTGGGGTTCAGGGCTGTTTTCTTGGGACTGAGTGTCTCTGCCCCCTGTGTGCCACTCTGCTTCCTCTTCCCCCCACCCTCTCTGTCTGCCTCTGTCTCAAAGCCTGGCCGGCCCAGTTTGTGGCGCGGTATCCGCAGAGTGGCGCAGCGAAGGGCGAGCTGGCGGCCGCCTCGCTCTCTCTTTATGGGCAGAGTGGCTGCCTGCCAGGGACAACTTTCCAGAGGATGTTATTGACGAGATCCCGCCTGCATCCAAATGCAAGGCCGAAGAGACTCACACACTCACACCAGCGGGCGCAGACGTAGACAGGCACGTACAGCTGAAGTGGAAAGTCTTTGCTCGCTGAAACAGTGCTGGGGTGATTTGATCACTCTAATGAATGCCGATCCTTGATAACGGCTCGTTTATCAATCGACTCATTCACATGAGTTCTGCAGAACTCCGGTGCGATATCAGATGACACGCCAGCATGGCTGGTCAGAAATTTGATCAGAATATTTTCTGTTAGTCAATTCCTCTGACAACGATACCTACAAATTTCCCAATTCTGTTAGCAAACTTATGAAATTGAAACCATGTTGTCAGAGAGCTCACCGTGACCTTTAGTGCAAGCCTCGATTAGTTTGTTCCTTAACTTTTGCAAGTTGCTCTACTAAACACCACAGACATGGACTTGCACACACCAAGGCCTCCAAAACCTCTCTCCTTCTCTCCCCCTCTCTCAATACTGCACAAGTGAAGGGTGTTGTGTGGAAGTATAAAAAAAAGCCTGGAAAACTTCCCCTTTTGCACCAAACCAGAGAACCCACCCCCCCAGCCGAGCAAGAGCCAGTTCTCTAATTGGATGCTGTTTTCTGCTGCAATTAAATGTTGCAAGCACCCCTTCCAAAAACACACACACACTAACAACAAAGAAGCCCAACTTTCTGAATGATAAGAGATTCATATATTCCCACAGGCAGCTGACTGCGGCTGTGCATTTTGAGTGCTCTGGAGAGTTGTGCTCCTCCGCCCTGCTCGGTGAGTCAAGAGTCATAGAGAGACAGAAAGTGGGACACAGAGAGAGACACAGAGACACAGAAAGACACAGAGAGACACAGAGAGAGACAGGGAGACACAGAGGAAGAGCTCAGAGACAGCAGCTGTGTGGACTGGGCTGTGTTGATTAAATTACAGTTTGCTGGTTTCCTCAATTCTCTGCAGAAATGTGCAGACAAAATCTGAGACGAAAAGGTTTATCCTTCCTTACTTCACACAGGCTTTTTGCCGCTTGAACAAATCTACTTAAAAAATAAAATAGCGCAGACAAACACAAAACCACACAATAAACACAACCCATCAAAGTTTATATTGGCTGACTTAATTACATACATTTTTTTTTTTTTTTTTTGCAACACTTAAAATGCAGGCAAAAGCGAGAAGAGAAACAAAGCAGCCATCAATAATAAATAAACCTCCCCGCCGGTATATATTGGGAGCAGTATTTCAGGTCTCGCTGCAGAACTCCGCCTGCCAAATAGTCTGATGCCAGGCCTTGGTCATGTAGAGACACTGCAAATTGAATGCATGCACAGGGTTTCAGTCAGTAAACTCAGAGGACGAGTTTCATCTCCCCTTGGAAACTCTCTTCCATCTGATCTCGCTCTCGCTGAATTCAGTATGAATTAAACGGCTTTCATTTGTGAGTGATTTGGGTCTATCTTTTTATGTTTGTAATCCTGTCAAAGTTAGTGGTCCATAAAGTACAGCACCGTCTTCAATTTCAGTAATGCTCGTGCTCTATTTAATACCCCACTGCAGCGAGGTGCAAGTCAGCACGTCGCTCTCACTCCAGTTAGTATTATTGCCAACCGGCTGCCTGCACAGTTAGCAGAGTCTGGTTTTCAGTGTGGAGGAAAGTTGAGGGTGCTTTAATTATTTACCGCGCCATTACTGCAGCGGCACGTCTGTGTCCCCCCGGCCCGGGCTGGAGTGGGACCCGCATCAAAGAGAGGAGGGGAACCGAGGGCCTGGCTTTGTTCTGCCGTCCATTAGCCTTAACGAGAATCCGCCGTGCGGGATTGAAGTCCTGCAGTGGCTCCAGTCGCACTCTCCCAAGGACGGGGCTCACGTGGGCTGCGTGACAATCAGAGGCCGCTTCCATCTGGTGTGTCTGTGCCTTTCTGTAGATAAGGGGAGATCGAAGAGAGGGAGGTGTAGGGGATGTGGAGGGGTAGACCCATTTTGTTTTGTTTGGAGACCATACACGCTGGCATAGTCCAATTACTGAGCAGACGTTTTCTTGGGATATCCAAACTATAAAACGGAACAGTTTGGCTTCCGCTGCCAGCCTGCATCCTAATTATGGAATCTCAGTATTGATTATTCGAACATGTAACAAGGCCTGTTGTGCCAACCCCCGCAGAGAACAGACTGCCTGTCCCTCGCTGAGGTCGAAAGTCTGACACCTTGGAGCTATTATAAGGCCTGGAGGTGATGTGGTGTGGAGCCGACCAGCTCCTCTCCTGCACAGTAGTGTGTTCTTCCCCACAACAACTCACAGGGCTTTTAGTTTCGTACGCACTTCTCATGTGGGTCCTATCCTTGTCCCGTGCTCCCCCAACGCATCAGTGAATGATGCGCCCCAAACTCTAAGTCACTGTGCATAAGAGCATCTTCCAATAAATGTCACATGGGGACGGGACTCCAGCAGTGCTACTGGTCTTCAATGTCGTGTTTTGTAGTCATAGTTCAGGAGTGACATTGTCCAACAGCGCCCTGCCAGCTGCACCCTGCCTTCCACCTTCCCAGCAGCGGATGCTAAAACATCACAGAGTAACAATATGAATATTTATTTCTGCGTGAGCATCATCTGAATGTCAGGGCCGCCTCCACACTGATTAAGTGACGCAAGCTGCATGGACAGTGCTTATAGAGCGCCATTGATCCGGGGGTGATTAATGGGTGTTATTGAAAGGGGCTTGTTTTACTCCCCTGTTAGTCTCTCTGCAGAAACGTACCCTCTGACCGGCTATATTTCTCCAGCCGTGCAAATCTAATGCTTGGCAGTTTTCCATGAATATATAATGCCCCCCTCAGTCAGGCTGCTTTATAAGCACAATATGGCAGAGAGAGAGAGACAGAGAGGGAGAGGGAGACAGAGGGAAACGGACACACACCCTCACACAAATACACAAACACACACTCTCTCTCACACACACAATAGGAGACTAGGACTGATTCACATTTTTAATTAATTAATTAACTAGCCCCAGGTCACTCACAGTAGATAAAACAGAGTGTGTGTACATGGAGAACAACTGAGACGCTGGTCTTGTGGCAGGTTTTAATTGTGCTAAAGGGGACATAAATTACTCACGGGATAAGTGCAATTAGAGTATCAATCCAAGTGTGAATGTTCTCTTCGCCAGCCTGCTTCGGCCCCGTGTTTGTGAGTTCATAATCCTCAGTACAGACTGCAATGGAATGCTGTACGGAATTTGGCAGCACCATTTACTTGTTCAGCATCCCTATATCAAGTAGTAACAGGGACCAAATGTGTTAGCTAAACTAAGAGCAGATTACTGTAGGTTGGGCCACACAAAACAGGTAACTGAAAAAGGGTGGGAGAGCGGCTGGTCATATTTGAGCATCTGATGAGCTTTCTCTCTTTCTCTCCTGGTCAAAGTATTTCGTCCCGACAAATGAACACAAAAACGGGTGTGTATCACACTTTCTGTCAGGGTTAACCTGAGCTCTTACTCGAATCACAGCTCCTCTCTCCTCTGTGCCTGCCGGCTATATTGGCTCTAATGGTCACACTGAGTACATTGTCATATTGTTTGAAATCTGGGACAGCCAGCGCTCTGTGACAACTTGTCATGAAGGGCGCTTCACCACAGACAATTTGATTAATGGATAGATGGATGGATGGATGAACCTCTGTTCAAAGACCAATTGGTTTGTCTGGGGTGAATTCATCTGGTTGACCGCAGGGGGCTTGCAGCACCGAGCCGGGCAGCAGAAACCCAGCATCAATCTGCGGAGCCGGTTTCTGCACAGACAGCATGCCTCCCCCCGATCCCCACTCCCACCCCCACCACCACTGCTCTGAACTCTCCTCCTCACTAATGCACTGGTGTGCTATTAAAAGACACACTGTATCGAGCGACAAGGCTTCATACTTAGCAGCAGCACAGTAGAACATAGGCGGGAGCTGCTGAGCAGCACCAGGTCTCTGCTGTGTGTTCTCCTTACTGTGGTGCAATAATTACTGCAGCAAACTGCCTCCCTCCCTCCCTCAATTCTAAATCACTAACTCTCTCTCTCTCTTTCTCTCTCCCAGTCCCAAAAGTTTTATTGCTAAGCCACACTTCACAGCCCCCCTTCCCCCATCTCCCAGTCCCTCATCTCTAAACAGTAGCTTATCCCTCTCTCTCTCTCTCACTCTCTCTCCTATCCCTCTTATTCTTCAACTCACAAGCGAATCCTGCATGCAGAGACCCTGTATATATAGACACATATATTTCAACAGTCTCCACACATTGAGTCGCTCTTGACATTTCCGCGCAGTCTGCATAATCGAGAGTATGATCGCTGCGGCTGTGGGTTCAGTGTCTGAAACCTCTCACACCACACCTCTGCCTCCAGGACAGAGATGTACCACAGTTACTTAACAAAATGTGAACAGTTACCAGCCATTCCCCGCATGATGGATCACCCTGGATGCTTTTTGCACTGTTTGCGTGGTTTCCCTGGGTTTTATATGGGCTCAGCATGCCTTTACTACTCTGGCCTATGGGGAAGACCCTGATCTATATTTCTATATTTCTCATGCTTTCTTATTGGGGTAGAGCATGGTGTTATTCGTGGGAGAGGGCAGTGAAGGGAAAGCAGACAAACAGCACCGCACAGCAGCAGTGCAGCCACAGAAAATACTCTGTCAAATGTGCACAAAATCTGTGGTAAATGTAACAATCTTTCACTGTGTTTCATGTAAGCTGTGCAGTAAACCTTAATAAGTGCATTAGAAACAAGGAGAGAGAGACAGAGGCTGAGAGAGATAATGTGTGTGTGTGTGTGAGAGAGAGAGAGAGAGAGAGAGAGAGAATGAGAGTTCAGCCCGGGAGTTGATGGATGTGAGTCTGGGCCCATGCCCGCAGTCCGGGCCCTGCAACAGCCTCCTTTCTGTCTGAATTGATTCCAGGGTTGTGGCCGGCAACCGGGTTCTCCCAGCTCAGCTCACATCCACAGAGAGTGGCCGCCCACCCTCTGCACAGCCCAGCGGCAGGCTCCGGCACTGTGACCTGACTTTATTCACAGACACTGTCCTGCAGGAGCCGGACAGCCCGACCCAGGGGCACGGACAGCTTACAGGAATGAGGCTCACAGCTCAGAGCTTATATTGTCTTGCGTCTCGGAGTTGGGGGGGGTGCAGGAGCAATTGGTGAGTGGGGGTTGAGCAGTGTAAAGCACTGTCGTTGCAAAAGCCCCACCCAGTTCTTGGCAGCAGCGTGTGCTGAGCGGTGCAGTCTGCCTCAGATCTGATGAGGTGTGTCAGAAGGGGGCCCAGGCTGGCAGTGTCAGTGATTGGCTGCATTTCCCACAGTACTGATCAGTCAGGTTGGCACCATGCCACTTTTTTTTTTTGCATTTATTGTATGCCTCTCTCCAGGACCAGGGCTGGAGACCCTGCTGGACTGCACTGTGTCTCTGCAGGGCCAGGGCTTCAGAACCCTACCCTAGACCTGCACCATAGGACAACACAGAAGCCGAGTGAAAGCTAAAAATAGCATTACCGGCATGATTAAGATGTTGGTAACAGTTAACACATGTTCAGTCCCATGACCCAGCACTGAATGAGACAGACCAAGGGCAAAAGACATTTCCGGTTTATGCCAACAAAGCAAAAGTTTCCTCACTGAGCATCTTTCACAGATTGGTTTTCCTTGCGCAGGGTTGCGTTACATCGATCCCACAGTAAACTGCGCTCCACAGCATCTACACTCTGCGAGGGTGTAATTGAAAACCTGTTTTAAGCAGGGGGTGGGCGATTAAAGACGGGTTATGAATAATGTATTCCACGCTCGTTATGTATCCTTTCAAGTGTATTTGGTTATAAATCTGTTGCCTTACAGACTACTAATCTTCACACTAACGTTATCCGTCGGCAGGTGGCGCTGTTGTCATATTTGTCTCTGTGAATGAATGCTTTGCTGCTCAGGCCTGTCGCTGTGTGTCTGCAGGGTTTTAACTGCAAATATCGGCCCGGATCGATGTACTAGTAACCCCGTCTCTCTTTTTCTCTCTTTCTCTCTCTCTCTCCCTCTCTCCTCAATCACTCTTCCTCCTCCTATATCCCAACCGCTCCAGTTTTATGCCTTTCTTGTTCTCTCCCTCCCTTCTATCCCCCTTTCCACTCTATCCCCTTCTCCACTATCCCCCTTTCTCTCTCTCTCTCCCTCAGTCTGCCTCTCGCTGTCTCTTCTCTCTCTCGCCCATCACTGTTCCCTACCCCCACCCCCAGCCCAGAGCAGCACAGTTCTCCAGTGATGCCTTTTGTCATTAATTATAGTTACCCAATACACCTGAAATTGTAATTACTAAAAATCTAAAGTTCTTATAATTTGTAATACAGCACTCGATCCCACCCCTCATACACAGAGACACATCCATAATGTATGTATATATTTAGGTGTGTATGTATGTATGTATGTATGTATGTATGTATGTATGTGTAGACGCCCTTATCCAGTTGTCACTTTATTTTACAGAGTATAATAAAATAATACAGTGAATTTCATTAAAACAATCGTGTATTTCAAACAATGATTTCATAACAGAATAAAGCGAAGATAAAGAAAGAAAGAAAGAAAGAAAGAAAGAAAGAAAGAAAGAAAGAAAGAAAAGGTGTGTTTCTTGGGCGTGCACATTTGTAGTTGAATCAGTCTTGTCCCGTAAAACCTTGACCACCCACTGTGAAACTGGGCGGACTCCAGCTGCCTGTAGGGTGTTATATATTATCCCCATATCATGCTTAGCTTGGTAATTAATATTGCACAATAACTTAGTTAGCCTTCCGGACTGCAGGACATAGAAGGGGAAATAAATAATGAACGACAGAAAGAAAGGAATATAGAAAGAAAGAGAAAGAAAAACACTTTCTATTCTTATAGCTGTATTTGTCAACACAAATGTTATCACACGAATGCTGTATACGCACGGTTTAAGTTGCTTTCAGTGTTGAGGCTATTAACTGCTTCAAGAAAAGTAATTGTATCTCTCTGGTTTGCGGTCCCGCGCCCCTCTGTACAGGACTCTGCTCGTCTCTACTCTTCTCCTATCTCCTCTATCTCTCTGTCTCTCTGTATTCACAGCATCTCACTTTTTTCCCTTTCCTTCCTGGCGCACGTCCTATCCACGTGGTTTTTCATCAGTAAGAATGGGAGAAAAAAAAAGAAAGAGAGAGAGAGAGTGAGAGAAAGAGAGCCCTCCCCCTTTTCTGTGGATCAATTAGCCAGCACACAGCCTATTCTTGCCCCGTTAGCGATTATGCCTCGGGTATAAAAGGGCAGGGCGACAGGACAGAGAGCGCTGTGGAAGCCATACACTCACACATACAGACACACACATAGCACAACACTACACACACTACACTATCGCCCCCGCTCTTGCAAGATGAGCTACTCACTGGACACGATAGGGAGCCCCTCGTATCGGAGGGTGATGGACACCAGGACTTCTTACAGCCGCACCAGCGCCTCTCCATCCAGCGGCTTCCGATCCCAGACGTGGTCCCGGGCCAGCCCCGCGTCCTCCTCCCTCTCCGCCGCCTACAAGAGGACCTCCAACGTGGCCGTGCCCCGGGCGTACAGCTCCACGGTGCTCAGCTCCTCTGACAGCCTCGACTTTAGCCAGTCCTCAGCGCTCAATGGGGACTACAAGCGCTCCAACGAGAAGGAGCAGCTCCAGGGGCTCAACGACCGTTTCGCCGGCTACATCGACAAGGTGCACTACCTGGAGCAGCAGAACAAGGAGATCGAGACCGAGATCCAGTCTCTGCGGCAGAAGCAGGTGTCCCACACCCAACTGGGCGATGCCTACGACCAGGAGCTGCAGGAGCTGCGCACCATGCTGGAGCAGATCCACCACGACAAGGCGCAGATCCAGCTGGACAGCGAACACATCGAGGACGACCTGCAGCGGCTGAAGGAGCGCTACGAGGAGGAAGCCCGGGTGCGCGACGATACCGAAGCCCAGATCCGAGCCATGAAGAAAGACATGGATGACTCGTCTCTGGCCAAGGTGGAGCTGGACAAGAAGGTACAGTCCCTGCAGGACGAGGTGGTGTTCCTGCGCAGCAACCACGAGGAGGAGGTTTCCGACCTGTTGGCCCAGGTGCAGGCGTCGCAGGTCACCGTGGAGAGGAAGGACTACCAGAAGACCGACATCACCGCGGCGCTGCGGGAGATCCGACAGCAGCTGGAGGGCCACTCATCCAAGAACCTACAGCAGGCGGAGGATTTCTTCAAGTGCCGCTACGTCAAGCTGACCGAGGCCGCCGAGCAGAACAAGGACGCCATCAAGTCCGCCCGGGAGGAGATCGCTGAGTACCGTCGCCAGCTGCAGACCAAGAGCATCGAGCTGGAGTCGGTCCGGGGCACCAAGGAGTCGCTGGAGAGGCAGCTGAACGACATCGAAGAGCGCCACAACCACGACCTCACCAGCTACCAGGTGGGTGCTTGAGCAGGGGGTAGGGGATCGGGGCACCTGTGGTTTCTTCCTACCCCCCTCTCATCCACTCTCTCTCCCCGCTAAACCTTCTCCCCACACCATCTCTCTCTCCCCCCTCTGCTCCCTTCGTCCCCTTGATCAGCTCCCCCCGACCTCTCCCTCTTCCCTGCCTCACCCTTTTCCCCCTACACCCGACGTTTCTGTCTTTTCCAGCTCTCCATACTCTCACCCCCTTCTGCCTCCCCATTCTACCCACAGTCACTCACTCTCGCTCCTCGCCATGATCTCCCCTCACACCCCAGCCTAATAGCGCTTTCCCCCTCAGCCCCATCCCCGTATCAGAGGTACGATTCTAGTCACTGCAGCAGGCTGCGTCAGCTGTGGCTGCGGCTGAGTTTTCTGCACCTTAAACTTTTCCACCGCAATGCAGGAGAGGGATGCTCTATAGTGTCTGTCAGTCTATTTCTAAACAGAAGGGCTGAATGGATTGTGTGCCTTAATTCAGGACGCGATTAATATGGTCCCAGTAGCCTTACAGCCTTATAAAGGTGTCTCCCACTCAAGTCAGCTTATTTATCTCAATTTACAAGCAGTTGCCACGCTCGATTGCTTACAGCTCACAGAGCCCCGTCTCCCCTGCAGGGGTTGTGCGGATGTGCCCGGATGGATCAGTGCTGAGTCAGCGCCATAGACGCACTGATCGATTAGATATTAACATTCTGCTTGCAGTAGAGAGTGTGTGTGTGTGTGTGTGTGTGTGTGTGTGTGTGTGTGTGTGTGTCTGTGTGTGTCTGTGTCTGTATGTTTCTAGCACTTAATGTTGTTTGGTGCAGAATTAATGTAGGCATACGTAATCATTATGCGATCCATAATATTTATATTGAAGTTAGTGTGAGAACAAGTATAGGTATAATCTTTAGGTCAAAACTGTTCCCCGTTTATAAAGGTCGTCTCAATATGTACCCAATTGCGATTACAAATAAGAAGAAAGAGAAGAAGAAACAGAACAAGAAAAACAATACTACTAATTAATATATTAGAAATAGAATCCTTCCTCCCTCCCTCTCTGTTTTGCATATATCTTTCTTTTCCCTTATTTTCTGAAAATTGTCCCTGTTTATTTATTGCTTAACCCCATTCTCTCTCTTTCCCTCTTTCCCCTTTTAATCTCGCAGGAGACGATCCACCAGCTGGACAATGAGCTGAAGGGCACGAAGTGGGAGATGGCCCGTCACCTGCGGGAATACCAGGACCTCCTGAACGTCAAGATGGCCTTGGACATCGAGATTGCGGCGTACAGGTACGGGCGCCCAGACTGCGCGTATTACTGATGCCACTGCGGCGGGACAGTGCGGGAGTGTTTAGCCCCATGGCAGGAACGAATTAATAAATAGTTAAATACTTGCATGCATACATAGATACATACATATATACATAGATGCAAGCAAGGCACGGTTCCCTTAGTCTAGGGTCGGTCCTATCCGCAATTGCACTGCGGTTTGAGGCTCACACACACATGCATTCTCTGCAGTGAGGTGATGTCCTGGTTAGCAAAGGCGAACATATTCATCTTTAAAAATGATTGACTGTATAAGATAATTGAGGATTCATATATATATGTGTGTGTGTGTGTGTGGGAGAGCGAGAGATGCAGTGTGAGGGGGAGGGGGGACACACACGTGTCATAAATAAATCAAACCCGGTCGGCAATGCGGTGTGACTGCGCTAGAGCGAGAGCGCCCTTGGAGAACGAGTTTAAAACTCGTTTCTGTATATATTTAAATACCAAGAAGATTCTACAGATCTTGGCTATAAACAATTCATATCCAACTTTGGGGATTTCTGGAACGGTTAAGAGTTAAATATCTATCTTGCATTGCTTTTCAAGGGGACTAGAAGGTCAATATAAATGTATAATATACAAATGTAGAAGCTTGCGTGCATAAATTGAGCAATTAACCACCATTTCCCAATGAGCTTATTTACATCTGAGAGAGCACGTCCAGTCCTTTGACTGTGTTTTTTATTAATATTAGTATTATTTCCCAGCTGATTATCGTGTTGAATAGTATTGGCTTCACTGTTCACAGCTTTTGGGCTGTTGGGGAGAAGTGAAGGAAACCTGACAAGATGGTCTCATCTCTCCAGGGATGTCTCTACAAAGTATAATATTGATCTGAGCTGCTCGCTGTCCAGTTTTCTCAATACAATCGATTTCAACCTTTCCCTTTTCCTCTCCCTCTTTTTCTGTCTCTCTCCCTGCCCCCCCTCTCTCTCTCTCTCTCTCTCTCTCTCTCTGCAGGAAGCTCTTGGAAGGCGAGGAGACACGTTTCAGCTCATTCTCTGGGAGCATCACCAGCCCTTCCTACCCCTACCGACAGCCCACTACCCCATCCAAGGCCCCTAAGGCCAAGTCAGAGCCCCCCAAACTGAAGGTACAACACAAGTTTGTGGAGGAGATCATTGAGGAGACCAAGGTGGAAGACGAGAATGCAGAGATGGACGAATCCCTGGCCGCAGTGGTAGAGGAGCTGGCCGCAGACATGGGAGGGGCGGTAGAAGCAGAAGAGGAGGAAGAAGAGGGAGAGAAGGAGGAAGAGGCAGAGGAAAAAGTGGTGGAGGAAGAGATAGTATCTGCCGTCAAGGCCGAAGTGAGTGCCAGTGCCCCTGAGGAAGTGGAGGAACAGGAGGAGGGTGAGGAAGCTGAAGAAGCTGAGGAAGGAGAGGCAGAAGCAGGAGAGGGAGTTGAGGAAGAGGGAGGAGAGGAGGAAAAGGAGGAAGAAAAGGCAGAGGAGGTAGAAGGAGAGGAAGAGAAAGAAGCTGAGGAAGAGGAAGCTGCAGCTGAGGAAGCAGAAGAGGCAGGAGAGGCAGAGGAAGGAGAGGGAGAAGGAGAAGTAGAGGAGCAAGTGGTAGAAGAAAAGATCACAAGCACCAAGGCAGTCAAAGAGGAGGCTGAGCCTGAGAAGGAGGAAGAGAAAGAGGGAAGTGCAGGGGAGGAAGAGGGAGAGGCAGAAGTTGAGGGAGAAGGAGAGGGAGATGAGCAGCAGAAAGATGAAGCAGAACAGAAAGCAAAGGCAAAGGTAGAACAAGAAGAAGGAGAAGAAGAAGCAGGAGAGGAGGACAAAGAGGGAGAGGGAGAGAAGGCTGAGGAAGAACAGGCAGAAGAAGGAGAGGCAGAGGGGGAGCAGGATAAGGAGGAGAAAGAAGAAGATGAGGCAGCTCCAGCAGAGGAGGCCGTGTCCAAGAGCGAAGCTGCAAAGACGGGAGCAGAGAAGGAAGAGCCCAAGGAGACAGAAGACACCGCTGTGAACGGAGACATGGAAGGCCAGGAGGAAGAGGAAGAGGAGGAGAAGGCAGAAGAGGGAAAGAAGGAAAAAGAGGATAAGAAGGAGGAGGAAGAAGAGGCAGACAGCAAGGAGGTGATGGCCAACGGAGTGGAGGAGAGCCCCAGTAAGGAGGAGCCTGGGCAGAAGGTCGTGATCACCAAGACGGTCGAGACAATCACCACTGGAGAGGACGGGGCCAAGCACATCACGAAGTCCGTCACCGTCACCCAGACCGTGGAGGAGGTGGAGGAGGTCATGCAGGAGAAGGTCGTGTCCACCAAGAAAGTGGAGAAGGTCACCTCTCAGTCCGTGAAGGAGGTCACCGAAACGGAGTGAAGAACACAGCAGCAGCAGACGAGTCACAGAAACCAAACACAAACGAAACGCGGTAATGACACGATGATTTCTAAAATCAACAAATTAATAACTTAATTAAAAGAACAAGCGAAACACTATACTTTTAAAACAACCTTGACGATTCACGATTTAAAAAATAAAATGCATATAATGTACAACATTAAATAAAACAGCATAGAGAAAGCCATACGATACGACAAGCTATTAAATTAATATATGAGATCAAATATAATAATAACAATAAAATAAAAATGCATGTTTGAGTGACAGCTTTAAATGAGCTTTTCAGCAGATGATCTCGTTTGGACGGTTGGGAAGGAGGGGACGGGGATGTCCGACTCTTTCACTACTTTTCTGTGCAATATGTTGGGTAACAGGGGGACGAGTGCATGCAAGCTGGCGAGTGGACGCCCTCCCCGACAACCAGAGACGAACAACGATTCACATATAAATATATAAATATATACATACAGTATTGCAAACGGAATGCATGAGTGAATGAGAGGGGAGGGTGGTGGGCGGGAGGGGTGAAAATGCACATTCTCTTTGAGTTAGTGGAGGGTGAGTGTCGTGAGTGGGACGTTTAAAAGAAGTACAGTATTATGCAAAAGAACCAACTGAGCCAAATAAATCAATACATTCAATACAACGCGAAACACGAGCAGACACAACGTAACGATACTGATAATGACGACAAATAAAACGACGAAGAAGAAAAAACTCCTAGCCTTAAAAATGCTATTTATTGTTGTTTATTATGTTTACCTCAAGAGTGCAATTAAACATATCTACAAGCATATACACATACATACAAACATTGATGCATATACATACATACATACATACATACATACATACATGAATACATACATACATACATACATATCAACAATAGATTTTTATTAAATGACAAAACTGAACCTGGGCGCAGATGGCGCTTGTCACTAACTCATGTACAATTTTCTCAGTAGCATTTGCTCAATAAAGATCATATTGAAATCATATCTCTGCCTCCGCCTGTTCCTTTCTTTTCTGTGTCTTTGTGCCGGGGTCCCGCAGGTGTCTCTCCTCCAGGGGTAGCGGGGTGGTTGTCAGGTGGTGTTGACCACTCTGGACTGCAATAGGATGGAATAGAATATGGGAGTTTTTTTATTATTATGTTCTATTACTAGTAGTAGCAGCAGTGGTAGTAGTTTGTAAGAATAAAGTGCAATTCGAACTGTTTGAACACACGGAAATAACTCCATGTGCGAACTATACCATCGCCTCATAGTTCTGGGCCCCGTTCCTCGTATCTGGTTTAACTAATTCAGGCAAATCAGACGGATTCAGTTAATCCGATCATTTAAGTCAGGCTATCTCCTATGGTAATTTACTAAACTGGACTTTAAACTTGCTTTGAGAAACGGAAAAAGCCACACTTCTGTTATCTAGAAAGTTACGGCAGCTGATTGTCTTCATGGACCTCTCAATGATATTTTAGGTAGAGTACTCCTAGACCAGTGGTTTTCAAACATGTCCAGGAGGACCCTCTACCCTGCTGGGTTTTGTTCCAACCGAGCTATCAATTACTTAATTGAACCCCTAATTGAACTAATAATTTCCTAAATCAGAGCCTTTTCATTGTTTTTAACAGAAGGGTTTTTAAGTGAAGTATACAATTGTATAAGGAAATTATTATCTTATTAAGGAACCAATTTTTTATCCATTTGAAAAGTCTGCCCTGGATAGTGTATATGAAGCTCTGTGAAACCAGCCATAGATGTTAAACGGGGCCCCCAGGCTGCACACTAAACTATATCCGGGATGTCAGAAACTCGCAAGCGATCTGTATCTCTGGGTTCAGCACCGGCGCAGCGGACAGATCCGACCTGCCGCGCAACCCGGACTGTCGGCGCCGCAAAATGGTTCTCCGCTCTGCTCCTGGGTTAGCCCTATCTGTCTTCTGTGTTTCCTTCTTTGTTTTTATTTCACAGTCTTTTGCCAGCTGTCTATTCGGTTACTTAAATCCTTAACCGGAACGGTCTTCCATTTGACAAGCTGTCAATTAAGCCATTATATTATAATTAGGTTTGCAATTCAGTTATTTTGATTGAGCACTGGTGCAAGAACCAGGGGTGGAGACTCTGCAGGAAAGTACAACCGTTAGTCCAGTCTGACTGCGACAGGGCCTGTGGAGGGACACGGTGCAGCTGGGCTTACAGCTCGCCTCCGAATAGCACCGCATGTTAGTAAACTAGCTCAATAGGCCTACTGAGAGAGAGAGAGAGAGAGAGAGAGAGCGCAAAATAATCATTACTAGTAGCAGTAGTATATTAGTAGTGTAATTATGTTGTTATAATTAGGAGAAGGAGGCCAGTCGAGTCGTAAGGAAGGAGGCGAGATATCCAGCTATCTGATATCTGGTACTCCAGGACGGCACTCCAGATCACGTCACGATACCGGCAGCAGCCTCCTGACTAAAAGTGACCAACACATTCAGTAGATCAGTAGATCAGTAGATCAAAGCAACTCCCGTGGGGAAAATCACACTTTTTCTCTTTCAAAACTCTTCTTTTACGCTGAAATTGGATTGAAACGAGGGTCGTCTGGGAGCAAGTGCGTGTGTCCGTGGTGGGGAGGAGGAGGAGGAGGGTGGGGTGGGTCTTTTCAGTCGAATCACTCGGGCGCGCCGGTAAGAATATCGACTTTGCTGTTCATGTCCACCCCCCACCCCCCGGCTGCAGAGGACAAGTGGGTGATCGATAGGGCGGCCGGATCGATAAGCTAAATGCCTGGTTTCCTGTGCAGAGGCCTGGCAGGCAGTCGATAGTCTCGGTCGCTGGAGCGGCTCCGCGGCTATTCCTCCAGAGGCTGCACAACACTGGTACAGTACTGAAGACACGACTGGACAGCTGGAGATGCTGCCAACATCTCTGTGCTGTGGGCCCGTACAGAGGATGTCTAAAATCACCCTGGGTTTGAATGAGAGTTACATGGTATTGAAAAGCAGTAGGGCTACTGTTTAGGTTAGCAGTCGTGGGTGTGATATAGTGCAGCGTTGGTGCAGGTATAGGTTAGTGTGCATATCCTATGTAAATTGGTATGTAAGTATATGTATGTCATGAGATACCACAGAATACCACAGTATTAAGTGCATAGGCTGGAGTCACTATATAGTTTACCGACTGTGTCTGGGTTGAGGTCTCTTTTAAACGTAATTACAGTGCCTTGGTGAATTAGTCAGGTAGGTAATGTACGTATATCTTACTGTATGAAGTGTATTGGCTAAAGTCAGTACAAAACTGTGCCATGCTGGACTGGACTGTAAGTTATTTACGGTTTTAAGTTATGTACTATGTTGTTTACTTTCTAAAAGTCTTCAGTTTAAGGGTATAACACAATTGTAACCTTGTGGGCTTAATTTAATTTAATTGTGTACTAAGGAGGTACAGACGTGAGGATATAATAAATGAGGAAAATAAAGTTGAGGAGAAATGGATGTTAAGATCAAAAATAAAGCAAACGATGGCAAAATGTATAGAATTGTAAACAAAAATAATGATATCAAAAGCACACAAAAAAAATGAAATCAAATCATTTTAAAGTGAGCAAATTGATTAAGTCCATTTCACTGACACGCTCGAATTTGCATAATTTAGCAAGAGGCAAATGGAGGGGCATCGTGTTCATGAGGAGCATTGTGATGTCCCAGTTTATGTTTAGGTATGAAACACACACACACACATATATATATATATATATATATATATATATATACAATCACCTCCAAAATTACTGGCACCATTGACAAAGATGAGAAAAAACGCTGTATAAAATAAACAAATGTGTAATATGTAGAAAACGATTATCTAACTTTCATTAAAAACATGCTTTGTTCATAATTCAATTCCGAAGCCACGTAGTTGCACCACTCAGTCGTGTGGGTCCAATCAGCGGTAAAGTTGCATAGTGGTGACGTGCAGACCAGCTCACCTGCTCACTGATTGGGTTAAGACGAACCGTCAATCAAACCTAGTGGACCAATGGAGACTAATGATACACGCCTCCAACTAAGCCCCGCCCCTACGCCAAATCTGTGTCAAAATTAGTAAATGATAAAAAAATATATATCGAAAAGCAAAGATCGCAGCATCGCAACCACAGGCAGCGACTCCAGGCGAGCGCATAAGTGAAATGAACTCCATCAATTTGAGTTTTGCTCTCGCTTTGAAATTATTTGCTTTCAAGTTTGTTTGTTTTTTATTTTTGTTTTTGCTTTTGCTTTTGATATCATTATTTTTGTTTACAATTCAATAGATTTTGCTTTCGATTGTTTTATTTTTGATCTCAACATCCATTTTTTCTCAATTTCATTTTTCTGGTTTATGATATATTGTATTTTGCATTCGTTATTTATGGCCCTACTTTGAGCCCATACACCTACCCTGCTGGTTTTTGTTTCAATTACTTAATTTAACCTTTAATTTAACTAAATCAGAGCCTTTTAATTATTTTTAACAGTAGGGGTTGAAGGTTAACCCTTGTGTAGTCTTAACATTCTGTATACTCCCCTTGTCCTAAAGGTCAAAAATGACCCGTCTTCACTAAACCCCTAAAATAAAGAAGCTTAATTGAATTTTAAACCCCAAATCTATTTTGAATGAAGAAACAATCTGTCATTCATCACAAACTTTGTGAATATCTGGGTTTTCCCTCTTCACAGTGCAGAAAGACTGCATTTAATCAGTAGACACCACTCATTTTTATTACAACACACCTGTCATAATTGTTTTCTTTACACACGTAGAGGTTTATTATTATTATTATTGCTAGGTGTAAACATTAATTTATTAGCAAGAGATAGCACTTGTATAACCTAAGAATGTAGCAGAAATTTGCAGAAATATTTTTTTTGGCAACACAGTGATATACACTCACCTAAAGGATTATTAGGAACACCATACTAATACTGTGTTTGACCCCCTTTCGCCTTCAGAACTGCCTTAATTCTACGTGGCATTGATTCAACAAGGTGCTGAAAGCATTCTTTAGAAATGTTGGCCCATATTGATAGGATAGCATCTTGCAGTTGATGGAGATTTGTGGGATGCACATCCAGGGCACGAAGCTCCCGTTCCACCACATCCCAAAGATGCTCTATTGGGTTGAGATCTGGTGAGTGTGGGGGCCAGTTTAGTACAGTGAACTCATTGTCATGTTCAAGAAACCAATTTGAAATGATTCGACCTTTGTGACATGGTGCATTATCCTGCTGGAAGTAGCCATCAGAGGATGGGTACATGGTGGTCATAAAGGGATGGACATGGTCAGAAACAATGCTCAGGTCAGCCGTGGCATTTAAACGATGCCCAGTTGGCACTAAGGGGCCTAAAGTGTGCCAAGAAAACATCCCCCACACCATTACACCACCACCACCAGCCTGCACAGTGGTAACAAGGCATGATGGATCCATGTTCTCATTCTGTTTACGCCAAATTCTGACTCTACCATCTGAATGTCTCAACAGAAATCGAGACTCATCAGACCAGGCAACATTTTTCCAGTCTTCAACTGTCCAATTTTGGTGAGCTTGTGCAAATTGTAGCCTCTTTTTCCTATTTGTAGTGGAGATGAGTGGTACCCGGTGGGGTCTTCTGCTGTTGTAGCCCATTGTACGTGTTGTGGCTTCACAAATGCTTTGCTGCATACCTCGGTTGTAACGAGTGGTTATTTCAGTCAAAGTTGCTCTTCTATCAGCTTGAATCAGTCGGCCCATTCTCCTCTGACCTCTAGCATCAACAAGGCATTTTCGCCCCCAGGACTGACGCATACTGGATGTTTTTCCCTTTTCACACCATTCTTTGTAAACCCTAGAAATGGTTGTGCGTGAAAATCCCAGTAACTGAGCAGATTGTGAAATACTCAGACCGGCCCGTCTGGCACCAACAACCATGCCACGCTCAAAATGGCTTAAATCACCTTTCTTTCCCATTCAGACATTCAGTTTGGAGTTCAGGAGATTGTCTTGACCAGGACCACACCCCTAAATGCATTGAAGCAACTGCCATGTGATTGGTTGGTTAGATAATTGCATTAATGAGAAATTGAACAGGTGTTCCTAATAATCCTTTAGGTGAGTGTATTCTTATATACTGTACAATGAGGAATTCAAAATACTAGTCTTCTCCCATTTTTTTAACCATTGCCCAAACCCACAAGGTGTACAAAAAACAACAATAAATAAGAATAAAATAAGATAATAGATAGAAAACAAAAACGTGAAGAACATAAATCAATCAACTCTAATTAGCACATGTAGGACAGTATGCAAGTGTGTGTGCATGGACTCTGCAGATGTATTTCTCACATGTTCAGCACATATTATTTGTTTTACAGTCCTTCTTTGGGGGGCAGAACTGGCATCTCCTCCTCTTGCCTGCCCCAGCTGCAGCCTCAGGTGGATCAGGACAAGATTCAGCCCCCTGAACAGCTTTCACAAGCACTGCAGAGGCTGTTGTGTGGGGGAGATGCTCCCTTCTTTGAATGTGTGGGGTTACAAGTGCCTTTCCCAGCTGCTCCAGGAACACCCTCCTCTTGTTCCGCTTATCAGGTATCCAGGTAGGGTTGATCTTGTTTCATATGACGAAGGCATTGTATGAGGACACATCAATGATGTTATGGAAGATGACCAGGGGCCAGCGGGCAGTCATCCTCCTGCAGCTGTAAGTTCCAATCACCTTGTCCAGGTTGTCCCCGCCTCCTTGGTTGTGGTTGTAGCCTGGGATGATGACTGGCTTCCTGTCCTCATCTTGGCCATTTTGTGCAGTGTGCTCAGGAGGACCACATTCTAGTTCCTCTTTGGGAGGTAAGAAACTAGAGTGGTGGTGGGGGTGAAGACAAACTTTGATGAGAAGGCCTCTCTCCCCCTTGTTGCGAGGAGTGTAGGGGTGAGCTCAGACTTGTTCTTTCTAACTGTGCCAACCATGGTGATCTTCCTCTTCAGGAGCTGCTGGCTGAGTTCATAAGAGGTGAAGAAATTGTCACACGTGACATTGTGTCCCCTCAGTCCATCTGTCACATCAAGCACAACCCACATCCCCTGGTTCTTCTCTGGGCCTCCACTGGTCGGCTTCCCTGTGTAGACTCACATCTTCCAAGCATAGCTGGATTGTGTGTCACAGGCCACCCATATATTGATTCCATACTTTGCTGGCTTGATGGGCATACTATTAGTGTGTGTGTGTGTGTGTGTGTGTGTGTGTGTGTGTGTGTGTGCGTGTGTGTGTGTGTGTGTGTCTTTGTGGTTTTTGTGGTCTGTAAATTATTGTATAATTGCCGGGTCAAAATGTACCCTGGTGGTGTACAGCTTTCATGGAAACATGAACAAAGGCAATGTTTCACTTTTTCTAATGTTGAGGTAACTAGGAAAAGTCATAAAATTTCAAGTTGAAAAAATATAATTTAGGGGGTTTTCTCTGCTGTTAAACATAGTGGTGGGTCATTTTTGACCCTTAAGACAACACAAGGGTTAAGTATAAAATTGTATAAGGAAATTATTGTCTTATTAAGGAACCAACTTTTTATCAGTTACACAATTAAAAGAGTCAAATGTAATCAAATTACTTAAATTACGGGTTCAATTAAGAAACTGAGAGCTCAGCTGGAACAAAAACCAGCAGGGTAGGTGTATGGGCTCGAACACTTTACACCTATGGCAGTAAAGTGTATATAAGAGCAGACAATCGGAGACATATTTGAAATATACTGACATAACAGTTATAAGATAAACATGATTGGCGCTTTAGAGAAAGGGAGGCATAAAAGAGATATAGAGATGCTGCAATTGAAAACTATGGGCTTCCTAACGAGCTGAACCAACAACCTGAGACTTATAATTAATGAATGAAGAGGGTTCAAATCCTGCCCGGGGCTCCGGAGCAAATCTTGTGAAACACTGGGTGCGTCATCTCGGACATGGGGCTTATCTTGAGTGCAGTCTTTGCCCCATATGGTCTGTGTGGATGTGTTGGTGTGTAAGTACAGCTACTAATCTATTTCCTTTTGTATTACTGATGCACACTATTCCTAACCTAAATTCTACTTTTACTACCTTTTAGATTACAAACTGTCACGGATATTAACCTGCATACTGCCATAAAAATAATGCATATCCAGTAAGAAATCATACATAAAGCACTGTCATTTGCAGATAAGGTATCTTCACGTGCTTTAATTCTAGATATGATGATGATTATGGAGGAAAATGTAGTTTCAATTCGTAATCTCATCTAGTCTGATGTTTCTTTATTAATGCCGTCAAAAAATAAAGGAGTTCGTGTTAAAGATGGTCTGTGTCAGTGTTTCGCTATGCAGCAGAGACGCTGGTGGGCCGATGGAGCAGAGAGCAACCAGTTTATAAACGGCGAGCTGTCAGCTTGGTTGACACGGAAACTGCCACCCCAGGAGGTCTATCCCAGTTCAGCTGAAAGGGTGGAGATGGGGGGGCTTTACACACTTTTGCGCACATGATGATGAACACACCATAGCCGTCCAAGGGGACACGGAACGACCTATAGGGTTGTAATGTACTGAGCTGTGCGTTAAGGCTCTGCCTCATACCCCCTACTCTGCCATTAGCCTGTGATCTCGTCTCAATCTCCTCTGTCAGGACCCTGCGGAGCGAATCCCCCTGGATTGCTTCACCTCCGCTCGCTTATAAATGCATTTGCTTTTCTCTTTGATGTGGCAAACATCTCAAACGATCAAGGATCATCGGTCTTGAAGTTCAGTTTGTGATTTGTGTCAGTATTGCCAAGTACAGTTGAAGTGTAGTACAGCCCTGGCACATTAGTAGCCGTAGATCAGTAATTGTGATATATAACACTAGAATGTATGTGAGATGAACTAAATCAATGCATGTGTGGCGGAGGTTAGTGAGTAATAATAACACCAACAATAATGTTAATAACACTAACAGTAATACCCAGGGGTTTCCAAACAGCAGAGAGAGACGGGGTTGATGCTCGCCCCTCACCGGTGTCGTTACCGGCTCGGCGCACTGCGGAGCGGCAGTGAGATTTACAGGAATGCAGTCCCGCACCGGGAGAGAAACACTGCAGTGAGGTTTTTTTTTTTTTTGCGCTATTGCCTCGCTTGTGGTTGGATCAATAAAACTTACAATGCAGTATTCCCGTCGCTACTCTACGTGCCCCGGACTAAGCAGGGGGGAGTGGTTTTACAGTAACCCAGTCACTCCTGTGCACAAGGTAGCTTTCAAACTGGTCCCGCTAACGACCCACCTCGCACAGTGACGTCACAACCCCGGCCGCGGCCCGGGACCGGGAGGCGCCGGTCGGTGCTGCTCTGCTCTCTAAACACTGCAATGCGGGTCGAGTCTCCGCGGGGGGGTTGGAGTCTGAACAGATTTTTAACATTTTATTGTCTCTCTTTGCTTTTGTTTTAAGTGAACTTGCAGGGGCAGACTTTGAGGACGTTGACAGCGCTGGTCCAGTCTGTAGCTGGGCAGATTCCTGTTGCGCTTTACTCTACACACACACACTCTCTCTCTCTCTCTCTCACACACACACACACACACACACACACACACACACACACACACACACACACACACACACACACACACCACACACACACACACACACACACACACACACACTCTCTCTCTCTCTCTCTCTCTCTCTCTCACACACACACACATAATGCAGATTCGACAGCTGCAAAGACAGAAACTGTGATGCTGTCAGATTTGGTACCTCTAGAGAGAACCGTGAGGGGACGGGAGGGGACTGCTTTACTTTTATATTAAATCAAGTTTCCAGACCTGAAGGAGTAATGTTTAATTCACATTTTGTGACTTTAACCGTGTTTCTGCCCTGTGCCAATCATAATAATAATAATAATAATAATAATACCTTTTATTGCTATCACACAGTGAAGTACAGATATTCGGAAACTTGTCTCTTTCCTGACGTGGTTTTACTTATTGTGTCACTACAGCAGGCAGACCCGCCCCTCTATTTATACATAACTCTCTGTGATGTGGTCCAGCCCATGGTTTGTTGAGATTGTGATTCCCTATTCAGCATGGAGCGCGTGTATTGGACAGACAAGCTTTTTTACTCCAGCCCCCCCCCCCCTTGTCTGACAGAGAAACAGATTTGCAGCTGCTGCAGTATTACCTTGTCACAGCTCTTGCATTATTGTGTCACTGTATGATTGTGTGTATGTGTTTGAGTGTGTTATTGTGGGTCTGTTGCATTATGTGTGTGTTTGTGTAGACATTTTATTCTGCCCACCACACCTCCCCCAAATGCAACTCTCCCCAGACTGAGGGCGAGAGAGCGATCAGAGGGGCTATCTCAACTTCTCTTGCTGCTGCCAGATTTGGATTTAATTAGCTCCCCTGTTTCCTTTTGCTTTTATTCCCATTTTTAAAAAATGTGTCTGTAAAAGAAAGAAATTTAATTAAAACAGGGTGACTTAATTAACAGCTGAGATGCTGTTACTCGGCTGCACTTAATCTCTCACCCAGTGCCTCTATGTCCGAGGATTTTAAAGGGCTGTTCTCTTGCAGGAATGATGCAAGAAAGCTGGTTGACTGGAAGAGCTCAGTTTTGTCTTATTACATTTGCTCATTATCTGAATGACACAAGGAAAAAAACAAATGTTTCTTCCTTCAAGGAATGCCGAAGAATCCTGTTATCTCTGGCAATGTGGCAGGGAAGTTAGTTCCCACCCCCTGCCACTCTTCCTAAACAGAGCTGCCGATTCACCAGATTCTATTCCCAAATGTACTCGTCCCTGATTTCTGTGAGATCCAGGGACAACGAGGCCCACAGGACAGTGAGGCCCCCCGCACAACGAGGACCCCGGGACAGCGAGACCCCCAGGACAGTGAGGCCCCATGGATCAGGGCTGAGAGCAGCACCATTATCTCCCCAAGTGTTTAAAGAAAACCCATTGCAAGTGTTTTTATTCCATGTTTGATTGTTTTATTTAAACTCAATAAAAAATTGACTTTGTTCTGTGTTCTCCCACAGACGCCCCACCCCACACGCACATGGACTCTGTGCAAAGGCCTGTATGTTGGCTTGCTGCTCCCGGGGCCATCGCTACCCAGACTCTTGTAGCCGCGTGTCTTGTTTGTATAACCAAGACATCCACTTTCACAGCAGATCAATAATTCTGATTTACTATCAGCTGGGTCCCCAAGGTGCAGATGACTTCAGTGATCTCATCAGAGCCCATGTTATTGATTATGCTAGTGTGTGCCTTTCCCTTTGACCTTAACCCCAAATCCCCAGGGCCTCAGTGATGCAAAGGTACAGCACAGGAGGACCCTGAGAGCTCTTACTCCCTGTTATGAAAACCCCCTCCTGTCATCCTACTGCACTTTTAATTACAAAGCATCCTAGGAGGCTGAGATCACAGATTAAACACTCTGTCCATTAATAGAAATATACACTCACCTAAAGGATTATTAGGAACACCTGTTCAATTTCTCATTAATGCAATTATCTAACCAACCAATCACATGGCAGTTGCTTCAATGCATTTAGGGGTGTGGTCCTGGTCAAGACAATCTCCTGAACTCCAAACTGAATGTCTGAATGGGAAAGAAAGGTGATTTAAGCAATTTTGAGCGTGGCATGGTTGTTGGTGCCAGACGGGCCGGTCTGAGTATTTCACAATCTGCTCAGTTACTGGGATTTTCACGCACAACCATTTCTAGGGTTTACAAAGAATGGTGTGAAAAGGGAAAAACATCCAGTATGCGGCAGTCCTGTGGGCGAAAATGCCTTGTTGATGCTAGAGGTCAGAGGAGAATGGGCCGACTGATTCAAGCTGATAGAAGAGCAACTTTGACTGAAATAACCACTCGTTACAACCGAGGTATGCAGCAAAGCATTTGTGAAGCCACAACACGTACAACCTTGAGGCGGATGGGCTACAACAGCAGAAGACCCCACCGGGTACCACTCATCTCCACTACAAATAGGAAAAAGAGGCTACAATTTGCACAAGCTCACCAAAATTGGACAGTTGAAGACTGGAAAAATGTTGCCTGGTCTGATGAGTCTCGATTTCTGTTGAGATGTAAACAGAATGAGAACATGGATCCATCATGCCTTGTTACCACTGTGCAGGCTGGTGGTGGTGGTGTAATGGTGTGGGGGATGTTTTCTTGGCACACTTTAGGCCCCTTAGTGCCAATTGGGCATCGTTTAAATGCCACGGCCTACCTGAGCATTGTTTCTGACCATGTCCATCCCTTTATGACCACCATGTACCCATCCTCTGATGGCTACTTCCAGCAGGATAATGCACCATGTCACAAAGGTCGAATCATTTCAAATTGGTTTCTTGAACATGACAATGAGTTCACTGTACTAAACTGGCCCCCACAGTCACCAGATCTCAACCCAATAGAGCATCTTTGGGATGTGGTGGAACGGGAGCTTCGTGTCCTGGATGTGCATCCCACAAATCTCCATCAACTGCAAGATGCTATCCTATCAATATGGGCCAACATTTCTAAAGAATGCTTTCAGCACCTTGTTGAATCAATGCCACGTAGAATTAAGGCAGTTCTGAAGGCGAAAGGGGGTCAAACACAGTATTAGTATGGTGTTCCTAATAATCCTTTAGGTGAGTGTATAATATTGTGAATAAATGAATGTTGGTGAATGAGTGTGCGTGAGTGTGAATGATTGTCCATGTGTGCTTGAGTGCATGTGCGTGACTGAGCATGCGTGAGCGAGTGTGAGTGAGCAATGCGTGCGTGTGTATGAGCGGGTGTGAGAGCGTGTGCGTGACTGAGCATGCGTGAGTGTATATGAGCGGGTTTGAGAGCGATTGTGCGCAAGTGTGCATGAGTGAGCATGCGTGATTGATTGTGCGAGAGTGAGAGTGAGAGTGATTGTGGGTGGCTTTGAAACCACAAAAAAAAAAAAAAAGACTAAAAAGAAATAAGTCCAAACCACGTCAAAGTTAGCATGGATTCAGTCTTTATTCATAGCCTTCTGCATAGACCCACAGCGTTCGGTTTTACATTATTCAAGGAGTTTCACATTTATGTTCATGTTTCTTATTAGTATTTCTAATTTATTTTAATTGGTCTTTATGAAGACAAGTTGTTTAATTAGGCGCAGCTGGGCGACAGTACAGCGCAGCGCAGTGCGTCTGTTCTCTGTTCACATTAGTTCTGCAGACACGTAGCTCATATCCTGTTGCACGCACACACACACGCACACATACTGACACACACATACTTGCACATAATCATGCGTAATCTCTATTCTCGTTTGTATTTTTTTCTACTTCTTTTATGTGTACTGAGCAGTTCAGGGATCTTTGCAAGCAGTCGGGTCACTATTATTGGATCATGTGATTGAACAGAATAATTGTGATTATTATGACTATTATTATTCTGCATAGAGCACCATCTAGTTAGTAGCACGCATGTTGAGTCGATGTCCGGTCTGTGGTCGGGAGTCAGTCTGTCCGTTCATTCGTTCCGCATTCATTTCTTTTCCTTGGGTTTCTCCTCCTTCTCTGCTCCTTTCTCCTCCTCCTTCTCTTCCTCTCCGCCCTCTTCTTCTTTGGCCTCGTCTTCTCCTCCTTCATCTTGACCCTCTTCCTCTGCTTCTGCCTTCTCTCCCTCGTCCTCAGCCTCTCCTTCCTCTGCCTCTTCCTTTTCCTTTTCCTCCTCTGCCTCTTCCTCAGCCTCCTCCTGCTTGGCGTCTCCCTCCTCGTCTTTGTCGCCACCTAGGGGACGAAAATATAAAGCGGGGAAGAAAGTCCATCGAGACAAGAATGTCAAGTGGTGTAGTGCAAGCGTGGTGTCGTTTAAATGTGCAATACGAAACTCAGGTAAAACCTTAGAGGATGTGGAAACCTCACTTGCGCCTACCTTCCTCACCCTCTCCGGCCTCTTCCTCCTCCTTCTGCTCCTCCTCCTCTTCCTCCTCCTTCTGCTCCTCCTCCTCCTCCTCTTCCTCAGCAGG
This sequence comes from Amia ocellicauda, assembly GCF_036373705.1. Taxonomy (NCBI): domain Eukaryota; kingdom Metazoa; phylum Chordata; class Actinopteri; order Amiiformes; family Amiidae; genus Amia; species Amia ocellicauda. Next base: position 33,422,551 of record NC_089858.1, on the reverse strand, counting down.
CGGGGCTGCCTCGGCCTGCTCGGATTGGCTGGCGCGGATGACCTCTTCGACCTCGGGGGCGTGGCTGGAGGAGTAGCTGGAGGTGAACAGTCTGCTGCCCATCATGTAGGGGGAGCCGAGGCTGCCCATGGAGCTGCTCTGCAGGGAGAACAGCGAGCGGCCGTACAGGCCTGGTGGGGGGGCACTCTGGGAGAACGCACTCTGTGAGTAAGCGCTCTGTGAGAACGCGCTCACCCCACCTCCCACGCTGAACCGCGTCTCCTCGCCTTCCAGCAGCTTCCTGTGACACAGGGAGAGAGAGACAGAGAGACAGTGAGACAAGACAAGAGGTTAGTGGGATTCTGGGAACAGTTTGTAAAAGTTCCTGTCACTGCCTGTAGCCTGATGAGTGACTGAACCAGGAGGAGGAGGATTGGGAAAGACAGGAGAAGAAGAAACTGAAGGCGGCAATTACCTATAAGCAGCGATTTCAATGTCCAGGGCCATCTTGACGTTCAGCAGGTCCTGATACTCCTTCAGGTAGCGCGCCATCTCGTTCTTGGTGGCCCTCAGCTCATTCTCCAGCTGGCTGATGGTCTCCTGTGAGGGAGAGAGAAGGAGGAGGAAGAAGAGATACCTATGAGTTCCCCTCTCTCATTGGAAACCCTGTGCAGAGCTCTCAGGCTGCTGCTCTCTGTGTCCTGCAGGTGGTACTGTCTTGAATTGTCCAGTCCAGAAACATGAATGCAATAAGAATAATGATGATGATAATAACGCACATAACAGCACAACAGCAAAGTCAATCTGGGGAAGCAATGCCTTGCCTTTTTCAAATTATAATTCTGTAGACTGATCGTCACTGACAGGGAGGGGGCATCTCGTTCGGTTATCAGTCTGATAGAGAGAGAAGGAGGGAGAGGGAGAGAAAGTGTGTGAGAGAGGTGAGTGACAGTGAGAGTTAGAGAGAGAGTGTAAGGGAGTGTTTGATAGAGAGAGGGAAAAGGTGGGGGGGGACAGGTGAAACTGGAGCTAGACTCTCCCTCTTCTGTGTGATGTGGGGGCCAGATCAGCTTCACTGCCACTACGAGGCCTGGGAGCAGTGCCAGCAGACACCACAGACCCTGGACTGCTTTTTTAGAAACTTCAGACTGTTATTTGTGCCAGTCCCCAGTGTGGCACTCTGCCTCGCACCAACCCCCAGGCACAGGGCAGCATTCAGCACCGTGAGATGCTGGTGGCACTTTATCAGCACCGGAGAGCGGCGATAAGTAAATAGATAAATAAAATGCTGACAGTCTTGTTCACTGCGAAACACTAACAGTGCTGGGGAAATGCTGAGAGAGCATGTTCTCGCTCTCTCTTTCCCTCTCTCCACCACCCACCCTCTCATTTACCCAGTTCATCTTTCTCCAGCAGCCTGCCTACTGCCAGTGTGCAGTGCAGTGCGTCAAAAACATACAAGAAAAAGTCAGTCAGCAGGAGGAAAGATCTCCAGGGAGCAATAAAGATGTATCGATTGACACCGGCATGACGCAGCAGCTAGTAACCGAATCCCCGCCACGCTCCGCACCCCTGCAGGTCTCTGGTAAATTCGATTAAGCTAAGCCCTGGCAAACACAGCCTCTCTCTGCCAGCCTCTCTCTGGGCTGTGTCAGTGCACGGCTTCCACGCTGCTCAGGGAGACAGGACGTCTGTCTCAAGAGGCTGTCATCCCCAGGAGGCTCGAGGCACCCTTGCTCAGGAGGCAGATTTTGATCTTCCTTCTCCCTCCCTCCCTCCTTTGCTCTCTCCAAAATCTTTCCAAAAATTAGCTACAGAAACCCCCCCCTTCCCCATACTGCCTGCCCTCCCACCCACACTTCTCTCACCCCTCTCTCTATCTCTGAAGGACACACAACACCCCCACCCCCCCTCCTCTCCTCCCTGACCTGCATGGCGACGATTTCCCGGTTCTGTTTGTCCTCCATGTCCTGCAGCTGCTTCTCCATGGCCTCGTTCATGCCCCGGCAGGCCTCGATCTCCAGGGAGCGGGCCTTGAGCTGTCGGCGGTACTCCCCGGCCTCGTCCTTGGCTGTGCGCACGGCATCGGTGTTGCGGGCAGCGGTCTCGGTCAGCACATTGAACTTGCTCTTGAACCAGTCCTCGGCCGCCTGCATGTTGCGGGTCGCCAACTTCTCATACTGCGAGCGGATGTCGCGCAGGGCGGCGGACAGGTCGGGCTTGGCCACCTCCATCTCCACGGACACCTGGGCGTACTGCACCTGCGCCTGCAGCTCGGCGATCTCCTCCTCGTGCACCCGCTTCAGGAAGGCAATCTCGTCCAGCAGCGTCTCGGCCCGCCGCTCCAGTTCGGCCCGGGCCAGCGCCGCCTCGTCCGCTCCCTTGCGTGCGTCCATCAACCGGCCTTCTGCCTCCTCCCGGTTCAGCACCTCCTCCTCATAGCGGCCCTGCAGCCCCCTCAGGGCGTCCTCCAGCCCTTCCCGCTCATTCTGCGCCGCCTGCCTCTCACCCCGGGCTTCTTCCACGGCCGCCCTCAGCTCCCGGATCTCCTGCTCGTAGAGGGCCTTGAGGCGGGAAGGCTCCACGTGCCTCTGCCTCAGCACCATCAACTCGGCCTCCAGCACCTTATTCTGCTGCTCCAGCTCATGCACCCGCTCGATGAAGCTGGCGAAGCGGTCGTTCAGGTCCTGCATCTGGGCCTTCTCCTGGGTCCTCACCACCCGGAATTCGCTGCTCACCTGCGCTGCTTGGCTCAGGTCCAGGTCGGCGGCCTGCAGGAGGCTGGAGGCTGAGGACGCCGAGATGCCATAGCCGCGGTGCAGCTGGTGGTGCTGGGTGGTGTGGTGACGGGAGCTGACCGAGGACATGGTGGACAGCGGCGCTGAGTGGCTGGAGTACACGGAGCGGGCATACCCTCCTGCACCGCCAGCACCGGCACTGCGCAGCCCGGAGACGTGCACCAGCCGGGGGGCTGAGTCCACATAGCGGCGCTTGTAGGAGCTGGAGAAGTAGGGGTCGTAACTCATGGCGAAGGCAGGCGAGGGCCGAGAGGCACCAAGGCGGGCACTCGCAGGGTTCCAACCACAGGAGTGAGACGAGAGGAGGGAGCTGCCACCGACCAGTGCTGCTGCTGCTGCTGCTGCTGCTGCTGCTGCTTCTGTTCAGCCGCTTGGCTCTCAGTCAAGCTCCAGCCCAGCTACCCGCTTTTATAGCGGAGACAGAGCTCTGACGCAGCCACCGTCAGCACCGGCAGCAGCGACTCTCCATCGATCCGCACAGCAGCTCGGCCAGAGCTTAGCTTGCAGGAGAGAGAGGGTGAGGGGGGGAGAGAGTGTGGGAGGGGAAGGGAGGGGAGGGGTGCAGAGGCAGAACTTTGAAAAATCTGAGTGCCCTTTTTTGTCAGGTAGTTCTTCCTAGCGCAGTGATTAAAAACCAGGGGCTTGTGTGTCCCTGTGTGTGTGTCTGCATGCGTGTGTGTGTGCAGTGTGTGAGACTGTGTCAGTGTGTGTGTCACTGTGTGTGCGCGCTCTAAGTGCTGCTTGGGAGTCACTTAGGAAAATTAAAAGCAGACAAAAGAACTGAACTGAGAGGTGAAATTTCAGGCTGGCTTTCAAGACACTCCATCAAATTATGAAGCTCTTGTGTTTGGAGAAATACTGGTAGAAATGCAGCCTAGAATATAGACGACAACTCTGATTACACAAAAATACAAAAACGAGAACTTGAAGTGGGAGAGCACAGAGACGGAGTGTAGACGCAGTGAGAGCGGCGATGGCACCGTGCCTGAGTTCAGGGAATGCGCATCTCTGCGCTCTCACTCTCTGTGTTGGTTCTCACAGTATCACAAGAGAGAGCTGCCTGCTCCCGGTGCTGGGCCCGTCCACCGACCTGGCATCTGGTCCCACCCAGCCAGAGGCAGCAGCTGCACAAAGAACAAGGCCCTGAGCAGCCCAGAGAGACCTTACATGGTGGGGGTGGGGGGGGGGTGACTGTAATGGAGTTTCCCTGTACCCTGGAGCTCCAGATTAGTGCCTGCAGTCTGCTCTGCATCAGCTCCTCCCCGGTGACCTTGTAGGAGTTCACCCTACCCCCTCTCTCTCTCTAATCCACTTCCCCCTTCCCCCTTTTTAATTGTGTTTGTAAATGCCTCTGTCTAACAGCTGTGTTGTGCCCCCCCGCAGACCACCCTGACCCACGCCAGGCCAGCTGCCCATCTAATGTACACCCAGTCTGACATAACATATTGTACACCAGCTCTACTCATCTGTTCCCCTGAGATACATGGCCCAATTAACCCCAATTTACTCAGTTAATTGATCCAATTAAAGCACAAATAGCACAGACAGGAAGAGCACAGGCAGAAGGACAACCCTGTATCTCACCAGCTTCACTGGAGGGGTGGAGGGGTGGCAAATAAAATTATATTGAATCCATAAAAGAAACCATTGTAAAACTAGGGTTTAGTGTAGTAAAGAGTGTAGTATAGACTAGGGTATAGTGCAGTAAAGAGTAGTATAGATTAAGGTATAGTGCAGTAAAGAGTGTAGTATAGACAGGATATAGTGAAGTAAAGAATAGTATAGGCTAGGGAAAAGTGCAGTAAAGAGTGTAGCGTATACAGGGTATAGTGCAGTAAAGAGTATAGTATAGACAGAGTATAGTGCAGTAAATAGTGTATTATAGACAGGGTATAGTGCAGTAAATAGCGTAGTATAGACTAGGGTATAGTGCAGTAAAGAGTGTATTAGAGGCACAGAAGCAGAGGAAGCCACTGAAAGAGAGGGAGGGAAGGATGAAAGGTGAGAGGCCAAAATTAAGAGACACTGTACCGCAGTCTGACTCAGACAACTGCATTCATGCTGACTACAGCTCAGCCCCCCCCCCTCTCTCCATCTCTCTCCCTCTCTCTCTCTCTGTGTCTTTCTGCTATGCTGTGATGAATGGAGCCAGACTGAAGCCTCTCCTGCATCCAGACTGGCTGTGTGCCCAGAGGCCCATCTCACTCGCCCCCTGCTTCTCCTTGGGGGGAGGAGAGAGATGGAGAGAGGGCATGAAGGAGAGTAGGAGAGAAAGAGAAGGAGAAAGAGAGAGAGCTGTCTTTCTACAGGACCCTTTATGACCCAGAGTTCCTTGAAATAAAGACATCGGCCAAATCAATAAACACTGACAGTCAAGCATCTCTCTCTCCCTCTCTCTCTCTCTCTCACTCCATCTCTCTGCTTCTCTATCTATCAATTATCATACAGTAGATTCTGCATTTTCTCTCTCTCTATGCTGATCTATCTCTCTCACCCTCCCTGCTCCTCTCTCTCTCTCGCTTTGCACTGCTGTGGCTCTGCACTTTAATGAGCACTAAATTGCAGTAACGGATGTTTCAAAGGAATATTTCAGTCTGAGATGGGTCAGTGACCAGGGGAGCTGTTAACTAAATGCTGAACACTGGAGACAGACCCTTGAGACCCACACATCTTGTAAATATATATATTTATTTCTCTGTGGGTATTTGTCTTTGTGTTTTGTTGCAGTCTGCAGCCTGGGACAGTCTGACAGGGCCGGGAGCCAGAGTGACTGAGGCAGGGTGGGGTGCACTGCCTCTCTCTCTCTCTCTCTCTCTCTCTCTCTCTCTCTCTCTCTCTCTCTCTCTCTCTCTCTCTCTCTCTCTCTCTCTCTCTCTCTCCTGTCTCTTAATGTTTAGGTAGCACCATCTGCTGGGAATCAAGAGGAGCGTTTCCAGTCTGGAGCGCCCCCTCCCCGCCTTGCACATCCCACTATTAACTTTAAACTGTGTCTCTTTCCCATGCTGCTGTGGCTCTGCATCATTCCCAGGTGTTGATTAATTGCTGTGTGTGTATTGAATGACAATATCTGTGTTTGAGACACAGATAAAGGCAGGAATGGAAATGGACTTACTCTTACATTTGGGATGCTTATAGGGTATTATTTTGAGGAAATTAGCTAAATTATGCAGCAGAATTCAATGTAGCAATGAAATTAGCATTATGTTTGGGTCCAGGCGAGAGTTACGTTCGAGTCCCCAGTAAAATACTGTTATATTGGTAAAAGTATTTTACATTACAATAAAAAACAATCAAAACAAATTTTAACACTCATGATTAAAAAAAAATAAAAAAATTCTTAAAATCACTTAACATTTTTAAAATCTTAGTGATTAACGTAAAATAAATACTGAACTTCAATAAACATGTGCTTAAACAAAACAAACGTGATTAAAGCAAAATGCTACCAACAAAAGAGTCAAATACATTGAAAATAACTGAAAATGCACCGGACAAATCAAAAAACAATTAAAATGATAAAATAAAAAACAAACCAAAACGGTCCAATGCATTTAAACTTAAATCCAAATGGTCAATGTATTTGACAAAAAAATAGAACAAAACTAACCAAAAAAAACAAAATAAACAACTAGTGCTTTAAAAACAACTAAATCTTTAAAATCAGTTAAAATTAATTTTAAAAAGTCATTTTTTAAAAGACAATTATTCATAAAATAGTTAAAAGATCTTGCACTCGGGCTCCAGCAGGGGGAGATGACCGTCCCCGGAGGTGGGTCCCATTATGGGATCCTGAGCTCCCCCAGATCTTGTATCTGCCAGTTCTTAAAGGCTTCCTCCTTGCCCCTCTGATGGACCTCCAGATTGACATAGTCCCTTATAAGTACCATGCCCCTCCGTGCGATGACAATTGGGTCCAGCTCCTGATTATTGAATAGACAGATGTTCCGTCCCTCTCACAGGGCCTGTTTCACTGCGCAGACGACACGCCACCAGCACCTCAGGGTGGAAGATGTCAATCCCCTGGCTGGATCATACAGGATCTGCTGGGCGGTCGCCCGCACAGGAACGGCAAACCTGTGGAGGAACTGAGAAAACAGGAGCCAGACCCTGCAGGCGGAGGGGCAATCCCTAAAGATATGAGCCTCCGTCTCCTTCCCCAGGCAACCCTTGTAGGGGCAGATGTCATAAGGGGTTTAGGCCCAACGTCCGGGACCCCTCTGCTTCCATCCAGGGTACCCTTCACCATTTGCACTCTTTTCAGCCTCTCCATTTTGCTCCCCCAGACAAACCGAAATATAATTCTGGTCAATAGTTTTGCGACGACCTTGTCTGGGGGGAAGATCATTCCTATGTAGAGGAGTATCGGGAAGAGGATGGCCTTTACGACCAGCACCTTACTGGCCATCATCAAGGTCCTTGTGCTCCAGCCGTGGATCTTTCTTTGGACCTTGGATAAGGCCTCCTCCCAGCTCCGGGTGCCCGTGTTGGTCCCGTCGATCGTGATCCCCAGAACCTTGATGGACGGCTTCACAGGGAACACGGTCGGTGGGCCCCGGCCGACAGGCCATGCTCTGGAGAGGTAGACCTCGCTCTTGGCCCTATTGACAGCGGCCCCCGTCGCCCTGCAGAAGCCGTCCAGCAGTTCCTTGACCCTGGCCACGGACGGTGCGTCCGTGCAGACCACGGCCACGTCGTCCATATAGGCCAGGGCTTTCAGTTGCTCTCCGCCGGAACCCGGGAGATGGAAACCTGTCACCCGGACGTCCCGGCGGATCGCCTGCATAAACGGCTCCAAACAGAGGACGTACAGCAGGGCCGACAGGGGACAACCCTGCCGGACCCCCGACCTGACCGGAAATGGTTCGGTCAGGTGGCGGTTCACAAGGACCCTGCTGCTTAGGCCGCTGTAGATGATCTTAACCCACTTCCTCAGGCCAAGAGTGAGACCCATCCTCTCCATAACGAGCTGCAGGTATTCGTGGCCCACTCTGTCGAAGGCTTTCTCCTGGTCCAGGCTGATTAGGACCAGGGGAAGCCCTCTCTCGTTCGAGTAGGCCACGACATCCCTGAGCAGCATGGCGTTGTCGGCCGCCGATCTCCCCCGGGCACCGCAGACCTGGTCGGGACCCACGACTTGAGGGAGTGGCCGCTGCAGCCGGAGCGTCAGTGCTTTGGCCAGTATCTTGTAGTCGGTGCACAGGAGGCTGACCGGCAGCCAGTTCCTCAGATACTTTGGATCTCCCTTCTTATGAAGAAGAGAGAGGATACTCCTCTTCATAGAAGTCCCAAGTAAACTAAGACTTTCATTGAGCTGCGTCTCTGCTGGCTTCACTGCAGGGGTGTGGAGCTGCAGAGGCCGGGGCTGGCACTGTGCTGTGTGCCAGGGTTGGGGCCTAAATATGGGGCAGGAAACCCACTGTGAGAGTCTGTCCTCTCTGCACTGCAGCAGCACAGTCTGAATCCAGACTCTGGATATCATTTAGATGTCAGGCTAATTTATTGTTGTTTTGGCAGGCAATGAAGATTTAGATCTTTTAGAAAAACATAATATATCTTCCAAATCCCAAATGTGTTTTGTTTACGGAACGGTTACTGTGCACTTGTGCAATATGGGCAGGATAGCAATCTGAGTAAATGTCAAGTATATATCTCTGAGACAGGCAAAGGGTTTACATTATTTTTTAAATGTGTCTTTATATACAATGTAATGGATTTGTGGATCTCAGAAATAGATATAGATTTGTAAACACTATGCAGTTGTTCTCTTCTGTGAAAGCAGCTCAGCTTCCTCTTCCCTGTCCTGGGTGTTTGTTTGATTTACCCATGGAGCAGTGCCGGATTGCAGACTGTGCTGCTGGGGCTCAGGTGCTGTGTGAATGGGCCACAGCCCTCGGTGCTCCTGCAGTGCCCGCGCTGCCCGCCTCTGATCTTTACACTCTATTCCTGACTCCTCTTTTAAAAGTCAAGTTGCTATTTTCACCCGCCAGGCGACCTCTGCCCTTCCCAGCCCAGAGAGGGCCCGCCCACTCTGCCAGGGCCGCCTACCACAGGCTGGCAACAGGTGCCCATCAGGCAAGCAGGGCCTGCAATTGGCGGGGGAGGGGTGGAAGAAATGGGCAGACTACCAAGTGGAGGTCAGAGCATGTGCTATAAAAAAGTTGAGCTGCCGGTGGGGACAGCTCAGTGGCAGGGACAGAGGAAGGCTGGTGCTTTTCTGGGGTGTTTCTGTGTTAATTTTGTGCCCGAGCTCAAACTACAAGATCAAACACAACAACAACCACAGGACGAACACTCCCGAGAGAACCTGAACACGAACACAACAAATCGATAACCCAGTGGATCAAAAATGGCAGCTGCCCACAGACTGGTGATCGTGCGCCACGGGGAGAGCTCCTGGAACCAGGAGAACCGCTTCTGCGGCTGGTTCGACGCCGACCTGAGCGAGAAGGGCCTGGAGGAGGCCAAGAGGGGTGCGCAGGCTCTGAAAGACGCCGGCTACAAGTTCGACATCTGCTTCACCTCCGTGCTGAAGCGGGCCATCCGCACGCTGTGGACCATCATGGAGGGCACCGACCAGATGTGGCTGCCCGTGATCCGCAGCTGGCGCCTTAACGAGCGGCACTATGGCGGGCTGACAGGCCTCAACAAGGCGGAGACAGCGGCCAAGCACGGCGAGGAGCAGGTGAAGATCTGGAGGCGCTCTTTCGACATCCCTCCCCCGCCCATGGACCAGGAGCACCCCTTCCACCAGATCATCAGCATGGTGAGGGCCCAGAGGGAGAGGTTGAGGGGAAAAACAGAAGAAGGGAAGGAAGAGGAGGGACAGGGTTGAGGGGAGAGAGGGAGGGGCAGGAAGGAGAGAAGGAGAGAGGTGGAGGTGAGAGGAGGGAATGGGAAGTGAGGATTGTACCTGGGAGCCTGGCCTGGCTCCTGCAGAATCCAAACGACTGTATTTGACCAAAATATTGATTTATTTATAGTTTGATTTATACCTCCTTAGTGTGCTTTGTCCTGTCTGTGCTTCTGTAGTAATGCAATGAACTGTGATGAGCTGTGATGTAATGCATCTGACTGATCATCTATGATGTAATGGCACACAACATGATGTGCTGCGATTCTGTCCTCCTGCCAGTCGAGGCGCTACGCTGGGCTGAAGCCGGGTGAGCTGCCCACCTGCGAGAGCCTGAAGGACACCATTGCGCGGGCCCTGCCCTTCTGGGACGAGGCCATCGTGCCCCAGATCAAGGCTGGCAAGAACGTCCTCATTGCCGCCCACGGCAACAGTCTCCGTGGCATTGTCAAACACCTGGAGGGTGGGTACCACACCTGGGGGGGCAGGAGGGGGTGGGGGGTGCAGGGTTATCCTCTCTCTCTTGCTCTGAGGATCTGTCTTCATGCAGTCCAAGTATGTCTGTATGTGTGTGTGTGTTTGTGGTGTACGTGTGGTGTATCTTTTTGTGAGTTAGTGTGTGTCTACCCCAATGCTATTACAGGCCCTTCCTGGACATTCCCAGCTGACAGAAGTCCTATAAATAGTCCCCCGCACCCCCCCCCACCGCCCCGGTCTCTCTCTCTGACACACACAGCCCACAGGGCAGCCGTGGTTCAGGTTACGGCCCCGACCTTTTCCCCTGAAGGTCACACATTCTCGGGGCAGCAGCAGAGAAGGATGTGGCCCTAAGAGAGGTGGGCTCAGTCCATACAGGCTCTCCTTGCGTGTCCGTGCATGTGTCTGTGTGTGTGATGCATGGTCCTTGTCCAACACTTGTGCGTTCTTCAGTGGGTGTAACCCTGTGTGTCTACAGGCATGTCGGACGCTGCAATCATGGAGCTGAACCTGCCCACTGGTATCCCCATCCTGTACGAGCTGGACAAGGACCTGAAGCCCATCAAACCCATGCAGTTCCTGGGAGACCCTGAGACCGTGAAGAAAGCCATGGAGGCTGTGGCTGCCCAGGGCAAGGTCAAGAAATAAGATGGAGGGAGAGAGGGATGAAAAACAAAAACAAGCCAGACAGAGACTTAACTGCCCAGCCACCAGCTTCTATGCCACACTGTTCTCAGTTACCCGCCATATTTTCCACTGCAGGAATTTTGAACCCAACCCATCCTCATTAGTGATCCAATTGATGCATAAATTAATTGATTGATTGATTGATTGATTGATTAATTGTATAATCTGTATCTTTAAGAAGACAGGTGTGGCCAAGGACCACTAACCACTAACCCATGTACACAGTTACATTATTTGAATGAATCTGTAACACAGAATAAAAAAAGTTGAACCCACATTAAAGTCAAAAGCACAAAAATGAGCTTTTTCTCTGTGATTGATTTGCATGTGAAGCTGGGGATTTTTCTCTGCTGTACTGGACTGTCTCTCTAGAGGATCGGGGCTGGAGACCCTGCTCTGCTGTAGCATTGTATTCATATTTTAAATGTTTTCAGTGATTGTGCAGCAAATATGCCAATGTACAAAAAAGGGGAAAAGAAAGAACAGAAACAGCCCAACATACGAGACCCTAAGGATATTGGGGTTCTGATAGGATGCCTGCACTATTTCATTAGAACATTCAAAATGCAGCCAGTGGAACTCTGACCGCGCCAGTGCATTCTGGGAAGTCCATGCCATTACCATGAACAGTCCATCCTCTGGCCCGGAGCCGCAGACAGCGCTATCACGGCGCAGGGCGGCTGGCGGTCCAAGGTGAGTGCTGTTTAATTACATTAGCGGCTCTACCCCTCTGAGACTGCAGGTGTCACGGTTCTTCTAAAAAGCTTAAAGTGCTCTCATAAATTACATTACCCCCCTCCCAACACACACACATATCAAATAAAGTATGTGAGGGGAGGGGGGACTCAAATAAAATGTGTGTGTGGGTGTGGGTGTGGGTGGGGAGTGGGGAGTGGGGGGTGGGGGCTCAAGATCTCTCCCCGCTCTGCAAAGGATGTGCCTAGTCTGCCCCCAGCTGGCGCAATAAGGTATTTCACGAACAGCTACAACATACCGTTTATAAATATATTTCAGACGCTGCAGCAGCCCTGCGGTGCAGTTGCATCAGCCGCCTTCCTTCGCTGATGTTTTGCAGTTCTAGTTTAACCCTTGAGGAGTTCATGCAGTTTTCTACAATATAATACACAATATATCAGTAGAGACGTGTGGGACGCCAAAATGTATTTTCCTGAAGAATAGAGTCACTTATTCGAATATATGTTTTAGTATAATGTTAGATATTGCCACACCGGAAAATAAGTGCATTAAACCAGTGTATCCGGACGTGGGAAAGTACATTCTGTCCCACATGGCCCACCATTCCTGTCACAAGCGCAACACTAGCCCGAGTTCGAAGCCCCGCCCCCGCGAGGTTCCAATTGGTCCAGCGCGATGCAGTTTTCGAATTGAGCCACTCGATTGGCCTAAAGACTTCCTCTTTGGGGGTGGGGGGCGGGAGTAAGGGGACGGTTCCGCCTCTTGATTGGCAGAAGGCTGTCGTCTCCGACGTTGTTGTCTTCTGATTGGCTGAGGAGAGGTAAGCGCTTAGTCTCGCGAGAGCTGGAAGTAGAGGCACGGGACGTGTATGTTAACTCAAGCAGGCAGAAATGACTGTATTTGAGCATGTATTGAAAACAATCGCATAATTGTGACAACATGAGGACTATAGAGTCCCGTCGGTTATTAACACAGCGTTTAAGACGCACTGTGCCTGTCTGGTCGACGAGGAAGCCTTTGCACATTGGAAACAGTGTGTAGCCACGGTCACCTCTGACGTCTGTTTACGGGAGAAGTCGCGTTGTCTTTTGAAGAAACGATCAGGCGCATTTCCTCTGAAGGTAAACAAACCTCTTCTATACGTTTCATTTGCCGTTGCCGTTAGTTTCTCTCTAATTCCTGTGTTGATTTACGCTATTTCATGTCAACTCGAACTAGTTTCACTTTAGTTTTCTGTATCATTTTGTTTATCGTTGTAACTTATACAAATATATAATATTGTTTTGGATGAAGAGCTACGACATGTCCTAGACTTGTCAATGTGTGTTTTAATGACAGACACGGAAAGACACACTCCAAGTGCAAGTTGTACTTCCTCGAAACCTGCAAAACCTGTCTGTAGTTCTGTTTGGGGCGCAGTCTATATGTGCATTACTATATAGGCCTGGTTGCTTTATTTCTATAGGCCTGGGCCCTTTCTTGGGGTGCACAGTCTTTGCTTTGCATTGACTTCTTGTGACAGCTGGAATAGTTATAGTAGAGGCGCCACTAGGGCAGTAAAAAGTGATTTACTATGGGGAGTTATTCTCAGAAATGAGTGACACAGAGTTGACAGGTCCAAGATGTGTGTCTGTACAGAGTCCCGGACTGTGTGAGACGTGATGCGGTCTCCTGCATTGTAAATCTGCCTCTCACCAAGTTACTGTGATGCTCTCTCTCCTCTCGCTTTCCTCCACCCTTTCCTCCTCAGTGTTACTGTTTCTGCATTCCCCCTTTTCTTCCTCATCCCTCCATTCACTCCTTTCTCCTGCTTCTCTCTCTCACCCTCTACCTGCTCACTGTCACCCATTTGTGCCCGTGCTCTCCCTGTCTGTCTTTTTCTTTCTTTCTTTCTCTTTCCCCCTCTTCTCTCTCAATTCCTCTTTATTCTCTCTCCTCCCGATTTCCAGCAATGGGGGGGCTGAGCAGCCGCCTGGGGGTGTCCTTGGCCGGGGGGCAGCTGGTGGGGGGTGGCGGCGACAGCAGTGGTGGCAGGGAGTCCGGGTGCGAGTGCAGGAAGAGGAAGCGCAGCTCGCAGTGCTCACAGTGTGACAGTGAGGCTGAGGACGACGCCCTGCTGAACACACCGCGCAGGTCAGTGGCACAATCCAAGTAAGGGTGTAGTAGAGAGTCAGTTAATTTCAGTGCAATCAAAACCAATGTAATAATAATTTTGAATTAACAAGTGTGCAATTAATCTCTCTCTTTCTCTCTCTCTCTCTGGCTCTTGCAGGAAGAAACTAAAGAGCACGTCGAAGTACATTTACCAGACTCTGTTCTTGAATGGCGAAAACAGTGACATCCGTATCTGTGCGCTGGGCCAGGAGTGGAACCTGCACAAGGTGTACCTGTGCCAGGTAAGTGAGCAGCGCCTGCCCAGGGCTATAGCCCAAATATATATGAGATACAGCACCAAGCAAAAAGGAGCATGCTCCAACCCTCAAGTACCGAGTCAGATTGGCACTGGCTTTTAATACGATCAAATCTCATGCTTGTGTATCAGCAGGCCTTCAATGGGAGGATAATGTGTTGTGCTCTCTCTCCCTGCAGTCAGGGTATTTCTCCAGTATGTTCAGCGGGTCCTGGAAGGAGTCCAGTATGACCGTCATCGAGCTGGAGATCCCGGATCAGACCATCGACACAGAAGGTATGCCTTCCTCTCTCCTCTCTCTTCTCCGCTCCTCTTCTCCTGTCTCCCTCCCCTCCGCACCTCTCTCCTCCTCTCCTGGTGCTGTCAGGTCTCTCAGGTGTTGTAGAGGCTGATGCTCTCATGACCGTTGAGGAATGAGGCTGAGAAGGACCTCGCCTCCTGGACTCCGCCGGCCCGCTGTGTTTCTGTGAACGCCGTCGGGTGTTTTTACTCCCTTTCTGACGCGTGTCTTTTCTACCCCGTCTGCCCTGGGACCCGGTGGCCCACCTGGATGTGTGCGCAGCTCTACAGGTGGCGTTCGGGTCGCTGTACCGGGACGACGTTCTAATCAAGCCCAGCCGGGTCATCAGCATCCTGGCTGCCGCCTGCATGCTTCAGCTGGTCAGTACCGGGTCACGACGGTTTATTGTACACCAGGACCAGCTGTTGGGCCCTGTGTGGCTGTGCAGTCACAGGTTTCAACACAAAGTCGTCCTGCATACTTTTTATTTAAAGTTGATGAAATAATGAATTAGCCAATTAATTAGTAGTGATAACAGCCTGTCTCCTGGGTTGTTGAGAAGTCTTTCTGTTAGTGTTAGAGCAGAGCTGGGGGCTACTGCTGTGCACTGTCAACTAAGACTGTCTCTTTGTGCGTGTCTCTGTATTTCCCTGTCTCTCTCTGTGCGTCTACATCTCTCGGTGTCTCTGTCCCCACAGGACGGGCTGATCCAGCAGTGCGGGGAGACGATGAAGGAGACCATCAGTGTGAAGACGGTGTGTGGGTACTACACCTCTGCTGGGACCTACGGGCTGGACTCCGTCAAGAAGAAGTCAGTGTTTCGCCCGACTCTTTTCCTGGTGTATCTTAGTGCTGTGTGAACAGTGCCTCGCACCCGTGTCCCTTTGATATGATTTTGCATAAACTGTAAAGCTTCTCCTGGGCAATACTGTTTCAGGTTTGAAAATCCTGCAGGTGGAGCTGTCTATAGCTGGGTTCTCTAGCCCTGACCCTGCAGCTTCTGTAGAGTGCCTAGTATTCAATGGTTCAAGCTGGTTTAGTACTGCATTTATAGCGGCATTCAGCTCCTTTGGGTGTGTGGAGACCTGCAGGAGGGGACTGATGAGGGGTGGGTGTGTGAACAGGTGTCAGCAGTGGGACTGATGAGGTGTGTGTGTGTGTGTAACAGGTGTCTGGAGTGGCTCCTCAACAACCTGATGACACACCAGAGTGTGGATCTGATGAAGGAGCTCAGGTAACCTCTCTCTGTGTCTCTGTCCCTGTCTCTCTGTGTCTCTCTCACTCCCCCTCTCTCTGTGTCTCTGTCCCCGTTTCTCTCTCACACTCCCCCTCTCTCTGTCTCTGTCTCTCTCACTCCCCCTCTCTCTGTGTCTCTGTCCCTGTCTGTCTCTGTGCTGTGAGTGACTCTGACTTTGTTTCCTCAGCACCTATATGATGGAGCAGCTGATCCGCTCTCCCGATCTGTTCGTCATGCAGGTGGAGATGGACGTGTACACAGCACTGAAGAAGGTAGGCATGGCTGTCCCCTGTGCAGGCAGCACATATGTACAGTGAGGGAAAAAAGTATTTGATCCCCTGCTGATTGTGTACGTTTGCCCACTGATAAAGAAATGATCAGTCTATAATTTTAATGGTAGGTGTATTTTAACAGTGAGAGACAGAATAACAACAAAAAAATCCAGAAAAACGCATTTCAAAAAAGTTATAAATTGATTTGCATGTTAATGAGTGAAATAAGTATTTGATCCCCTATCAATCAGCAAGATTTCTGGCTCCCAGGTGTCTTTTATACAGGTAACAAGCTGAGATTAGGAGCACTCCCTTTAAGAGAGTGCTCCTAATCTCAGCTCGTTACCTGTATAAAAGACACCTGTCCACAGAAGCAATCAATCAGAGTCCAAACTCTCCACCATGGCCAAGACCAAAGAGCTGTCCAAGGATGTCAGGGACAAGATTGTAGACCTACACAAGGCTGGAATGGGCTACAAGACCATCGCCAAGCAGCTTGGTGAGAAGGTGACAACAGTTGGTGCGATTATTCGCAAATGGAAGAAACACAAAATAACTGTCAGTCTCCCTCGGTCTGGGGCTCCATGCAAGATCTCACCTCGTGGAGTTTCAATGACCATGAGAATGGTGAGGAATCAGCCCAGAACTACACGGGAGGATCTTGTTAATGATCTCAAGGCAGCTAGGACCATAGTCACCAAGAAAACAATTAGTAACACACTACGCCGTGAAGGACTCAAATCCTGCAGCGCCCGCAAGGTCCCCCTGCTCAAGAAAGCACATGTACAGGACCGTCTGAAGTTTCCCAATGAACATCTGAATGATTCAGAGGAGAACTGGGTGAAAGTGTTGTGGTCAGATGAGACCAAATTCAAGCTCTTTGGCATCAACTCAACTTGCCATGTTTGGAGGAGGAGGAATGACCCCAAGAACACCATCCCCACCGTCAAACATGGAGGTGGAAACATTATGCTTTGGGGGTGTTTTTCTGCTAAGGGGACAGGACAACTGCACCGCATCAAAGGGACGATGGACGGGGCCATGTACCATCAAATCTTGGGTGAGAACCTCCTTCCCTCAGCCAGGGCATTGAAAATGGGTCGTGGATGGGTATTCCAGCATGACAATGACCCAAAACACACAGCCAAGGCAACAAAGGAGTGGCTCAAGAAGAAGCACATTAAGGTCCTGGAGTGGCCTAGCCAGTCTCCAGACCTTAATCCCATAGAAAATCTGTGGAGGGAGCTGAAGGTTCGAGTTGCCAAACGTCAGCCTCGAAACCTTAATGACTTGGAGAGGATCTCCAAAGAGGAGTGGGACAAAATCCCTCCTGAGATGTGTGCAAACCTGGTGGCCAACTACAAGAAACATCTGACCTCTGTGATTGCCAACAAGGGTTTTGCCACCAAGTACTAAGTCGAAGGGGTCAAATACTTATTTCCCTCATTAACATGCAAATCAATGTATAACTTTTTTTAAATGCGTTTTTCTGGATTTTTTTGTTGTTATTCTGTCTCTCACTGTTAAAATACACCTACCATTAAAATTATAGACTGATCATTTCTTTGTCAGTGGGCAAACGTACACAATCAGCAGGGGATCAAATACTTTTTTCCCTCACTGTATATAAAACCATTCTCTCTCCTGGTTCTACAGATATAATCCAGATACAATAGCCTGGGTCAGGACAGCAGAGACCCATTTCATTTAGGGCCCGACCGATATATCAGCACTGTGGAGCACCGATATTATTGGACGATTTTTGCCTGTTACAGAAATATCTGTATCGTCACATATTCACCGACCATGAAAACCTACCTCAGACTTCAGACATTAAACCAATACCTGTTTCTTTTTGTTTTACAGTGGTTATTATAATTATTTACCATTATGTGCGCACAATAACCTGCCCCTGTGTGAGTGGCAGTGTTGAGCACTGAGCAGGACTTCATCCCTGAGAGAACCTGACGTGTGTAAAATGCTAATATAAGCTAGACCATCGCTGAACACTATCATAGTATTTGTGCTAATGTATAGAGCATGCACATTTGTCTATTTGTGTGTGAAATTGCTCATATAGCTTGGTCTTTGTTCTAATGTATAAAGCATATTTTTATATTTTTCCTTTATTCTACCTCATTCTAATTTATTTTTACAATGTTTGATTTGTGGTTGTTATTTATGATGAAAATTAATGTTAAGTTTATTATGTAAAATGTAAAAATGTAAAAATCCTGCCATCATTGCATATTTGACACATTTTCTCTGGCAGGGAGAGATTTGAGGGATCAAGGCTAGAAATTGTCTGTTTTGCATGCTAACAAAAAAGTAAATATCAGCAGATGTATCTTCCCAATTATCGGTATCAGACCCAAAAAACCTATATCAGTTGGGCATTAATTTTATTGCACAGTTTTGAACGGTTCTTCACTGAATCAATTATCTTTACTTTATTGAACAAACGTTTATAAAGGTAGACAGGGACAAGAGACGAGTGGTCAGTAGGTTTTATATCTGTTGATCTGCTGTATGCACTGTGTAATGAGCCCTCTCAACCACAAGGTGATGCTGCTCTCCTGCTTTTGCATGCTTTTAATATAGTGCCCATAGAAAGTCTACACCCACTTTCAAAATGTTCACCATTTGTTGCCTTATAGCCTGGAATTTAAATGCATTAAAATATACATTCATTTATCTACACTTCCTACCCCACAACTTCCAAGTAAAAAAAATATTCTAGACATTTGTAGAAAATTCAAAATAATAGCTTGCTTGATTAAGTGTGCACCCCACCTGTAATGGCAGTTCTAAATTAGCTCAGGTGTCCGCAATCCCCTTCAAAATCACACCAAGTTAAATGGCCTCCACCTGTGTTACATTGTAGTGATTCACATGATGTCAGGATAAATCCAGTTGTTCCTGTAGGTTTCCTCTGCTATAGTGCATTGTAAAGCAAAGAGTCAACCATGAGCACCAAGGAGCTTTCAAAAGCACAGATCAGAAGAGTTAAAATAATATTAAAGGCCTTGAATATCCCTTGGAGCCGGTCGAGATGATTATTAAGAAGTGGAAGGTGTGTGGCACCACCTAGACCCTGCCTAGATCAGACCATCCCTCCAAACTGGATGACAGAGCAAGAAGCAGACTGATCAGAGAGGCTACCAAGAGGCCAATGGCAACTTTGCAAGAGACACAGGATTTTATGGCCAAGACTGGTCAAAGTGTGTATGTGAAAACATCCCAAGCCCTCCACAAATCAAGAAGGAATCGTTTACTTGTAACTCACAGACTCGCAGCTATAATTGCTGCCAAAGGTGTTTCCACCAAGTATTAAGTCGGGGTGGAGACTTATCCAATTAGGATATTTCAGTTTTGTATTTTTAATATATTTTTCCCCTAAACGGTGTAGACAATGGTGTGTAGATACATGGAAAAACAATCCTCATTTAAATGCGCGAAACTCTTGAGGGACAAATGCAACAAAATGTGAAAAAAGTTCAAGGGGGTGTAGAATAGAGGCACTGTATAGATACATATATATAATCGCATAGCCTTATCCATGGTGATATCTGCAAAGAAAGAAAAAAATAATAATAATCAACATGCTTTTATACCTCTGCTATTCCCTGGAATGTGGTGTTCGTTTATTTATGATGTGTTGAACTCTTCACCTCAATATGACTATGACATCAGAACGCTGTGTGTGTGTGACTGTGCTCACAAGGGTTTCGGTTCATTGCTGCTGTTTAAAGGGCAGGAGGAAAAGCCAGGGTGCGTTGTAGCGTTTGGACACACTTCACCTGAACTATTGTTATTCACAGCACCTGGCAGACATGGCCATTGTCTTCCTGTGCCTCCTCAAACCTCCTCAAATCCTTTTTTTCTGTCCCTCTCTCTCCCACCCTGTTTTTTACTCTCTCTCTGTCAGTGGATGTTCCTCCAGCTCTGTCCCTCCTGGAACAGCCCCATCAAGCAGCTCCTGGCGGATGCTGACACCTGGATCTCCAAGCAGAGACCGGGTGAGACTGCATTCTTGGCCTCTGTGTGCGTGTGCAGCTCCTCTGCAGTGTTGTGCCTCTGGAAGCCCAGAATGTAGCGGAACCCAGTGCTCTGTGATTCTGAGAGTGAGAGACGGGAGAGTCCCAAACAGCACTGACATTTACAATTGAATTCTCCTCCTGAACATACAGGGAATCTTCGCTCTGTACTTCTGTCCCCGGGGACACGAATATCAGACCCTGCAGGAGGGTTTTCAACAGCCTCTGTAGAGCCAGTGTATATGCAGGACTGGCTAGAGATTGCATCAAGAACCCGGGACTGTTGTGAGGGTTGGGGTGTGAAGAGAGTTCATGGTCTGAGTTGTCGTTGTTATGTGGCAGAACTGGAGGAGGGTGTGCCGTTCCTGGACTCCCTGCAGGGCGCGCCGTTCGCACCCGCGTTCAGACATGTGCGCCTGCAGTACGTCATCAACGACCTGGCCTCTGCTCGCATCGTGGAGCGAGACAACATCCTGCCCCCGGGTGAGAGTGCAGCGCAGCACACAGACACACAATGACATTCGCTCACACACACAGCCTGACACACACTCGTACACACGGCCTGATCTGTCCCAGTCTAGCCCGGTGCAGGTGTGTGACGGGCGCCCCTGTGTTGCAGAGTGGCTGTCTGCCGTGTACAAGCACCAGTGGTTTGCCATGCTGAGGACGGAGCACGAGAACGACACGGGGTGAGTTCCTGTTCGCTGGCTGGACTGGACAGCTGCAGAGTCCCTGACTGGACTGTGTGTGTGTTCAGGTGCAGCTGGGCACCAAGTGCCCTCTCTTACAGAGCGGCTGCCTCATGCCCGCTACAGCTGTGGTTAGGATGTGCAGGTGAGGAGTGAGACTGCAGCTGCTGTTCTCTGAGAGGTGTCTTGTGCCCCCAGCCCCCAGGAGGCCAACAAGGAGGAGTTTGAGGTGAACAGCATGCGCTGCGGGAGGAAGCTGCCCAAGGACGGGGACGTGAGTGTGCTTTCTCAATGCGTTTGGCTCCTGATAATAATTATTGGTAGTAATATTGGTATTAGAAATGATGTGTAACTATATTTATCTATTCGTCACAGAGCGTTTTGATTGACAGTGTTTTTCAATGAGAGAGAAGCTCAGCTCGGGGTGACCCAGGGCACCCAGTGTAGAGTCAATGTCAATGTTTTCTGCTGCTCATATTTTTGTGTGTGTCTCTCTCTCTCTCTCTCTGCAGTACTGCTGGAGGTGGACAGGGTTTAACTTCGGGTTTGACCTGCTGGTGACTTTCACCAACCGCTTCATCGTCTTCAAGAGGAACACGCTGAGCCAGCCCTGCGGGGCCTCGGTCAGCTTGCACCCCCGCAGGCACATCGCATACAGGTCAGAGAGAGAGATGTGGGAGAGAGACTGGGGTGGGGGTAGAATGGGAGAGAAGGAAAGAAACGGAGAGTGTCTGGGAGATGAGTGTGTGGGTGGAGAGGAAACAGCTGACTGCAGAGGAAACCGCTGACTGCAGCAGTCACAAGAGCCCAGGGCAGCCCCATCAGTGCACCTTTCTGTTGATCTTCACTTGCTTTCCCTCCCTCTCTTACTTTCTACCTTCCTCTCTCACTCACTTTTTCCTCTCTCTCAGCCTCTCAAATTCAAAACAAGCTTTATTGGCTTGAGATGTTTATACAAAAGTATTGCCAAAGCAATTGGGTACATTGAAATTATATACAATAACATTAAAAACTTTACAATATAAAATAAAATATTGGGTTATTTACATTTTACATGGTTAGCGTGCTGTGTTGGTGGTGAGGAGACATGGTTGCAGTTCTCTGGCCTTGTGGCCGGCTGTGATGTCCTCTGCTGCAATCACAGCATAGTCTCTGAGCCCCCAGCTCCACTCTGAGCTGCGCCTCTGTGCTGAGCTGGGGAGTCGGGACTCTGCTGTGAATCTGGGGAAGAAGGCGTCTCTGACCTGTGTGTATCTGGAGCAGGTCAGGGCGAACTGCGCCTCTGTCTCTACCTCCCCGGACCCACACTGTCCGCTCAGGTGTCTGTCTCTGGGGGTCCAGGTCTGCCTGTGCCGTCCGGTCTCCACCTCCAGGCTGTGGTCGCTCAGTCTGTACCTGGTCAGAGTCCGTCTCTGCTGGGGGTCTGTGACCAGTGTCGGATATTCTGCCGGGCTGTATCCTCTGCCCAGGGCCCTGTAGCACTGCAGCTTGTTCTGCTGTTTGGTTTGTTCAGCCCAGTGCTGATGTAGCTGCAGTGCAGAGCCGCAGTGATGTGTTGGAGCTGGGGGGCTTTCTCCTGCCTCAGCAGCTCTGTGCTGTCGGTGTGGCTCTGGGCACAGAGCCTCAGGGCCAGCTGGCCGAGGGTGTCTGTGTGGGGGGTTCGTTCCTGCTGCCTCAGGGCGCTGTGCTGGTGGGTCTCTGGGCTGGTGTGTTTCAAGTGTAGCCAGTATTTCAGGGCTCTCTTCTGCACTGCACTGCCCAGAGGCAGGCGCCCCAGTTCGGCTCGGCAGCCATTGTCGGGGCTGCTCCTGTGGAGCTTCAATATGTATCTGCAGAACTCTGCGTGCAGGGCTTCTGTGGGGCTCCTCTCCCAATTTGTTGAAGTCGGTTCTGATAACCGGGCCCCAGACCTCACTGCCATACAGCAGGATGGGCAGGATCACGCTGTCAAAGAGCTTCGTGCACAGCGGCACCGAGGGGTTCAGGGAGCTGATCCTCTTCCTGATGGTGTAGTACGCCCTGCGTGCTTTGTCAACAAGGGTGAAGTTGCCTGAGGAGTTTATTAGTAGGCCCAGGTAGGTGTAGCTGGCTATGCGCTCTATTGTGGTGCTGTTTAGGGTGAAATTGTATTTTCTGCTTTGGATCCTGGCTTTTTTCTGGAAGATCATGATTTTAGTTTTGTCCATGTTGACCTCCAGGCCCAGGTTCTGCAGTAGCGCTGCAGTGTGTCCAGCTCTCTCTCTCCCTCTCTCTGCCATGCTGTAACCCAGCTGTTGTCTGTGTGTGTCTGTGCCCAGGCTGCGCTTGGCGTCCTTTGATGGCAGTGGGAAGCAGGTGTGCAGCCGCTCCACCGGGTACCAGCTTCTGGCTCTGGAGAAGGACCAGGTGAGGCAGACGGATGGGGACAGGAGAGGGAAAGGGGAAAGAGGGGAGAAATTAAGCGATGGAGGGAGAGAGGGAGAGGACAGGCTGACTGAGGGAGGGAGGGGAGGGAGGAGAGGGGAAATGGAAAACAGGAAACAGGAAACAGAAGTGAATGAGGGGAGGGAGAGGGAGAGAGAGAAAGCAGCCAATTGGAGGACGAGACACACGAGGAGATGGAGAACAAGACTGAGGGAATGGTTAAATCGAAGGAGAGATGGGGAGGAAGGCAGAGCGAACCGTTGGAAGGCAGGAAGGGGTGATCCTTGAGTCCTCTCCCTCTCTGACATGTCTCTGTGCTGTGCAGGAGTATGTGGTGATGAACCTGGACAGCCGGCTCCTGTCCTTCCCTCTGTACATCTGCTGCAACTTCCTGTATACCTCCCCCCCCAGCCGGCGGGCGGACAGCCCCGAGCCCGAGAGCAGCAGCCGCAGCGCGTCCTGACCGGCCCAGCCCTGCGGCCCTCCCCGAGCCCGAGACTCCTCCGGTTTGTTCGGGGGAGTGTTCTTCCCCTTTCCATCGTTGATAAGGTGCCTGCAGGCCCTGGTGACCTGGAGGCTGGACTTCCACACCCGTCCATCACCAGCAGAGAAGAGAGCCTCCTGGGACAACTTTTATAATCAAAAGCCTTTTTTATCTGATTTTTATAAGTGCCTTTTTCACATTATTTGTATTATTATTTAAGATCGGGGCCGCACCTGAGGCTTGGAGAGTGGAGTTGGGTGTGACTGAGCCGTCCTTGCGCTGGCAGCGCACTGCGGACCGGAGCGTTCGGGGGTCGGGGTAGCTAGAGACAAACACGCCGAGCGCGTCGCTGCTGATTGGCAAACTCCAGTTCTGGAGCCGCTAACAGCCGAACTCCTGCCCACACTGTCCTGACAATTTATTTTTAAACCCTTTTTTTATATATATATTTATTTCTCTTGTTTTTACATCCCAGAACATGTGAACATGTTTTCAAAGCAGTGATTAAAAACATAATTGAGGTGCTCTTCGATCAGTCTGTGGGCAGCAGGTTTCACTACAGAGAGCCTGTCTGAGCCTTGGTCTCTCCCTCACCTTCCTTTTTCCATTGGACCGCTCTTCTGTGTGGGGGAAGAAAAAAAATCATCAAATAAAACAGCTTCTTTCATGTGGAGCAGCCAGCGTCAGCCCGAGGTCACTGGTGCTACACTGAAATACACACACACACGGTCAGTGTTCCTTACAGGACAGTAACATTCCTGAGGCTCATGGAACAACCAGGGAACAACCCCCCCCCACACACACACACACACCCTTTTTGTGTTATTTTAATGTTGATGGCTTCATTGGGTTGCTGTTTAGAAGCCAGGGCTGGAGCGAGACTTCCTGTCTCCTGCAGCTGTGTGCTTCTCCATTTAAAGACTCCTGTTCACTTTGGACCAAGAAGAAGGAAGGCAACTCCACTGGACATTTTAATCTTATTGTTTCTATATATTGAGATGTAGCCAACACAGTGGTGCTTGACTAATAATTTAAAGACCATTCTTGTAGGTGGTGGGGGGGGGGTCAATGTAGTTTAACTGCAGTATGAATGGAAATCCATGTCTGTATACCAGCATTTACATCTCACAATAAATCACTTTGTTAAGATTTTCCGTATTTTGTTGTTGTTGTTGTTGTTTTGTTGGTCGTTCATTGCTAGCTGCTTCAGCCCCTGTTGGGAAAGCCAGCTGTTCTCCGGGTCAGCCTGGGGTCGCTGTCCCTCGCTGCTGGTGCTGAAGTAGCCGTCCGCCCGGCTGCTCAGCCCATCCATCCATCCATCTATCTATCTATCTATCTACCGATGTGGTCTCTGCTACCGGATAGAAAGGCGTGCATACAGAGACACGCGATAGTGGTTGTAACGTGTTGAAACGAGCCGCTCGTCACGGCGCTGATACACACACAGCCATCTGTGAGAAAGTCGCGGCGGACACGTCAAACCGGCGGCCAGGCGTCGGGGACACGGTGCGGTTGATCAAGCGCTCTGGCTCCTTGTGAGTCACCCCGGATGACAGCGTGTGTGGTGCAGGGCTAGTTACTGTCGAAATGTAAACACTCTTATCTGGACATCTATTGATCTTGTTTCTCACGCATGCTTTCTTTTTTCCTCTATCCCGCGTACCTTCTGGATAACGTTTTCTTGTATTTCTGCATGTGTATATTGTTCAGTGCTGTGGTGTGATGTACTGTACTGTTATTACACTGTACTGTACACTACTGTTCTCTTTCCAAGAGAAAATGTGCACCCCCATTAAAAGAAGATGAATGGTCATCTCTTAGTGGGGGGTGGGGGGTGTAGGATGACAGAACTAAAGCGAGGAAAGAATAGACAGTCATATCATCTTCCCCAGTCCCTGCGGTTATTCTCGCCTTTGACGGCAGTGTCGGTGTATCAAAGCCCCGCTGTGGGCTGTGTTGGGGCCGCTGACGCGTCTGATCTGCGGGGTGGGATGTCTCTCTCCCTCTCATGCGGGAGTTCCCGGACCGCAGGTATACAATGCGGATCCGTTCCTCGATGGAGTGGGTCTCGGTTGGTTATAAATTCGCTTTTTCTTATTTAATACATTAAAATCAAATTAAATCAGCAATGTTATGTTGCTAGTAGTAGTAACAGTAGAAAACACTTCTATCTCTGCTATTAAACAACATTAAAACAGTTAACTTATGACAAGCAGAGTGCATCATTTTAACGCACAGGCACTCCCCGATTTACGCAACACCTGACTTCACCTTAACACTACAATTTGACTCTACGTACAATGTTCCCATAGGCCAGTGGTTCCTGTTCCTGGAGGACCCCTACCCTGCTGTTTTTTGTTCCAACCAACCGAGCTTCAATTACTTAATTGAACCTTAATTGAACTAATTTCCTAAATCAGAGCCTTTTATTTATTTTAAACTGTAGGGGTTTTGAGTTAAGTATGGAATTCTATAAATCACGTATTAAGGAACAGATATTTTATTACGCAGTTTAATAAGTCCAAGCAGATGAGAACCTCTGCCATAGGCCCTATTATGAAAATGTCCGGGTTATGCACAGGTCTGTGCGTTTCAGACTTTCACACAAAGCAACTGACTACTGTACTGATTCACATATGAAGGACAGACCGCAATGTGATTACAAATGCATAACAGCAACTTTGTTTGTTTGCTTGTTTTTGTTTATAAACTAGTAGAGACCGTGTTACTAATTAAACTAACGATTAACTAATTGAGAGCTATCCAGGAAAGGGTAACAGTCTTCGCTGCTAACGGTGTTGTAACTCATCACAGCTTGGCAGCCGCAGTCGGGCGGGTTTATTGAGGTTGAATCGATTCCGTAAACAACGTGTTTCTTAACGAGTGACGTCAGTTGAGGTGGTATGAACACACGCAACGTGGCTTTGCCTTAACTGGTCTGGATCAGCGCTGTATTCAGGTCTTAAGCCAGGGGGGGTTCTAGTTAGGGAACATATGTAGTTCAGCCCAGGCAAACCAAACCAAACCAAACTCAACCCAGAAGGTTAAATCAGTGTCCCTCTGAATCATCTTTAGCAGACAATCTTGCTCAAATTGAACTAATGAAGCACATGGGGAATGAGGTGACAGGGGGAGTGGGGCGCTGTGCTGGAATGAACCCCCAGAGACCCGGTAATGCAGACCTGAGCGTCTAGGACTGTACGGCCGTGTGACACAGCCGCTCAGCAGCGGGCAGGATAGAGGACAGGGTGTCTCATACCGCTGTCATCGCAGGGGGTGGACATGGTCTCACCGCACTGAAGGACGTGCTTAAAGCGGACAGTGATCACAGCGCCGGAACCGCCAATCTTCTCCACAATTTCATTCATAACTTACACCCGAGGACCTGCACCAGCACGCACACTGACACACCTGCGAGCCAGCGAGAGGATGGGGGGAGGGAGAGAGGAAGAGGGGGGGGAGGGAGGAAGAGGGGGGGCAGTGCCTGTGAGTTTGAATGTGGATGTGAGAGTGCAATGGGATGTCATTTCTGCCTGGCAGGTCACACTGGGAGACACCGCGCAGTAGAGAGAGGAGAGGAGAGGAGAGTGAGGAAAGAAGAGAAGAGAAGAGGAGAGGAGAGGAGAGAGAAGCGCACCGACCCCGCACTCGCCGGCTCGGGTTGTGACGATCATATAACATTATAATCTGTCACACTGTGTAGTAATGTTACCTTTTTTCCCGACAAGGCAAGTGAACACAGCAGACCGCAGCTGCAGGGGCTCCGGACAGGACAAAAGCGCGTCGCCTGTTAATGAAGACAAACCAACAGACCCAAAGAACTGCAAAGAAAATAAATATTACAAATAAACCAGTTTAGGATAACTGAACTGAAAGAATTTTATTATTTTTATTATTCAAATTATTGATTTAGGTAGCGGACTCCCAGGCGATGTTTACTTGCTTACTTACCCAGGTGTTGCAGTGATCGCAGGGCGCGGATCTCGGAGAGCCCGCTGTCCACTGCGCAAAAAGAGTCCGGCCGCTGACCTGGGAGAGAGGGGGCACTGGAGTCGGCCAGGTGTAATTGGTCCAGCCTAATTGACATCAATAACAACAACAAACGAAGACGACGATTAAACTTGTTCGCCTGCCTCAGTACCGGACTGTACACGTTATTATAAATCCCTCCTCGGGTCTAAACCGCCAGCTGGACTCCGCTCTGGCCGCAGGATGCCTCGTCTGGTGTGGGACGCTGTCTTCCTCCTGACCGGTGAGTTGATTCTGATTGTGTCCCTGTACGAAATGGCTCGGGTCGTAAATACTGTGTAAATATGTGTTTCTTAGCAGGCACCCTTGTCCAGGGCAACTTACAAAATGTGAAAATATTAGAGCCCATACAAGTGTATCTAGTACTGTAGCCTGCGTCAGGGGTTCCCAAACTTTTTTGGCCCAGGGTCTCCTTTGCCGCTCAGATGTAGGTTGGGGACCCCCACCTACCAAAGGATGGCGCTTGCCGGGGGGGTGCCGACTGTAAAAACGCGTGAGGTGCGGGGCGAGGAATCAACGCAAACCCAATTACACCTGGCTTTAAATGCAACACAAACTTGCACTACTGGACAAAATCAACACACATTATTACAGAAAAATATATTGCTAAACTAAAATGCTTCTCCTGCATGTGTATCTTCAGCAGTTGAAATCCTTTTACTGCGATGTGCGTTGTTTTACATGTTGCGCGTCATATGTGCGTCCAACACGCAATATCCATAATCGAGAACTCGCGTGTAATAGATATTCACACGCGTCCGCAGGCCGACAGACTGGCAGTTTCAAAACACTGAAACACGGATATTAATTTCATTGCATTAACTTCATTGACACATTTAATTCGTTTTAAGTTTCTTGTAGCTACTTTCAGGAAACGCGAGCCCTCTTTATATACACGTCAGCAGATTGAAAGCCGGTTCGGCATCGCCAAGCAGGTCATCCACCCAAATCACGTCGCATCACATGAACTGAAGTAACCAAACTGATCAAGGGGTCGCTGGCAGGGCGCTATACTTAATTAGTTTCGGTTATGATTCTGAATTTGCAGAGTTTCTCCGTTTTTTGGATGGAGATGAGCAGACTAATAAACAAGAAATGCACACAGTTGGTCAGTGTTTCACCTTCTCAGTGTACCGGTCCAGTAACTCGGCCCTGGGCAGGGAGTGACGTCACCCTCCCGCTAGCAGCGAGAAGAGAACCCAAGAAAAAGTTCAAGGGAAAGCCTTAACAGTTACAACTCATAAGAACATAAGAAGGTTTACAACCAAGAGGAGGCCATTCGACCCATCGTGTTCCCTCATGGCAGACCCTGCGTGTGTGTGGTGGTGTGAGATTGTACAAGTCTCTCATGAGGGCGCAAAATGAAAATGCTCCAGTTAAACCAAGAAGCAGATTTTAAAGTCATTTCTCCACTCTAGCCTAGTGTGTGTGGGTGATGTTGTAAAGCATATTTCCCATGTACCCGTTTATATGTAGGTCCTCTGCCACAGGACAGTGTACAACACATGTATGTGAACACACGCACGTCCCTGGGTTCTTTCTCTTGTAATGCTACATACAAGTTAGTGGATGAATCACGTCTGTAAACCGCTGTCCTCTCCCCGGTCTGCAGCAGTGACGCTGTACCGTCGTGTTGTGTAACGTGGAGCAGGTGGTGGCGGCGGATATAAAAGGATTTGGTTAGAGAGGAAAAAAATACTTTCGAACTAGGCCTTGTGCTGAGTGAAACTGTGCTACAGCAGCATTTTCGTGATTGTTTTTGCTGGGAAAACTCCTGTCAGCGGGACAGTGTGGGTGGATGCTGGAGGACAGTGCCGTGGCAGTAGAGTGGTGTTGTACAGGTCAATGTGTGCAATCGCACTGCGCTCACTGGTCTTGTGTAACAGAGGCAAACATACGTATACAGATACACGCAACCAGCCTGGCATTGTCTCCACAAACCCCCGGAGCTGTGGTGTCTTTAAGTTGATCCTGGCTTAGTCTATATATAGGCCTTTTATTCTTCTGCATCCTTTGTGTTTCACTCTCTGTCTCCGAGTCTTTGTGTCTCTTTCTTTATCTCCCCCCCCCCCCCCCCCTCTGTCCCTCTGTGTGTGCGTCTCTCTCTCTTACGTTTGTGTTTGTTTGCTGGTCAGGTTCCCAGATCTATTTATAACCCGCAGTACAATGCAACACAAGGGCAGTGCAGCGCAGGTCTGCAGGAGGGTTTTAGTCAGTGTGGGCTTGGGGAGGGAAAGGACTCATGTCAGGTGAGGGGGGACAGGTATCCATCCAGGTGTGAGACCCGTTCCCAGACAGACGGCATAGCTGGACAACATCTGGAGTCAGGCAGGAATAGCTACTGACTGGTAGAGGCGTTGAGAGTGAAAGAAAGTGGGAGAGAGAGGTTGGAGGGTGTAGAAAGAGGTAGAGAGGGAGACGCGCGCACACACACACTGTGGAGCTGGCAGTGCTTTGTGTCAGTGGTTTGTTACTCTTTGTTTGTGGTGCTGCTGTAAACCCTAAGCTGCTTCCTTACTGATGTATTTAATGTGCACAGTGAAGCCAAAATGGCTTCTTCATTTGGACAACAGCCTTCTCCCAGAGGCTCCAGCTACCCCCAGCCACACTCCCTAGCAGGCAGGCGCAATGATCCGACGCTGCTCCGATTGCCTAGGGGGGGGAATAATATACAAAAATGAATCATTCCAGAGTTTTAATTGGGATCTCAGTGGGGTCCTGGCCCAGCCAATGGGAGCATGGGAATAAGGGATTAACCTACTTATTGCAATTTATATGAAATGCAGAACACAGCAAGGGGAGAGTGGAGAGGGAGGGGGCGGGAAATGTGTCAATTTATAGGAGTGCCCTCTCATGTTACTGTCATCTGCCCCCCTGTGACTCGCCTATTTGGCAGAGAGTAGCCCAAAGACCCCCACTAGAGTTGCTCAGGGGGTTGAACCACTAAGCAGTGTGTGTTTCAGATGCATTTAAACCAAACAAATCCAAACCCATTGATTGACACTTGAGTTTAATGTCTTTACACACACTCTGCAGTCGGTTTGTTACTCTATGTAGGGCTGCTGTCGTCTCTTGAAATGATTGCGTTCTCTCCCTCTCTCAGCAGGGTCTCTGTTTGCCTGCGCTCAGGGCCAGGAAAATTCCACCTCTCCCTCACTGAAGGGTAAGTCTCTCTCTCTCTCTCTAGCTCTCTCTCTCTCCTCTTTTGTCTGCCCACCTGCGGGTGTTAGTGCCTGCTCAGTGTTGTGCTTGGTGGTGGTGTCGTGTTGTGTTTTGCCCAGGCAGTCAACAAAGGGTTTGTGAGGTAAGCCTTCCTAAAACATGTATTGTGTAGGCAGTGTGTCACCAGTGTGGGCTGCACACCTTTTTGGTCACTCTTCCATCTTCTCTCATTATGAGGATTCCTCTTTGTTTTGTTGTCTCTTGCTGCATTTTTCAATAAGATGAATCTGGAAAGGTCCTGGGCTCCCGACTCATTTAGTTTGTGTGCGTGTGTGTTCGTCCGCTCTCTATCACTTTGAGTTCCTGCTTTTTCTCTCTTTCTCTCTCTCTCGTTGAGCAGGTCTAAGCATGTCAAGCCACACCGTGTAATTGTTCTGACCGACACCACAACTCACTACACAATGCTGCAGCTTCCTGTGTGTGCGTGTCAGCTCTGTATTTGTTAACACTACGCAATACTTGCAAAATGGCTTAAAATGGAGAAAAACAAAACAAGCAAAAAAACGTATACCAGCTAAGACCTAATGGTAGCATGACTGATAGTGGCTGAACTGGGAGACAGGGCAGAAGAGTGAAGGCTGGGCTGTTTAATGGATTGTGTGTGTGTGTGACGGGGGGAATGCACTGGCGAGAGCTTGTGCTGTTTCCTGGAAGGCTAATGGGTTTGTGTACTGTGACCCCCTCTAGCACTTGGTCTCTCTCTCTCTCTCTCTCTCTCTCCATAGAAAATCTTTTTTGATGCTTCAGAGCTCTAGAATGGAGAGACGTGTGTGTGTGTGTGTGTGTGTGTGTGTGTGTGTGTGTGTGTGTGTGTGTGTGTGTGTGTGTGTGTGTGTGTGTGTGTGTGTGTGTGTGTCAACTCATATCAGTGTGAGTCTTCCTGTGTGTGTGTGTGTCAGGCCCATCCCCCTCCCCATTTCCTAGGTGACTCACCTACAGTGACAGGTGTGTCTCTGGGGCCTGGCTTTGAAATGGAGCCCCCGGTCTGCTGGAGTGACGGAGAGAGAGCACAACATCAAAAGGCCTCTGAACCACAGAGCTGTGGTTAATGACTGTCTGAGGGGGGAAGGGGGTGCGTGTGCAGGGTGGGTAGTGTTTGTGAGTGAGAGGGGGTGGTGGTCTTCACTCACCTGGTCAGCAACATCAACGGGTTTTTTGGAGGGGGGTGCGGCAGGTGGGGTTGCCGTAACACCTGCAGCTTTGATGTCTCCTGTCCGGGTGGTTTTGTGTGCGTGAGAGGAATGCTGGCTGACTGACTGACTGGTGAGGCGAGGCGTGCTGCTGCCTCTCTGAGCGCTACAGGTTCGGTTTCTTTACCCAGCGGATTGCGGATTGTTTTGGTGCACTGAGGGATGCTGTGCGGAACCCTGGGCTTCAACACACGGGGAAAAACTGAAGAGAAACTGACATTTTATTTCAATACAATAAATAATAAATCACTTTTTTGCCCCTCCATCTCCCCTCCCTCCTCCTCCCAGTGGCTCCCCTGGCGGCAGCAGTTCGCTCTCACTTCGATGACTGTCCCGACTCCCACTCTGCCTTCTGTTTCCATGGCACCTGCCGCTTCCTGGTCCAGGAGGACACCGCCGCATGCGTGTAAGACACTCCGTCTCTCTGGACTGGGACCACTTCCTGTCACAATGTAGACACATGTCCGATACACAGTCAAACAGGCAACAGACACCTAAATCCTCTGACCTTTGACCCCCTCTCCCCCCAGGTGTCACCCCGGGTTTATGGGCATGCGCTGTGAGCATGCTGACCTCCTGGCCGTCGTGGCAACCAATCAGAAGCAGCAAACCATTGCCACGCTGCTGGTGCTGTCTGTGATTGGCTGTGTGCTGCTCATACTGCTGTGCACCCTCATACAGTGAGTACCACACAACACACTGACACACACTCATACCCTCATACAGTGAGTACCACACAACACATTTACAAACACTTGCACCCTCATACAGTGAGTACCACACAACACCACACTTACACACACTCACACCCTCATACAGTGAGTACCACACTTACTCGCACCCTCATACAGTGAGTACCACACAACACACTGACACACACTCACACCCTCATACAGTGAGTACCACACTTACACTCGCACCCTCATACAGTGAGTACCACACAACACATTTACACACACTTGCACCCTCATACAGTGAGTACCACACTTACTCGCACCCTCATACCCTCATACAGTGAGTACCACACAACACATTTACACACACTCGCACCCTCATACAGTGAGTACCACACAACACATTTACACACACTCACACCCTCATACAGTGAGTACCACACTTACTCGCACCCTCATACCCTCATACAGTGAGTACCACACAACACACTGACACACACTCACACCCTCATACAGTGAGTACCACACTTACACTTGCACCCTCATACAGTGAGTACCACACTTACTCGCACCCTCATACCCTCATACAGTGAGTACCACACAACACATTTACACACACTCGCACCCTCATACAGTGAGTACCACACAACACACTTACACACACTCACACCCTCATACAGTGAGTACCACACTTACACACACTCACACCCTCATACAGTGAGTACCACACTTACACACACTCGAACACTCACACCCTCATACAGTGAGTACCACACTTACACACACTCGAACACTCACACCCTCATACAGTGAGTACCACACTTACACACACTCGAACACTCACACCCTCATACAGTGAGTACCACACTTACACACACTCGAACACTCACACCCTCATACAGTGAGTACCACACTGACACACACATACACCCTCATACAGTGAGTACCACACAACACACTTACACCCTCATACAGTGAGTACCACACAACACACTTACACACACTCACACCCTCATACAGTGAGTACCACACTTACACTCACACCCTCATACAGTGAGTACCACACTTACACACACTCACACCCTCATACAGTGAGTACCACACTTACACACACTCACACCCTCATACAGTGAGTACCACACTGACACACACATACACCCTCATACAGTGAGTACCACACAACACACTTACACCCTCATACAGTGAGTACCACACAACACACTTACACCCTCATACAGTGAGTACCACACAACACACTTACACACACTCACACCCTCATACAGTGAGTACCACACTTACACACACTCACACCCTCATACAGTGAGTACCACACTTACACACACTCACACCCTCATACAGTGAGTACCACACTTACACACACTCACACCCTCATACAGTGAGTACCACACTTACACACACTCACACCCTCATACAGTGAGTACCACACTTACACACACTCACACCCTCATACAGTGAGTACCACACTTACACACACTCACACCCTCATACAGTGAGTACCACACTGACACACTTACACCCTCATACAGTGAGTACCACACAACACACTTACACACACTCACACCCTCATACAGTGAGTACCACACTTACACTCACACCCTCATACAGTGAGTACCACACAACACACTTACACCCTCATACAGTGAGTACCACACAACACACTTACACACACTCACACCCTCATACAGTGAGTACCACACTGACACACACATACACCCTCATACAGTGAGTACCACACAACACACTCACACCCTCATACAGTGAGTACCACACTTACACTCACACCCTCATACAGTGAGTACCACACTTACACACACTCACACCCTCATACAGTGAGTACCACACAACACACTTACTCACACTCACACCCTCATACAGTGAGTACCACACAACACACTTACTCACACCCTCATACAGTGAGTACCACACACACAATAACACTGATGCACATTTGACACTTTCATATAGAAAGCGTAACACACTGACCTTTAACACTTTCAATAATACGCACTCTACAATCTCTCTCTCTCTCTCTCTCTCTCTCTCTCGCCCAGTTGTTGTCGGAAGCGAGGGTTCTGTGCGTGGAGACAGGGGCTGCCCTGTCGCCCTGAGAAACCGGACGGCCTTCTGAAAGGTGGGGCTTCCTGCTGCAACTCGGAAACAGGTAACCATGATGACACAGGTGGCCACACCCTGCTCCCCCATCCTCCACATGCACACGCATGCACGTACACACACACACACACACACACACACACACACTAGAATGTCAATCGAATCCCTAGAAACCATGGGGACAGCAAGTTGAGAGAGTTAATTAGAAACCCAATTAATGCGACCTTTGTTCCGCTCCCAGAGGCTGGGCGTAATTAGCAGGTTTTTATAGCTGCAGATGTGTTGGGAATTGAGCACCTAATGGCTTCTGCTCGTTGCTCCATATAGTCAGTCCAGTGAGCCCTGCGGTCCACACAGTCCCGCGCCTCAGTGATCACAGCGGATCAAAGCAACCCAGCCACTTGCTTGATGACAATGGCGGGGCTGGTGATTACGTGATGAGATGACCTCTCTCTCTCTCTGCTTAATGGATTCCTGCCCCCCCAACACGCACAGAGCGAGCCCTGAGGGCAGCTCCACTGAAACATCGGCACTTCCTGATATAAAAATAAATTAATTAATGAGCCCTGCTGTAAACAGTGCCTGCAGGATTTTAATCAGCTTTATCTCCCCCTCTCTCCTCTCTCCTCTCTCTCTCTCTCCCTGCTGTCTGTGTGGCAGACTTTTCTCCATATGCCCGAGGTACCAGTTTTGTTCAGTGGCGCAGTGCTGTACATGTAGTTTAGTGCTGTGGAAGCTCGGTTTCCTGTGTTTGTCTCCATATACACCCTTCCTTAATATCAATGAAACGAGTGCCGTGCACCTGTGCCAGTCCGTAGCTATGAGACACTAAGACTGGCTCCTGTTTGTGCGCAGACTGTGTTTTTCTCTCTGACCCCAGTTTCTCTCTCTCTCTCTCTCTCTCTCTCTCCAGTGGTTTGAGAAGATGACACTTTCCCCCACTCCCCCATGCCCTTCCCCATCCTCACCCCCCAACCCTCCCTCCATCCAGAAGCGGACTGGACTGGAAGACTGGATTTCAACTGAACGGAGGACAGGAATGAACTCCAGCACACACTCGCACACACAGTTCCTCGGCCTGTGTCTGTGTGTGTCCGTGCATCCGTCTCCGCCCTGCTCCTGCAGAGGCAAACAGACAGACAGACCAAGCCCTGATCCCTGGATGTACTGTGTAGTGGAGAAGATTTTCCCAACAAGCATCTTATATTAATATTATTACTACTACAATTATTATGATGCATTTATTTTTTAATGGAATTGGACCTTTTGTATCCGAAAACAAACTAAAAAAGACGACAACCTCAGAGCTGCATCCGGCTGTGTGGAGGAAGCAGGTCTGCAGGGGAGGAAGAGAGAAGAGAAGAGAAGCATAGGAGGAACGAACAGAGGCGTATAAAAGGACGATTCTAGGATTCGGTGGAAACGCTGGCTTTCACCTGCAATTCAAGTGGCCCCTGCCTTGACCAGGACTAAGCAACACCCCCCAATGTGGGTATTGGACTGAGGAAGGCAGACCGTAGGAAGGGGGTCTGGAGGAGCAGGGCTGCCATGGCCCAGGAGGGTTTCGGAACCTCCTACAGTCTGTCCCTTCGGCCGACTAATTGGCAATGGGACGGGAGTAGGGGAGGTTATGATGGAGGTGACAGGCCGATGACACTAACGAGCTAATGAGTGAGGGATGCAGGAGCCCACCGAGGGATGCCCCCGAGAATGGCGCTGTGGCCGGCCACCACAGACAGAGCAGGTAGAGACTTCCTCCGGGGACAGAGATGGGATCCTGCCACCTCCGCCGTTTTGAGACTGGACACGCTTCCCAGACTCTTATATCCCCCGAACCCCCTGGCCACCATGGTAGCTGTTCACCTTTTATATTACTATGACAACCACTACTACTGTGACTGTGCTGCTGCTGATGAACTTGACGGTGACTCTTACAGTTTAAAGGTTCCCTGAATGCCTTTGAAGGAGCCTTTGCAAACTCGCTGGGGTACAAAAGTCTGATGCACTTCCATACGTTTATGATGATGATGATGATGATGATGATTGTTAATATTTATTTGTTTTGTTGAGCTGTTTGTTTTTTTTTTTTTTTTTTTTTGTGGTAAAAGGCAGAGAAGCTGAAAGGGGGTAAAAAGGGTTAAGACGCCCCATGCCCAGGCCTGCGCTGCACCATACACCCTTTTAATGCACTGCTATCAGAGTCTTTCACGTTCACTGTTAGCACACAATGCACCGTTTGGCTTCGCAATGCACCAAACTATTTTAAACTCACAACGAAATGCACGAACCGCCACCTGCGAGCACCAGAGAGACGAACGGCGGCCTGCACATGGAGCCACACGAGACGCACAGCTTTTACAGGCACAGCATTTTAAAGATTTTAAATGCACAAAGAAATGCGCACATGCAAGCACAGGAAAGACACAGATGGACACGTGATAAACGTATGAAAACGCACACAGCCACACAGGAGTTTATTGTATATGCACAGTGATGATGGGCACTTGCCTGACATGCATGCGAACGCACATGCACGAACTCACTCAAACACGCTCTCACGGAGATGCAGTCTCACTCAAACACTCGCTCAAACATACTCTCACTCAAACACACGCTCGCTCTCGTACTCTCACTCAAACACACTCACTCGAACACGCGCACTCTCGCACTCTCACTCAAACGCACTCTGTAATCGTAGATCCTGGGCTGGGAGGCCTCCCTGGCTGTTGCCCTGCCTGCACTGGGAGAGCCGTGCTCTGGCGTGTCGTGCTCTGGCTGAACCCGGCAGCTCTCAGCCGTGCAGGTCGGTTCCCAAAGCAGGAAGGTCGGGAGGCTTGTCGGAGTAATGCGACTGACCCGCAGCAAAGCTTTTGTATTTGCTTGTTTGCTCTGGGGGATTAGCGCACAGCCCAGCCTTCCAGAGAGCTTACAGTCAATAGGGTACGTGAATCTCCTTTTGTGAGCACTGTTGGAAATGGGCCACTCTGAAAAGCCTTCTGCACTCCACAGTCCAACACACTCGCACTCGCACTTTTTGCTAGATTATGTTCATTTTTTGTTATTGAACAGTTTGAATTGTGCACAAATAACACTCGCAGGTGGTATCGCACACTCGCATGGACAGATTCACACTCTCACACCCATAGATGCTCGCACACTCACTCTCACAATCACTGACACTCCCAGACCTCTCACTCAGTGACACTCGCACACTCCCTCACACTAGCTCATATCTGCTGTACTGGACTGTATTGAGTCTCTTCAGGGCTGGAGACGCTGCTGTAGTGACTGGGCAGATTTTCCGACTCCTTTACTGACATACAGGGTAAACTGGGTCAGGAGTAGGTTGGTGATTGACGGAAGAATTGATGCCCTGTTTTGTCACGGAGCATTCTGGAGCCTCCACTAATCCCTTTGTTATATAAGAGGAGGGAGTGAGGAAAACATAATTTAGTGTGCAGACCAGGAAGACATGAGGTTCTACCTTGTTTGTTTGTTTGTCCATTTCTTTGTTCTGCTTGTGCTGTCTTTCAAATGAGCTGATTGACAGGCAGATAGCGTTGCTGACAAAGTGGGGATCGGGGTGAGAGACTTGAACACAGACACTGTTATACCCCCGCAGAAAACTTGTAATAAAAAAAAGAAAAAGACCTGATCACAATGTGATTGGTCATGTCAAACTGCTCAGTCAGAACAGACCAAACTGTGTATCGATTAGAAGGGAGAGAGGAGGAATGAAAGAGCAACAGGAAGTAGAGAGTGGAGGAGAGAGATGTTCCTTTATCCGTCCAGGCTGCCCTGTAATCTGCTTTCCTCTGAAGTGAAGGGTGACTTCACAACTCAACACAATGTTTGACAACTTTGTGAGTTATTTAACTTGAAAGTGGATTCATTTATTTGTCAGAT
This sequence comes from Amia ocellicauda, assembly GCF_036373705.1. Taxonomy (NCBI): domain Eukaryota; kingdom Metazoa; phylum Chordata; class Actinopteri; order Amiiformes; family Amiidae; genus Amia; species Amia ocellicauda. Next base: position 33,384,098 of record NC_089858.1, on the reverse strand, counting down.
TTGTTTTTGTTTGTTTGTTGTGTTTTGCACAGGAATGCATCATGAGGATTCCTGTTCATTTTGTTGTCTCTTGCTGCGTTTTTCAATAAGATGAATCTGGAAAGGCACTGGGCTCCCGAGTCCTCATTTCGTTTGTGTGTGTGTTCGTCCGCTCTCTATCACTGGGAGTTCCTGCTGCTCTCTCTCTCTCTCTCTCACGCTCTAGCTCTTGCTCTCGCAGCTGATCAGTATTAGTCTATCCCATTATCTCTCAATGGGATTGCGCTTCAGCCAGTTACTCCCCGCAGGCTCATCTCCACAAGCCTGCCCTGACATAAGGAGCTCTGGTGGGAGAGATCTGGGCTGAGGGGAGGAGGGAGGGAGAAAGAAAGGGAGATGTATAGAGAGAGAGAAGGAGGGGAAAGGAATAGGAGGTAGGAAGAAGGGACAGAAAGAGGAGGGAGGATAAGTCATTGTCAGTGTTAAAACATCGGGAGACTTTATTCCACAAGCTGTACTCTGAGGGACACGGAGTATCACGAGAGAGGGAGGGAGATGTAGGGAGCTCCAGCTGGGTATTCTCCTCTCCCTCTCTCAGCAGATGGTGTATAAGAGGATATTGTAATCGTGTGTGTGTGTGTGTGTGTGTGTGTGTGTGTGGCACAATAACTCCGTAGCTCCTGCAGTGAATGAAACACACATATTCCAAGATGTTTTTTTCCTCCTTTGTGATTTTCGAGTGCGGTACACTGTGACACGGGTGAGGGCTGGCGCTCTGTCACCCTCTGGCTGCAGCATCAGGAGTCAGGATGAGTTGTTCTCTTTGTGTAATTAGTCTACATGTGAGAAAATGCAACAGCTTTATTCCTCTGCTTCTCCCCATCGATAAAGATTAACTCCTCCACAGCTCCTAGGCTTCACATACAGAGCACACACAACCGGCTGAATCACTGAGTAGAATGTGGTAACAGATTTGAATCCATTAGTGATGCATTTAGAACAGTGGCATGTTTGGAATACCTCTCCTCTCAGAGTGCATTGTGACGTCTAATGGTCGCCAGCCAATTGACACTGAATCACACGTTCGCCAGCCAATATGATCAAATAAATCATCGTTAGACCCCTGTGTTTGACCATCTGCCAGTGCTGTACATGAGTAATTAACCTGTTTTCACGTCACAACCCCACTATAATCGGCCAAATTAGAGGCTAATAGGGAAAAGAAGCGGTGTGGTAGAAGGTAACTAAAAGTGTCATAAGGGAACAAGAAATGTCCTACGGAACCAGGGGCCAGATATAAGGCTGTGACACTAATGTCCTCTACGAGACAAGACAGTAAGGCCTAATGTAGTGTGGCATGGTAAATGTGATAAAGTATAGTTGACCATAGTACCAATATGGTTCAAATGTAGCATGGTAAAAAAAGTATCATTGACCTATTTATTAGCAGACACCCTTATCTAGGGTGACTTAATTTACAGAAGAAGCATCTACGTGCAGTCGTACAATCAGAACAAAATACAATAAGATACAATAGCGTTGAGTCCCAGGTGTGTGTTAATGGAAGGCATCAGTGAAGTCACAGTTACACAATACAAGGGCTAACAATACATAGGAGCATAAGGAAATGCATCTGAAGTGCATAAGTGCCAGAGTGCTGGGCAGCCCAGGGGATCAGGCTGCTGTATTACAGTCTGAACAGGTGTGTCTGAGTCATCACTGGGAGGGGGGCAGGGACTGAGCTGTCCTGACCTCAGTGGGAAGTTCGCTCCTCCACTCATGTAGATCATATCACTCTTATATATGTTCACAGTATTATCAGTAATAATCAGTGGCGATTCTAGAGTCTGTGGGGCCCTAGGCAAAGAGGCAAAGTGGCAAAGTGGCAAAGTGGTGGGGGGTGCTGACGGTGTTTTCTACGGTGAGAGCGGGGGGTTCTGACAGTGTTTTCTCTTTGGGGGCCCCTCTTTGCCTACCCCCTTGCGACGCCCCTGATAATAATGCATATACTTATATACATACACTAACTTTTACACTTGACCATGAACATACCAGAAATTAACTTGCATACTGCAGTGCAAATACATTTCCATTCATATGTCATGCAGAAAGCACCTGCAGACACAGTATCTTCAGATTCCTCCACTTCCACTCTTCTCCTGTTATTTCAGGACTGACATTACGTCGACATTAAGCATATAACTCAAGACGCACGTCGTTTTGCTTTCAGTTGACCGTGGGTTATATTATTAAACACCAAACACGTTTAATGGTGAAAGCACTCATTCAGATGTATTAATATAAAACATACATAACGACACACATGCCGTCTTCAGCTGTGAGCGCATTGTCCTCCTCCTGCCTGCAGGCGGCGCTGCAGCGCTCTGCACCGGGTCGCTCTATTTGAAGTCTGTGGTCTGTGCGGACGCGGAAGTGCTGCTGAGGCAGAGGCGCACGCTGTGAGCGAGAGACGCGGTGACCTTACCGAGTGAGACGCGCAGCCTCTGTCAGTCAGCCAGCCGGCAACCCGCAGCTGCAGCGCCCCGACACGCGTACCGGCCACCCCCCCGCTCGGCGCTTCTGTCCCGTGTGGCTCCCGCGGTGTGGACGGAGGTCAGGTCCGCTGCGCACTGTAACCCGGTGCGGGATGGCTGAGGCCCAGCAGGCGCGGGTCCAGTCCGCCGTGGATCAGATGGTTCAGGATCTGGAGAGAGACCACATCCGGAAGATGCAGGTGAGGAGACTGTGGTACATAACAGTGTACAGTGTGTCACAGTGCTGTGTGTCGCAGTGTCCTACAGTGTGTCACAGTGCTGTGTGTCGCAGTGTCCTACAGTGTGTCACAGTGCTGTGTGTCGCACAATCCTACAGTGTGTCAGGGTGCTGTGTGTCGCAGTGTCCTACAGTGTGTCACAGTGCTGTGTGTCGCACAATCCTACAGTGTGTCAGGGTGCTGTGTGTCGCAGTGTCCTACAGTGTGTCAGTGCTGTGTGTCGCAGTGTCCTACAGTGTGTCAGGGTGCTGTGTGTCGCAGTGTCCTACAGTGTGTCAGGGTGCTGTGTGTCGCAGTGTCCTACAGTGTGTCAGGGTGCTGTGTGTCGCAGTGTCCTACAGTGTGTCAGGGTGCTGTGTGTCGCAGTGTCCTACAGTGTGTCAGTGCTGTGTGTCGCAGTGTCCTACAGTGTGTCAGGGTGCTGTGTGTCGCAGTGTCCTACAGTGTGTCAGGGTGCTGTGTGTCGCAGTGTCCTACAGTGTGTCAGGGTGCTGTGTGTCGCAGTGTCCTACAGTGTGTCAGTGCTGTGTGTCGCAGTCTCCTACAGTGTGTCAGGGTGCTGTGTGTCGCAGTGTCCTACAGTGTGTCAGGGTGCTGTGTGTCGCAGTGTCCTACAGTGTGTCAGGGTGCTGTGTGTCGCAGTGTCCTACAGTGTGTCAGGGTGCTGTGTGTCGCAGTGTCCTACAGTGTGTCAGGGTGCTGTGTGTCGCAGTGTCCTACAGTGTGTCAGGGTGCTGTGTGTCGCAGTGTCCTACAGTGTGTCAGGGTGCTGTGTGTCGCAGTGTCCTACAGTGTGTCAGTGCTGTGTGTCGCAGTCTCCTACAGTGTGTCAGGGTGCTGTGTGTCGCAGTGTCCTACAGTGTGTCAGGGTGCTGTGTGTCGCAGTGTCCTACAGTGTGTCAGGGTGCTGTGTGTCGCAGTGTCCTACAGTGTGTCAGTGCTGTGTGTTGTGTATCACAGGGCCGGATGTTCCAGTGCAGTGCGCAGTGCTGTGAGCGCTCCACCGACTCCATGGCACAGGTGCACCAGTGTATCGAGCGCTGCCACACCCCGCTGGCACAGGCACAGAGCCTGGTCACCTCTGAGCTCGAGAGATTCCAGGTGAGACGGGCAGTCCAGCTACAGCACAGCACAGTACACTATAATATAGCATACTACAGCTCAGTACAACACAGTGCAGTGCGGCAACTCCGTACACTTGCTGACATCCCCACCTTTTCTCTCCCTCTCTCTCCATCTCTCTCTCTCTCTCAGAACCGGCTGGCCCGCTGCACTATGGGCTGTAATGACCAGGCGCGCGACGCTCTGGACGGGGGTACGAAGGAGCCGGCAGTGCGGGTGCAGCTGGAGCGCTGTGTGAGCAGCTGTGTGGACGAGCACATCAACCTGCTGCCCAGCCTCACGCGCAGGATGAGGGACAGCCTGGGGTCCATCCCACAGTGAGGCATGAGGGGACAGCCTGAGAGGAAAGCCAGAGAACAGTGTAGGGGCTGACAGATGGAGTAGACAATCGAGGATTGGAAACCGACAGAAGCAGCTCAGCCAGCAAGCATTAGTGAAGACGCATAAAAAACTGTGAAAACACACACACACACACACACACATGGGTGGACAGATGCACAGATGCACAGACCTGGGATGATGCTGCCCCAGAGTCCCGGAGCTGCGTCCACAGTTCTCTGAATAAACCGAGTCACTGCCTCTGTTCTCGGAGGGGGGGCAGTGTCCCTCTGAGTGCTCTGCAGGTGACAACACAGTCACAGCCGTGTCTCTCTGTCCTGACTTCCTGTTTGTTGTGTTTTGTATTAAAACTTGATGTTGAAATCAAAGCCGTCTGTGTGTGTTTGTGGATGAGAGTGTGTGTACGTTCATGCACAATGTGACAGTGAGAAAATATAATCAAAATCAGTATAAACCTGCACTACCATCGATTGTCAGCATAGAGCAATGAGATCATAGATATGTCAGTTCAATTTAAGGATGCTTTTTTGGCATGCCCATCATAGGCAGTGTTGCCAAAGCAGTTTACATGTTGAAATACAGAGGAAACAAGATGTGCATGTGTACATATATAGTGAAAAAATTATAATACAGTAGGATAATTACAGCACCCATAGCTGACCAGTGCTGTAAATAACATAATTGTATCATTTATAATGGACAGAAACTGGGAAGATATCTTTGACCCCTGTGTGTGGAGGGTCACTCTGCCCTTCGGGCTGTGATGCAGTGCCACATACTGGGCTGCCAGCTGGACCGTGCCTCCCTCTCCCAGCAATTTTTAATTATCTGATGTTGTTCACATTAGGGAAATGGGGGAGGGAAGTTATAGTTTTTTCAAAGTAGATTGTTCTGTTATTTTTTTCATTTAAGACCGTGTGGGAGAAAGTGCTTCTCTGTCTCACAGTGACAACAGCGCCTGGCCAGGCTGTGGTCACTGAACCTATACTTGTTTAGGATCTACCTATGCTTTGTATCTCTGACAGTGAAGAGGTATGTCTGTTTAGGCCCCGACGCAATATATATATATATATATATATATATATATATATATATGAATGAATGAATGAATGAGACTCAACCCCATCATTAGATCGCAACTCGATTGCTTTCCCTGAGAGGGTAGGCGAGAGTTGATGTCGTATTTCCGGCGGGAATGGAAGTTGTCGCGGGGTTGTGACGTAATTCTAAGCCAACTTCCTGCTCGGACAGCGTGTGTGTCCCGCCGTTTAGTCAACTAAGAAGTCAATCAAAAAACTAATATTACCAGTTTCATTTGACTATTTATTGATTGAAAACCACTCCGGACTGCAAAATGAGCAAAGCGCACCCTCCAGAGTTGAAGAAGTGAGTGTGTATTTTAATTAAATGCTTTAAAAATGCGTGTTTTAGTGACGCAGTGCGTTTCTTTGTGGTCTGGCGGCGGACTGTGTACTAGTTATTTACGCTCACAAATAATACGGTACTGCCTGCACCTTTATAGCCGTGTTTTACAGTTATACATTTTATTAATTACTTTTTATCAGTATAAGTATTGATATGTGAGTTAGTCAAACCCCAGATGTTGAAGCGGTGCTTTCCCTGCTTACAATGTCGGATCGCGGTCCAGGTCACGATGCTTGACTGCAGCAATAGAGCATAGACATCTGACACGCCATTTGAGCAGTATGATCATTGTTATTAATAATAAATACCTTAAAAACAGTAGTAGTAATAATTATATACATTAAAGATAATGTAGTTACTACATGCCAGCTGTGCACCCTGATCACTGAGCCTGTCCTTTTTGTGTCCGCAGGTTCATGGACAAGAAGCTGTCGTGTGAGTATATCCGTGTGAAGCAGCGCGTCTTTTTAAGCGCCAATAGCATGTGGACCCGTCCGGACACACACACTGTGGGAGGCAGACATGTTCAGGAGAGGAAATAAAGACACACAACTAACAATAATACAAAAAAGTGTAATAACTAGGATGAAAATAAACACAATTAGAATTATATTGACAACAAGAGGAGTACTAACCAATAATAACAGCACAGTGGTATTAATATTGTTGCTCTCCACAGTGAAGCTGAATGGTGGACGGCACGTCCAGGGCATCCTGCGCGGGTTCGACCCTTTCATGAACCTGGTGATGGATGACTGTCTGGAGCTCGCCCAGGGGGGGCAGCAGAACACCATCGGCATGGTGGTGAGTGTTGGGGGGCAGACCCTGGGCCTGGAGAGAGAAGACAGGACAGCAGGGTCTTTGGAGATTAGGGAACGGGTTTTTACTGGTATTAGTACTGTACTGTCTGTTGATTTGAGGTCTGGTTCATGTATGTGTTTATTTGTGTATTAAAGGTACGTCAGTAATAATTAACCCTGGGGTCCTCTCTCCCTCCGCAGGTGATCAGAGGAAACAGTATAATCATGCTGGAAGCCCTGGAGAGAGTATGAGGGGGTGCGTGTGTCCCTGAAGTGCAGCCCCACAGCCCCACATGGAAGAGGAGTCCAAGCCACAGCCGCAATTCCAGCCCACTATGCAGCTGCCAATCACCTGCCCAGGGAAATCCCCAACCCGGGGTGCCAGCAATCTAACCACACTCACGTTTTGAACAGTTCCTACCCAGGCGGTCTCTCCTGGTCCTGCAGAGCCCCCCCAACCCCATTGAATCGTAATTCATCAGCACAGTGGGCTCGAGAAGAAAAGATGAAATTAAACAAAGTGTACCAGTCTGGGAACAACAATACTCCACGTGTTCATTGCCCCCCAGATCAGAGCGACTACATGGGAACTCTGCCCTCCCCTCGAATCCGATCGCAATGTGCCCCATCGTAGTAGAGCAGCAGAGTCATAGTTCATGATTGGCAGGGAGCTCAGAGTTTGAATTTGGCCAAGGCCTGTGTGGGTGTGTTTCGATCGGCTGTTTGAGGTGCTGGGCTGTGCTAGGTGTTCTTTTACATTTGTTTTTTGTTTTGTTTTGGGTATTGAGGGTAGCATTATCTGTTAATAATTCAAGATTATTTTTTTGTATGTGAAATGTTTGCCACGTGATCCCGAGTAAGTCAAGAAATAAAGATACTGAGACGCAGTATTGAATCAAGATTTTTTTTCTTCATATTTATTGTAGTGCAGGAGTGTTGCTGAACAGTGTGTCAGTAGTCGCTTCATTACTGGCTTTACATACTGCTGAACACCATCGATGTGCAGTCCTGTGAGCCGATCCGCTCGGGGATTGTTGCCCGGCCTGCAGGGTTGTGCTGCTGCAGAGCCACGCTCTCTGCTGTCCAGCGGCTGTGAATGCAGTGGGGTGCTGACCCAGGAGCAGTGTGGTCTCCGTGTCCCCCTCTACAGCTCTCCGCGGAGGCGAGCATGCAGGTCCTCCTGGTCCACCTGCTCTTTCTCTCCACTCCAGCGGTGTCGGGCCAGCAGCGCCACGTTGCGGGCCGCCACGGCGCTGAGCTCGGGCCCGGCAGCAGCCCAGTCCACCGCGGACACATAGTACAGCCTCTCATGCAGCACCACAGGGGGCAGGCGGTGGGGGGTGCCGCTGTATGCAGGGGACGCCAGCCACTGCCGCCGGGACACCACCTCTGCCGGGGGCAGGAACAACGTCCCCAGCTGGCTCTCGCTCAGAGGCGCACTGGATAACACCCTCCACACGCGAGGCTGGTGAGCAGGGGGCCGGCGGTAGCCTGCTGGGGGACGCACAGGGTCCTGGGTGGTCAGGCTGTACACAGTAGGGCTGCCCCCCAGCCCTCCCACTGCACCCCCCATGTCCGTGGTCAGGATCTCAGAGGCCTGCAGGTCGGGGCTGGCGTGCAGCTGGGCGGTGTTGAGGCAGCCCAGCACCAGGGTGGTGACGGTGGGGTGGTAGCGGCCAGGGAAGGGGGCGTTGACAGGGGGGGTGAGGCCCGGAAAGGTGATGTCAGAGGTGCCCTGTTGGAGGGGCGTGGCCACCACCACAATGTCATACAGCCCGTGGCCACCCCCATCCTCCCTGGTGTAGCTCACCTCGTACAGAGAAACGGAGCCCCCTGTGAAGAGAGAACACGTAAGCGTGCATAAACACAGACATCAGTGTCATCTCTGTTTCAGGATTGTGTTCCATATGCAAAGTAGATTGTGTGTGTCTCGTTCTGATTGTGCGGTGTGTCCTCACCTGTCCTGAGGGGCCGTTGTTTCGTGGTGATGGTGGAGACCGTGGCCTGGATGAGCTGGGCCTTGCTGTGGTACAGGAGCCCGGTGCAGATCAGCTGGTTCCCCCCCTCCACGGCCCAGCGGTTCGTCCCCGCGCCCGCCAGCGCCACCACACCTGCCCAGCAGGGGGAGAGTCAAACATGGCCTGCCCTGACACAGCAGAACCCACCCTGAGCCTACTGGACTGTGTCTCTCCAGGACCAGGGCTGGAGACCCTGCTGGACTGGACTGTCTGCCCTACCTTACCCTCCTCCTCTCCGTCTCTCACCTGCAAAGGCATTGATCTTGACGCTCTGTCCATAGCTGCCACGGGTGACGGGGATGACGATCTCGTTCACGAAGTGCTGTGAGAAGCCCGCCCCCTGCAGGGCCTCCCCCAGCGTCTGATTGGTCAGCCGCAGGAAGTCGTCGCCGCCTATGGCGTGAAGCAGACGCTCCACACTGGAGAACGAGTAGCCGAACTGCTGGAACTGATAAACCCTGAGAGAGGGAGAGAGAGAAAGAGAGAGAGGTGAGGTGAGGTGGAGGGGAGAGAGAGAGAGTGTGTGTGTGTGAGTGAGTGAGTGAGTGAGAGAGAGAGTGCAAGTGTTGAGGGTTAAAGGCTAGGCCAACGTGGAGAGGAGCAGGGCTGTCTGTGGTGTTCAGGGCGGTGTTCAGTCCCTCACCTCATGAGCTTGTCCAGCTCGCCCTCCACCCACAGTGCCAGCCTCAGCAGGCCCAGCCCGTGGCGCCACAGCAGGCGCAGCACTGTGACCAGCAGCCACTCGCTCTCCTCCAGCACCAGGCCCGGCCCGTCCAGCACCGCGCGAAGCGATGGCACCCCGCCCCGCACCGGCAGGCCTGGGGGGCACAGATCCAGTGAGTGTGTTTACAAGAGCCTTAATTTGAGGAAATTATGCAGTAAAGTTTAGAATGTAGAGAGCATACTGCTGCCCCCCCGCTCACCCAGCGTGTCCGCGAAGTGCTTCATGTGCAGGTTGAGGGGGTGAAAGCCGGACACCCCCGCATCGTACTCCGCCCCCTCAACGTGGACGCTGGCCAGCCGCCCCCCCACCTGTCCGGCCTCGAACACGTCGATCTGCACCTCCGCCCCGAACTCTTGGCGCAGGAAGTAGGCAGCGGCCGTGCCCCCCACCCCCGCGCCCACCACCGCTGAGGGAGAGGGAGAGAGTTTTGATTTCCTGGTCATAAGCAGTTATATTCCCACCGGAAGGGGTGTGTCCCATGGCAGTGCTCTCCCTTCCTTTTGGAGCAGGCAGTGATGCAGAAGCAAAAGCTGCCTGGGGAATTTGGTTAAATGTGGCAAATAATAATTATGAATGCTTTCAAAGCAACAGACAATAGGACAGTGTTTTTGCACATACTTAGGAATGAACATGCATGATAAGAGAGAATCAATGGTTCTAGATTGGGGGGGAAACATTGCTCAGGTAAACGGTTTGGAATTTGGATTTTTTTCGGTTTGTCAAATGAGGATTTGGTTCCTTGTTTTAACAATGTCAGATTGGTTTTCTGCAATCATGCTCCCGATTACTGGTGTATGGTTAGCACTTCTGTGGTGTTGTGCTGAGATGTGTGCTTGTTGTGTTTTGTACAGATTGTATTGCTGCACTTTGGAATGCCTTGCATTGTTTCTTGTGTAAACTGTAAGTCGCCTGCATGAGGGTGTCTGTTCAGAAATCAATAATAATAATGATTGGCTTCATGACTGACCATGCCGACTGTACATGAAACCAGACTCTCTTTAAAAGCGTTTTGAGATAGAGAAGGAGGAGGGGTTCACACAATACTAATCTGGTAATCAAGTCAAATCATTCATTATTAAAATTGGCCTACCTATTTTCTTCGGCGCCTCCCGGAGCTCTGGGGCTGAGGCGATGCACAGAGACAGACCCAGAAACAGGACCGGACCGAGCGGAACCGCCCGCATGGCACCTGCGCACAGAGCCGGCGCCACACTGCAGGCCTGCGGTTAGTGTCCCACTCAATACCAGAAGAACAATAATGGACTATGAATGAAAGTCACAGCGTGGATAATGGGTCCGCACTATTTACCGTCTGCTCGCACCCTCGGGCGCAGGTCGAAGTCCAAGCGACACACGGAGAAAACACCGCAAAAGTCATACAGATACCCGTGTGTAAATATGAACCCGTTTCGATGCTCTTATTGGCGCACACACGCAGACTGGTTTCTGTATAATAATAATAATAATAATAATAATAATAATAATGATATCCAATAACCCTGAGCAGTACTGGAGTTACAGCTCAGCGTGAGGATCTGTTGCGAAACTTGTCCAAGTTGTCCGCCCCGCCCCTGCATTGCTGTTGGACCGCCTCGGTGTAATTCAAACCAATTAAGCAGACCATTAATGCCAGTCACTGCGGTAAAACAGGGGGATTGACACTATAACACACATTCGCCCCCCTTCGTGGTTCCCCCCCACACACATACAGTACCGATACACTCACACATTCGGAGGTTAACGCTTGGATGAAACTGTTGGCACTTGATCGCCATTGTGGCTCAACATATTTGGAAGTGTTTAAGGCACTGTACTTCTGTAGTTCGAGCCACAATGGCGCCAGTTTCACGGTACTTCTGTCTGTAAAGCTTGTATATGAGAGCATAGACAGTGAACAGTCCCACTGCACTGTGGGATAGCAATACCTCCACTGTGAGACGGAGCAGACGCCGCTGTTTTCCTGTGTGTGTCGTACAGGACAAAGTTCATGCAACTTTTTCAATCGTCGATTCCAGTCAAAACCTGTGTGAAATGAATCCGCTCCTTTTACAAATGAGCTGATCATATAGCGGAAACAGCCCCAAGGCTAATTAAGACGTATTTCAATAATAACTAATTCAATATGTAAATACTACAATGGACTGTGGAGGATCATGTGTCCGAATGAATAAATAAAAACAATTCAAATATAATTGTATTTAATTATTAATGTTGGCCTCAATCATCCTCGCATAGGGGGCAGCCATAACAATTATATAGGAAGCGCCTCATAGTGATTCCTAATACAACCGTGTTTGTGCTTTTTACTGCATATCATCCAAAATTATAATTACAAACCATTATTTGAATAAAATAATAATCGGTTCTAAATCCAACACTCCTAAAACTTATTATTAATGTAGCGGGTGGGTCTGTGCGTTGTATTTATCAATGTGTTGATTGATTGATTGATTGATTACCCCCCCGTCTGGCGAGGCTGTACCGCTAGAGGGCGCACACGACCAGGACCGTCAGCTGCTGTCCAATAGAGATATTAGCAGGGAGGGTAGTGTCCGTGCTACTATGCAGGTTATGTGTGTACAGTTACTAACCTACTTACTAACCTTTTACATACCATTACTGCTGCACACTACTCCTGACCTAAATTCTACTTTATTAAAAATCGATTACTGATATTAACATGCGTGCTACCGTAATATACTGCATATCCAGTAATACAGTACTGTGCAAAAGTTTTAGGCAGGTGTGAAAAAATGCTGTAAAGTAAGAATGCTTTCAAAAATAGACATGTTAATAGATTATATTTTTCAATTAACTAAATGCAAAGTGAGAGAACAAAAGAAAAATCTACATCAAATCCATATTTGCTGTGACCACCCTTTGCCTTCAAAACAGCATCAGTTCTTCTAGGTTCACTTGCACACAGTTTGTGAAGGAACTCGGCAGGTAGGTTGGCCCAAACATCTTGGAGAACTAACCACAGTTCTTCTGTGGATTTAGGCAGCCTCAGTTTCTTCTCTCTCTCCATGTAATCCCAGACAGACTCGATGTTGAGATCAGGGCTCTGTGGGGGCCATACCATCACTTCCAGGACTCCTTGTTCTTCTTTACGCTGAAGATAGTTCTTAATGACCGTGCTTCACTGTTGCCTGCAGACACTCATTCGTGTGCCGCTCTCCAGCCCTTCAGCCAATGAACTGCCTTCTGCTACAGCCAAATATTTCACATTTGGACTCGTCAGTCCAGAGCGCCTGCTGCCATTTTTCTGCACCCCAGTTCCTGTGTTTTCGTGCATAGTTGAGTCACTTGGCCTTGTTTCCACGTCGGAGGAATGGCTTTTTGGCCACAAGTCTTCCATGAAGGCCACTTCTGACTAGACTTCTCCGGACAGTAGATGGCTGTACCAGGGTCCCACTGTTTTCTGCCAATTCTGAGCTGATGGCACTGCTGAACATCTTCCAATTGCGAAGGGAAGTAAGCATGATCTGGAAACCCCTGTCTGCCTTGAAATGTCTGCCTGGGAGAGACCTTGCTGATGCAGTATAACTACCTTGTGTCTTGTTGCTGTGCTCAGTCTTGCCATGGTGTATGACTTTTGACAGTAAACTCTCTTCAGCAACCTCACCTTGTTAGCTGAGTTTGGCTGTTCCTCACCCAGTTTTATTCCTCCTACACAGCGGTTTCTGTTCCAGTTAATGATTGTGTTTCAACCTACATATTGAATTGATGATCATTAGCACCTGTTTGGTGTAATTGTTTAATCAAACACCTGACTATATGCCTACAAAATCCCTGACTTTGAGCAAGTGTACCTAGAAGAATTGATGCTGTTTTATAGGCAAAGGGTGGTCAGACCAAATATGGATTTGATTTAGATTTTTCTTCTGTTCACTCACTTTGCATTTAGTTAATTGATAAATATAATCTATGAATATGTATTTTTGAAAGCATTCTTACATTACAGCATTTTTTCACACCTGCCTAAAACTTTTGCTTAGTGCTGTATATCATGCAGAAAGTACTGTTGCATGCAGCCAAAGTATACTTTAAATTCTAGTTTTTGGTGGTGTTATTATTATGAGTTTCTCTTCACCGCTGACCTGATAGCAGTGTGCTTGTTTAATGGAAGCAGCTGCCCTGGACCGTCCAGTGAAGCTGTCCCCCTGACCGATAGCAGGATGGCTGCCCTGCTGTGAGTGAACGCGTAGAGAGGGAGACCAGACAGGAAGAGCAAGCATTTGGATATTGTGAGGGAGAAGAGAGACTTGGCCTCTTTCCCTCATTCCCTCACTCTCTCAGTTGACTTTGAGGGTAGAGGCTCTCGTGTGGACTGCTTGCAGTTGAGTTAGTTGGCCAGAGATATTGGGCCAGTGATAGTGGCTTTGAGATTGTGAGATAACATGCAGGGCAGACGAGGAGGGGTGGGAAAGTCTGTGTAATGGTGTCCCCACCGGATATCGTCTTCTACCCTGAAGCACGAGTTGTTTCACAGATTCATTTTAAATGAGAATTAAATTATTAAAATATAGTTTGTTTCATTGTTTTAGTATTAGGTTTAAGTGTATATAATAAAACAGGTGGATCAAATATATTTTAGGTGAATAAAGCAGATCGGAGACTGGAGACTCCTGCTGGGAGATTTTGGGTGTTCCTCTCCCGTCTTATCGCTTCTCTAACCCATTTTCCCAGCAGCCGGCACCTACAAAGTCAATATGTGTGTTTGGAGTTACCTGCCGGCACCAAGATCGTGCTCCCGACGTCCCCTTGTGGCAGCTTCCCCGCCCCCTCTCCGTAGATCCAGGGACCGCAGACAGGACTCTCATGGCGGTGCACTTCCCTCCGGTCCTCCTAATTCTCACTGTTCAAACGCAAAGTCTGCGCCCAGACAGCATCTGCAACGGGATGTTGAAACACAGCAGCCCTCAGATACAGCAGGAATCAAGGACTAATTACCCTCAAGGACTAATACAAATGAGGGAGCTGAATCATAAACATCCAGATACTGGCCTTCCTTAGCAAACATAGTTTCCTGAGTTAGAGTCAGACTGGAATCTTTCCGAAACACAATATTTAAACCCTATACACCCTAATCAACAAAAATACCTCAACTAACAAAAATAAAATTGTATCGTCAATATGTCCCACCCTCCATTCCCAGGGTACACCTCCATTCCCACACATACACCGCACAACACACTAGCACCAACACAAGACAAAGACACTCCAGAGGTGGAGATTTTGGGTGTTCCTCTCCCATCTTATCGCTTCTCTGGCCCATTCACAGTCCACACCTGCAAAGTCAATATGTGTGTTTGGAGTTCCCTGATTGAGGCCCGAGATACAGAACAACAAGAAAAGGAAATCCATATCATATAATAGTATATAATAGTATTTGATGTTGCTACTCTGTGTGATTCTTTAATGTGTCTTTGTTGAGTTTGTCTTGGGCTGGCCTCACCCCCTCTACCACTGGTATATATAGTGGCACAGAAAGCAGCCGGGCACCAGTCAGCTCTATCCTGGCATCATCACTGCGAATCACACCAACTAACACCATGATGGCTAAGGTAAGCTCCATGAATCCAGCTGTGGGCTCTGCTTGTAGTCCTGCTGTTGTTGCCTTAATGGCCTCTGGCTGGAGATGCAGATGCTTGTGTAGGGAGATGTGCATGTGTGTGTGTCTGTCTGTCTGTAGTTTAAATGGTCCTTTAACAAAGTTTTTTGTTTCTCTCTCACAGAGTCTGTTTGTCTCTCTCCTCCTCGGAGTCCTCCTGGCCCCCATCTTCGCTGAAGAGGTGAGTCTGAACACTCTCTCTGTCTCTCTCTCTCTCTCTCTCTCTGCTTGGTTTTCCCTCTCTCTATATTTCTCTTTTGATCCTTTTACCACTGTCAGTTTGTTCCCTCTCTTTCTCTCTCTCTCTTTCTCTCAAACCCCTTCGGTGTGGATGGCATCGAACGCTCTCTAATACTGTCTCACCCTTTCCACCTCTCCCTCTCTCTCCCTTCTCCTTCCCTCACCTTCTCGCCCTCCCTCTCTCAGAGTATGTCAGTGATGAAGAAGGGGAAGGATGGGAAGGAGAGTCACCACACCCTGCTGATTGATGAGGCGAAGGGCCTGGCTATTGAGCATGTAGGGGAGGGGCGCAAATCTGTGACCCTCGTCATTGACTACAAGACTGTGAGTAATTAACAAACAAGTCATTCATATTAATAATAATAATAATAACAACATGGTGAAGTTAGTTAATTTATTTATGTCTTAATGTGTGAAAGTGAAAGTCTCTCAGTTTCTATTATGGTCATCATATAATATTGATTATAGATTATGTATCAATGTGTGGTCAATTGTGTGTCGACTACAGATGGGTTATTGACCTTTGGTTTATTGATGATGGGATTTTTAATCTTTTCAGTGATTGCTGATTATAGATGACTGATAACAGATTACTGACCACTGGTTATTGGTTATTTATTGGCTGCCAGGGGGTCATCGCCTACAGGATGTTTGACAGCCAGTCGTGTGTCCTGGTCAGAATGAACAAGGCGACATTCCCCAGTCTGGACAAACTGAAGCAGATACTGCAGGAGCAGAAGGTGAGCAGAGAGGGAGGAGAGGAGAGAGTGGGGAGAGACCGGAAGAAGAGACAGAATACAGATTTCAGTGCTTTACTGGCATGTCAAGCAAGTGGCATGGGCTTAGTTTCAGAACATACTGAACATAACTGACTTTTTTTGTAACAGCTGTCTGGGAACATTCTATATTTTAATTAATTTTGTGATGCCGATCCCTCTCTCTCTCTCTCTCTCTCTCTCTCTCTCTGCAGAGCGGGAAGCAGTCGGCCCCTGCCCCTCCTCGTCAGTACACCGTGACCCCCGCCCACATCAAGGACCTGTCTGGCCTGGGGGCCCCGGTGAACACACTCTGTCGCGACCTGACCGTCAACTGGGCACAGGAGCAGATTGGTGAGGAAGGGGGAGGGTCTCATTCTTCTCTCTCTGTCTCATCTCTTTCTCTCTCCTTCTCATCTCTCTCTCTCTCTCTGTCTCATCTCTTTCTCTGTCTCTACTCTCACACCCTCTCCCCCTCCCTCACTGCCTCCCTCCCTGCCTCCCTCCCTCTCTCTCTCTCACAGGTAACATGCTGTACGGAGATGCTGGTGCCTGCCTCAATATCAACCTCCTCTTCCTGATCGACGTTAACCTATGTGGACACATCGGAGTCTGGTAATGACCCCCTGCTGACCCCCGGATCCCCCTGCCACTGACCCCTTGTGGCAGCTTCCCCAGACTCCCTTCGTAGATCCAGGGACAGCAGATGGGACTCTCATGGCGGCGCACTTCCCAGTGTTCTCTGCTTTGTGGGCTGTTGGTGTTTTTACTGCAGTGGGGTGGAGAAAAGAGAGAGAGTCTGTAAAATCAGGAAAGGATTGAAGATGCTCAGCAATGTGAGAGTGGTGGTTATGTCTGTCCCTGCTGTAGACCCCAAACCTGCCTTTACCCAATAAATTCTTTCATATTCATCAATCTGCTGTCTGTCTGCTTGTTTCTTTATCATCAATATCAGAAGCAAAAAGCACAACACACAAGAAACACAACACAACTGACCAGCCTGGATTACACTGGGCGCTGCAGGGGTCTCCAGCCCTGGTCCTGAAGAGCTGTAGTACAGCAAAGATTAGTTGTTGTTATTATTATGATTATATATTTATTGTTTTTAGGAACAT
This sequence comes from Amia ocellicauda, assembly GCF_036373705.1. Classification (NCBI taxonomy): domain Eukaryota; kingdom Metazoa; phylum Chordata; class Actinopteri; order Amiiformes; family Amiidae; genus Amia; species Amia ocellicauda. The sequence continues at coordinate 33,367,194 of NC_089858.1, read as the reverse complement.
GTTTTATTTTTATGTTATTGTATTGTATTGCAGATCTTCTGTCCTCAAATACACCTTTTCAGTATGAGTAATTTATGCAGCGTTTGACGTCAAATAATTTATTTATTTATTAATCCACGAGTTCAAGGAGGGGGTGGGTGGGGGATTTTAGGACACAGTGGTTGACACTCCGGCAGTGTTGAGTACCTGAAAACGTTGCACCTAATGTACACAAATAAATCAGTAAATCTCGGTTATAACATTGAATAAACAATGAAAAAACAAGTGTTAAAAATAAGTACAATAAGAATTTCCTAAACGGCTGACCTCCCCAAGATGGCGGCGCTAGAAGGCCAACGTCTTGACGTCAGCGCCCCTCCCCCGCCCTCTTTCTGTCCTGCGCCCGGATTGGTCCGACGCCGGGCCCACGCCTCCCCGGTAGGCTCTGGCAGCTGTCAGTCGAGGGGATCGCGGCAGCGGAGCGGAAGTGAGTCACACACGCTCACTGTCGCCGCGCAGGGCTATGTGGAGAGGAGGCATGTCGGAGGAGGTCGGCAAGGCGCTATGTGCTGTCCTAGACCGGGTCCAGCAGGCAGCGGCCCGGCGCCCGCAGGTGAGCTCAGGAAACGGGGGGGATGCGGGGCAGGAGGCTGGCCGGCCTGGGGGTGGGGGAGTAGAGTGCGTTAGCTGTCATGCAGCTATAGTGACGTAAAACGAGGCACCGAGGCAGCCTCTGTCCTGTAGCGGGTCTTCCGAGCGGTCCGGCTCTGCACGCCAGTCCGGTGTAAAGCCCCCCGAACCTGCTCTGTCACCAACCAGAAGAGTGCCCCTGTGACTGCCTTTGTACAGTCTTCGGGAGGTGCACTGTCAGTGTGTGTGGGTCCGTCCTCCTCCTGCTGTTTTCTATAAATAGACTCACTCCAGTGTCCAGTTTGCTGTTCGTGTAGTCAGAGCTGTCCAGTGGGTCTGACCCACACTGGACCCGCGCAGGCGCAGTCCCCCGATCACGGCGCGGCGTGACCGTCCCAGAGAAGTGTGGGAGTTCCGCCTGGGGATTTATTTAAATGAGTCACAGGGGTTGAAAGTTGTACTCTCGCCTATCTATAAAGAATAGCTATGATTTCTTCTTATATTATATGCAAATCAATTCTTATAAACCTATAGTGTCGTTTAATTAATGATTAATGATTTCCACCTTGAATCCATAAAAACTGTAATCTGAGTATGTGTGTGGGTCAATTGTGTAATACAATTTGTGTGTGTGTCTATGTGTATGTGCCTGTGTCTCTATGTGCCTGTGTCTCTATGTGCCTGTGTCTCTATGTGCCTGTGTGTGTGTGTGTGCGCGCGTGTGTGTGTGTGCCTGTGTGTGTGTGTGTGTGCGTGTGTGTGTCTCTATGTGCCTGTGTGTGTGTGTGTGGGTGTGTGTCTCTATGTGCCTGTGTGTGTGTGTGTGCGTGTGTCTGTGTGTGCGTGTGTCTCTATGTGCCTGTGTGTGTGTGTGTGCGTGTGTGTCTCTATGTGCCTGTGTGTGTCTCTATGTGCCTGTGTGTGTCTCTATGTGCCTGTGTGTGTCTCTATGTGCCTGTGTGTGTGTGCGTGTGCGTGTGTGTCTCTATGTGCATGTGTGTGTGCGTGTGTGTCTCTATGTGCCTGTGTGTGTGTCTCTATGTGCCTGTGTGTGTCTCTATGTGCCTGTGTGTGTGTGTGCGTGCGTGTGTCTCTATGTGCCTGTGTGTGTGCGTGTGTGTGTCTCTATGTGCCTGTGCGTGTGTGTGTCTCTGTGTCTCTATGTGCCTGTGTCTCTATGTGCCTGTGTCTCTATGTGCCTGTGTCTCTATGTGCCTGTGCGTGTGTGCGTGCATGTGTGTCTCTATGTGTGTGTGTACACGTGCAGTGTTTAGTATTGTGCCTGTTCCAGCTGACTGGTCAATGCACAGGGATCAAAGACAACCTCAGCTTGGTCCAATCATTTACCAGGCAAATTTAACATTGTTAAACAATAATATTATAATATTTTGGAAGTGGTATATCGGTGTCTGACCCCTGACCCCTCTCCTCTCCTCTCCTCTCTCTCCGCAGTCTCTGCCCAACCTGCACCCCCGGCTGGTGGCGGTCAGTAAGACGAAGCCGCCGGAGATGGTAATCGAGGCGTACCGGTACGGCCAGCGCAACTTCGGGGAGAACTACGTGAGTGTGGCCTGGCTGGAGTTGTTGGTGTTATTGTTGTTCTATATATAGTACTGTGGACTTTTTTCACATTTTGCAGTGTGTGCGTCTCAGAGTTTTGTGTGTTTAAATGAGGATTTTTTCCACCTATCTGAACAGTACATTCCACACTGTTTAGGGGAAAACATGTTTTATTGAGGAAAAATATATAAAATACAAAACTGAAATATCAAGATAAGTCTCCACCGCCCTGAGTTAATACTTGGTGGAAGAACCTTTGACAGCAATTACAGCTGTGAGTCTGTCGGGATAGATCTGTACCAAATTTGTACACCTAGATTGACAATATTTGACCATTCTTCTTTACAAAACTGTTCAAGCTCTTTCAAATTCCTTGGGGAGCATTGATGGACCGCAATCTTCAAGTCATGCCACACATTTCTGATTGGATTTAGGACGGGGCTCTGACTGGGCCACTTTATCTTTGTGTCCCTTAGCCACTCCAGTGTAGTTTTGGCGGTGTGCTTTGGGTCATTATCCTGCTGAAAGGTGAACGTCTGTCCCAGTTTCAGGTTTCCATGAGATCATAGAATTATAGCATTAAAACTGCGACTCCTCCTAATTCTCATCAGCCTTTACTTGTCCAGGTTCAGGAGCTGCTGGAGAAGGCCTCGAACCCTCAGGTGAGTAAAGACAGGTACCACACAGTGCCGTTCAGCCACTCAGTCTCTCCTCACAATCGGTAACTTCCCTGACTCTGCCTATGTGTCTCTCTGTCTGACTCTTTCTGTCCGTGTCTGTCTGTGTGTTACCTGGCAGGTGCTGTCCTCCTGTCCAGAGATTAAGTGGCACTTCATTGGTCACCTGCAGAAGAAGAATGTGAACAAGCTGATGGGTGAGCTGGCACTGCGCCTGCAGCTCGTTTTCATAGCCTGTGTCTCCCATGCATGTTTTCACATTTCCTGACAGCCTCACGGTGCTTTTCAGTTCAGTTCAAGTCGGTTGAGCTTTATTGGCAGACAAATTGACATCAGTGTTGCCAAAGCATTGTTCTGACATGGGAGAGGCAGATAGGCACAGAGCTGTGCTGGCAGAGGGGCTGTGGTGAAGATGTTGGTGGGGTAGTATTTTTTTTTTTTTCTCCTGCTTTTTCTTTTTTCTTCATTTGTTGTTAATAAGGTATGAAGACGGCTCTCTCTGACCTCCCTCTCTCCTCCAGCGGTTCCGAACCTGTTCATGGTGGAGACGGTGGACTCGGTAAACCTAGCTGACAAAGTCAACGCCGCCTGGCAAAAAGTGCGGCCGACCTCCACCTCCGGCCAGAAGTTAAAGGTCATGGTTCAGATCAACACCAGCGGAGAGGACAGTAAGTGTGTGGGGTGTCTATAACAAAAAATACATAAACAAAAACATAAATGGCAGTAAGTTAAATAATGTGTGTGTGTGTGTTCGTGTAGGTAAGCACGGCCTGCCCCCGGGCGACACAGTGACCACAGTGCAGCACATCATGGCCAGCTGCCCCGCCCTCGAGTTCATGGGGCTCATGACCATCGGGCGCTACGGCTACGACCTCAGCCAGGGGCCCAACCCAGACTTCCAGGTACACGGCCTCTCTACGGTCATCTCCCTCCACCCTCTGTCTGTGTGTCTGCCTCTCTCTCTATCTCTGTGTCCCTCTCTCTTACATGTTTCTCTCCCTCTCTCTCTCTGTAGATGCTGCTCTCTCAGAGGAGGGAGGTGTGCACCTCTTTGCAGGTGGGACCTGAGACAGTGGAGCTCAGTATGGGGATGTCCAACGACTTCGAGCACGCGGTACAACTGAGACGTACACACACACACACACACACACACACACACGCGCACGCTCATTCTCAGACTTCAGCTCAATGCCCTCTCTCATTGTATTTTATGCCCCCCCCATGCAGATCGAAGTGGGCTCTACCAACGTGAGGGTGGGCAGTACAATCTTCGGGGACCGGGGGTACCCCAACACGCCCAGCCCAGAGAGGAAGACAAAGGTCGTGACAGAGGAGGCGGTGGGGAAGCTGGAGCGGCTGACCGTGAAGGAGCAATGACCTCCGACCCTAGCCCCCCCCCCCCCCCCCCCCAGAGAGAGAGAGCGAGACAGAGGTTCGGACAGAGAGTGCTGAGAGCTGGTCGATCTGTCTGGAGTCATTGAGGAGGGGTCTGTCTGTCTGTCTGTCTGTTTCAGAAAGACACAGAGCACACACTGACGCACTAACTGAGGCACACTAACGTAGACATAGTCACACTTACATGCACACTCAAATTGTAACATACTTGCACAAAAACACACACACAGCCCCATGAATACCTCCTAACTCAGATCCCCCTGTACCTTTCTCTCTCATTCTTTCTTTCCTCCTTGCTGCATTGAGATAGAGAGACAGATGGAGAAGGGGGTGTGGGGACAGAAAGAGGGATGACAGATAAAGCTAGGGAGAGAGAGAGACTCAGTAACACAGTGCCACCAGAAGGGGGCAGCAGCACAGCTGGGCACATCTCTGTGCTCTGCCCTCTTTCACTGACACAACAGCAGGTTATATCTGAACCAGATTTACCCGAGCACAGCTTCAGACCAGGACCAGCGACAGCGTGGGGACTGTCCGTGCTGCCTCTGGGGTGCTCTGAGGAGTGTGCGATTGTGTGTGTGTATCAGTGAGTGTGTGGGTGTGTGAGATTGTTTATCTGGGCTTGGGAGATGCGCTGAAGACAGGCTAGTATGGCGTTGTGGGAAAGTCTGTTTTGAAATTTAATTTATATAATGAACTAAATAATAATAAACTTGGTAAATAAACAGATAGGTGTGACATCTTTGTAAAAACTTTTGAACAGGAGCTTAGAGTTGGAGTCTGTAATCTTGTCCTCTCTTTTTCTTTCTATCTATCCCTCTGTCCATTTCATTCTGTTTTTTTCCCAGTCATTGTCCTGATGGGTAACTCTAGTTAGTTAGTTAGTTAGTTAGTTAGTTAGCTAGCTAGCTGGGTATTACATCACAGTTAGGTTGCATTCGTGCCACGCCAATCTGTGCTCCACAAACGCAATCTTAGTTGTGCCTCCCTGGCCCCGCCTGCCCCTCTCTCCCACATCCGCCCTCCTGTTCTCTGCAGTCCCATCATGCTCCTCTCCCTCTGCCTCTCTGGACTGGCTCTGTTGCCACGGCGGCCGTCCCTGGCCCCTCTGTCAGATGTGCTGTCCGGTCTCCCCAGCCAGTCACCCCAGCACGCCAACCAGCGTCCTGACCCACTGGTCCAGCCGTCCAGGTTCTGGTTGTGAGTGTGAAAGCAGGTCGAAGAGAAAAGAGACGAGAGGCGCTTCTGTGACCGCAAACCAGCCCCGCTGACTGACTCCCCCGCCACTGGACACCACGTTGGCACCTCGGCAGGGGCGGCCCGGGCAGGGAAACCACTGTGCCAGGGGCTTCGGAGGACTCTGATCTTCAGTTTGTTACCAATCATCTGAATCAGCTGACCGAGATGACCCCCCAGGTTCAAAGTGATTGGAGGGGGTGTTTCTGAGGCGCTGTCTGTTCTTGGTCTGCATTGACTGACAGGCCCTGCAGGATGGGGCCTCTCCAGGTCCAGGGCCACGCACCCCTGAGGGTGAATCCAGGGTGCCGGAGCAGAACAGCGTACTCTGCCTGCCTGAGTGTGTGATCCCACGGCTGATGGGTGATAGCAAGCCGTCCGAGAGAATTTTAAACTCGTAAATAAATAAATGATATCATGATGATGAAACTATTTTAGTTTTAAAAGTGTTCTAATAAATGACTATTTTTAAAATCGTAGACATATCTGTGAAATATATCTGACTAACCGCATTAAACGTTTGTCTGAGGAGAGCTCTGGCTGTGTGTTGTGGGTTTGCAGCTCTATGAACGACACACACGGTACTGCACAGTGCTGTACTACAATACGGCAATGTACCATACAAGACAATGCACTACAATACAATCTACCATGGTGGAGTGCAGTGCAATGGAAAACCAGGTATTCCAGCCCAGCGACCCCGGCACAATATATCAGAGTTCATCACAGTGTGAGGTTGTGCGATCCAATGCATTATAGCACAGGGCAGTGGAGCAGTACTGTGTCATGTGATACAGGACAGAACTATACCATACTGGGTCTGGGCTGCATTCTGGGCCCCCGGGCTCACTGAGGTGGGGGTATGTGTGATGTTTCCACTGTCCAAATCCCAACACAGTGACCAGGGCAGCTGGAATATTTCCATGCCATGTGGTGTCCAGGTGGCCGGTGTGCGTGGTACTGGTGGGCTGATCAACAGCCAGGTTGGGGGGCCCAGCTGTGTTCTTGTTTGTGTTGTATTGTTTTCAGGTGTACTCTCTCTCAGAAGCGTGTCCAGTTCCAGAAGGGATAAGGGATGGAGGGGGAGGTTTAAGCTGAACCGACAACACAGGTTTACACACTTCACAATTAAAATGATGCAGCAGCCACACGCCCTTCCCCCCCATCTCCACCTGCACCCGCCTCTGGTCACGTACACACTGATCCCCGCTTCTTGAAAACAATGCCGTCTCCGCCAGATAAGCTTTGAATAAGTGACTGACTGAGGTGTGAATTCCAGCTCGTATCCTCTGCGCTTACACTCCGCGCAGGCGCACAACACAGAAGGACAATCTCGATTGATAAACTGACTGATTCAATTAAACTTCAATTAAACAAAAAACATGATTGGCGATGAGTCGGTTATAGCAGAGCTTCCAAAGCACTTACATAGAGGTGTAATGCTTAACAACAAGGCAAAGCGGAGCAACACGTCCATTAATTATACATTTAAGAGCGCGGCCGAAATCAGATAAAAAGATCACTTTCCCTGACCGGGAATCGAACCCGGGCCGCGGCGGTGAGAGCGCCGAATCCTAACCACTAGACCACCAGGGACTGACGCAAACCAGCAGCACCTGATTGGCTCAATTGCGGGGCTGTCATATCTGCCGTGGTCGGATGGGCGGCGCTCAAACCCTAACTGGTCCGTCCATAACTGGGGGAGGTGCAAGGAAAGTCCCACGCCTGTGCATGGAGCCCGCGCTGGAAAGCGTACACAAGATACCCACCCCTCCTCTCCAATTCAGGCACGACACTCCCAGCCCACGCCGAGCCCAGCTGCAGCCCCGGCCCCGGCACAGACGCGTCCCCACGCCGCGCACAGGGAGCAGAGGCTGGCGGTGGAGACCCGTGCAATCTGCGCGTTGATCACAGCACAACAGACGGCGGGGTCTTTCACTCACTACCTCCTCCCTTTTGAGTTCCCACCCGCAGCTGACAGTCCAGTTACTCAACTGCTAGCAAGTTACTAGCAAAGCGTAGTTTCCCTTTGAAGTCTACTTTCATTTACTTGTGATGTGTGAAGCCCCTGGGATGCTGCCCAGACGCGGGTCGTGATGCTGACGAGACGGCGCGGGAGTCTGAGTCTGTGGGTGCAGCGCGGTGAAGGTGCGTCACTTTACCTTTTCATTCCTGCATTCATTCAGATATTCATTCATTCATTTGGTTGCTTGTCGTGGTTGCTGTATTGGGAGCAGGAGAGTCGCACAGACAAGGACACGCAGGAACAACACACAGCCCGTATATGTGCGTGTACCGAATTTGGACATTTTTTAACAAAGAATTACATTGTCCCCCATTCACGCTGCAGACACGCTTTTATGACTGACCTTTTGAAACAGTGGGAGGTTACAATGATTCTCACCTGGGGGTGTATACATAGTATTTCGCCGACAAAACTAAAACTTTAGTATTGTTGTCGGACTGATAAGTTGTTAGTTTTCAAATTATGTATTAAAAGCTCTGACTTACAATGCAATTCAATTCAGACTAGACCCGTGCGACACTTTATACGACCATACGGGTCGGATTGATGGGGGGTGTTTCCTATGCACTCATCTGTATATGATCGCAATCATTGATGCGACAAGGCGTTTCCACTGACTGTCCGGCATGACGCGTCCCAATGTCCACAATTTTAATCAGCAAGACACTCAGTTCCTACCCCTAACCCCAGTGTCCAGGACGCTGCTGGACAATGTCATGCGTGTGTGTGTGTGTGTGTGTGTGTGTGTTTACAGATGCATTACACAATACATTCTAGTTGAAATAGTGAGAACTGCGGACATGATGCTATGAAGTCCAGTGTATGAATTTAGGGGAATAGGAGAAATCACATTCAACAGCAGAGCTACCAATGTGTAAGCAAGCAGGAGTTTAATAAAACACTTATATGAAGTGCATATGGAAGCTGTCATGCTCTTAGAGCCGGAACTGAGGCCATGCTGGGCGGCAGGACAGCTCAGTGCCGTACCCTGCGGTATAGTGCAGTACAATGTTACGGTACAGGACAGTCAGTGCTCAGCAATGCACAACACACCGCCCCCATCTGTGCTGAGGAAGGACACAAAAATGTGAACAATGCGGAACAAACAGAGCACTGGGATGGGCGATGACCCTGGGCTGCTCTCTCGGTCACTCTCCCGTACAGAACAAGCTGTGCTGTGGTTCACTATTAGAAGTACTGTTAATTTTATTACCATTATTTTGGTGTGCCACTCCTTTTCCCTGGTGGATTTCCAATTTTAATAAGCATGTAAAAGCAGTAGAAAATGCTGGGGGGGTCTCTCTCTCTCTCTCATTGACTGTACCCCATCTCTCTCTGCCACTCTCTCGCTCCTGTGGGTTTACACAATAAGTGTGATTTTCAGCTCAGGTGTAAACAGTCTGCAAACACAATGGAGATCATGGGGGGAGGTGAGATCATGTTTGCAGTAGATTTTCACCGCCTTGGGAAGGGGTTATGGTTTGCCTGTGAATGTGTGGCGTTTTAGTTTAATCTTTGTAAAACAGTAAACATTTGGAAAGGGGCTGTTAAAAGTCTTAATTGACTTTGTCCCCGAGACACACACAGCATATATACATAGATACTCCCTCCCTCATGCAAATTTACAAACACATGAACCTAATTAACAACATTTGCTCCTGGTGTTTCTCTGCAACAAAAGGTTAAGGAGAAAAACACAAAATTCCTTCTTCTGCGTCGGCCGTGACAAGGCTGTCGCTTCGGAATGCCGGGAATGCCGTTACCTTTCCTGGACAGAATGTGCCGGCGCTGATAGAGAGCGGCTCCAAGAACGAGCTGCCAGACACATGCACTCACGCATGACATTACACTGTTCAGTCCGGTCTGCCCTCCGCCTTTCTCTCTGTCTGTCCCCTGCTGGACTGGACTGCGTCTCTGCAGGAGCAATAACGTTATTTTCTACCGATTTATACTATATATCTGTAGTTATTTGTAGTTATCTGTAGGGCTCAGCCACAGCATTCCAACACTGTCAGTCTGCTGCCATCCCCGTGGATCCGGCTGGGCTGGTTCTGCAGGTGGGCGGGGAGGGGACACTGAGAGAGCGGCCCCCTGCTCAGGAACAGGGTGTCCGAGTGTCTGCTTTCTGTCTCCAAAGCCCAGGGGAACACTGTCCAAAACTCCTGTGTCTCTCGGTGTCTCTGTCAGGGATTATGGGTGAGTTGTAACTAACTCACTGCTCTATGACTGAGGGAGAGAGAGACAGATGAGGAGAGAGAGAGGGTGGGGGGCTTACTATCTAGCTGGCAAGGGAAGAGGGATTTGTGAAGAGCCTAGAGAGGAGAGCGAGAGAGTAAACGGGGGTTGGGGTGAGAAAGCTGCAAGGAGAATGACAGGCGGAGGAGCAGGAATTTGTTCATGAATGAGCTGGCGTCATTCCAGGAGGGAGGAGGTGGAAGGGGAGGATGAGAGGAGGAGGGAAGCCATTTAGAACCTGTCTTTAAGTTTACCTACCAGGGAATCGAGACACTGCCAGCCTGCCCATCTGGAGTAGCACTCTTCCTCCACACTGGACTGAACTCTGTAGGATTATACGGTAGCAGCAGCAGCCCACTGGCCTTTCTCCCTCTCTGACCCTGTGTCCATCTCTCTCTCTCTCAGATCACCCCTCCTCTTCCTCGGGGGGCCGTGCAGAGGTGGTGCTGACCAGGATGAACCTGTACAGGAATTTCGGGAGATTTGTGGAAGCGTGGGGGGAGGGCACAGGCTTGGGGACGGAGGAAGAGGAGCAGGGGAAGAAGGAAGTGAGGAAGAGGCAGCAGCCGCAGCAGGAGGAGGAGGTAGAAGATGGAGAGGAGACGATTTTGGAAAGGGGCTTGTCCCCCTTGGAGGGGGCGGGGGATGTAGCGGAGGAGGAGGGGAATGGTTTTCTGGAGAAAGAGGCAGAGGAGATAAGGAGTGAGAAGGAGGAGGGGAGCGTTGAAAGAGAACAGATGTCCCACTCGGGGAAGACGTGGAGACCCAGTCTGGTGCTGAAGTCGGAGTCGGAGGACTCGGGGGTGGAACTACCGAGCTGCGAGACCGTGCTGTCGGAGCACAGCTTCTGGCCGGACACGGACACAGAGCAGCTGCCCTCTTCCTCCTCCTCCCCCTCTCCCTCTCCCTTTCCCTTCTCCTGCTCCTCCGCCCTGGATTGGGGGGAAGGCCCAGAGGAGATGTTTGCCCCAGCCACTGCCCCCCCACCCCCACCTCTTCTGCGCCGGGTGGAACAGGCACTGCGCAGAACGGACTGGAGGCGGCAAAAGACCCAGAGACCCCAGCTGTCCCCCGTCCCCTCCCTCAGAGAGGCGGACCTGGAGGACAGCATCCATGTCAATGCCACTCTGCCGCCCGTTTGCAGGGCAGGTCACAGTCCGCCCCCAGAGGTCCCCAGTGGGCCAGGGCCCTACAGGAGAGCACCCTCCCTGGGGCAGAGGCTGTCACAGAGCTGTGGGGGGGGACTGCAGAGGCTGGGGGGTGACACGGTGAGTCACAGTTTCACATCTATTGTCTGTTGTTTACCTATTGTCTGTTGATTAATTCTGTGTTGTTTTGAGGTTTTGTTGCATTGACTTTCCTTCTGTTTTGGATGAATGTGGTCTCTGTCTCTCTCGCTGTTCCCTTGTGAACCAGTTCAGTGTAACGGAAAACTGGACAATCAGGCAGGAGCAGGCTGCGCCCCCCCCCCCCCCCCCCCCCCCCCACAGTAACGACTCAGTATAATTAGTCTTCTTTATCTGGCACCCCCCACCCCCCCTCCTCCACCAGGTAAATCGGGGGTCAGCTATGGGTGGAATGCGGATCTGTGTTGGCGTGACAGCCAAATCTGATGGTAACCTTTGAAGAGGAATGTGAAGTATTAAATCACAGGTGCCAAGAATGCACCTGTGATGTGATCGAATGACGTGGTGTCAGGGGCTGCCGTCAGGGGCTCTGTACAGTCCAGTCTGGTCCAGTCCAGTCCGTGACTCTGCAGCTTGCTAATAGTAGTTGTATCTGTCCTCAGGTGGACTCAGGGCTGTGTACAGAACCGAGCTCGCTGGACTCGCTGCTTCCCAGTCCTGGCTCTGGTCCTGGGCTGGGCTACCTGGAGCAGGTGTGTCGCATGCTGGAGGAGATGGCCCGGCTGCAGAGGGCCAGTCAGGAACTGCAGAGAGAGAGGGAGCGAGTGGAGAGAGAGAGGAGGACACTGGGCAACCAGGAGGTGAGGGGGACAGAGAGAGCGAGAGTTTTACAAAATACTTCATTGAACAAAACAAAGACATGAAATCAAAAATCATATAGTCAACTCACAGAAACTTTACAAAGGTATAGCAACCCAGAGTGAGTTGAGCGCCCCCTGCCTGGTGGGGCCAGTCACTGCACCCACACACCAGCCTGTGGGAGAACACCAGGTCCTTAGTCAGGGTGTCAGACCTACAGCTTCTCAATACTGTGGCCTTTCTGAGCACTGTGAGCAACAGATGGCTACTGTGGCTCAGTCTCTAATCCCTTTCCCATTGTGTTTAGCTCTTGTAGAATTGCAGTTCGCTCCAGGTTAAGATCTTCATCTGGTACTCTCTCTCTCTCCTCTCTCCCTCTGCCACAGGAGCTGCTATGTGGACAGTGCCTGTGTTACACAACTGACAAGTTCCCACGGACCAATCAGGAGGCAGGCTGTAACCGGCACACTGCCCTGTCTAGCCAATCGTCGCAAGAGGAGGCCCTTCCTCCCTCCCACTTCCGCAAGCGATCTCTCTCTCTGCACAGTGACATACAATGGGGTGAGGCTGCCAATTATTTACTTATCAGTGATGGGCGTGACTATCGATTTGCCCGGGTAGAGAGCGCAGCGACACTGGAGGGTTTTCGTCTGCAGTTAATTTGAAATTTCCATGAAAAATAAATAAAAATATTAACTTTAATTGATTAAACTAATTTGCCTAAGAAATTAGTGCCCCCCCCACAGTTCTCTCCAGGTGTTGACCAGCTGGGTGTGGACACTGCTTTGCCTGACAGCCTGGTGTTTGATCGACAGGTCCAAGGGAGTTCCAGGGTCAGCGCTTCCACAGCACCGGAGACCTGCTGGACACTGAAGCCCTGCCCCCTGCTCTGCACACCAAGGTCAGAGGACACACCCTGCTGGGGGGAAAGGGAACCGTGTTTGTCCCCTTGTCCCTGTGTATGTGTGTGTGTATGTGTGTGTCTGTCTCATTGTGTGACTGTGTGTCTCTGTGCCATTGTGTCCCTGCAGCTGGACAGAAAGCAGCGTGGCGGGGTGAGAGGGCTGGTGTACCGTCTGAGGAGGAGATCGGAGAAGAAGGATGAGCGCAAGAGAGCCGCCGCTGAACTGAGCCGGTGAGAGGGAGAATCAAAACATTGTCTGTGAAATATTATATTACCCTGTGTGTGTAGTGTATAATTGATTTGGCAACACTGCTAATTGTAAGTCCTGCCAATAAAGCACCTTAAATTGAATAATTGAGTCTAATTGACACGCTGATACACTGTGCTGTCTGTCTGGGCAGGAGAGACACGCTAGACACTGCCGAGCTGGGCACCCGCCAGGGCCTGGGCTCTGTGTTCAAGAAGCGAGAGAAGAACCTGTCGGTGCGCTAGAGACCTCCACCCCCCACTGTACTGCCTACTGCGGGGGATGCACTGGGAGGAGTTGGAGTCTCTGTCAAACTCAGATCTGTCCCTTTTTCTATATATTTTTATTATTTGTAAAGACAACTGCTTTTTTATGGCAGTCTGACCTGTACTGTAATATACTGTACTCAGTTTGGGGCTGGTGACCCTTGACCTCTCTGACTCTGGTGGTTCTGAAGTTCTCCAGTGCATGTGAAGATGTCGAAGACGATGCTATAACGACTGAGATCAGAGCTGGTGGTTAATGCCACATCAGTGAAGGTGTTCTGAATACTGTGACGTGTTTTTCGTGCAATAATAGAGTGTGTGTGTGTGTGTGTGTGTGTGTGTGTGTGTGTGTGTGTGGACTGGTATACCCTGAATTATATGTATATACAGTATATGTTGTATTCAGTGTTATAATAAAGATGTTTAAAAAAGTTAACCTCCATTGGAAAGCAGTTTTGGTGTGTCAATTAATATTTGGAGGGTTGAAAAGATATCCACATACTGGAATAAATGCTCCCCAGTGTTTATTATGCAATGTTTTGACCTGTATGGTCTTTGTCAGGCATATATATCCATGTGCACAAGAAGGTGTATAAATGGAGACATAATATGCTTAATTAGGAAGGTGGATCCCAAATCTGCACAAGAAATACCCAAGTCTCTTCAACAAAGTGTAGTGTTCACAGCAGTAATATACAATACTAAATCTCAATGTACAAACACATATTACAAAGACTGTAGGCACACAATGTAGTATAAAATGGGAAAAATAGTATGTCGTCTGGAAAAATAATACAAAAAAGGAAAAGTAACAAAAATGTATAGTTCTTCATTTAAGAGAGTAGACGCAATATGTCTCATGTTGAAGGAGTTTCTTTTCATGATTTGTCCACTTTCTCAATACCAATATACTGTTTTATTGTTTAAAGTATTTTACATTACAAATAAAAACATTTCAATTTTTAATACTTATGATTAAAAACTTTTTTTTAAGATCACTTACAATTTTTAAAATCTGTGTGATTTAACGAAAACAAAATACTTAACTTCAAATAAACAAGTGCACAAAACAACAACACAAACGTGATTAAAGCAAAACTGCTACCAATAAAAGTCAAATACATTGAAAATAACTGAAAATGCATTGGACAAAATAAAGAAACAATTAAAAAGGTAAAAATAAAAAACAAACAAAAAAGGTCCAATGCATTTAAAATTAAATCCAAAATGGACAATGTATTTGACAAAAAAATAGAACAAAACTAAACCCAAAAAAACCTTAAACAATTAGTGATTTAAAAACAACTAAATCTTTAAAAACAGTTAAGATTCATTTTAAAAGTCATTTTAAAAACAATCATTCATAAAATGGTTAAAAGATCTTGGACTCGGGCTCCAGCAGGGGGAACTGACCGTCCCTGGAGGTGGGTCCCATCATGGGATCCTGAGCTCCCCCAGATCTTGTATGTGCCAGTTCTTATAGGCTTCCTCCTTGCCCCTCTGATGGACCTCCAGATTGACGTAGTCTCTCACAAGCACCATGCCCCTCCGCGCGATGACAATCGGGTCCAGCTCCTGCTTATTGAATAGACAGATATTCCGTCCCTCCCTCAGGGCCTGCTTCACTGCGCAGACGACACGCCACCAGCACCTCAGGGTGGAAGATGTTAATCCCCTGGCAGGACCATATAAGATCTGCTGGGCGGTCACCCGCGCAGGAACGGCAAACCTGTGGAGAAATACTATTTTATTGTATTTAGTATTTTTCATTTTACATAAATAAAAACAATTCAAAATTTTGTAATACTCATGATTAAAATCTTTAGAAAATCAATCCTTAAAATCACTTAAAAAAATTTAAAATCTTTGTGATTTTTAACAAACAATAAAACAATTAACTTCAAAATAAACGTGCCCAAAACAACAAAACAAACGTGATAAAAGCAAAAACTGCTCACCAACATAAAAGTCAAATACATTGAAAATAACTGAAAATGCATTGGACAAAATAAAGAAACAATTAAAAAGGTAAAAATAAAAAACAAACAAAAAAGGTCCAATGCATTTAAAATTAAATCCAAAACGGTCAATGTATTTGACAAAAGAATATAACAAAACTAAACCAAAAAACCCTAAACAATGTGGTTTAAAAGCAACTAAATCTTTAAAAACAATTAAGATTCATTTTTAAAATCTTTTTTTAAAAACAATCATCCATAAAATCTTTAAAAGATCTTGGACTCGGGCTCCAGCAGGGGGAACTGACCGTCCCCGGAGGTGGGTCCCATCATGGGATCCTGAGCTCCCCCAGATCTTGTATGTGCCAGTTCTTATAGGCTTCCTCCTTGCCCCTCTGATGGACCTCCAGATTGACGTAGTCTCTCACAAGCACCATGCCCCTCCGCGCGATGACAATCGGGTCCAGCTCCTGCTTATTGAATAGACAGATATTCCGTCCCTCCCTCAGGGCCTGCTTCACTGCGCAGACGACACGCCACCAGCACCTCAGGGTGGAAGATGTTAATCCCCTGGCAGGACCATATAAGATCTGCTGGGCGGTCACCCGCGCAGGAACGGCAAACCTGTGGAGGAACGGAGAAAACAGGAGCCAGACCCTGTGGGCGGAGGGGCACTCACTAAAGATGTGAGCCTCCGTCTCCTTCCCCAAGCAACCCTTATAGGGGCAGGTGTCATAAGGAGCTATGCTCCTTCTGTGCATGAACACTTGGGTGGGGAGACACCGACTCACAGCCATCCAGGAGACATCTTTCTGTGTAT
This sequence comes from Amia ocellicauda, assembly GCF_036373705.1. Classification (NCBI taxonomy): domain Eukaryota; kingdom Metazoa; phylum Chordata; class Actinopteri; order Amiiformes; family Amiidae; genus Amia; species Amia ocellicauda. Next base: position 33,351,276 of record NC_089858.1, on the reverse strand, counting down.
TCGTGAGGCAAACGTGCGTAGCGTTAGCCCAGATAAACCGGCAGGTTTCGGGAGGGAAATCTTCTATCCGGCTGGTCTCCTGGGTAGATCTCATCTGGCTACAGATGGTCTTATAATCCCAGGAGGCCAGCACGACTTTATGGAGGCCTACTTCGAGCGCAAAGGCTCGGAGCGCCCTGTTGAACGGCGGGGGATCCCACGAGTGCGGCCTGGTGTTATCCATGGCGCAGAGGCCGAATGGTCTCAGGCTGCTGGCAAAATAAAAGCGGTTCATGAAACTCACTTTCAATACCAATATACCTAGGGGCACTCATGTTATGGCCTGCTTGTTTAAAATGTGCCACCACCGTGTTCCTCTCATCCCCCATCAGACTTCACTAGGTGGTCATAGAGATTCGGGGGGGGTTTAAAAACTAATTTAGGTGGTTCCTTAAAACCCTTATTTAGTTTTCATTCAGACTATTATGTGTTTCTGTAAAACCATCCTGAATTCAGAACCAAGAGAAGAGCATTTGGTGCAGCATTTGCGTTTTTCATAGTCTTATATCGACTGTTGGATGCTAAATGGTCCGACTGGGAGCTTGATTTAAAATGAGCTACAGCTTTATTAACCATTTGAGCATTTGAATCTATCAGATAGGTCTGCCACTCCATACTGAAGCATAAGTGCTCACTTGAAGAGTTAAGATACTTGTGAAATTCTAGCAAGTTATGAATGAACCAATCAAAAGTCATCCGAATGTAATGTCTGTACAGTAGTATCTTAGAAAAAGGGGATTTATTTCTGGGTTAAACTAGAAATGGTTTCTCAATTCATATATGGAGCAACGGATGACGACTGTCTCTTTAGGTGTTGGGCTAATTCGCTGCCATGGCTGCACGAATGGAAGATTTTGATCAATACAACAATACATATCGAAAATCTAAATTATGAGAAATTGTCAGATGTTTTATTTGATTTGATTTTATGGATACTGATAAAGGGTAAATGCTCTTAAGGTGACATTTAGGATTAATGATATAAAGACTTTCAATAAATAGGTTTATTCTAGGGTATTACTATACTGCAATATACTACACTACAGTACACTTTAAGTGTATAACGAGTGTAGTGGTTATATCCTGATCAAAATATATTGTCCAGTAATTCCATCAATGTCCATGTATTTATTTATTTCAACATTTCTTTATTCATTGATTCATTCCTTTCTCTGTGCATGTATACTCAGCAAAAAAAGAAATGTCCTCTCACTTTCAACTGCTTTTATTTTCAGGAAACTTGTAAATATTTGAATGAACAGAAAAACAATTCAACAACTAAGACATAAACTGAACAAGTTTCACAGACATGTGACTAACAGAAATGGAATAATGTGTCCCAGAACAAAGAGGGGGTCAAAATCAAAAGTAAGTCAGTATCTGGTGTGGCCACCAGCTGCATTAAGTCCTGCAGTGCATCTCATCCTCATGGACGGCTCCAGATGTGCCAGTTCTTGCTGTGAGATGTTACCCCACTCTCCAACAAGGCACTTGCAAGTTCCCGGACATTTCTGGGGGGAATGGCCCTAGCCCTCACCCTCCTGTCCAACAGGTCCCAGATGTGCTCAATGGGATTGAGATCCGGGTTCTTCGCTGGCCATGGCAGAACACTGACATTCCTGTCTTGCAGGAAATCACATCCAGCGAAGGTGGGTTTGTGCCCATAGGTGACGTTGTTGCCGGTGATGTCTGGTAAGGACCTGCCTTACAACAGGCCTACAAGCCCTCAGTCCAGCCTCTCTCAGCCTATTGCACACAGTCTGAGCACTGATGGAGGGATTGTGTGTTCGTGGTGTAACTCGGGCAGTTGTTGTTGCATCCTGTACCTGTCCCGCAGGTGTGATATTCGGCCTTACCGATCCTGTGCAGGTGTTGTTACACGTGGTCTGCCACTGCGAGGACGATCAGCTGTCCTTCCTGTCTCCCTATAGCGCTGTCTTAGGCGTCTCACAGTATGGACATTGCAATTTATTGCCCTGGCCACATCTGCAGTCCTCATGCCTCCTTGCATAATGCCTAAGACACATTCACGCAGATGAGCAGATGGGCATCTTTCTTTTGGTGTTTTGGAGTCAGTAGAAAGGTCTCTTTAGTGTCGTAAGTTTTTATAACTGTGACCTTAATAGCCTACTGTCTGCAAGCTGTTATTGTCTTAACGACCGTTCCACAGGTTCATTAATTGTTTATGGTTCATTGAACAAGCATGGAAAACATTGTTTAAACACTTTACAATAAAGATCTGTAAAGTTATTTGGATTTTTACAAAATTATCTTTAAAATACAGTGTCCTGAAAAAGGGACGTTTCTTTTTATATTTATGTAAATATTATAATGTTGGCGTGGATAGTCCTCCATACGTGGGAATCAGTGCAGAATAAATGGTGCACAAAGCAGAGAAATACGCCTTCCAGACGCCAGAGGGCGGCACTGAAAACCGCAACCGCCGATTGAGCAGACAGGCGCAAACACCGGCGTCGCGAAACAAAGCCGAGCAGACGCGGAACAGGAAGTACAGAGACGTGACACACACTCCCACTGAGGCACAGAGAGAGGTACAGTACTGGGCTTACAGAGCTGGCATTCAGTAATACACATCACCGGCACATAACGGCTCACACGTCAGCCAGTGCAAACCCGAATTAATAAAAGCGACGGGGAGAGAAAGCAATACGGAAATGCGTTGCAGAGTGCCACAATGACTGAGGTGTCGGCGGGACAGGTAGCAGAGACAGACTCGTTTCAGCTGCAGGACAGGAGTTCAGCCGCCGTGATTGTTGAGTCAGCGCTGATTCTCTGGCTGGTGTCCCACCCTCATTCACTGTTGTTATTGTTCTTAATACTACAGAGTGGAGTTGCTGTACAGTTCCCCTGAGTTCATTTCTCGGTGTGAGCATGATGAGTCTGTACCGGGAGCTTTAACAGTGTGTCTGTCTGTGCAGAGAGCCCTGCTTGTCCGCATCCAGCCTGCAGCGGCATGAGAGGTCAGAGGTCGTGACCCCAGTGATATCAGTGCATGCCCATCACAGGACACAAGGTCAGCGTGTGTGCCAGTGGGTCAGGATCAGTCTGTGTTTTGTGTATTTGCTCTGGGAACTGGTTTGACACAGAAAGGCTGGTGTTATATTAATATTACTCTGGCTTTACACTGATTTACTCACAGGAAGTGTGAGTGAGAGCACAGGGTGTGGCAGTGGGGGGGGGGAGTGTGTGTGTGTAAGGTGTGTCAGAGTATGTGTGTGAGTGGGTGTGTTTGTGTTGTCCGTGCTACTGATTTCTGATTCCTGTCTGCCCTCTCCAGGGACCCCCACTCTGCTTAGTGTCTTCCCCCACAGCCATGGAGCTCACTCACACTGCTCCCCTGCTGCAGGTCAGACCCTCTCTCTGTCTGTCCCTCTTTCGGTGTCCCTGTGTGTCTCTCTGAGTGTTGCACTCTCTCACCCGCTCTGTCTCTAACCACCCCCCCTTTCCCCTCTCTCTCTCTCTCTCTCTCCATCCTGTTAGGGTGCTCAGATGAAGCAGAGGGTGTTCACAGGGGTGGTGACTCAGCTGCAGGATTATTATGGGATGGTGGACGAAGAGGTTCACTTCCAGATGAGGTGAGCACCCCCCCCCCCCACCCCGTGAGGAGAAGAGAAGAATGTCAAAGGTCAAAAACAGCATCTTTTCCTCCCCGCTCAATAACGATATTCTCTCTCTCTTTCAGTGTTGTGAAGGGCAGGATGCCACAGGTAGGAGAGAAGGTGCTAGTGACCGCTGTCCTGGACCCCAGCCTGTCCCAGAGCTGGACCGCACAGAAGATACAGACGCTGAGCAACCAGGTACTGTTTTATTGTTTGTAGTATTTTACATATAACCAATAAAAACTATTCAAATTTGTAATACTTATGATTAAAAACTTTTTTTAAATCAATTCTTAAAATCACTTAAAATTTTTAAAATCTTTGTGATTTAACAAAAACAAAAAAAAACTTAACTTTAAATAAACAAGTGCACAAAACAACAAAACAAACGTGATTAAAGCAAAACTGCTAACCAACATAAAAGTCAAATACATTGAAAATAACTGAAAATGCACTGGACAAAATAAAAAAACAATTAAAAAGGTAAAAATAAAAAACAAACAAAAAAGGTCCAATGCATTTAAAATTAAATCCAAAACGGACAATGTATTTGACAAAAAAAAATAGAACAAAACTAAACCAAAAAACCCCTAAACAATTAGTGTTTTAAAAACAACTAAATCTTTAAAAACAGTTAAAATTCATTTTTAAAAGTCATTTTAAAAACAATCATTCATAAAATGGTTAAAAGATCTTGGACTCTGGCTCCAGCAGGGGGAGATGACTGTCCCCGGAGGTGAGCAACCAGGTACTGCTTGGGGAGGGGGGAAGGACAAATACACATTGTGGATGGTTTTTGCTCATAACCTCTCTCTCTCTCAGCTGTTCTTCAAGTCTCCACCTCCCTTGCTGCCAGCCATGGTGGGGCAGAAGCAAGGCATTCTGGGAAGCAAGCCCCAACCTCTGCTACAGTCACCCCTGATCCCTCCCCTGCTTCCGAGCATGCAACAGCCATCTTCCAAACGTGAGTCTCGCACCCCTGTGTCTCTCCAGGACTGTACTGGACTGTAGCTCTGAGAATCTCTCTATCTCTCTCTCTCTCTCACAGCCGGCTTGCTGCAGACTCCCTCCCATGTCATTCCCCATATGCAGTCACCCTGGGGGCAGTTTGAGCCGTGGGCCGGGGGCAGGAAGAGACACAGTGACGGCGGGGGGCGCAGGGGGGTGCGCTGGTGAGCCACATGGACCTGTATTGTACGGTCTGACTCTGGGTGTCTTTGTCAGCGAGTGTGTGTGTGTGTGTGTGTGTGTGTGTGTGTGTGTGTGTGTGTGTGTGTGTGTATTTTGACTCGGTTTCCTTTCTGACTGCTCTGATTCCCACTCAGGAATTGACAATCTGCTCCTCTCTGTTTGCCTGTCTGTCCGCAGGGATGACGGTTGCTGGGGGGCGGACAGCATGCTGCAGAAACGGCGGCGGTGGCGGGGGGGCCCGGAGGGGGAGGCCGAGGGGCAGAAGAAGGCCAGCACTCAAACGCTCTTCTCACGCTTCTCCAGAGAGAGGTAGGCAGACGCGAGGGGTTTCTTGGCAAACCGCACTGCATTGCATTATGGGTATCTGCTCCTGTGCAGAGGCTCGGTGTCTCTCTCTCTCTCTGAAGACGGATCCAAATCCTTGTCTCTCTCCCTCTACCCTTTATCACTCTCCCTATCTCTCTCTCTAGCTCTGTGTGTGACACTATGGAGGTGCTGCGCCGGTATCCGCAGCTCAATATTCCAGACAGCTTTTTCCACCTGCATCTCTCCTGGGTGGAGACCTTCCCCCCCGGCCGACCCCTGACCCTGGGGTACCCCTGCCTCTTCCGCACCGGGTCCCCACTCCCCGAGCCCGAGGCCCCCGCCCCGGCCCCTCCCAACAGCACCTACAGTGCCAAGGTAGGAGTCGCCTCTCAAATTCAAATTCAAATACAAAACAAGCTTTATTGGCATGATATGTTTTCACACAAGTATTGCCAAAGCAATTGGGTACATTGAAATTATATACAATAACATTAAGAACTTTACAAATATGAAATAAAATATTGTGTTATTTACATATATTTTACATGGTTAATGTGCTGTGTTGTTGGTTTGGAGACATGGTTGTGGTTCTTTGGCCGTGTGGCAGGCTGTGATGTCCTCTGGTGTGATCACAGCGCAGTCTCTGTGCTCCCCCAGCACCACCCTGAGCTGCGCCTCTGTGCTGAGCTGGGGGAAGTCGGGGACTTTGCTGGCGAATCTGGGGAAGAAGGCGGCTCTGACCTGTGTGTATCTGGAGCAGGTCAGGGCGAACTGCGCCTCTGTCTCTACCTCCCCAGACCCACACTGTCCGCTCAGGTGTCTGTCTCTGGGGGTCCAGGTCTGCCTGTGCCGTCCTGTCTCCACCTCCAGGCTGTGGTCGTTCAGTCTGTACCTGGTCAGAGTCCGTCTCTGCTGGGGGTCTGTGACCAGTGTCGGATATTCTGCCGGGCTGTATCCTCTGCCCAGGGCCCTGTAGCACTGCAGCTTGTTCTGCTGTTTGGTTTGTTCAGCCCAGTGCTCGATGTAGCTGCAGTGCAGAGCCGCAGTGATGTGTTGGAGCTGGGGGGCTGTCTCCTGCCTCAGCAGCTCTGTAGCTCTGTGCTGTCGGTGTGGCTCTGGGCACAGAGCCTCAGGGCCAGCTGGCCGAGGGTGTCTGTGTGGGGGGTTCGTTCCTGCTGCCTCAGGGCGCTGTGCTGGTGGGTCTCTGGGCTGGTGTGTTTCAAGTGTAGCCAGTATTTCAGGGCTCTCTTCTGCACTGCACTGCCCAGAGGCAGGCGCCCCAGTTCGGCTCGGCAGCCATTGTCGGGGCTGCTCCTGTGGAGCTTCAATATGTATCTGCAGAACTCTGCGTGCAGGGCTTCTGTGGGGCTCCTCTCCCAATTTGTTGAAGTCGGTGCTGATAACCGGGCCCCAGACCTCACTGCCATACAGCAGGATGGGCAGGATCACCCTGTCAAAGAGCTTCTTCCACAGCTGCACCGAGGGGTTCAGGGAGCTGATCCTCTTCCTGATGGTGTAGTACGCCCTGCGTGCTTTGTCAGCGAGTTCTTGACAGCGAGGGTGAAGTTGCCTGAGGAGTTTATTAGTAGGCCCAGGTAGGTGTAGCTGGCTAGGCGCTCTATTGTGGTGCTGTTGAGTGAAATTGTATTTTCTGCTTTGGATCCTGGCTTTCTTCTGGAAGATCATGATTTTAGTTTTGTCCATGTTGACCTCCAGGGCCCAGGCTCTGCAGTAGCGCTGCATTGTGTCCAGCTGCTGCTGGAGCCCTTGCTGTGTGGGTGACAGTAACACCAGGTCATCTGCATACAGAAGGCACTTGATCTGGGTGTCGTCCAGTGTCAGGCCAGGGCCGGGGCCTTGCTGCAGCTCTGTGGCCTGGTTGATGTATATGTTGAACAGGGTGGGGCTCAGATTGCAGCCCTGCCTTAACCCTCGGCCCTGGGGGAGGGCTTCAGTCCTCCTGGTGTCCACCTTCACGCTGATCTTGCTGCCTGTGTACATGGATTTGATCACATCGTACGCCCTCCCCCCGATGCCGCTCTGGAGGAGCTTCAGATACAGGCCGGGGTGCCAGATTGAGTTGAATGCCTTTTTGAAGTCGACAAAGCAGGCAAATATCTTCCCTTTCTGTGTGCGGTGGCTGTGCTGGCCTATCAGGGAATGTAGGGTGTAGATGTGGTCGGCAGTGCGGTGGTTGGGTAGGAAGCCGATCTGGCTGCTGTTGAGGACTCTGTGCTCCTCTATGAAGGCCAGGAAGCGGCTGTTCAGGATGCTTCCCCAGGCTGCTGCTCAGACAGATCCCTCTGTAGTTGTCCGGGTTCAGTCTGTCTCCCTTCTTATATATCGGGGTCCTGTGCTCCATGTGTCAGGGAAGCAGCCCGAGGTCAGGATTAGATTGAACAGCTGTACCAGGGCGCTCTGCAGGGTGGTGTTGCTGTATTTCAGCATCTCATTTGGGATGCTGTCCTGACCGCAGGCTTTCCTGGGCTTGAGGCCCTGGAGTTTGTCTCTGACCTCCTGCAGTGTGATGGCCGAGTCTAGGGGTGACTGTGCATCTTTAATCACTCTCTCCAGTGTTTTAAGATCCTGAAGGATTTCAGTTTGCTTTGGGTTTAGGTCTTTGTCCGGGATTGGCTGGTATAATGATTCAAAGTAGTTTTTCCAGATGTTTCCATTTTGGATACCCAGCTGTTTGTCGTGTTTGTTGGGGTTCAGATTGTGCCAAAGATCCCAGAAAGTGTTTTTGTCAATGGACTCCTCAATTTGATCGAGTTTATTTTTCTTGTACTTTCGTTTTTTCTGGATCAGCGTGTGTTTGTACTGTTTCAGGGTTTGGCAGTACGTCTGCCGCAGTGTTGTGTTGTCGGGGTCGTGGTGCTTTTGGTTTGAAAGTGCTCTGAGTTTCTTGCGCATTTTGTTGCAGTCGTTGTCAAACCATTTTTCTGTCATGTTTTGTTTTTTGCTTTTGTGAGTGTTTCTTGGGCCTCAGATTTGATGATTCTGCCAGAGTTTTGAAGATGTGGTTAAGGTCTTTCACGGCCTGGTTGACTCCTGTCCTGTCCTTGGGGTAGGTGTTTTGCAGGAACTGGGTCAGGAGCCGGTTTGGTTCTTCACTGCTCAGGGCGCTCTCGTACTGCTCTCTGCTGTCTGCTGTCCATCTGTAGCAGGGCTGGAGTTTGAGCAGGTGTGCCAAGTGGACGGGCTGTGTGTCCGTTTAGGTGCCTGTGCGCAGGTAGAGGACTGTTTGGTTGTGGTCTGAAAGTGCTGACTGCGGTCTGATTACATAGACATTGATGCTGTGAGGGTCGAGGTCAGTGATGGTGTAGTCCACCACACTGCACCCCAGAGCAGAGCTGTAGGTGTAGTTTCCCAGAGTCCCCCCTGGTCCTCCCGTTGACTATGTACACACCCAGGCTCTTACACAGTCTCAGCAGCTCTTTCCCACTCCTGTTGACTGTGCTGTCGAAGCTGTTCCTCGGGGTGGTCGTGGTGCTGTGGCACGGGTTTGCATGTCTGTACAGGTGGCTGTTTCCATCGGGGCTGATGAAGTCTCTTTCTCTCCCTGTTCTGGCGTTGAAGTCTCCACAGAGCAGGATGTTCCCCTTTGTTTGGTAAAAGGCCATTTCGGCCTCTGTTTTGGAGGTACTCGTGCTTGTAGTAGGGCGAGTCTGCTGGGGGGATGTATGTTGCACACAGGTAGATATCTGATGTGCTTTGGAAGATTTTTCTGTGGAGTTTCAGCCACAGGTGTGTGGCTCCCCTCTTCACCGGGGAGATGAAGTCAGAGTCCTCTCCTCTGTACCACACCGCCATCCCTCCGGAGCTCCAGCCACACTTAATGTTGCTGTGCTTGATGGGGGGCAGGAGGAGCTCTCTGTATCCACTTGGGCAGTTCGTGGTTTGGTCCGGTTTCAACCATGTCTCCAGTAGTATTATGATATCAGTGTTTTTTAAACTATTTACAAAGTCATTGTCTCTGCTTTTCAGACCAAGGGCTGTGCTGTACAGTCCCTGGATGTTCCAAGTGCTGATGATGAAGGGTTTCATCTTCATTTGCATCCATTTTAACGGCTGTAAGTTGCAATTTGTAAGTTGTTGTTATTTTTAGGTGGTGTGGGTTGTGTCCTCACCCCATCATGAGCCTGGAGCAGATGGCACTCAGTAGGCAGCGGATGTCGCTGAGCTCAGAGTTGTTGCCGTGGGGTCCTGTGTGACTGCGGCGTGGTCCTGTGTTTCTGTTGCAGCCCTGTCTGTCTCTGGTGTCACTGGCTCTGTGTCTGCATCTCTCTCCAGGCAGGGAGGCTCCTGTGGGGGGGCTGTGTCTGGGCCATTCTCCTCTGTGTTGCTCTGTGAGGTGGGGGGCTGCCTCTCCAGTGCTGCCAGCCAGCTGTATGTCCTGTGCAGCTCAGAGTGGAGCCCTCTGGAGTCTTAGCTGAGTTTTCTGAGCAGCTCCTGTCTGGTGTTAGACAGTTCTGTTTGGAGATCTTGGTTTTGTTGTTGCAGGTCACAAAGTTGCCTCTTTAGGCTGGATGTTGTGGCCCTGTGGTCGTTTTTCATTTTGATGATCTCGTCTTTGATTATTTGCATGTCAGGCGTCTCCAGCGCAGTGAGAATCTTTTGTTTGAATTCAGTGAATTCAGCTTCCAGACTCGAGAGGCATTCTTTAAGGGGCCTGATTCTGGGTGACTGTGGGCTAGGTGTTGATGGCCCATCACCGGGGCTATTGTCCGTTGATGGCTCTGGCTGCGCTGGGTGCCTGCTTGGATGGAGCGTCTCCGGAGTCTCTAGAATGCGGCTCTTGTTGGTTTCGGCCTGTAACCTGATTTTCATGAAGGTTTTTTCTAATTCCTCCAGGCTGTGTTCGCTGCCCTGGATCAGCACTGTCCCGGTGTTGTACAGGTGTATTTTGAGCGCTGTGCTGTCTGGGTCGCCGTCCTCATGAGTCGTCAGCTGGCGGCTGGTCTTGTTGCCCTGCTTCTTGGCGTTGGGGGTAGTGGTCGCTGAGCGCGGCGTGCCAGGCGTTGGGGTGGTCTGTGTGAAAGACCAGGTTGTTTTTGGTCTTCGTGTCCCCGGCTGCGGTGTAGTCAGCGATCAGCGTCTCCAGCGCGTCCCTCAGGTATCGCTGTTTGAACGCTTTCTTCTCCGGCGCACTCCTCAGCCCCTCCGGGTACGCGATCTCTCGGCTACCCGCTGTCGTCTGCATCCTCATTGGCTTCTTCGGGTTGATTTTTTCTCTGGCGATTTCTGATTTGGAGGTGTATTTTTTTTTTTTTTTTCTTTTTTGTTGTTTATTAATTGTTATTATTATTTTAATTTGCCGTTGGAAATTTCTTGTTGTTTTAGTTCTTGCGTATTGTCGGTCGGTCGGTTTTCCGTTTGTCTTACCTGATACTTACCTGTGTCTTTTCAGTGGTTTATTTGGATTTTCCTTTTAAATTTCCAGTGGGAATTTTTTGTTGTTGTTGTTCAGGCGTCGTGTCTTGTGTTGTCCCTTAATAGGGTTGTAACATTTTGCAACTTACATCGTTAAAATAGTGGAAAAAATTGTTAGTGTAGAGAGAACATTTTCACGTGTCCTCTCTCTCTCTCCCCCCCCCTCTCCCCCTCTCTCCTCCTGTCTGCACTGTAAATTAACTGTGCTTCTGTGCCATATTTTTGTCACGGTTGTCCGTTGCCACTTTGTCGTTGTGCCTAGACCTCTCATCACACCTGCCCCTTATTAACACCTTCCCCTGACCTCTCTCTCTCTCTCTCTCTCTCTCTCTCTCTCCCCCCCTCCATCTCTCTGTAGGTGCTGTTGCTGTCTATGCCCAGCCTAGAGGAACTGTACCGGCGCTGCTGCAGCCTCCCGCAGGACCAGCGCCCAGCACCAGAGGGCGCCGTCCACCCAACCACTCTCATAAAGGCCAGTACTGTGTGACTGTGTGTTTGAGTGTACTTATTCCTCTCTCTCTCTCTCTCTCTCTCTCTCTCTCTCTCTGTGCAGTGTGTGACTCTCTCTCTCTCTCTCTCTCTGTGCAGTTGCTGGTGTGTGAGCGGGGCGAGGAGCTGCAGTGGCTGGGGGGCCCATGGTGCGGGGCGGAGGATGGGCTGAATCCAGGGCGGGACCCCCAGGTTCTGGTGCGGACTGCAGTGCGCTGGACCCGCCAGCTGGCAGGGCTGGACCTCAGCGCCTGTTCACAGTGGTCAGTACTGCTCATTGGTCAATACTGTGGTCAGTGGTTAGGACCGGTGATGTAGTTCGTAGCAGTAGAGGCAGGGTGGTGGTTATATAGTTATTGGTGGTTGTAGTACTAATAATGATCATTGACCCTGTTCACACTTATTAGGCCGGCACTGGGCCGCCTCAAATTTAGTCCTACTTTTTTTCTGACCCCGTTCACAGTCGAGGTTTTAGGAGGCCTAAGTGCGTTCACATATGCAGCTGAAAACAAACATCTGCTCAAACAAACCAGTTACGTGTGACATTAGGTCTGCTTACAGGTGTATGCGATGGATTTATAATCAACGTATTAATATTGACATGTGTATATATATATTGGATATTGATCGGTTAAGTAATCTTAACCCTTTGCAGTCGAAGCTTTCTAATATAATTAAGAAAACATTGCTGGTTCAGTGGGGAATCTAATTAATATATTTCCCTTTTCAAATGTCTGTCTTCGGTTTTGCAAGTCTAAAAGTGTTATACAATTCACCCGAAAGCGAAGCACATTTAGTAGGACATCTACATTAAACCACAAGAAATCGTATGCAGTAGCCTGTTGAGATTTATAATCTGAAAATGTCCATTACATACACACACACATATTACAATAGTACTTCAAGTGTCTGTCTCTTCGGTGCTGTTTGCTGCAGGTCTATGTGTCAATGCAATCCAAGCTGCTGCTCAGTATTTCCTCGGAAAAACGTGTAACATTTTCTCTGGACTCCACTGCGTTTGTTGTAATTTTGGAAGTCTGATCTTTGCATTTTTATTTTCCTTTTAACTTGGCCAGCTAGTGATTGATACCCACTGAAAGAAGCCTTCTGTGATCGCTTCTATGGTTATATCCTCAGATAGCAGCGCTCGTACACTTCCTTCGGTTTATCTTCCATCCACATTGTAAACAGTGCTTTAATTTCTGCATCGTCCCAGTTGTTACCTCCAATAGCGGCATTTGTAATTGTACTGCTCAGCTCAATGTAATCGCATGTCGTATTTGATAGTAAACAGCTGGTCTCATTTTAAAATGCACTGATTTGAATGGAAACCTGCAAAATTCGGATAATTAATAAAGTTACCTGGTCCCGTTCACAATTTCACAATGCGTTTTATACTCAAATGTGAACGGGGTCATTGTCGTTAACCCCTTCCCCCCCCATCTCTGTCAGGTTTCGGTTGGCGGAGGTGCGGTATCTGAGGGGGGGCGGGGTGGACACCACAGTGTTCTTCCTGCCAGACGCCTGGCACTGCATACCGGGGGCGGCGGCAGAGGAGGAAGGGAACAGCCAGAATGACCAGGGGTCTGAGCAGCAGGTACCCCCCCCCACTGTCTCTGTCTCTGTCTCTGTATGTCTGTCTTGTTCTGCTGTCTCTCTCTCTCTGTTTGCAGTGTCAGTGGTTAATGTATCTCACCTATAGGGCGATGAAGAGTGTCCTGTCAGAACTGTATTAACTCCCTCCCCCCCCCAGTGTAACAGTGAGTCAGAGGGGGAGGAGCCTGCCTGGGTGCTGAGATCACGACCCGGGGTGACCTTTGCCCCCATGCCACTGTCCTCTCTCCTGGAGCCTCGCAGCAGCTCCTCTCCAGACACCTTTGAGGTATGGGTCTGTCAGTGTGTCTCTTGTCTGCCTGTCTGTCTGTCTGTCTGCCTGTCTGTCTGTCAGTGTATCACTTCCTCTTAGTAAGTTATTTGTTCCAGCATTTTATTGCATTCATCGTTAATGAGGCACTCGATCATTAAGTCTGGTTGATTGCTCAGCGTGTTGCCCTCCAGTCTTTTTAATTACCAGCGCCTCTCTCTCCCAGGTGGGCTTGCTGGCGGAGCTGTTCAACGAGATGCTGCAGCGTGACTTTGCCGTGTGCCTGTACCGTGCGCTGAGCGCCATGGGGAAGCCGGGCGACACCGAGGACTGCCCCCCCCTGCAGCCACCCCCCCCACCCCACAGCACGGTACTAAACACCCCATAATGTGATGAGTGATATAGCCGAATCACTCGCTAAGATTACATTTACCCATCAGAGCAGGGCTCTGTGCCGGTCAGGGCTGGGGATGGGGTTCGAGTCCTAGGAATGTTTCTATTGTATCTTAATTCTCTTCTTTCTGTGCCTCTTCTCTCTCGCTCTCTCTTCTTGACCTGGCAGGAGAGGACGAAGACGAAGGTGAGAGGGAAGAAGGGAGCGAGAGAGAGGCGGTCCGGGCACAGGAGGAGAGGGAAGGATAGAGGGAGCATGGAAGAGGAGGAGGAGGAGGAGGAGGAAGAGGAGCCGGAGGAGCACGAGGAGGGGGAGGAGGAGGAGGAAGAGCAGCAGGCTATGGACCAGGAGGCCACAGAGAGGGTGGAGGGGCAGGAGGAGGAGTGCACCGGGGAGGGGGGTGAGTGGGAGTGTGTGGGAGTCTGACTGCCTGACAGACAGGGTTGAGATGAGAACTGATGTTAATTTTCCTCTCTCTCTCTTTCAGTGGTGGCTGGGGAGGAGGAGACAAAGCCAGCAGGATCCAATGACACAGAGGACCCCTCCCTCACAGACTTGGTACAGCTGAGGGAGGGCATGTGGGGGCAGGGGGTACCACTGTAGGATACAGTACTGAAACTCAACAGGGTGACCACATTTGTCCTCTCTCTCTCTCTCCCCCCCCCTTCATCTCTCTCTTCCACCTCTCCCTTCCCCTCTCTAACCCGTCTCTCTCTGTACAGGACAGGCCCCCAGGCTGGCAGGCGGTGCAGCCCCCCTCCCTCCTGCTCTCATTCCTGTACTTTGACCAGCAGCTGTCCGGGCAGCTGGCGGAGCGTGACCTGGAAGAGATCCTGCACTCTCTGGGGCTGCACCTCACCCGCGCACAGGTCAGGGGTCAGAGGTCAATGGGCAGTTTGTGTGTTTTTTAGTGTGTGTAAAAAAAAAAAAAAACAGGACAGGGGTGTGAGTGTGTCTGTACTGCATTGTGACTGTTCTGTGATTGTGTGTGCGTCTCTATACCGCTTTGTGACCGTACTGTGTCCCCCCAGGCGAGGGCGCTTGTGAGCCGCGTGGTGCGGGGTGGGCAGTGTCGGTACAGGGAGCTGGCAGAGCGCTGGGAAGAGACCGACCCCACCGACCCCGAGCCCCCCGGGGATGACTCTGTCCTGCAAGGTTAGACCATGCCCACTAACTGACAGACACTCACGGACACGGACACGCACACGCATGCACACACACACACACGCGTTCAGACAGACACGCACGCACGCACACACATGGACGCATGCACAAACGCACACACACACAGTCACTGAGACACACTGTGAAATGCACACTGTGACTGAGCTTTACTTATAAATGAATGAATGCATGAATGTATTTCTGTGTGAATTCATGATGAGTTCAATAATAGAACTATTTCTCTCTCTCCGTCCAGGAAACCGAGCCCTGTTGCCGGGGGCTGCGGGGCGTGGCGGGGGGGGATCCCGCCGTGGTGGGGGGGGTAGTACGGAGGTGGTGACTCATAAGGGCCGAGTGCTGAACCTGCCCAGCCTGCTGACCGCCCTGGAGAGGAGCGAGAGAGCCCGGGTTCGACTGCAGGACCAGCTCACCGCACAGCAGGACAGACTGGGTACTGTAGTCACACTCACTCGCACACTTGCACACTCCTTCAGCCACCCACGCACTCTCTCTCCGTCTGTATTAACCCCTCTCTCCCTTCTCTCCCCGTAGCGGGGGTGGAAGCGCGGGAGGCGGGCTGGGCGGCGGAGCGGGCGGGGCTGACCGCTGACTTGACCGAGGCTCGGCGCGGGGGCGGGGACCTCCGGGGGCGACTGGAGCGGGCGGAGAGGCGCAGCGCCGCCTGCGAGAGGAGCCTGAAGGAGAACGCCGGTCACATGATCGCCGTCATAGAGACCATGCAGAAACTGGTGGACAAGGTGAGAGACAGGGGCATCAGGAGAGACTTTTTCACTTCACTGAATTGTATTTGCAATGTACTGAAATAACAGAGGGAGAGAGAGAGAGAGGGAGGGAGGTGGAAGGGATGAAACGAAAGATATTTAAATCAATCAAAGTAATTAATGAAGTTCAGTGAGCGTTTCTGCCTGCTGTCCACAGACCACCAGCCTGGCCGAGTCACGCAGCGACATCGCAGACAAGGAGTGATGGAGCGAGAGAGAGAGGTGGCCGCCCTGCCTCGGGCCCTGCTTGCCTTGAGCACCCATCTGTCCCTCCCTGGCACTGTGAGGGTTCCAGCCTGCAGGTCTGAACTGGAAGGGGGGAGAGGACAGACAGACACGTCGACACACTGACAGACAAACAGACTGACTGACTGGCTGACAGGCACAGATACATACAGACACACTGAGATGAGCTGACATACTGACACTAGCAGAGAAAGGCTGACACACCCACACACACTCACACACACACCCTCTCTGCACGCCCCCTTCCTCAGCTGTGGGTGGATGAGGGGGGGTTACGGTGTCGCCAGCGCTCTGTAGATTACCACCTCCCCTTTCTCCTTCTCTCTTTCTGACTTTGTTTTCTTTCTATATTTCACATTTTCTGTGAATTTTTTAGAAGAGGTTTTGTATATAACAGCAGGACTGACCCTCCAGTCTGTGAACCGGCCGTTGGGGGATCCAATTAGTTTTTGTTATGTTTTTTCAAGGTGTACATTATTGATTAAATACTCCAGAACTAATATACATCTGTGTGTCTTCTCCTTTATTTATTTGTCTATCGATCTGTGTTTTTGTCATATTCTCGATGCACTTCTCAGCAGGAAAGTAAATTGCTTCAATTAGTGCCTTAATTGGTCCCTAATTATAAGCGTGTGGGTAAATGTCATGGTGATGCCATAATGGTTGTCCCATTGTGATGTCATTGTGGTGCCCACAGTCACCAGGATTCCGGTGCGGCTGTGCCAGTGGCTCTGTGTGCCGAGTGTGTCAGTCTGTGAGTCTCTTGGTGTCAGTGTGCGAGTCTGCCAGTCTTCATCTGTGTCAGTGTGTCTCGGTACCAGTGACAGCAGCTTGAGGCCTCAGTGAGTCAGTCAGTGTGCCAGTGTTTCACAATGCCAGTGTCAGTCTCCACCCGCCTGCCTGTGATGGGTCTCACCCTCCTGCTGCTCCTGCTGGGGTTGGCAGTGCGTTGGCCGGGCGTTGGGGGGTGTCTGCAGTGTGACAGGGGGGTGCAGAGGCTGCACAGTGCGTTCCTGGAGTCTTGGCCGATGACCGAGCAGGCGGCTCTGGCCAGGGTGATTGCGTACGGCCTCTCACGGCCCACCGTGGGGGCAGTCATCGGTGAGTGGGGCGGGTTGTGGAGGGGACTATAAGCGGCGTGCGTGTGTGCGTGACTGTGTGTAAGATGTGTGTGTGTGCGTGTGTGTGCGTGTGTGTGTGAGTGACTGTGTGTAAGATGTGTGTCTGTGTTTTAGTATTGATTGATGAACTAATGTGTTATTGTTTGACTTTGGGTGACCTGTCTGCAACCCTGACACAGATGCCAGCACACTGTACCGCGCGGCGACAGAGTACCAGACCGAGTTCCAGAGGTTCCTTGATGCCAGTTATCCAGGTAATGGAACATTCACGCTGTTCTAGAACTTCAGCTGACCTGGTCTCTGTGTGTAGGGGGGAACGGGGCTCAGCTTTCAGTAGAGAATCGTAACAATAACGACAACCGCATGTCTGCATGTGACAGTATGTCAGTTGGTATCAGTATAGGTACGTATTATTATTATTATTATTATTTTTGATCATACAATGGAAATAGCCCAGAGAGTAACTGAGCTGTTCTGACATCATAACCCAATATGAGGCTGTGACACTTCTGTCCCCTACTAGACTGTAGTGTACTGTGCACTGTGGTAAAAATACTGTAAAGCATAGTGTGTTGTAGCATGGTTAGCATGTGGTAATAGTTTAGTATGGTAAAATATATGGTTAATAATTGTAAAGTTTATTGTGGTAAAATCACATGTGTGTGTGTGTGTGTGTGTGTGTGTGTGTGTGTGTGTGTGCATGAGTCCATCACTGTATGATCGGTTGAGCAGGAGATGGGGCATAAGATTGACATTGTCCAGAACGGGCAGAGGTGCTGTGTTTCGTGTATTGGTCAATCATTCACTGAATCACTGCCCCCCTCAGACAAGGAGATTCAGTTCCAGCTGATCCAGGTGGTGGAGAAGGGCCGGAGGATCCTAGAGAGACACCTGACCCTCTTCATCCAGACAGGTGAGAAGCAGCGCTGGCACACCTGTCCGACTGTGTGTGTGTGTGTGTGTGTCATTCGGTCAGCGTGTCTGTGTCAGTCTGGTTTCCAGCTCCACAAATTGATTCTCTTTATTTTTCTTTTGTTTTTTCCTATTTTGTTTTTAGGTCTTTGTCCAAACAAGTGTGGTGAGTCCCGTTCCTCATTCCAGACCTCCAGACACTCCTCCCCCTCCCCTTTTATCTCCCTCCCCCTCTCATTCCCTCTCTCTGTCTCTCAGGCGTGCTGTATCAGAGAGTGCTGGACTGTAAATCCTGTCGCTCTGTGGTTCTCTCATGTGTGTCTTCCACTGCCAAGGACAGCTGTGGAGGTGAGATGCCTGTCTTGTCTGTCTGCCCCCCTCCCACTGGTTGATTCCCTGTCCCTGTATGTCTCACTCTAACTTTCTCCGTGTGCAGTGTTCAGTGTGCAAGTGGTGCAGGGAGGCCAGACTGTGTTGGACTGTTTTCTGCCCTGGCACCCTCTGGCTGATGGCAAGAATGAGTATCAGTACTCCTGGGCACCCACCCTGGTGAGGGCAGGCAGTGAAATACGGACATAGACACACACACACACACTACATATAGACGCACACTGTACACACACACTACATATAGACGCACACTGTACACACACTGTACACACACTGTACATATAGACGCACACTGTGCACACACACACTACATCGATGCACACAGTACACAGTGTAATGCTCTCTGAGGCTAACCTCCTGTACCCATGCCTCTGCAGACCCCCGAGTCGGACAGTGATTTCTCGGTGCTGCTGGTGACCCCGGACTCTCGGCTGATGTTGAGTCAGGTGGGGGTGGCGGACGGGGGGGCATACCGCTGCCTCCTGCTGTCCAGTAACAGCACTGTGCTCTCCAAGACTCTGTTCCTGCTGCAGGGTGAGTCTACTTGTTCCATTCCCTCGGGCACCATTCCACTCCCATTCAGTTGCACTGGATTAGAATGGATTCTATTCTACTGTATTTATAATCCTGTGTGGTTTGCTGATAGTTGGATATCTACCTGCATTCACACTGACTGACACACACACACATTGACTCTCTGACACACTTTCACACACACTCATCTAGTTAGTTACTCAGGTCACACACTTAGTGTATCTCTTAAATTTTCTATTTTTTTATTTTATTTCTCTCAGTGCCATATTAATGTCATGTATTGTGCAGTTAGTCAGAATTTCTGTATAAACCCATCATCCCTCCCTCTGTCTCTCAGTTACCCCCCTGCCCATCACCTCCCCCAGGCCGGTGCAGACAGTGCCGCAGTTGCCCCCAGAAGACCCGCCCCTGCCTTCACTCCCCCCACCGCCACCCTCGACCTCCAGTGGCCCCGTGCTGAAGGTCTGCATTGCCGCAGTGACGGCAGCGGGCATGGCGGGCTGCATGGGTGTGCTGGTGGCCTTCGGGTGAGTGACAACATCGTCATGCAGGAAGTGACATCACAGCATGTTATCGAGACGCCAAATACTGATAAAACCTTCTTCTCTTGCCCCTGCCCCCATCTCTCTCCCTCAGTTTCTGTTTGAAGCGAGAGAAGAGAAGTTCCCAGCAGAATGATCGAGAGAGGATAGGTGAAGTGATGGAGATGCTATAGTGAGAGAAAAGAGGGCAGGAAGAGAGAGAACGGTAAAATTCGAGATGAGGAGAGAAAGGAAGAAAGGACAGAAGAAGCCGCACACAGAATGATCAACTGTTAAATGTCTAACAAACCCAAACATTTTAAACATCAGAATAAATATTTTTATGTTCATTGTTTATTCCCATGTTTATGAAAAAAAACAAAAACATTTTGCGTCATCCTTTCCATGAAAAGGAGAGAGAGAAATGGAGAGGGGGAGAGTTTCTTTCATCATTTGTCTTGTTAAAAAAGAAAAACACTAAGACAGTTGTCATGACAATAAAGTGAATTTAACTGAATTGCTATCTAGAGACAGAGGGACTTTGAGTACAAAACACTTCAGTGAACCAAACAAAGACGTGAAATCACAAAACAGTCAACTCACAAGCTTACAACGAAAATAAAAATAAAAGCCTCCCAGTGAGAGTGCAGCGCCCCCTGCCTGGCGAGGCTGCTCACTGCACCCACACACCAGCCTGTGGGAGGACGCCAGCTTCAGTAAGGGTGTAAAACCCACAGTCTTGTAATACTCTGACCTTTATGAGTGCTTTAAACATGAAGAGAGAACGAGATGGATAGGTGGGAGGATGGAGAGAGAGAGATCAATGGTATGGCCTATGTCCTCCTGGTTTCTAAAGCCCCATGGGGCGGTACCGTTTTGGCCTGGCAGCGGGGGTGGTGGGGGTGAGGTAGTGACGGGGGGAGATGGAAAGCTGTCTGGGAGCCGGAAGGAGGGGGCGTAGTCTGGGGGTGGCGGGGGGATGGTTGGAAGGTTCAATCCATGGGTGATTTTGGGAGATTATGTTGTTGGGATTTTTGTGGGATTATTCTGTCGCAGTCGCTGTCATCCTCTGTCATCCTCTTACTCAGCCCAGATCAGAGCACGGCATTCACTGAGAGGCAGAGGCAGCGAGGGAGGAGGAGGGGGAAAGAGAGGGAGGGAGTGAAGGAAATGGGGAGGTAGGGGGGCACGAGAGAGAGTGGAGGAGACCGAAACAAAGTGTTATGGAAGTGTGAGAGAGATAGTGGGGGGTGGGTGGGGGGCGAAGGGAATCGTTCTGTGAGTCACGACCTGCCGCCAGCGTCTGCCTGTGGTGACAGAAACGACGCGCCGAACACCCACACCACCTGTGGTACAGGAAGAGACGCAACCACTTCCTGTATTACTGACACCAGAATGAGAGAGAGAGAGAGATTAGAGGGGGAGGTGGGTCGAGAGGGGGGCAGCAAGTGGAAAACTGAGGGTGAATGGAGTGGGAGAGAGGGGGGCCATGGCACAAACTCAGATTTAAGAATAAGAGAGAGAGAGAGGAGGACAGGAACAGATTGGGGGTAATCCGAAAGAGAAGGGGGGGTGGGGTGAGAAGAGGTGAAAGTTGGGGAGAGAGAATTGTGGAGAGAGGGAGGGAGCTGGCAGAGCGAGAGGTGGCAGACTGTGGGGAAGAAGGAGATACAGAAAGATGATATATGACCTAAACACACCTACAGAGAGAGAGAGTCAGTGTGTGAGTGAGCAGACGTGTCAGTGAGAAAGTGAGTGTGTGTGTATGCGTGTGAGCGAGTGTGCCACTTGTGTGTGTGTGTCTATGGGGGTGGCTGGAGGAAGAAGGCTTAGATTTTCATCCTTACTTGGTTGTTTTGACTGAGCTCAGACAGACAGACCGACAGAGTGGTGGGGGAGGAGAATGGATGATGAAGAGGGGTGTAGGAGGGGAAAAAAATCTGAGTAATGCAGTCTAGAGATGGGGTTCGATTAGGGAATAAAGTGAGACCATAGCTTCGCTCAGAAGAGCCCCCTGTAGAGCTACATGAAAATGTAAGAAAAGTTGAATAGTTTGACTCTCTCTCTCCTTTCTTGGAACAGAGTATTTTGCAGAGCGAGAGAAGTCACCCCTCTCCCGGCTGCAGTGTTTATTTGATGTGAAATCTAAAGCGTGCCTGCAGCTCGGGTGAGTCAGTGATGTAGTACAGTGTAACAGTTCTCTATAACACAGCGGCGTTGGCGCGGCCGGGCCGGGGGAGGGACGGCATCATGGGGGGGGGCATCCCCAGAGCTGCGGTGCAGAGGGGGGGGCAGACGTCGTTATCCATATATGGGTCCCGGCGCAGGCAGCTGCTCGCCTGATTTGGAAGTTCCGTCGGTGACGTTCGTTCCTTTTGTGGAAAAAGGGGCGGGGCTTGTGGGCGGCCCGCTTATAAGGCGAGACCCGCCCCCCCGAGCCAGAGCTGAGCTCAGCGCATCCCATCCGGCAGCTCCTGTCAACAGCTACATTATTTCACACATCATATTAGTATTCAAACAAAACGAAAACTATACAATAAAGGAAATATCTTTGAACTTAATTATAAAATCTACCAAAAACAAGAGTTACAAAAGTTTCTGTCTCTCTTCCAAGCGGGCTGCTTTTTATTACCCTTGCACTACTATTACTTTACACGCACCTGCGCAGTCCGAGCCATGGGGATGACCGACGTGCTGGAGATCGGGGCCGGCGAGCTGGCGGCGACGCTGCAGAGCCCGGGAGACGGGTCCTCCTCCGGGGGCAGCTTGGTCCTGGACTGCCGGCCCTTCCTCTCCTATTCCCGGGTCCACGTCTGCGACTCCCGCAACGTCAACTGGAACTCCATGCTGAGGCGCCGCTCCAAGGGCTCGGCGGTCAGCCTGCAGTGGCTGGTGCCGGACCGGGCGCTGCTGACCCTGCTGCGGTCGGGCCGGCTGGCCACCCTGGTGGTGCTGGACGAGGGGAGCCGCTGCCTGGCCGAGCTGAGAGCGGAGAGTCTGGGCAGGATGCTCCTCAGCGCCCTGAGCGCAGAGCTGGGCCCCGGAGAGACGCGCGTCTGCTTCCTGCGAGGTGGGTACTAATAGAGAATATGAATGTTATATTATTACTGCTACTACTACTGAATAATAACAACAGTGATCATTATAATATACTAAACACAGGTACTAATACAACATATTAATGTTATATTATTACTACTACTACTAATAATAATAATAACAATAGTGATCATTATAATATACTACACAGATACTAATAGAACATTTTAATGTTATATTATTACTACTACTAAATAATAATAATAACAATGGTGATAATGATAATATACTACACAGATACTAATACAACATATTAATGTTATATTATTACTACTACTACTAATAATAATAATAATACCGGCTGACACTTGAAATACTACAGTGTGAGAAGTAGCTACTGCCCTATAGCTATACTCCAATTGTTATAATACTGTGGGGAGAAAGCGTGTAGTAATGAAAATAATAATAATAATAACAGTAATGCCTGTCGTGTTTGTGACAGTTTCACTCGTGACGCCAACAAACCCGCCCAGCAGCGGCACAGAAATGTCCTACAATATTCATTAATTCAATTAATTTACGTATGCATTACATTTTAATTGGAAAACCTTCATATTGTCCGTTTTAGGTAGCCCATACACATTTTGTTTATATAGAGACTTCGTATTTTATTATTATTATTATTATTATTATCATCATCATCATCATCATTAACATGATTAATTTCAGTTCGACAACGACGCGCTAAAGCATTTGTATCGCAGACCCGTGGGATTCAACTTCTTTATCATTTCTTCAGTAAATCAATTGAATTTGAGGAACATCTGATGCACCGTTTACCGCTGTGGGTGGCAGCTTATTCTTCAGCCTCGTTTCTGTTTTGTTTTCCTTCTGAAATGTTGATCTGAACCACTTTCGATTTTGTTTTGCTTTGTTCCTCTGTCTTGTCACCCCATGTGAGGTTACTGTGAGGTACCGGCCCAGGCACAGCCTACTCACTGCACAGGCTGTTGCATTACTGTACTCACAGAGTGGGACCAGGTTGGAGGCCACAAGCAAAGCCTTTTTCTGTAGTAACATAACGTGTGTTTTATTCTCTGGCGCAGGTGGCTTCGAGGGCTTCTTCTCGCTGTGGCCGCAGCTCTGTGTGAAGTCCCCGGGCCTGTGTGGGAACAGAGACCCCGAAACCGTCTGGACTGAGGAGACGCCCCCGCTGTATGAGCAGGTGACACAACAGCTACAGGAGCAAGAGCAAAATGAATGGCTCTAGTAGTAACAGCAACAACAGTAGTAACAAGCAACTGAAAGTAGGAGTTGTAGTGGCAATAGTAGTAGAGATAGTAGTGATGGCTCTAGCAATGATAATACTTATAACAGCAGTAGCTGCAGCAGTTCTACAGATTGCAAGAACAGCACTATTACTATTATTAATGAGTTGCCCTGCATTTTGATTGACAGGACGGCCCAGTGGAGCTCCTCCCCTTCCTGTTCCTGGGCAGCGCTCGTGACGCGTCGCAGTGGGAGGGGCTGGCGGGGCGGGGCATCACGGCGGTGCTGAACGTGTCGTCGCGCTGTCCCAACGTGTTCGAGGGGCGACTGGACTACCGCACCCTGCGCCTGGAGGACAGCCTGGCCACCGACCTCACCCCCACCCTGCCTCATGCCATCCGCTTCATCGGTGAGGCCCTGGAGGGATGGGGATGGGGGGAGAGAGAGAGAGCGTGCTTGTTTAAAAGGCGTCTGTGTGCCCATGCCCTGACCCGTGCTCTCTGTGTTTCAGACTCTGTGCGGGAGCGTGGCGGCAGGGTGCTGGTGCACTGCCAGGCGGGCGTGTCTCGCTCGGCCGCGGTCTGTCTGGCCTACCTGATGGAGTCCAGGCGGCTGCCCCTGGCCGAGGCCCTGGCCTTCGTGAGGCAGCGCCGCGCCGCCGTGGCCCCCAACCTCGCCTTCATGGGCCAGCTGCTGCAGCTCGAGACCCAGGGGCTGTGCCACTGAGAGAGAGCATTCAGAGACCGCTGCGAGGGGCTGACTGCCAGTTTCTGAACCTCCACACTCTGTCCCCAACAGTAACACTAAACTCTTGTACTGGGTTCCTACCTGAGCCAGTGAGGCATTAATAGAGCTCCTGTAATGTGGTCTGTTCCACAGCCTACACACACCTGATTTTATTTTTGACTGTGAATCAAGAGCCTTAAAACTTCAGATTTGGTGTTTGTGTTGCCGCTGTGCTCAACTCAGCTTCACAGATAAATGCCAACCCTGAAACGGCACTTAAGTAGTTGTCAATATATATATATTGTGTGTGTGTATATATATATATATATATATATATAATAATCCAAATAAGCAATTTTTGTCCAATAAAGTGCTCCATTAAGCAATTATAGTTCAATACAGTACTACGCAATGTGGGTGAAATCCCAAGACCCCGGTGTTCTAATGCCAGATGCAATAAGACTTTATTCTATGCACTTAACTTCGGTGGACTGACTGACTTCTGCACACTTGAATCTTCTAGTGGTTTTCCAATGCATCCCAGCCATGTTTGTACTCAAGTATGGAAGAGGAGCATGCCATGTCCTCCATTTTTGTGGAGAGTGACTTTTTTTATTCAGTTTGTTTTTTTAAATTGTACATATGTATTTATTTCCTGATTTTAATTGTTTGGTTTTGCTCTGTTAGGTGTGTGAATGTGTTCACGTCACTGCAGCCACTCTTGCATTGCACTGCACTTTATTTTGAAATGCAATCATGTTTTAACTGTAAATTTGTATATTTTATACTTATTAAAATGTTTTAATATGAAATAAAGGCTCCATTTATTATGTATCCAGGACTGTATACCAGACCTCACTACTTTACACCCCATTACAGTCTACACAACACCCTATAGTGCGTGTGGTTGGGGGCCCTGCTCGGATTCAACTGCCATCTCTTGGACACATCTCCAGCGCGCTGATGCCCACAGCCTCCCAGCAGGGTGACAAAACCACTATGCCAAAACACTGGTCCCCTGGTGTGGACGTTTAGTACACTGTACTCATTTCAGAGGGATTGCATCACTGTAAAGAGCTCATACACTGAGCCCAGAGAGGGATTACATCACGGCAATGAGCTCATACATTGAGCCAGTGAGTCGCACAGCTGAGAGGTGCTGTGCTGTGCTGAACCCGCAACAAGGCTGGCGCATCTCTGAGAAAACACCAGCGACAATGTTAGAAAACGGCGTCCAGAATCGAAACGTGTCAGAAATAGCCAATACCATTTCTGTATCAATCAAATCTGTGCTATTTTTGAAAAGCTTAATTCACTTGTATATACACTCACCTAAAGGATTATTAGGAACACCATACTAATACTGTGTTTGACCCCCTTTCGCCTTCAGAACTGCCTTCATTCTACGTGGCATTGATTCAACAAGGTGCTGAAAGCATTCTTTAGAAATGTTGGCCCATATTGATAGGGTAGCATCTTGCAGTTGATGGAGATTTGTGGGATGCACATCCAGGGCACGAAGCTCCCGTTCCACCACATCCCAAAGAAGCTCTATTGGGTTGAGATCTGGTGACTGTGGGGGCCAGTTTAGTACAGTGAACTCATTGTCATGTTCAAGAAACCAATTTGAAATGATTCGACCTTTGTGACATGGTGCATTATCCTGCTGGAAGTAGCCATCAGAGGATGGGTACATGGTGGTCATAAAGGGATGGACATGGTGAGAAACAATGCTCAGGTAGGCCGTGGCATTTAAACGATGCCCAATTGGCACTAAGGGGCCTAAAGTGTGCCAAGAAAACATCCCCCACACCATTACACCACCACCAGCAGCCTGCACAGTGGTAACAAGGCATGATGGATCCATGTTCTCATTCTGTTTACGCCAAATACTGACTCTACCATCTGAATGTCTCAACAGAAATCGAGACTCATCAGACCAGGCAACATTTTTCCAGTCTTCAACTGTCCAATTTTGGTGAGCTTGTGCAAATTGTAGCCTCTTTTTCCTATTTGTAGTGGAGATGAGTGGTACCCGGTGGGGTCTTCTGCTGTTGTAGCCCATCCGCCTGAAGGTTGTACGTGTTGTGGCTTCACAAATGCTTTGCTGCATACCTTGGTTGTAACGAGTGGTTATTTCAGTCAAAGTTGCTCTTCTATCAGCTTGAATCAGTCGGCCCATTCTCCTCTGACCTCTAGCATCAACAAGGCATTTTCGCCCACAGGACTGCCGCATACTGGATGTTTTTCCCTTTTCACACCATTCTTTGTAAACCCTAGAAATGGTTGTGCGTGAAAATCCCAGTAACTGAGCAGATTGTGAAATACTCAGACCGGCCCGTCTGGCACCAACAACCATGCCACGCTCAAAATTGCTTAAATCACCTTTCTTTCCCATTCAGACATTCAGTTTGGAGTTCAGGAGATTGTCTTGACCAGGACCACACCCCTAAATGCATTGAAGCAACTGCCATGTGATTGGTTGGTTAGATAATTGCATTAATGAGAAACTGAACAGGTGTTCCTAATAATCCTTTTGGTGAGTGTATATTCTGCTTAGCTAACTCTCTAAGATAATATAATAATGACTCTGTGATTGTAACCAGATCTTGGTTTTTTGTGTATAAAAGCCTCTGACTTTTAAATGAAAGCAGAGCGACTTTGGGATCTTCTTGATTCACTGTTCCTCTCCACGCTGCGTGTATTAAAGGCATTGCAACTAACGTTCCAACCTGATTGAAGATTGTTTTTCTTCCACACTTGTGAGCCCCTGGCTGTAAAGGGCACACAAGCTGACCGGTCCAGTCAGAGCTGCACATCTTTCTGTGCTGTAGCTGGATTAGCTGTGAGGTACTTCAGGACGGGTGGTCCCACACTGGTCTGTGGACCCCTGTCTGTGGCAGATCCTGTCCTTTAATTGTGAATTGTACATTCTCAATGAAGTTAATCCCAAGTGGACTGTATGGATACTGCATCGAACCCTGCTTGGATTCCTCTACCTGTTAGGGAGGGGGGGGGGAGTTGGTGCAGACTGACTTGCTCTTAAAACCTAAATGTGTGCATCAGCCCCCTGTCACAATTCCACTCCTCCTATGGCAAACCTGTTGAACTAACCTGCTTTCTTTGTGCCCCCCTAAGCTGGTGCTGGAAGGACTGCTGGGGGAGCAGCCCTGTGGTGACGCGGCCCTGGATGAGCTCATGGTTGTGGGGGGGCATGAGCTGTGCAGGATGTGTGTGAACCTCCAGGATCCAATACATGTTTTTACAACCTTAGCCACCTGTGTGCTTCTCCTTTTGGAAGGTATTCGTGGTGCATGTTGTCTATCTTGGCCTGTTGGTAAGGCTGAATCTGGGGGAGGGAGGGATTAGTCTTGGCTCCTTAAATGCTCCAACTAGGTCTCCATCTTCAGCAGTTGGCTGTAAAGGGCACATTAAGCTTGACTGTACTGAGATGGAGTGACTGAGCTCCTGTTTAAACAAACCTGGCACCCCCCCAATTAGTCTAAATGGATCAGTCTAGAATAGTCCTGTGGCATCTGGCTGTTTAGGTCAGCTGTTGCAGCTCTGCCTGGGTTATAAGCTACTGTCACCCCAGCCTGGGTTCTGGTTCTGAGTGAAAGCATGCTTGGAATTGTGGGCTTCCTGCAGACCTGCCTTGCCAATGGATACTGCAGGTCAACCATCCCCTTTGCAGGGTGGGTTTGTACACTGTTCTAGATTTTGGAGACATTGTAATGAGCTCCAACACCGAGCCCACAGAGGGATTACATGATCCCCCATAATGAGCTCATGCTGTGAGCGGTTATCACTGCATTACTCGAGCCAATTGAGTTGCACAGCTGTACTGAACCCAGAACAAGGCTTGTGCATCTGTGAGAACACCAGCAACATCAAAACCTATGCCAGAATTAAACTGTCAGAAATGGCCAATACCGGGTTCTATGTCAATCAAATCTGTGATCACTGAAAAGGTGAAATCACTCCTAAATAAAATGTATTCAAATATAATGCCAACCTGATTAACTCTTGTATATGACCAATTTAACTTGTCTAATTTGTATTAAAATAGCATGCAAATATGGGCAGGCTAACCCCTGGATTACACGGGCCACTTGTGCGGCGCGTTGCGGCTGCCAGCGCTGATCGCGGTCACCAGTCAATGCCTGCGACTCCATCAGAAGCGGCCCAGCAGATACGCGTCTTGTCTATTTGTGAGGGACGCCGCGTCGAAGCCGCACAGCTCAATTGTAAATGGTTACCTGTTTTAAAAATGTGAAAGTGTTAATTTGTTTTAAAAATGCCTCTTATTTGTACTTTTGCTGTTTTAAATGGTGGAATGGTTATTTAATATATGTGTAGGTAAAAAAACAAAGAGAAAAAAGCTATTTGTGTTAGAATTTTGTATATTAAAATGTTTTTTGAGCTTGTGGTCAGTGATTTCTTGTGTATGACATTTCAATCTAAACTCAATCCAACAGCCAGTCTCTGCTTGGGTTCTATGGCAGCTCTGTAATGTGTCGATTGTCTGGTCAGGTCAGGGCCAATGAGGCACAGAAGTTCATCCATCTGCTCTGCACTCATCCTAAAGTACTGATGATGGCGTTGGCTGTCCAGCTTCAGTTCAGCCACAAGATGATAACAATCTCCTTGTTGTCTCCTTCGATGGTTGAGAGGAGGCACCCAATACTGCCTCCTTCTCCCTCTGCCCCTCTGTAGTCTTTCAAGTAGGAGAACAAATGCCAGTGTTCTCCTCCTGCTCACAGGCACTGTATGTGAAATATAGACACAAAATAATTGAGGATGAATGTATTTTTAACGACTAAAACACAGCTACAAATCTTTTATCCATGTCGTTCATAACTGGACTTGTATTAACTTTGTCTGTAGGCTACAGCACAACAAAGTAGGCCACACAACTAAACCGGACAAAAAAATAACCATTTAGCCAACCCATGGTAGAACCCCAAAAATCAAGGAAAAAATACAAAATCAAAAGGAAGTCAACGTCTGTAGATTGAGCGCAGTCCAGTTTAAAATGGACTGTGTCCCAAGAGACCCATCAGAACGGACACTAATGTTAATAACAATCATCGTTAGTATTGGTTATATTGCTGCATTTAGGATCTATACTGTGTACTACTACAATTAATCTAATTATTCTGGATATTTTAATATTCCCTGTGTGTAGCTACATAAAGTACTCTCATTTGCAGGCTCTCAAAAAATTAACAATGAAAGACAAAATTGAGAAAAAAAAGTCATACAATAAATCAACACTAGTTAAGAAAGAAAATGCAGTGGGACATCAGGATCAGTCGGCAAGCCAATGAGCTAATTAACTAATTAACGGTTTAATTACAGGGGCTGCACTCAGGTGGGCGGCAGGCTGAGCTCTCTAAAATGGCCCAGTGGGAAGGCACTCTAGATGTTTTGGGTTGTGATATTTTAAGATTGGAGAAGTACGATCGAGTACACAAAAACCGGCTTCTTTTTCCTCCTTTATGTCGCTGCGCGCAATGGGGATGGCGGAGCTCCTGCTGTCGGCGCTGTGCCTCCAGAGCGGTGAGTTCGAGTTGTACTTTTTAGGTTTTTAGTTTTCTTGATGAAAGCTATACTAAAAGCTGCTGTGACGATGTATGCAGCACTGTTTTCTGAACATAAGGCAATGAAGCAGCGTTTGCGCCAACCAGACCATCACAGTGCTGCGCAAAGCCCTGTAGGACATTTTGTAACCACCCTTCCAAGCTTGTTGTATTGAATATTTCAACAGATGGCACAGGTTTTGATGGTGGTTGAGTTTTGGCCGATTACTGTTCTTTGTTATAGTGTTTCAGTCCGTGGCCTAGCCAGGAATTCGCGGAGGGATCAGGCAGATTTTGACTCAAACGTATCTTTGCTTCACAACCAGTATTACTATGGCACACATCCAGTGGAAAAAATAAATGAATCGCACATCAGCCGACATTATGCAGACAAACAATAGCGGTTTCTGGTGCTTGCCAATCCGATCCATTTCGGTGGAGCTCTGAAATTGAACGGGTGATGATGCACAACTCTGGATTCCTGCGCCTGCTAGAAATGTGCGTCTTCATTGGAAATCGGCAGTTCCGCCGCTGATGTAGGAGTTTCTAGGTGACTGCAAGTCTCCTGTTGTGACGCCCGAATTCATCCATAAAATCAACACGCACTAGTTTGAGGTCTTTATACAGGTGCGCTAGACCATAAAGCCTTCACTCATAGTGGAGTGCAAGTATGTTTTGAGTAGTCTTAACCCCTGAATGATCATTCCAGTTGCACTCATAATTGGTATGGTATGTGTAGAGGCGATTCTAGGGTATGTGGGGGCCCCAAGCAAAATAAATTCCTGATGGTGAAGCTGTGGGGGGGGTTGGGTGTGCGGCAGAGTTTTCTTCCGTGAGAGCGGGGGGGTTCCCATTTGGGGTGGCCCCCCCTCAGCCTGGGGCCCCAGGCAATTGCTTAGGATGCCTACCCCCTTGTGACGCCCCTGGGTATGTGAGTACATTACACGTGACATAACCCTCGGGGGGGGGGGGGGGGGGTGCGAATCTCAAGCGGGGAGCTCGGTCTGTGGTTTTTATTTTTATTTTTTTATCTGCATTGAAAAATGCAGATCTTATTACTCTGTTTCTTTATTTTTCCAGCTTTCTTATTCTCGTTTCCGACCACTTAAAGTAAACTCATCTCCTACAGTTCTTCAGCTATCTAAATGACACGGTGTCCATTTTTTGTACTATTTCTGAAAATGGTTGCTACTACTTTTGGTACTGATTGGTCATCCATATTCTCCTGAGGCCCTCTATGACCCCAAAACTTAACAGCTAATAAATATTGATAGGTTACGTTTTGCACAATTTACAATTGAACACTAATAGGAAATCCTAGATCTTCTTTCTGATCATGTCATTACTTCTGACCGTTGACCTTCTCTGGGCCAGATACGGCAGGTTGGCAATGTTAGAACGTGTCCTCGGATACTGAACATCTCATTACTACTTTTAAGGATGCTTTTATCTGTCATGTTACTATTGAGCATAGAACATGTATAGGAAACCATATGGGCTTTATCTGTGCATGACCTTCAAGTTGACTTCTGACCTTTCCTTCAAGGTCAGATTTTCATGCATTTCAGGGTTACAGCTTGCAAAGTCACCATGAATCATGTCATAGGGGCCCAAATGTGTTTGAACTTTGACCTTTCCTTCAGGGTTCAAAGGTCAATTGTTTTGCCTAATTGCTTTCTGATTGAAGATGGTTCCATTTAGTATTGGACATGTATAGGAAACCATAAGTGGTCTATTTGAAAATGTAAAAAAATCTTGCTTTTTACTTTTACCTCCTATAATGCCTCACAGAGAGGAAATAGGCCTTTTGGTCTATATGGAACATGTATAGGAAACCATGCATGGGGTTTCAAAATATGCCCCTGAATTTGATCTTTGAACTTTCCTTCAAGGTAAAATTCACTGAGTATTTAAAAAAAACTTTTTTTTTTTTTTTTTTGAGCTTGGCGTTGAGGTTCTGACTTCCGGTTTTTAATGAACATCGTATGTTCACTTCTAAAACAGTCCAAGCATCTTCATTTTGACCTTTGACCTCTCCTTAGTAGTCAATGCCTACAACTGCTTATATTGCCCTAAAGAATGTAGATGGGCTAATGATTTGATATAGAACTCGTATGTGGTCTGTTTGAAAATGTCCTCCATTGTGACCTTTGACCTCTCCTTAAGGTCAAACTGAGAACTGGCTCCTAACACCTTAGAGTGCAGTAAGGCTCATCCTTACTATGGATCACGTAGGAAACCATGTATGATGACCTTTGACCTTCCTGTAATGAGCTCTTCTGTGGAAGAATGAGAAATCAAGTTGCTTTAAAGCTACAGTTTAAAATATGTAACATGCTGAACTGCTTATGTTCATTGGATACTCCTTTTTAAATGGTCTTAAAATGGCAGTTTTACAATACAGATGAAGTTTCCAGAAACTTCTAAATCTAGTTTTAATTGCCATGCCCACCTCCCCACAAATTCGCCACTGGTTCCAATGTATTGCCTATTTTATTTCAGTGGTTTATTTTAACTTTACTGTGATTTTTTTTTTATTACAAAAAATCATTTATAAAGTATAATTAACTAAAAAGCTATTTATATGGCATTTGCATAGGGTTTCTTCACTTGAAGAAAACTCTTTTTACTAAACATGGATATGTAGTACACAGGAGCGTAAAGGGTTAATGGAAAATGCATTTAGTTTTTTTTTTTCCCCCCATATTTACATTTTAAAGCAATTTCATGTTTAAACATTATCATTTTTTAAATTGGGTACCTGGGGAAAGGTTTTACTTTTTTCATCTGGAGCTAAAGTGGTTAAGGGTGCTTTTTAAGGGTGGTGTGGGAGGGCACACACTCCTGAGCTCTGTGCTACATTACTGGACACAGCTTCTGCATCAATAACCAGACTGCTGAAATTTAATTGAGCAATTCCCCCTTCATGTTTGTACACAATGCAATTCTCCTCTTTCTTGCCCCCCCATCCCCCTAGTGACTGCCCTGCCTGTGAATGGAGGCTCCAGGAGGGCCCGGTTCAGTGGAGGTAAGTATCGGTTTCTTTATCCTTTCCCACTTTGTTCTACTCTAACCTAACCCCCTTCCTGTGTGCATGCTGCATGTGCCCTAGCACTGGGGGACAGGGCATGGGCTTTCCTCTAATACTACTGTAGCCATCTCTCCCTCAACTCTACCATGACTTCCTCTACTGGTGTGCTGGAGACAGAGTATCCCAGTGACAGCTGAGCAGACTCGCACTTACTCCCTGGTGAATTGGCCCATAGGTAGCCCCTTCACTACGACTGCCCAGTCTCCAGGGCCTGGGAGGGCCTCGAATCCGACTGAGCTGCAATCCACTGCTTCTGAGCTCCAGTCCACCTCTGCCTCCGTGAGTGACCACCATGGGCACACCCATGACCGCCTCCAGGCGACCTTGAACAGCCTCTTCTGTGGCTTTGAGATGGACCTGTGTGCCTGGACTCAGTCAGGGACGGACCGCTTTGACTGGCTGCTGCACCGCGAAAGGCTGGATGCCTTCGAGGGTGCGGCAGTCAGCGGGGAGGATGCCTGCCGCAACAAAGCAGGTACGGACTAGCACTGGGCTGGACTGCCACTGTGGGGTCATGCTGGTATTTTGGTGGTGTGGTGGAGGTAGTCCAGTATAGTTGGTTAATAGAAATTGATTTCTAAGTTTCTCTGCTTGTAAACCATTGTCCTGGGACCTTCTTCCTCCAGTTCTCATGGTCACTGTCACTCACAGGGCAGTACCTGTACATGGAGTCCTCGTACCAGCACAACCAGGGCTACACTGCAGAGCTGCGCAGCTGGGAGCTGACTGGCGCAGCCTGCCTGTCCTTCTGGTACAGTGTGTTCGGGGCTGGAGTGGGTGAGTGAGCTGAGAGAGGGTGGGGTGGCTGCCTTGCTCCAGGTACACATGGCATCCAAATCCTTACCTGTTGTCCTCTATTGCAATTCAACTTATTGGTGAACAAGTGTCTGACTTGGGTTCTCATGTGCCTCCTGCCTTTAATTCCCTACTGGAGGTACTCTATGATCTAACTGGAACCCTGATGTCCATCTTCTCTCCCTCTCAGACTCCCTGTCAGTGTACCTGGTGTACTCGGAGAGCTCTCTGGGCAGGCAGCTGGTCTGGTCTGACGGTGGCAAGGAGACCCGGCAGTGGTACCTGGAGACTCTGGATCTGGCAGTCACCGGGGCACAGAGATACCAGGTGAGTGATGGGCCGTCTGCCTGCCCAGCTCTTCCATTGCTTCTGTCTGGTCTGTTGATCCAAAGTGACTCTAATAGACTCCCTGTTTATCTGCAGAAGCCCCCCCAGCTCTGTCCAGCCTACTAGTCTTGGTGCATTGCTATGGTTTGTGGTGGTGGTAGTCTTGGGTGTTGGAGCTGGTGTCCATTTTGAAAGGCTGTTGGCCAACTGGGGGAGTGTCCCACTGACTCCTTGCTTCCACATGTGGCAGCTCTATAGCAGAGTGCTGGGCTGTGGGGGACACAGTGATCTCCAAGTCTGGGTGTAAATGAACAAATGCCATCTTTTCAGGTGGTGTTTATAGGTACCATTGGCAATGGTTGCTGTGGCAATGCTGCACTGGATGACCTGGAGATTTGGGGCCAGCCCTGTGCCAGTGTGTTACAGTCTGGAGCCACCACACAGACTGACATCACTACCCTTGCTCCTTCTACTGCCAACAGGGGTAACTTCCCTACCGCTTCTATGATCGCCAGTGAGGTTTACATTACCACTGCTCCTTCCACGACTGCCAATGGGGGTAACTTTCCTACCCCTTCTATGATTGCCAGTGAGGTTTACATTGCTACAAGTGCCCCTTCCATGACTGCCAATGGGGGTAACTTCCCTGCCTCTGAAAATGGCACTGCTTCAGTCACTGCCAACCTTGCCACCCACCTGCTAACCACTGCCAGACTGGGCAATGCCACCTCTGCTCCCCCTGGCTCTGTGCTGCTGTACTGCAGCTTTGAGTCCTCGCTATGCGGCTGGACCCAGTTCCAGGGTGATGACTTCGACTGGCGCCTGCACCGGGAGAGGGAGCTGACGGCAGGAGTGCGCGAGAGCGGGGCTGGCTGCAGAAACCTGGGAGGTACGGGACTGCCCTGGGGTGGTGGGCTGGGTTTCCATCCCTGCTTTGGGTTTTGTCTCAAACCCTGCAGGTGCCTAGAGTGGGCTGTGCTGGTGTTGCTGCGTCTCCCCCAGAACTTTGTAGGGTGGGGGTTTGGGAACTGATCTTCTAACTACCTCTCTCCACCCCCATCTCAGGACAGTACCTGTACATTGAAGCGATCTCCCCCAGGAAGACAGGTGACCGGGCAGTGCTGGTGAGCCCCCCACTCAGTGGCTCGGTGTGCTTGCGCTTCTGGTACAGCCTGCTGGGCCAGGGAGTGGGTAAGTCTGGCGGGCTCCGGCCTACATGACCGCAGTCTTTTACAGTGGGGTTAAAACTGCAGCCTGTGGCCGGTCCAGTCAGAGCTGCACATTTCTGTGCCGTAGCTGGATTAGCTGTGAGGTACTTCAGGATGGGTGGTCCCACACTGGTCTGTGGACCCCTGTCTGTGGCAGATCCTGTCCTTTTAAATGTGTATTGTACATTATTGCAATTAAGTGTTCTCTACTCGGTTTTATTTTTCATTGGGAACTGCATTTCCCTCTACAAGTACACTTCAGTTCTTGTATGCAGTATTGTGGGCTGTGTAGTTTCCAAATGTCCTCTCCTCTTTCCCACCCCCCACAGACTCCCTCAGTGTGTATGTGCTGTTCTCGGACACACCTGAGCTCCGGTACAGGTTGTGGGAGAGGCAGGGCTCCATTGCCCGGGTGTGGGCCAGAGCAGAGGTGCCGCTGTTTGTGGATCCGGACAGGAGCTTCCAGGTTAGTGTGGGCGAGAGGGCATGGACTGTGACTGGGAGCTTTGCAGTATTCAGTCCGCTAATTACTTGAAATGACCTGCTCTTTCTTTGTTCCCCCCCTAAGCTGGTGCTGGAAGGACTGCTGGGGGAGCAGCCCTGTGGTGACGCAGCCCTGGATGAGCTCATGGTTCTGAGGGGCCGCTGTGGGGGACAGTGAGCTGTGTAGGATGTGTGTGAACCTGCAGGAACCAATAAACCTTTTCATAACCTAAACCACCTGTGTGCTTCTCCTTTTGGAAGGTGTTGGGTGAGAGATGCACATTGTCAGTGCCAACCTGTTGGGAAGGCTCATTTGAATCTGGGGGAGGGAGGGATTAGTCTTCTCATGGCTCCTTCGTTGCTCCATTAGATCTCCATCTTAAGTGGTCCGCTGTAAAGGGCACCTTAAGCTTGACTGAAGTCCGATGGAGTGGCTGAGTGCTCAATGTGAGAACAAACTTGGTACCCCCACCCAATGGAAATGCCACAGGACTATTCTAGACTGATCCATCTGGGTGTTCAGGTCAGCTGTTGCTTATAACCGAGGCAGAGCTGCAACATGGGTAGGGGGGTTGCAGCCCCAGATGGGTCCTGCTTTGGGGTGTGAAAGCATGCAGGTGGGGACCATGTGGGTTGAACCCAGGACAGGAGGGTGGGACAGCCAGCACTGACTTGAGGAGAGGCGCTGGGCACTGTGCCCTTACTGCAGACCTGCGCTGCTAATGGACACTACTGTTCAACAGTCCAATGCAAAAATGATTTTAAATGGAGGAAAAAACATTGCTTTGAAATGAAGGTGCAGTTCTGCTGGACTGTCTCTGCAGAAGCAGGGCTAATTACAAAGTATCAATTTCCTTTTTCCTTCAAGGCTCCCCTCTCCCTCGAACTGCGACTTGGAGTGCAGAGCCCCATTTTAGCTATTTTGCCTCGTGTAAATAACCACTAGAGGGCAGAATTTGCGCGCCATTAGCGGCGCTCAGAATAATGACTGCACAGCCGTCCGAGAGAAGCAGGGTATTCTAGTGTCGGTCTGCGATAGAAACCGTATGGCAAGCCGTTGTGACATTTAATCCATAGTTGCTGATATCGGGAATTCATGGTAGGCCTTGGTGATATTTAATCCTTAACCGGATGTTAATTAGTATGCATTTTTGATATCAAGAATACAATTGCTGATGTCAACAATTAACTGTTCTTCATATCGGAAATGTAATTTTGGATTAAATGTCACAACGGCTTGCCAGAGTCGCGCTGGTCTTGCTGGGTGTCTGTGTGGCGGTTGGTGGGTTTCTGTGCAGGGGAGGTGGGCTGCACTGGGGTCGTGTTGCGGCTGCTCTGGGAGGGGTACAGGCACTCCGGCAATCCCTGACACAGTGCTGCCCACAGCTGTACGACACTGTGTGTACCATCAGACTGTGTATATAAACTATGCAATTGTAAATAAAGTATTTCCACTTTGTGAGAAACAAATAGTAATAACTAGAGAGTTAAATCAAATGCACTAACAGTAGTTATGTGATCTGACGTGTGGGCAGGTTTTTAAATATGATCAATACATTTTGGAGCAGGATTAGTGGATCAACGTTTTATCCTTTTCCTGCCGCGATCAGTGTTCTTATGACTGAACAAATGCACTAGCCTAATACCCTCAAAGAAACCTTTCGATGAAAAGAAAGCGAATGTGTATAGCTGAATCTTTCACATTAAGAAAATGAAAGCTAATTATGCCAGTCGCCGAAGGGGAGTCCGCACCGCGCCGAGCACCACGACCCCCAGCATGAGGAGCCAGGAGAGGGTACACCAGAGGCGGCGCTAGACTCTATTTAGGGGGGCTTCAGTCCCGCTGAATTTTTCCATTGTATTTTTTTTTCCCCCCAAGTATTTCGTCTTTTAATATACTGAAATGCTAAATACTACGGAAACGTATTGCTGCCACATGGGCATATTTGTTTTTCTTATTGCTGCCAGGGATTTTTATATATTTTATTTTTTGGCGTGTAGTCCAAGACCAGGTGTAGTTCTTCTGGGTTACCTCGCTCTACGACAGGACTGGATAGGAAATGACACTATATTGCTGCTGCGAATAGTTTAAAAATGCGCCTGATGCGTTTCATTGCGTTCAAATGCTGCCACAAAAATATACTAATTTAAAAACCTGTACCCGACAAAATATCGATTACAAGTGTAGCCGGAGTTCCCTGCTCGCTACTCGATCTGCCAACCGCAGGCGCCGCAGCCCGGCCAGCACAGCGCAGTGTCCAGCCGCGGCGTAGAGGACCGGGACGGGGCTGCTGATGGAGACCCTAAAGAGGGTCTAGCGCCGCCCCTGTTCAGGAGGCTTTTAATAGAAAGTGGCATTGTTTGCGATGGCAGAAATAGGTAAGCACGGGAAGCTATGTGGATATAAAATGGTGCACCTGAAATGCATTGAGCAGGGCTTCTTCACACTGGATCCGGAATGGGGGTGTGATGCCTTGGGTCCACAGTAACTATATCACGGAAAGCAGCCGAAACCGGATGTTAATTAGTATGCATTTTTGATCTCAAGAATTCAATTTCTGTTATCAACAATTGGCAGTTAATTCTTGGTATCAGCAATTGTATTTTGATATTTAAAAAAAAACATACTAATTAATATCCGCTTAAGGATTTGGTACGACCCCGCTCTTGCGCAGTCTGTG
Source organism: Amia ocellicauda (assembly GCF_036373705.1). Lineage (NCBI taxonomy): Eukaryota > Metazoa > Chordata > Actinopteri > Amiiformes > Amiidae > Amia > Amia ocellicauda. The sequence continues at coordinate 33,313,069 of NC_089858.1, read as the reverse complement.
CGGTGTCCCCCGCTGTCGCTCTCGGGTCCGGGCTCCTGCCGCCTCCCTCGTCATTGGTCCGTTTGTTTCCCGTGCTGGCCTTGGTCATACAATCAGAGGAGGCTCGGTGACTGCCTGAACCCTCCCGTCCCGTCCCGTCCCGTCCCGTCCCGCAGGAGGCGCGTCATTCTGAAAGTGCGTCTGTGCGGTTCAGAGGTCTGTGCTGTTGCTGTGGGTTGCGTTTGTATTGTTTTTTGTACATCTTATCTGGGTCAATCCCACTGTCACCCATCCCTGTTGTAAGCCTGGGGAGGGCGAGGTAGGTAGGGAAGACGCCCCAGGGCTGACATATTGATCACGTAGGATTGGGTTTTGTTGAAACACATTAGGCTACCCAGCAGCACTCGACCTCATTTCAACGTTGTTTCGTGGTTGAAATCTGGTTGCGATGTGGATCAACAAGAATACAACTGCTATTCAACGTGGATTTGGCAACGACTCATCAACGAAGAAATGCACGTTGCTTTCAGGTTTAATAGACGTCATGACAGTCAAACAATCAAACAGACCCCCAGTTATAACACAATGTTCTCTCAAACTAATGTATTTCCCCAGTCAGTACTTTTTTCATGTGTGTATTTTGAAAAAATGCACAAAATTCCCCCTAATAAATAAAACAAAGATATATATAATGCTACTCTATGACAAACCACTTAGCTGACGAATCAGAGTCGGAAAGGGTCAAGTAATCAGCCTATTAGACGAAAGCGGGAAAGACTCTGAACTTGAAAGCCTGGGAAGAGCCTCCATTGTAACATCGCCGGCTGTATGGAGGAAGGGTTTCTCAAGTAAGAGTGTATATATATTGTGTAGGTGATTTAAAAGGTCTTTGCTGCTTAACTGTTTAACTGCTATATACTGTAGAAATGGATGATGGTATACAGTGCATCCGGAAAGTATTCACAGCACTTTTTCCACATTTTATGTTACAGATTATTCCAAAATTGATTAAATTCATTATTTTCCCATAATACCCCATAATGACAACGTGAAAGAAGTTTGCAAATCTTTGCAAATGTATTAAAAAGAAAAAAGAAAAAAAGCACATGTACATAAGTATTCACAGCCCTTGCCATGACACTCAAAATTGAGCTCAGGTGCATCCTGTTTCCACTGATCATCCTTGAGATGTTTCTACAACATGGCAAGCATCATGTCTGGAGGAAACCAGGCACCGCTCATCACCTGGCCGGTACCATCCCTACAGTGAAGCATGGTGTTGGCAGCATCATGCTGTGGGGATGTTTTTCAGTGGCAGGAACTGGGAGACTAGTCAGGATTGAGGGAAAGATGAATGCAGCAATGTACAGAGACATCCTTGATGAAAACCTGCTCCAGAGCACTCTGGACCTCAGACTGGGGCGAAGGTTCATCTTCAAACAGGACAACAACCCTAAGCACAAAGCCAAGATAACAAAGGAGTGGCTACAGGACAACTCTGTGAATGTCCTTGAGTGGCCCAGCCAGAGCCCAGACTTGAACCCGATTGAACATCTCTGGAGAGATCTGAAAATGGCTGTGCACCGACGCTCCCCATCCAACCTGATGGAGCTTGAGAGGTCCTGCAAAGAAGAATGGGAGAAACTGCCCAAAATAGGTGTGCCAAGCTTGTAGCATCATACTCCAAAAGACTTGAGGCTGTAATTGGTGCCAAAGGTGCTTCAACAAAGTATTGAGCAAAGGCTGTGAATACTTATGTACATGTGCTTTTTTTAACAAATGTGCAAAGATTTCAAACAAACTTCTTTCACATTGTCATTATGGGGTATTGTTTGTAGAATTTTGAGGAAAATAATGAATTTAATCCATTTTGGAATAAGGCTGTAACATAACAAAATGTGGAAAAAGTGAAGCGCTGTGAATACTTTCCAGATGCACTGTAGAACTAGAATTTAAGCACATTCCTCTAAAGGAAAAATATTTGTGAGTGTTTAACTCAAATATTTTACTAGCAAAATATTTCAGTGCAGGATAACAAAACTGTATTATGTGTACATTAATCAAATGTATTATCAAAATAGTAACGACGATTAAAATATTTAATCAGTGACCGTTGCGATATTTGAAATTTGAAAAATGTGCATCGTTTTTTTTTTTTTTTTTTACTTCAACTTTAATTCAGCTGGAGACCTGTATAACATATTGGAAAAACTGTGGGTGTGTATAAAAGTGCTTTCTAACCATAACTTGCATGAAACTAGTTTTAAAGATTGATCGCATTTTTTAAATCTGTTTTTCAGGTTTAATATACAGTGTAGAAATTCTACACAAATAATGTGTTAATAGTACTGACACGTTTTGTGGTATTTTCTACACAATATATGCAGGGTACTGTCTGTCTTCAAACACATGAAAATAAAGTAATTACAGCCAAAACAACGATGTTTGGAGTTTTCATTCTAGGTTCATCCTGTGTTTTTTTTTTCCTCTACGGTTTTCTGTATAGTTAACACCAAGAAAGTGTTTAGTTTTCTTTTCTTCTCCCCGCTGATTAACTCTATCATCACTCTCTCTCTTTTTCTGTGGTTGTTTGCATTTGCGTATTAAATTGATGTTGAAGTTATGTTGACAATTCAACATTGATTCCATTTGCAAATGCAACCAATTTGCAAATAAATTTCAATGTTGTATACATTAGATACAACGTTGTTTCAACGTCATATTTCAAAGTTGATTATACATTAAAAATTGATTGGATTTGCAAATAGAATCAACGTTGATTCATGTGTGTGTGTGTATTTTTGTATGTATATTAACGGCTATATATATATATATATATATATATATATATATATATATATATATATATACACTCACGTAAAGGATTATTAGGAACACCTGTTCAGTTTCTCATTAATGCAATTATCTAACCAACCAATCACATGGCAGTTGCTTCAATGCATTTAGGGGTGTGGTCCTGGTCAAGACAATCTCCTGAACTCCAAACTGAATGTCTGAATGGGAAAGAAAGGTGATTTAAGCAATTTTGAGCGTGGCATGGTTGTTGGTGCCAGACGGGCCGGTCTGAGTATTTCACAATCTGCTCAGTTACTGGGATTTTCACGCACAACCATTTCTAGGGTTTACAAAGAATGGTGTGAAAAGGGAAAAACATCCAGTATGCGGCAGTCCTGTGGGCGAAAATGCCTTGTTGATGCTAGAGGTCAGAGGAGAATGGGCCGACTGATTCAAGCTGATAGAAGAGCAACTTTGACTGAAATAACCACTCGTTACAACCGAGGTGTGCAGCAAAGCATTTGTGAAGCCACAACACATACAACCTTGAGGCGGATGGGCTACAACAGCAGAAGACCCCACCGGGTACCACTCATCTCCACTACAAATAGGAAAAAGAGGCTACAATTTGCACAAGCTCACCAAAATTGGACAGTTGAAGACTGGAAAAATGTTGCCTGGTCTGATGAGTGTCCATTTCTGTTGAGACATTCAGATGGTAGAGTCAGAAATTGGCGTAAACAGAATGAGAACATGGATCCATCATGCCTTGTTACTGTGCAGGCTGGTGGTGGTGGTGTAATGGTGTGGGGGATGTTTTCTTGGCACACTTTAGGCCCCTTAGTGCCAATTGGGCATCGTTTAAATGCCACGGCCTACCTGAGCATTGTTTCTGACCATGTCCATCCCTTTATGACCACCATGTACCCATCCTCTGATGGCTACTTCCAGCAGGATAATGCACCATGTCACAAAGGTCGAATCATTTCAAATTGGTTTCTTGAACATGACAATAAGTTCACTGTACTAAACTGGCCCCCACAGTCACCAGATCTCAACCCAATAGAGCATCTTTGGGATGTGGTGGAACGGGAGCTTCGTGCCCTGGATGTGCATCCCACAAATCTCCATCAACTGCAAGATGCTATCCTATCAATATGGGCCAACATTTCTAAAGAATGCTTTCAGCACCTTGTTGAATCAATGCCACGTAGAATGAAGGCAGTTCTGAAGGCGAAAGGGGGTCAAACACAGTATTAGTATGGTGTTCCTAATAATCCTTTAGGTGAGTATATATATAGCCATGTCTGCTGTTTATATATATATATCTTTGTTTTATTTATTAGGGGGAATTGGCATTTCACTCGCAGTGTTTTCACAGCACTGGCACAAACCCACAAATGATCACTGTATCCGCTCAATCTGACTACAGCTGTAAGAAAACGTCACGGGTGGTAGTGCACTACAAAATAAAACTAATTTGACTACGCCACCCCCAAGTAGGCGGGGGGACCTCGACCACCAATATTCCCCGCACTGGCAGACACATAATAATAACACAGCATAAGAAGGAAGCAGATACGTACACTTTATTTATACAACAAATTAGAAGTGAAAACTCAACCAAGGTAATAGGCGGCACAGCAAAATAATTAAAAATAAAGGTAAAAAAACTAATTAAAATGCCTTTAATAACCAGGGCTAAAAACTATCCTAAAACTAAATTAAAAGATTTAACTATCTTTGCCTATGACAGAGAGCTCCTAATGACACACAATAGAGAAAAAGAAGGAAAAGAAAGGAAACTAGTCCAAACCAGGGGCATTGCTAGACAAAGCTCTACTGGGGCACAGGCCCCCCATTACTCATCGCTTTTTTTTTTCCTTGAAAGCCTGCTGCGTGCAAAACGTGTGCAACACAATGCACTATACCAGGGGTAGTCAATTATTTTGTGTCAGGGTCCAAATTACTTGGTCAAGGTATATATAGTTAAGGTCCAGACATGGGGGTCACCCCCTCAAATGACCCTTTCCAACACACACACACACACACACACACACACAATTCTGTGAATTAGTAATATACCCCATTGCTTATATTTAGTACATTCATTTGACAAAGTACAAACATAAAAACGTTGAAATGAATGCAAATATTAGTATTAAAACGTGTTCAGACCACACTCTTAGTTTAACACATTACGGAGTGTGATTAAGGATAACATGTTGTGTTAAAGTTACCACAAGCTGTGTGTAGGAATATTAGCACAAATAATGTGTTATTTAATGAACACTGTAATATGTTAGTTTTACTCAACATGTTGGCTTATTAAAGCTAAACAACATATTAAATTTAACAAAGGAAACTATGTGGTAGTTTAATAAAAACAGAGAAACCATGTAGCAGATGTCTTTGTCTTAAGTAATTTATTCAGTACAAAACACAATTACAATCAAACAATTTATGTAAGACATAGTACAGTATATAAAATGCAATCATTTAAATTCATTTTACTTATTTACCCTAAAGATGCTTTTCTGAAAATTAGTTATGTCAAATAATGCATAATACAATAATTTTTATATAGTTATATACAGCGTATTATGCATTAAACATCTGTGGGTTAAGCCACTTTTTAAAATAAGTTAACCTTAAACGTCTGTTAAACATTTAAAATATCAATTTTTAGACATGTAAATAACATTGTAGCGTAAGGTACACTTATAAATTTCAATTAAAGAAGTGAATTTATAGTATCACCTTATCACGAATCCTGGAATCTTGTAGAACTCAATTTCCGTAATAAATGGACTCAGATACCAATTCCAAAGATATAAATTGTCAAATATATTCAAAAACAAAAACTAAATGTAGCACTACACTAATTATACAAAAGGGAAAAACTAATTAAAATTCAACTCTAGATCAACAAATCAAAGACAAATCCCTTCCATGACCAAATCAAAGACCATGGGATCGCATATGATAACACACAAATCGTTAAACAAAAAAGGTTATAAACACATTGACTACAATACTGGTTAGTAACACGAAGGTGAGTCTCTCATTAGTATTGTTAGTCAGACATTAAATAACTACGCAGGTTAGTATTTATGTCAGGTAACTTCTCGTTATAGATATATCAGTCTCATTTACGTTTAGGTGCCGAGAAAGATCCTATCATTACTTGTTACCACAATTTCCCTTAACTGATTATTATTCAATGATTAAGGATAGGCAGGGCCACCAATAATCTAATGTCTATTAACTTGTGTCAATTTCAGACTAAACAGTTAAACAGGAATGAGAAGATATTTCTCGGCGTTGACAGATTTTATTTCTAAAATTATCAACAAAACACATTTATATTTAAGAAAACTAAATGATATTACACATTCTAGAGTTATGAATCACAGATTAACATTTCTAATTGATTTCTCAAATGTCATGAATCATGAACTCCAAACTGTTAAACTTATCTGAACTTCGTCGCAGAGAGGCCTCTCTGGCTTCGGGCTCAGATAACAGCACACGGCACGAGGTCCGTGTGGTTTGGAACAAAGGCAGTCCGGTTCGGCTTTGTCCAAGAACTTCCACTCAGTCGATGCACCTGGAAGTTGGGGTTTCGCGAATGTAGAGTCGTTTCCAAACAGATTTTCCACTGGTTTGAAGGCTCCAAGGTTGTGCACAAAATCTTCTTTCCACCGTAGTTACTTGAAGACGAAGTCTTTGAGGAAAGCAGGGCCCTGTTCGTTCCAAGGGTCAAGTTTCTTAAGACTCAATAGCTATTTAAATGACTGACACTTTCGTATACAGTCGACTTAGTCAATTGTCCAGCTGTAAAACTCCACTGATCAGGTGGGCACAGGCGGGCAGCGCAGTCTGTAAAGTTCTTTATTTAATAAAGTCCTTTAAAAGAATTCTTCGTACGGCTCAATCTTCTCTCCCAGTTTAACTCTTCTGTTGCCGGCAAAGACTTGGTTGGTTTCTGGTTCCGGTTCGGGCAACAGAGCTACAGGTTGAGCTGTGGCAGCGAGTTACTGGTTCAGGTGAGAGAGAGAGAGAGAGTGAGAGAGACTGACTGTCCGCTGTTCCTTATAGTCTGTCAGATCAATAGGTGATTGGTTCCTGAGTTCTTGAGATTGGATTTCGGTTTCAGCCCCCAGTGTCCTATTGGAGGGGGGCTTGATTTATGACTGATGTCAATCCATGCCATCTTTTGGAAATGCCGGTTGGCCCGGGTTCGTAGCTCTGTGTCTGGATTTCGGCTCTCGTCCATTTCAAAGAGTTTTTATTACCTACAGGCCCCTTTCTCCAGACATCTCACAGCAGGATTCCAAACTATTTGGCCTATTCTCTGTGCCATCCTCCCAAGACTGCCACTTTGATGTAAACCAGTCCCACGCTTTAAGGAAATCTGATAACTTTGGGGGGAGAGGTCTTCTTTAGATCAGTGCTTCAGCTTAGAGCTAAAATGCTCTTATCAAAATACACCCAACATAATGCTACAACATGAATGAATATATAATAAATAGCCTAGATAAAAAAACACTAAATATGTTATACATTCAATGCTGGCAAGTATAACAGCCCCACATGCAGACTCAGTGCAGTGATATCTTGTCGTTACTGGCGCTGATGCTGCTGCTGGGCTGCGCTGCTCAGATGGGACTGCAGAGACGCTGAAGCGCATTGAGCCTCATGTGGAGGAGACGTCAAGTGCACAGCAGGCCTATGACAGGTCGAAAGTGAAGTAATGACAATGTATCAGTTTCTTTGTTTGATTAAACGATGATTAAACCTCACTATATAAATTGCAGTCCCCCTGAGACACAATACAGAAACGCATTGTACCGCACTGGGGGTGACAGGCCGCAGCAGGGCGGGGACTGGAATCTGGGTCTCCTGCGCCGCTGAGGACTGACTTCACAATCGCTACAATATTACAATACTGGCATATTGTACTTTAATTCTCGTTTTTAATAGTGGGTATAAGACTATTACTCTACTACAACTATAAGCTGTCCTTCAAAAAATTTTTGAATCGCCCACGTAACACTTAAACCCTTCAAAACAATCTCGTCTACACGTTATATCTGTACGGAAGAGCCATGGGCCATGTCAAGAAAAAACAACAAGACTGTCTCATGATAAACCCAAACTTACAAGTTTAAATGTCGAGTTTAAAAGTCGAAATGCGGAGTGTTTTTGTTTCACATGGTCCCAGGGCTCTTCCGCGACATAAGAAAGTTTACAAACGAGAGGAGGCCATTCGACCCATCCTGCTCGTTTGGTGTCCATTAATATCTGAAATTAATCCATTAATAAGTGAAAAATAATTTTGTTACCATTGTAAATAACTCAGAGGATTAACACAAACTGAGGATTAAAATAAATTAATGTTACTCACCTCTTGTAATTTCGTGGCCACAGAACAGGTTTTGTAGAAAGTTTAGACACTGTGGGAGGTGATTGGTTGAGACACATTTCGCAGAGGATTGTGGTTAAAAATAAATAACACACTTTGATTGTGTTAGAAGAAAGACAGTACTCTGCACATGTTGTGTAGAAAACACAAAATTTGTCATACTACTATTAACACATTTTACTTCTAAGAGTGCTTTTAATTTGGCATATAGATAAACATAATAGACACTTTCAAGCATTTAGTGTCTTATTAGATTGAAGTCTTCAGCATTTTCCCCTCTGTCCCACTGTGCACTGCACAAAACTAATGTTGAAAAATAAGGGCAAAGTCGATTGAGTAATTCAGGGCGGGGGGTCCCCCAGAAGATTTTGACAATTGGAGACCTGAAATGCGCGATTCAGAGTCATTTCGAAGTCGAAAAACAGCTCAAAATCTCCATGAAATCAGGCAGATTTGGACTCAAACATATCTTTGCTTCACAACCACATATCACCAGCGAACAATCTTGCAACAAAGTGGACACAGTTCTGGTGCTGGTCAGTCACAGATCTGTGTTGGTGGGTCTGTGATTGAAACGGGTGAGGAACTCAGCTCTCGATGCGTCGCTGCTAGAAATGCGCGTCTGCACTGGAAATCAGATGTTTCCGCTGCTGACGTAGGGGTTTCTGGTGAACACAAGCTGTGGCACCATGAGCCCCCCCTCCCCGATCGTGTGTGCACTTTTATATTTTAGAGGTGAGGTTGAAATATGTCCACACGTCAAACGATCCGCAGTTTAGCGGTATATTTATAGAAATCGGGAAAACAAACCAAATAGCTGTGTTTTTGACGAGTACAAAGTGCCGCTCTTGCTCCAGTCCAGACCGGTACCGAGCTGCCTGAACTGGGAATCTGCACGCAATCAACTCACTGACTGAACCCGGGCTCTACAGACATCCCGTGTTAATATGGCACATCCTATTGGCTAATAACCAGTAAGGGCTGCTACTGGGCTCACCCACCACCCCATCTTCCTCCGGGTACAATCCTTCCCCCGCTGGTGCTGGCAGTGGAACAGGCCCAGGCCCAGGCACATGATCGAGCTGGATTTTGGAAAACAAAGGTGCAGGCCACCATTCCAAACCCTCACCCACTCTCAAAGGTCTGGTTTTGGGCTCTATAGAGGTCCTTACTGTGTCTTGGCTAGTCTCGGGGGTTACGGGGGTAGTTCCTACCCGCAAATGTCTCAGATGGATAGTCCTCTCTGGGCCCTCCTGGCCTTCTGGTCTAATAATATATGCTGGGCTACCTCCCCACAAGGGGGCCACAACCACAAAAGCCTCAGGGGACCAATAAAGGAGCCCCCCTCACTCGTCTATTTCGTTGTCGCCCATCCCGAGCCTGGTGCTGCTGTATACACTTACTGGCTGCGCTATAAGCCTCACAATGCCGACGATTATGACTGGCCACCCACCCTTCTACCGTATAGGTGCTCCAGTTCGGCAGCGCTCCAGTGGCCACATCTACAGGGAGACGGGCCTGCCGACTAAACATTAGGAAGAAGGTTGAGTAGCCAGTACTCTCATGCCTAATATTGTTATATGCATGCACCAGCTTGGGAACTTTCTCTGGCCATGCCCCCGGTTCTTCTCTCCCCAAGGACCCCAAAAGTGACAACAACGTCCGATTCATTATTTCACAAGCGCCATTTCCCTGGGGGTGATAAGGGGTGGTACGACTTTTATGAACCCTGTACATGGCGGTCAAGTCAGCCATCAATTTGGACTCAAAGACAGGCCCCCGATCACTATGGATCCTCTCAGGGCACCCGAAGGGCTGAATCACCGCCCTCCAAATGGCCCAGACTGTAGTAGGGGCTGTCTGATCTCTTATTGGCACAGCCCATGCAAATCTGGAAAAGAGGTCAATAATTACTAAAATGTATGGAAAATGATCACTAGGTCTACCTAACAATAGGTGATCCACAACTATTACCTCAAGGGGGTACGAGGTTGTCACCGAGACCAAGGGGGCTCCTACTCCCGGCCATGCCTTAGTCCAAGAACACTGTGCACAATCCGTGGCCCACCTCTTCACATCTTGCCCCATACGTACCAAAAATACTGCTGACGCAACACTGACAAAGTCCGTGTCCCACTCGCATGACCGGTAGCCTTGTGGTACTCCTCCCATAGCTGCTTCCCTCTGGAACGGGGTACCACGATCTGCTCCCCCTCTGCTTCTGCTGGTGGCCGTCCCCTAACTAGCAGCTCTTCATGTATCCGCAGTCGTGGCCTCTCCTGCAAAATCTGTCTCCCCTCCAAAGGCATATCCTTCTGGGCAGAATCTGGAGGCAGCTCGCCGCCCTTCACCCACTCACAGATCCGTTGGATGACCTGATCTTCCTGCTGCCATCGAACCCATGGGAATTCTTCAGTCATGCAAGCTCCTTCCTCTCCTAATTCCAGGGCCTCAGTCACGGCTCCCACCCGACGGGTTGTCTCCTCCACAACGTCTCCCGGTAACCTAGACAACACATCTGCATTTTGATTAGTTCATGTTATAACACAGACCTCAGTACAATAAAGGTTTCCATCACACTTCCTGCAGTAGTGACTCTCGCATCACGGTCTGTCACTACTATCGCAAGGCAAAAAGAACCCCGCACTTATCTTTTGTACGCCTTCTGACTCAGGCGTGTCTCCCAGTCTCTCTCCTGGCTGGACGCGCTGCTCAGTCTCTCGCTCGCATGGTCTTGCGGTTCCCCTAACGCGGCGTCTCTCTCCCAGCAGCTCCCTGCGCCCGGCTGACTCGCAGTCCTGCTCTCTCGTCCGCGTCTCGATGGAAATGAAGCTCTCCTTCTCTGCGCCACATGCCCCATTTAAAGCGCTCAAGGGAAAACAATTAGCACCAGGGAGCAGTGGAAACAGGTCATTGGTAGTACAGCGCAGGTGACATACATCATTGTCCGCGAGAATGTCCTTCGGCTTAGAAGCTCATAATAACCAAAAGAACGTGCTCATTAGTTCTCATAGTGAATTTGACCTTGAAGGAAAGGTCAAAGATCATGTTCCATATAGACAAAAAGGCCTATTTCCTCTCTGTGAGGCATTATAGAGGTAAAAGTAAAAAAATCTTGCTTTTTACATTTTCAAATAGACCACTTATGGTTTCCTATACATGTCCAATACTAAATGGGACTATCTTCATACAGTTTCCCCATCAATGCTCAATAGTAACATGACGGATAAAAGCATCCTTAAAAGTAGTAATGAGATGTTAGAATGTGTCCTCAGATACTGAACATTGCCAACCTGCCGTATCTGGCCCAGAGAAGGTCAACGGTCAGAAGTAATGACATGATCAGAAAGAAGATCTAGGATTTCCTATTAGTGTTCAATTGTAAATTGTGCTAAACGTAACCTATCAATATTTATTAGCGGTTAAGTTTTGGGGTCATAGAGGGCCTCAGGAGAATATGGATGACCAATCAGTACCAAAAGTAGTAGCAACCATTTTCAGAAATAGTACAAAAAATGGACACCGTGTCATTTAGATAGCTGAAGAACTGTAGGAGATGAGTTTACTTTAAGTGGTCGGAAACGAGAATAAGAAAAAGCTGGAAAAATAAAGACAGAGCTCCCCACTTGAGATTCACACTGCAAACCTCAGGCAATTTAGTCGCCCTAGCAATGCGTTACCCACTGAAATTTGGACTCATGTTTTGATGCTGAAGGCCTTATATAGGTTTTTTTTTTCTGAGGGTTATGTCACGTGTAATGTACTCGCATACCCAGGGGCGTCACAAGGGGTTGGCATCCTAGGCAATTGCCTGGGGCCCCAGGCTGAGGGGGGGCCACCCCAAATGGGAACCCCCCTGCTCTCACGGAAGAAAACTCCGCCGCACACCCAACCCCCCCCACGGCTTCACCATCAGGAATTTATTTTGCTTGGGGCCCCCACATTTCTAGCAGGCGCAGGAATCCAGAGTTGTGCATCATCACCCGTTCAATTTCAGAGCTCCACCGAAATGGATCGGATTGGCAAGCACCAGAAACCGCTATTGTTTGTCTGCATAATGTCGGCTGATGTGCGATTCATTTATTTTTTCCACTGGATGTGTGCCATAGTAATACTGGTTGTGAAGCAAAGATACGTTTGAGTCAAAATCTGCCTGATCCCTCCGCGAATTCCTGGCTAGGCCACGGACTGAAACACTATAACAAAGAACAGTAATCGGCCAAAACTCAACCACCATCAAAACCTGTGCCATCTGTTGAAATATTCAATACAACAAGCTTGGAAGGGTGGTTACAAAATGTCCTACAGGGCTTTGCGCAGCACTGTGATGGTCTGGTTGGCGCAAACGCTGCTTCATTGCCTTATGTTCAGAAAACAGTGCTGCATACATCGTCACAGCAGCTTTTAGTATAGCTTTCATCAAGAAAACTAAAAACCTAAAAAGTACAACTCGAACTCACCGCTCTGGAGGCACAGCGCCGACAGCAGGAGCTCCGCCATCCCCCTTTTAGAGAGCTCAGCACCGCGCACCTGAGTGCAGCCCATGTAATTAAAACGTTAATTAGTCAATTAGCTCATTTTAGTGATGGGCAGTTCGATTCTTTTTAGTCACTCGATTCATTTGATTCAGTTCAGTTCGGTGAATCGATTCATTTCATTAATTTCGTTCACTGAGTTAGTGACTCGCACCAATGCAGCCCGAATCAGGATTGGTTACATAGACTTGAACCGGAAAGAACGAGTCGTTCACTGCACACCACAAAAGCTAGGGAAAGTCTATATTTGACAGTTGTGACAAATATATATTTAAAATCCCGGAGATAACAACAGTTTGAAGCATTAACATTATTTAGCCAACACGATTAATCTAATTAAATGTAATATATTGTTTGGACAAGGGCGTAAGAAATAATAATAATAATAATAATAATAATAATAATAATAATAATAATAATATCATTACATAAATGTCTTACGCATAGGTGTTTCTCAATTATTATTAATATAGGTAATTTTGTTGATTTATCTCAAGATGACTTTACGTGTATAAAACATTACAAAAACAGACCTCATAGCGATTTATTATATATTTTTGTTTTGTTTGGCAGACGTACCCAATGAATACGGACTGTAATACACACACATTGTGTACAGTATAAACGTCTAATAAACGTCTAATCTCATTTTCTGACAGTAGTCTATACTCGGTCTGGATAATGTAACTGATGCCATTTTGGCTCATACACATTTTTTTGTGCACTAAGCAAGAGGGAATTTGGAACCAGCATGGCACATACGGTCTTCAGTTTCAAAGCACTCAAGGACTCGTCAGGACGAACGAATCCGCCAGACTGAGAGTCAGTCATTGAACGAGAGTGGACAGGCGGGTCTCCGGCTCCACAGCGCCGCTGCTGCCCACAGGGTGATCAAAAGAGCCGATTCAATGCGTCACTGATCCAATTCCCAACGTTCACCAAAATGAAGCGCTCGCTAACTGCACATCACTAGCTCATTGGCTTGCCGACTGATCCTGATGTCCCACTGCATTTTCTCTCTTAACTAGTGTTGATTTATTGTATGACTTTTTCTCAATGTTGTCTCTTTCATTGTTAATTTCTTCAGAGCCTGCAAATGAGAGTACTTTATGTAGCTACACACAGGGAATGTTAAAATATCCAGAATAATTAGATTAATTGTAGTAGTACACAGTATAGATCCTAAATGCAGCAATATAACCAATACGAAAATGATTGTTATTGATATTAGTGTCCGTTTTGATGCGTCTCTTGGGACACAGTCCATTTTAAACTGGACTGCGCTCAGTCTACAGAACTCCTTCACTTCACCAACCCTTAGCCAACATAGTTTTAAAACCACTGTTAATCATTGGCTGTGATCACAGATCTGTAAGGTTGCTTTAAATTTAACATAGCACAAAGAATAAAGCTCCACAAAATTTGGAACAGTAGATCTAAACACACCCAACAGAATAATAAATTCAAGCTTAGAAGGGGTGAATAGAAGACCTTCAAGCTTAACTTGTTCATTAACTTTCTGGCTGCCCTATACACGCTCTTTTTTCCTTAGCCTGCCCATATTATTTTAATTGTAATACAAATTAGACAAGTTAAATTGGTCATGTACAAGTTATAAGTTTCCAAATTGAATGAAGCCTTAGCTTGACGCTCTTTTTCCACTACCTTTGTCTGAATCTGCATCCAAAAAACTCACACGTGCACTTGAGAAAGTTTAACGGTTTACGTCTCCATAAAATAATTAGTACAAAAAGCGATTCTCCATTCCACAAAAATCAAGGCGATAATTCCCGATGAGCACGATATACAAAAGGAAATTAACATAAAACAAGTGTAGAGTGTGAGCGAGGTCAAAAAACGATCTGGCTCCACTCCAAGCTTGCCTGACCTAAAGCCCTCACACACACACACATATATATATATATATATATATATAATTATAATTATACACACACGGTAAACATTTCCCTCGCGCTCCTCTAAATAAAAAAACAAATATAAATGATTGTTGTTCTACATATTACCCCAAATTACTACACTTAGATCTATACCCATTGATAAACTTAATTTAGGCTTCCACACAAGTGTTAATCAGGCTGGCATTATATTTGAACAATATACTTTTATTCATGAATGATTTCACCTTTCAAAGATAACAGATTTGATTGACATAGAACCCGGTATTGGCCATTTCTGACCGTTTAATTCTGACATAGGTTTTGATGTTGCTGATGTTCTCACAGATGCACAAGCCTTGTTCTGGGTTCAGTACAGCTGTGCAACTCAATGGGCTCAAGTAGTTCAGTGGGAACTGCTCACAGAATGAGCTCATTATGGGGACGTAATCCCTCTTTGGGCTCGGTGCTCATTACAAGGTCTCTAAAATGTAGTAGAGTGTACAACCCCACCCCCTGCAAGGGGGATGGTTGACCTGCAGTGTCCATTGGCAGGGCAGGTCTGCAGGAAGCCCACAATTCCAAGCATGCTTTCACTCCAAACCAAAACCCAGGCTGGTGTGACAGTAGCTTATAACCCAGGCAGAGCTGCAACAGCTGACCTAAACAGCCAGATGCCACAGGACTATTCTAGACTGATCCAGTTTGTTTAAGCAGGAGCTCAGTCACTCCATCTCCGTACAGTCAAGCTTAATGTGCCCTTTACAGCCAACCACTGAAGGTGGAGACCTAGTTGTAGCATTTAAGGAGCCAAGACTAACCCCCCCCGATTCAGATTCAGCCTTCCCAACAGGCCAATATTGACAACATGTACCTCAAACACCTTCCAAAGGAGAAGCACACAGGTGGCTAAGGTTGTAAAAACATTTATTGGTTCCTGGAGGTTCTCACACACGCGCACACACACATACACATCCTGCACAGCTCATGCCCCCCCACAGTGGCCCCTCACAACCATGAGCTCATCCAGGGCCGCGTCACCACAGGGCTGCTCCCCCAGCAGTCCTTCCAGCACCAGCTTAGGGGGGCACAAAGAAAGCAGGTTAGTTCAACAGGTTTGCCAAAAGGAGTGGAGTTGTGACAGGGGGCTAATGCACACATTTTGGTTTTAGGTGCAGACTGACTTGCTCTATCAACCTCCCCCCAAACCGGTAAAGGAATCCAAGCAGGATTCGATGCAGTATCCATACAGTCCATGCCCTCACCCACACTAACCTGGAAGCTCCTGTCCAGCTCCACAATCAGCGGCACCTCTGCTCTGGCCCACAGCCGGGCACTGGAGCCCTGCCTCTCCCACAACCTGTACTGGAGCTCAGGCGTGTCCGAGAACAGCACATACACACTGAGGGAGTCTGTGGGGAGGGCGGGGAAAGAGGGGACATTTGGAAACTACACAGCCCACAATACTGCATACAAGAACTGAAGTGTACTTGTAGAGGGAAATTCAGTTCCCAGTGAAAAATAAAACCCAGTAGACACTTGGGATTAACTTCATTGCAATAAATGTACAAAAATCACATTTAAAAGGACAGGTTCTGCCACAGACCGGGGTCCACAGACCAGTGTGGGACCATCCGTCCTGAAGTACCTCAGCTAATTCAGCTACAGCATAGAAAATGTGCATCTCTGACTGGACCAGCCACAGGCTGCCATTTAAACCCCACCGTAAAAAAAAAAAGACTGTGGCAATGTAGGCCGGAGCCCGCCAGACTTACCCACTCCTTGGCCCAGCAGGCTGTACCAGAAGCTCAGGCACACTGAGCCACTGAGGGGGGGGCTCACCAGCACTGCCCGATCACCAGTCTTCCTGTGGGAGATCACTTCAATGTACAGGTACCATCCTGATAGAAGGTTATAGTTAGGAGAACATTTCCCCCCACAACCCCCCTTCAACAACTCTGGAAGGGAGGGTGGGGTGGGGATGGGACAGAGACAACCGTGCTCACCAGCACAGCCTGCTCCCATACCAAAGTCCCGTACCTCCCAGGTTTCTGCAGCCTGCCCCGCTCTCGCGCACCCCTGCCGTCAGCTCCCTCTCCCGGTGCAGGCGCCAGTCAAAGTCATCACCCTGGAACTGGGTCCAGCCGCATAGCGAGGACTCAAAGCTGCAGTACAGCAGCACAGAGCCAGGGGGAGCAGAGGTGGCATTACCCAGTCTGGCAGTAGTTGGCAGGAGGGTGGCAAGGTTGGCAGTGACTGAAGCAGTTCCATTTTCTGTGGCAGGTAAGTTACCCCCATTGGTAGAACTAGAAGCAGTAGTGGTACTAAAGTTACCCCCATTGGCAGTCATGATGGCAGTCTTAGAGGTGGATCTAGACACACTGGCACATGGCTGGCCCCACACCTCCAGATCATCCAGCACAGCATCGTTGCAACCATTGCCAATAGTACCTATAAACACCACCTGAAGAGAGAAGTTGGCATTTGTTCATTTACACCCATGCGTCAAGACCACAACCACAGCCCAGCACTCTGCTACAGAAACAACGCAAGCGAGGAGTCCGTGGAACACTCTCCCACACCCCCACCCCATGGGTCAGTTGGCCAACAGCCTTTCAAGATGGACAGCAACTCTGATGCCCAAGACCACAAACCATAGCACTGCACCAAGACTAGTAGGCTAGACAGAGCTAGAGATTTCTGCAGATGCACAGGTAGATGGTGGGGAGTAGTGCAGAGTCAGGGTGATGTAGAGCTAGCTCACTGCACATCCAAATCGAGTCACTTTGGATCAACAGACCAGACAGAAGCAATGGAAGAGCTGGGCAGGCAGACGGCCCATCACTCACCCGATATTTCTGTGCCCCAGTGACTGCCAGATCCAGAGTCTCCAGGTACCACTGCCGGGTCTCCTTGCCACCGTCAGACCAGACCAGCCGCCTGTCCAGAGAGCTCTCCGAGTACACCAGGTACACTGACAGGGAGTCTGAGAGGGAGAGAAGATGGACATCAGGGTTCCAGTACTTCCAGTAGGGAATTAAAGGCAGGAGGCACACGAGAGCCCAAGTCAGAAGCTTGTTCACCAATAAGTTGAATTGCAATAGAGGACAACCGGTAAGGATTTGGATGTCATGTGTACCGGGAGCAAAGCAGCTGCCCCACCGTCCCTCAGCTCACTCACCCACTCCAGCCCCGAACACACTGTACCAGAAGGACAGGCAGGCCGCGCCAGTCAGCTCCCAGCTGCGCAGCTCTGCGGTGTAACCCTGGCTGTGCTGGTATAAAGACTCCATGTACAGGTACTGCCCTGTGAGTGACAGGGACCATGAGAACTGGAGGAAGGTTGTCCCAGGACAATGGTTTACATTTGGGGGGGGGGGGGTTCTGGAGAGAACTTGAAAGATAGTTTCCATCAACAACTCTGGGCCGTACCTGCTTTGTTGCGGCAGCCGTCCTCCCCGGTGACCGCCGCACCTTCGAAGGCATCTGGCCTCTCGCGGTGCAGCAGCCAGTCAGAGTGGCCCATCCCTGATGGAGTCCAGGCACACAGGTCCATCTCAAAGTCACAGAAGAGGCTGTTCAAGGAGGCCAGCTGGAGATGATCATGGGCGTGTCCATAGTGGACACTCATCAGGGCAGAGCGGGAGTGCTTGGTGCCACCCGCAGTGGACTGGGGCAGCACAGCAGTGGTGTGGGGCTCGGAAGCAGTGGATTGCATTTCAGTTGGATTCAGGGCCCTGCCAGGCACTAGAGACTCAGTCATAGTGGAGGGGCTGGCCAAGGGCCCATTCCCCAGCAGGTCAGGCATAGTGGAGGGGCTACCTGTGGGCCAGTCCACCAGCAGGGCAACGTTGCTCTGGGCAGTCCCAGTGGAGGGGCTGGCCGAGGGCCCATTCCCCAGCAGGTCAGGCATAGTGGAGGGGCTACCTGTGGGCCAGTCCACCAGCAGGGCAATGTTGCTCTGGGCAGTCCCAGTGGAGGGGCTGGCCGAGGGCCCATTCCCCAGCAGGTCAGGCATAGTGGAGGGGCTACCTGTGGGCCAGTCCACCAGCAGGGCAACGTTGCTCTGGGCAGTCCCAGTGGAGGGGCTGGCCGAGGGCCCATTCCCCAGCAGGTCAGGCATAGTGGAGGGGCTACCTGTGGGCCAGTCCACCAGCAGGGCAACGTTGCTCTGGGCAGTCCCAGTGGAGGGGCTACCCGAGGGCCCATTCCCCAGCAGGTCAGGCATAGTGGAGGGGCTACCTGTGGGCCAGTTCACCAGCAGGGCAATGTTGCTCTGGGCAGTCCCAGTGGAGGGGCCATCTGTGGCCGCCATGCCGGAGCCGTGACCCTCAGCGTCCTGACCCATGCCGGAGCCATGACCCATGCCATGCTCCCCAGTTCCAGGCGGTCTGCTCGGCTGGGAGAGTAGGTTGTCTGTGGGAGTAGGGGGGAGAGAGGATTACAGACTTGAGCAGAGCAGAGCCCACCCGCTCCCAGTCTCTACAGCACAAACTGCAGGAGGACCACTAGTGCAAGCAGCTCAGCAACTGGCTTGGATTGCAAAGGCAGAACATAGCACCATTTAGTTGACCCAGTAGAACATCCCCTACACTCACTGAACAGGGCATTGTGGATGGCATCGATGCCTTCCAGGGCAGCATGCAGGTCCTCAGCAGCACTCTGTCGCTGCAGCGGTGCCAGGGCTGGGGGAGAGGGGGGGGGGGGAAGCATGCACACAGGAAAGGGGTTAGGTTAGAGCAGAATGAAGTGGGAAAGGATAAAGAAATCCATACTTACCCCCTCCATTGAGCCGGGCCCTCCTGGAGACTCCATTCACAGGCAGGGCAGTCACTGTGGGGGAGGAGAATTTGCTTGGGTACAACTTTTCAAAGGGGGAAGAGAACACTGAAGGACTGGAGAGGCAGCATGGAGCCACCACAGCCCTGCAATTTCAGCAGCCAGGTTAATGCAGGAGAGGAGTTGCATAAAGCAGCTCAGGAGTGCCCCAACAATGCCAGGTGTGCAAGTAGTTGCACATTTCAAAAGCCCACTCCTTCTCCAGGCAAGCTATGCCCACAAGGATTCAAAATGCTGGCATTGGTCATCAAGTAGCTGTCAATCATTTTATGCAGCCAACCACCTGCAGAAGGAACTGGTCAGTCATTTGCTATGTGGCCAATCACATTTATTAATAAAAGGTGGGAGAAGAGGGAACAAATGCGCATCAGTGGCATGTTACCAATGAAGTGCTGTTAGTAAATGCATAGCAAGTAGCTGGGAGGTTGTTAATCAGGAGATGCAACTCCTGATTAAGTAGCATGCTAGATTTAAAATCAAACTTGTTTGTTGCTGAAGTTAGCTGTAGGCAAGGCTAGTTTGACTGAAAAGCATGGGGGACTTCATTATCGTCAGTGTTCTGAGCTAACTATTCTCCATTTCAGTTGAAGGTCTTGAGCTAGTTTAACCAATAGGATAGTGGAAGAATGTCTCTTTAGACAGGTGACCCATCAGGAGTGAACAGAGGAGGGCCATCAGTCTCCCAGGGTTCTGCCTCTTTTGAAGGCTCTGCGTCTGCAGCCAATGGGAGTCAAAGCTCTGACTGCGGTCCAAATAGGGAGCAACTGTGCAGCCGCCAACATTCATATTCCTGGCTAACGGTCAACCATTTTGCTTGAGATTACAAATGCAAATCCCTTTACATAATTTAAATTAAAAAAAACGTGTGATCTGACAATCGTGGTTTACAGATTGCTTTTCAAGGAGAACCCTCAGTACAATATAATGGGTTCATTAACATGAGCTCAGTTTTCACAAGGTTTAGTTACGATCGTAGAATTGATTTGGCACAAGGGTTGGCATTTGTGCCTTCTAGATAAAAGGAGACCCTTTTGTTAATCCCAAACATGAGATGAGCCCCCCGACAAATATCGATGCAATCCCGTCTGCTTGATAGGATTTGTCATTCATATCTGACAAACCACGACCCACCCCCACCGACTCTAAACCCACATCTCCTCACAAAAATATCCTGAAACCAAACCGACGCACTGCCTTCAGGGGAGGTTTTCACAAGGATGTCGAGTGACAACACCGGGCTGGTTTGAGTTTAAACAGACTAGACGGTCACAATCACCCAGCCGGACAGGTCACAGAGCCGATCCACCGGGCCGCTAACACGCACTCACCGCTCTGGAGCCACAGCGCCGCCAACACAACGCGCAGCAGGAGCTCCGCCGCCCCCATTGCGCGCCGCGACTCGGGAGGAAAGACGGACAAAGAAGCGGCTTTTCGTGCGAGCGAATAAAACAGCGTTTCTGTCACCCAGGGCCGCTCGATCGTCCTTCTCCAACCCAACCCAGAAACATCTAGAGCGCCTTCCCACCGGCTGTTTTATACAACACAGCCCGCCCGCACCTGAGGTAATTAACCCGTTAATTAGTTAATTGGCTTGCCTACTGATCCTGATGTCCCGCTGCATTGTTTTCTTTCTTAGCTCGTATTGAATGATTGTATGACTTTTTTTCTCAATTTCTTCTTTGTTAATTTATTCAGAACCTGCAAAGGAGAACACGTAGCTTCACACACTGGGAATATTAAAACATCCAGAATCATTATATTTATTAGTAGTAGTACTAGTACTAGATCTATACGCCAACGTTGTTTCAAAACCACTGTTAATCATTGGACGTGCATCACTGAGGTCCGGTTGCTTTGAAACCACTTACGTACTGATTACGAGGAAGAAAGCTCCACAACATTTTGAACATTATTTTTAAAATACATGCATAAAGGCATAAACACGGTTAAAACATAGGCTACACAAACAATACACGACCTGAGCTCAACAGCATGTATGGCGTGTCATTTTAACGAGGCAACAGATGTTTATTTCAATATCTAAACACAGCCGGCGGAACAAGAAATCATATCTTAGAAGAGATGAATACTGCGAGACAATTACACAAAAATATCATAGAGAAATATGTTTAATAAAGATCAGAAATGGAGAAAACAATTCAAGCTTAACTTGTTCATTGACTTCCTGGCTGTCCTATAGACTTGTTCTTATGCTGCCCGTATTTGCATATTATTTTTATCCCCATTGTTATTAATAATTATAGTACAAATTTGACAAGGTAAATTCAGTCGTATATAAAAAGTGTGTTAATCGGGTTGTATAATACTTATATACGAGTGAAATAAGCTTTTCAAAAATAGCACGGATTTGATTGATACAGAAATGGTATTGGCTATTTCTGACACGTTTCGATTCTGGACGCCGTTTTCTAACTTTGTCGCTGGTGTTTTCTCAGAGATGCGCCAGCCTTGTTGCGGGTTCAGCACAGCACAGCACCTCTCAGCTGTGCGACTCACTGGCTCAATGTATGAGCTCATTGCCGTGATGTAATCCCTCTCTGGGCTCAGTGTATGAGCTCTTTACAGTGATGCAATCCCTCTGAAATGAGTACAGTGTACTAAACGTCCACACCAGGGGACCAGTGTTTTGGCATAGTGGTTTTGTCACCCTGCTGGGAGGCTGTGGGCATCAGCGCGCTGGAGATGTGTCCAAGAGATGGCAGTTGAATCCGAGCAGGGCCCCCAACCACACGCACTATAGGGTGTTGTGTAGACTGTAATGGGGTGTAAAGTAGTGAGGTCTGGTATACAGTCCTGGATACATAATAAATGGAGCCTTTATTTCATATTAAAACATTTTAATAAGTATAAAATATACAAATTTACAGTTAAAACATGATTGCATTTCAAAATAAAGTGCAGTGCAATGCAAGAGTAGCTGCAGTGACGTAAACACATTCACACACCTAACAGAGCAAAACCAAACAATTAAAATCAGGAAATAAATACATATGTACAATTTAAAAAAACAAACTGAATAAAAAAAGTCTCCACAAAAATGGAGGACATGGCATGCTCCTCTTCCATACTTGAGTACAAACATGGCTGGGATGCATTGGAAAACCACTAGAAGATTCAAGTGTGCAGAAGTCAGTCAGTCCACCGGGTTGGTATTTAGCTGTGAAGCTGAGTTGAGCACAGTGGAAACATAAACCCCAAATCTGAAGTTTTAAGGCTCTTGATTCACAGTCAAAAATAAAATCAGGTGTGTGTAGGCTGTGGAACAGACCACATTACAGGAGCTCTATTAATGCCTCACTGGCTCAGGTAGGAACCCAGTACAAGAGTTTAGTGTTACTGTTGGGGACAGAGTGTGGAGGTTCAGAAACTGGCAGTCAGCCCCTCGCAGCGGTCTCTGAATGCTCTCTCTCAGTGGCACAGCCCCTGGGTCTCGAGCTGCAGCAGCTGGCCCATGAAGGCGAGGTTGGGGGCCACGGCGGCGCGGCGCTGCCTCACGAAGGCCAGGGCCTCGGCCAGGGGCAGCCGCCTGGACTCCATCAGGTAGGCCAGACAGACCGCGGCCGAGCGAGACACGCCCGCCTGGCAGTGCACCAGCACCCTGCCGCCACGCTCCCGCACAGAGTCTGAAACACAGAGAGCACGGGTCAGGGCATGGGCACACAGCCGCCTTTTAAACAAGCACGCTCTCTCTCTCTCCCCCCATCCCCATCCCTCCAGGGCCTCACCGATGAAGCGGATGGCATGAGGCAGGGTGGGGGTGAGGTCGGTGGCCAGGCTGTCCTCCAGGCGCAGGGTGCGGTAGTCCAGTCGCCCCTCGAACACGTTGGGACAGCGCGACGACACGTTCAGCACCGCCGTGATGCCCCGCCCCGCCAGCCCCTCCCACTGCGACGCGTCACGAGCGCTGCCCAGGAACAGGAAGGGGAGGGGCTCCACTGGGCCGTCCTGTCAATCAAAATGCAGGGCAACTCATTAATAATAGTAATAGTGCTGTTCTTGCAATCTGTAGAACTGCTGCAGCTACTGCTGTTATAAGTATTATCATTGCTAGAGCCATCACTACTATCTCTACTACTATTGCCACTACAACTCCTACTTTCAGTTGCTTGTTACTACTGTTGTTGCTGTTACTACTAGAGCCATTCATTTTGCTCTTGCTCCTGTAGCTGTTGTGTCACCTGCTCATACAGCGGGGGCGTCTCCTCAGTCCAGACGGTTTCGGGGTCTCTGTTCCCACACAGGCCCGGGGACTTCACACAGAGCTGCGGCCACAGCGAGAAGAAGCCCTTGAAGTCTGGAAACTGTATGCATATGAACACTTTAATACTTTTTGATTTATTTTTGATTTTGTATAAGATATAACTATATAGGCTACTTAGTGGTTAGCATAACATAACATACTTAATCCCTTCCCCATTATTGTACGGAATAATAACAGTAAACACCTTATTATTATCATCATTATAACAGTAGGGCTAATAATAATTAGAATAGTAATATGTTTATGATTATTATAAATGTAGTTTGGATATGTGCAAGTCAACAACATATTTTACAGTAAACGGCGTCCAAGAAAACAAAAACCCATCCCAGTTTACGCAACGTGATCTAGACCACTCTGCGGACCACAGTGCCGAGGTCCGGACCTCGGGGGTTGTAGCATTCTGTGGTCTGTGGTCTGGACCATATCCAGTGAGTGACAGGGGGGTTGCTGACAGTGTATTGCGGATGTTATCGATATTGATATCGAGCGAGTGGTTCGAGTGGTCCCTGGCCTGGTCCAAGTGGTTCCAGGAGTGCTGCGGACCACTGCGGAGTGGTCTCTGTTGTTTCCCGGACTCCTCCGCTGAGCACCTTGCGGTGATTGCTGTGCTTTGAATTGTGAGTTCAGTCAGTCCTTTGAGGAAGAGTATTCTTATCGCTGTTTGTTTTTAGTTGGCGTTAGTACGTTATGTTTCTGTGTGTGTGTATGTATATATTATATAAGAGGGGGGGTCTGCGGGGGTAGGATAAATAACAGACTAACAGCCCCACTAACAATTCTCTCAAATAACCTGTCTAAGTAAGGGACCTCAATCCATTTCCCCACAAAGTTAATATTATTGGTGGGCACTTCAGCAGTAAGAGAGCAATGACACCAGGTTGCCATAAAGATTTTATTAACACAACTAGATCTTTAAAAGACAGCCAAGCTCTCACCCATGGGGAAGGTGGAAGGGGACTTTCTTGTTCTTAAAACATTCCATAAAACCCTGGCTCGAGTCTTTCCCCCATGTAGCAATCAATAAAAGATCTAGGATAAAATACACATAGCATAAATACCAATGCTTTAAAACTAATAGTTAAAAAGAAGAGTATGCGAGGTGGGAAGGATGGGACACAACACACATTAGTCTGAACGTATACTTCTCACCCATCTCCAAAATACAACTGGAGCGAATTCAGCAACCTCCTTTAAACCTCTCAGTGTCAGTGCGTTGTTTAAGTTTTGGTTTCATTTTATTTTCCTTCTCCATGAGCCGCTCTCCCAGCTCACAGCCTCTTGTACAGCCGGGCTCCTCTGTCCTCATTCAGTCTCCATTTAAAGGCACGCCGTGCCTTCGATGACTCAATACAACAGTAATTCTGACAAAAGTGTTTTTAATAAAATAATTGACATTAGACTTAACTTATGTTTAAGGTCCATTAAAGTACATATCTCTCTCTATAATAACTTTGTTACCTCTCAGCCTTAATATGTATGCTTATCTGTAATTCGTTTTAAATGATGTAAATACAAAATGGATTCTACTTTATAAATTAATGTCATAATTGGATGTGAATACGGAGATTCTTTTTAATTTCTAAATTGATTTTACTTAGTAGACTAAATTAGATTGGACACTGTTGGCTATAAAAGGCAAGGGAAATTGAGGATTTGAGATTAATTTGTCTTCTATTTTGAAGCCTAAAGTACAAACACACTATACTATGGGATCATTATATAACTCTTAGTCACCAGTTTAGGATCTGAGAGCTGTGGTGTGGTTGGTCCAGGACATTAAGAACATATTGTTTCAAGTGGTATAAATTGTCCAGGTACATCTTTTTCCTGCTTTGCTATATCTTCTGGTAATTCTTCAGGTATCCGTTTATCATTCTACAAGTAATTAAGCATCTTGACAAGGCGTTCTCTGTCTGGTGGGTATTCATGTACTTCAAAAGAAGGTTCCTGTTCAATATCCATGCATTTCTCACTCACAACTTCTGTGGCTTCTTCATCACTCTCATTTCTCTCCGTTCTAACTAACAAAGCCTTTCGTTCTTGACTTTCCATTTTTGGCTGGAATGCCCAAAGTCTGGTTTGTATACTTTGCCAAGTGCCAAAGGGTGCCAATAATAAATTAGGGATATAAGTTTGTGCAGGGGCTAAACGGCATTTTTTTTTAATCAATATTTATATTATTTGTGTCACGAGAGGTGCCTTATCACCTTATTTACATTTATTTGGCATTTATGTTTTTTTTTTCACGTTTAATTTCACTTATTGTTTTATTGGTTTCACTGATTGTTTTATTGATTGATTATTCATTTTTCTTTGAACTTAAGCACGAGTTTTCTTTTGCACGTAATGCGGCACACCTGCCTAATTAAGCAGGCAGCCTATCCCTAACCCACGGCACTGCTACTACCATCGGCTCCCACTCATGACTGATTACACTCCCGTCTATTTGAGACTGCCCTTGGGCTAAGGAAGAGAGAAGGGAAAAAGGACACACAGGTGTTGAGAGTGCGAGAGCTGCACCAGGATGAGAGCTGCACCAGGATGAGAGCTGCACCAGGATGAGAGCTGCACCAGGATGAGAGCTGCACCAGGATGAGAGCTGCACCAGGATGAGAGCTGCACCAGGATGAGAGCTGCACCAGGCGCTCCGGAGAGACACGCAGTGAAGGGGTAAGAAAGTGACGTCCACAGGCGTACTCCGGTTGTCGGGGAGAAGGAGTGTTATCACGATAGTGGGTGCATTGATTCTGATTTCCCCCCTTCTGTTTTCTTTGCTTTTTCCACTGACTGCCACGGAGTGAAAGCTGTAGCTGCAGGAAGGGAGCGCTGCACAGTTGGATCTGCGCAGCCGGCTGGCTGTAGGAAGGTAGAGACGGATCGAGACTTTATGCTCTTCAACGGATTCCAATTGCTCTGAACTGTGAACTTTCGTTTATTCTTTTTATTTATATTTGTATGTACTGTAGTTTTAGTAAGGGGGATTAGGTTTAGGCTTTTAGTAGGTTTTAGTTTATAAATTGTACTTATGGTTTTAGCGTTTATCACCCAGAGCATTAAAGGTGACTTTAGCAGTTTATAGTTTTAGAATATTTAATCCCCAACCCCCCTCTTTTATTTGTATTCATTGACAGCAGATTTCGTGCCCTACTAATCAGATCTATTGCTGAATTGTACGTTAGAAATATCTGCTTATATTGGAGTGTCCATTGTGCATCTATGCACACTCCCCTCCTCACTACAAATTAATTTGGGCTGGCGTGGTCTGATTGGGTGTGCATCTTCAACCGTGCCACTGTGACACTTGTTGTTAAGCAAACATGCCAACAAAACAAACTGCAATACAGAAAAATCTAAACTATGGACAGATAGACCCCATCCCACCCACCCGCCACCTGCATTCACTGCCAGCCTCCCCCTTATCCCTTTGTAGTCTGGGAAGCAGCTCCAGTCTGCTGCAGAGTATGAAGCTGAAGGGAGGGAGGCACATATTCTTCCCAAAAAAGACTAAATATGCAGGTTTCATTTTTGCTCACAGATTGTCAATTTACAAATATTAAAAGCAATAGTATTAGCACTTCACTAGCTCGTTCACTTTTGGAATGTGTCCCTTTTTATTTTGTACAGTGAGAATCTTTAATACTCATTCAAATTAAATCAATCTTAGTGGAACACCATGTCACAACATTAAATAATAAGTTCATCATACAATGAATACGTCATTTAAATATTGCAGTATTGATACAGTGCAGTAAAATACATGATTCCCATTCATCACGCATTAAGTTTGAGGTTTATAATGTTAAAGTACATCTAAAA
Organism: Amia ocellicauda; assembly: GCF_036373705.1. Classification (NCBI taxonomy): domain Eukaryota; kingdom Metazoa; phylum Chordata; class Actinopteri; order Amiiformes; family Amiidae; genus Amia; species Amia ocellicauda. The sequence continues at coordinate 33,285,496 of NC_089858.1, read as the reverse complement.
ACCCATTAAAATCAGTCTACCCCAAAATCAAAGTCCCTCAGATTCCCTCATTACCCTGCCGTTACATAGAAGAAACAGAAGTTTGTTCATTTGGCTGCATTGGTAACCCTTCATATTGCTTTGTGTTTTGTCTGCACTTCCTCTCAATCATTACCAATGCACCTTCATTTTATTCAACACATATTTACTTAATATCTACTGCTTTTAGACTTTGTGAAATAACTAAAACGGGTAGATTAATATACATTGTGTGGCACTTATGTTTTAAGGAAAAAATAAGGCAGTGGTATCAATCTACCGTGAGTATGAGTCTGCACAAATGTATTCTACAAATCAAAGGCATAATGTATTTATTTCTGAGAATTTACAGATTTCTTTTTCCAACTTCATGAAGTTTTTAAATTGTCGGAGTGTTAAATACAGGACATGTGTCCATTGCTGACCACAATGAATCACAACAGCACAGACAAGGCTGATTTATACTTCTGCATCTCTGCAGACCAGCCCACCCTGCTCACTGATTGGGTCAGGAAGAACCGTCACTCAAACCTACTGGACCAATGTAGACCCATGATCCACGCCTCCCAGTAAATCCCGCCCTCACGACAAAACAGACAAAACTCCTAAACGAAAAAAAAAAAAAAATCGAAAGCAAAGAAACTGGCAGCGAAAGCAAGGATCGCAGCATCGCAGCCACAGACAGGGACTGCAGGCGAGCGTGGCAGTGAAACGGTCTTAGTCAGTTCGAGTTTTCATTTCATATCTTATCCCAAACAAGACCCGCTTCTTAATCTAGAAATCAATTCTAAAATCAAAACTGAACATTGTGCAAACGGAGCTTAACTCGCGTTAATGCACCTATTATTGTAATGAGGGTTCTCCTTGAAAAGGGATCTGTAAACCACGATTATGTCTGTCAGATTACATAATTTTTATTTGTAATGTAAAATTTTAAATTGTCAAGGTATTTTTAATCTCAAGCAAAATGGTTGACCGTTAGCCAGGAATATGAATGTTGGCGGCTGCACAGTTGCTCCCTATTTGGACCGCAGTCAGAGCTTTGACTCCCATTGGCTGCAGACGCAGAGCCTTCAAAAGAGGCAGAACCCTGAGAGACTGATGGCCCTCCTCTGTTCACTCCTGATGGGTCACCTGTCTAAAGAGACATTCTTCCACTATCCTATTGGTTAAACTAGCTCAAGACCTTCAACTGAAATGGAGAATAGTTAGCTCAGAACACTGACGATAATGAAGTCCCCCATGCTTTTCAGTCAAACTAGCCCTGCCTACAGCTAACTTCAGCAACAAACCCATTAAGAACATAAGAATATAAGAAAGTTTACAAACAAGAGGAGGCCATTCGACCCATCATGCTCATTTGGTGTCCATTAATAACTAAATGATCCAAGGATCCTATCCAGTCTATTTTTAAATGTTCCCAAATTTTCAGCATCTACCACATTGCTGGGGAGTTTGTTCCAGATTGTGACAACTCTCTGTGTGAAGAAGTGTGCCCTGTTTTCCGTTTTGAATGCCTTGTAGCCCAATTTCCATTTGTGTCCCCGGGTCCGTGTGTCCCTGCTGATCTGGAAAAGCTCCTCTGGTTTGATGTGCTTGATGCCCTTTATGATTTTGAAGACTTGGATCAAGTCCCCACGTAGTCTCAGGGTGAACAGGTTCAGTTCCCTCAGTCTCTCAGTAGGACATTCCCTTCAGACCTGGAATAAGTCTGGTTGCTCTCCTCTGAACTGGCTCCTTGGAGAAAGTGAGGAGTCCACATAGACTCCTAGGTCTTTCTCATGCATTACTTCATCTAGTTCTATTCCTCCCATAGTGTAATTATAGTGGACATTTTTGTTACCTGCATGTAATACCTTGCAGTTGTCCACATTGAATTTCATCTTCCAGGTGACGGCCCACAACTGAGTATTATCCAAGTCCCTTTGAATAGCTTGTGCTGCCGAGATTGTATCTGCTCAGCCACCTATCCCAGAGTCCAGATCATTAATATAGATTAGAAAAAGCAAAGGCCCTAGTACTGATCCCTGTGGAACTCCACTAACAACCTCACTCCAGTTAGAAGCAACTCCTCTAATCGACACCCTCTGTTTCCTATACATCAACCAGTTCATAATCCATCTACTTACATTACCCTAAATGCCTACAGCCTCCAATTTGAGGATCAGTCTTTGGTGTGGAACCTTATCAAAAGCTTTCTGAAAATCTAAGTATATCATATGCTTTCACATGATCTACAGCTGCAGTTGCGTGTTCAAAAGAATTCTAATAAATTAGTAAGACATGATCTGCCTCATCTAAACCCATGTTGATTATCTCCAAGAATATGGTTTTCATTAAGATGCTCCTCTATTTTCTGTGTAATCATTTTTTCCAACATTTTACAGGTGATGCAGGTGCGACTGATTGGTCTGTAATTTCCTGGATCAGTTTTGTCCCCTTTCTTGTGGATTAGTTTGACATTTGCTGTCTTCCAGTCAGTTGGCACATTGGATTGTAAATCTAGCTTGCTACTTTATCAGGAGTTGCATCTCCTGATTAACAACCTCCCAGCTACTTACTATCCATTTAACAGCACTTTGTTAGTAACATGCCACTGAGACACATTTGTTCCCTCTTCTCCCATCTTTTATAAATAAAGGTGATTGGCCACATAGCAAATGACTGACCAGTTCCTTCTGCAGGTGGTTGGCTGCATACAATGATTGACAGTTACACGATGACCAGTGCCAGCATTTTGAATCCTTGTGGGTGTCGCTTGCCTGGAGAAGGAGTGGTTTTAGAAATGCACAACTACTTGCACACCTGGCATTGTGGGGGCACTCCTGAGCTGCTTTACTCGACTCCTCTCCTGCATTAACCTGACTGCTGAAATTGCAGGGCTGCGGTGGCTCCATGCTGCCTCTCCAGTCCTTCAGTGTTCTCTTCCCCCCCCCCTGAAAAGTTGTACCCAAGCAAATTATCCTCTCCCACAGTGACTGCCCTGCCTGTGAATGGAGTCTCCAGGAGGGCCCAGCTCAATGGAGGGGGTAAGTGTGGATTTCTTTATCCTTTCCCACTTCAATTTACTCTAACCTAACCCCATTCCTGCGTGCATGCTGCCTTCCCCACCCAGCCCTGAGGACCTGCATGCTGCCCTGAAGGCCATTGATGCCATCCATGATGCCCTCTTCAGTGAGTGTAGGGGATGTTCTACTGGGTCGTCTAAATGGTGCTATGTACTGCCTTTGCAATCCAAGCCATTGGTTACTGAGCTGCTCCCACTAGTGGTCCTCCTGCAGTTTGTGCTGTAGAGACTGGGAGACCATGGGTGGGGTATGCTCTTCTCTTCTCAAGTGGTGCAGTTGGCCTGTCAAATGAAGTCTGTAATCCCAATCTCTCCCCTCCTCAACTCCCACAGACAACCTACTCTTCCAGCTGAGCGGCGCTGGGGAGCAGGTCATGGGTCACGGCTCCAGCTTGGGCCAGTGCAACGTTGCCCTGCTGGTGGATTGGCCCACAGATAGCCCCTCCACTATGACTGCCGAGTCTCTAGTGCCTGTGAGCGCCCTGAATCCGACTGAGCTGCAATCCACTGCTTCTGAGCCCCACACCACTGCTGTGCTGCCCCAGTCCACTGCGGGTGGCACCAAGCGCTCTGCCCTGATGAGCGGCCACCATGGACATGGTGCCCACCATGGATGTGCCCATGACCATCTCCAGCTGGCCTCCTTGAACAGCCTCTTCTGTGACTTTAAAACGGACCTGTGTGCCTGGACTCAGTCGGGGATGGGCCGCTCTGACTGGCTGCTGCACTGCGAGAGGCCGGATGCCTTCGAAGGAGCGGTGGTCAGCGGGGAGGATGGCTGCCGCAACAAAACAGGTATGGCCCAGAGTTGTTGGTTGATGGAAATGTTTTAGTTTCCCTCACCCATGTAAACCATTGTCCTGGGGCCTTCTTCCTCCAGTTCTCATGGTCACTGTCACTCACAGGGCAGTACCTGTACATGACGTCCTCGTACCAGCACAGCCAGGGTTACACTGCAGAGCTGCGCAGCTAGGAGCTGACTGGCGCGGCCTGCCTGTCCTTCTGGTACAGTGTGTTCGGGGCTGGAGTGGGTGAGTGAGCTGAGGCCAGAGGCCAGCTGAGGGTGGAGCGGCTGCCTTGCTCCAGGTACACATGGCATCCAAATCCTTAACTGTTGTCCTCTATTGCAATTCAACTTATTGGTCAACAAGCTTCTGACTTGGGTTCTCATGTGCCTCCTGCCTTTAATTCCCTACTGGAACCCTGAGCCCAGTTTTTCAAAACTTCTGATCATTCTGATCCAGATTTTGTAATCCCCTTCTCTGCAATCCAGGATCAGAGTAATCTTGCTGATTTTGTGCTGATTTTTCAGAAAATAATCAGATAATCATTCTGATTCAGATACCACAAGATCAAGTTTACAGAATCCTGATTTGAATAGGCCTCTGTTTAGCATGTTAGGTCTAAAAGACATGAGTTAAATAGACTAAAAAAAAGTGTAGCACAAAGTTTGTATGTTACTTTTATTCACATATACATACATGAAATGCATAAGAACTTATAGACCAAATTCAACTCAATTCAATGGATAAAAAATAATTAATAACACAACTTCACATTGCTCTGAAAACTGTTATTAATTAATTCAAGGACCCTTTTGATAATAAAGGTTCACTAGAGCATCTCTCATTGACCTTCCAGCTGGTCCATTTGGCTGCACTGCTGCCAGTGGTGTGTCAGGGCCACCCACTTGGGGCTGTGGAAGATAACCGCTGTCCTGATGGAGAGGAACTGTGTGTGTCTGAGCTATGTTATAAAGGACAATACAGGCGAGAATTTCGCAGTGGATCCATGTGTAGGTTGTTCAGACATGCAAAGTGCTTCTTCAACACTCCATTCAGGTGCTCAATTGTGCTCCTGGTTGTTCCATGGGCACTGTTGAATCTTTCCTCTGCATCGGTGCTTGCTGTGGCAAAAGGTGTCATTAGCCATGGTAAGAGTGGGTACACTCTGTCACCTAGTATGATGCCCTCTGGGGGGTTTTGTTGAAAGCTTTGGAAAATATTACTCTCCCTCTGAATTGGTGTGACATGGACAGACCCTGGCCATTTCACCACGTGGTTGGTGATGATGAGGTCTGTATCTCCCACAAGTTGCACATTGATGCTGTGCCACCCCTTTCTGTTCACAAACTCCCATTCCCTCTCATGGAGTGCCTGGATGTGGACATGGGTGCAATCTTTCAATAATATTTGGCATTTTTCCCAAATCAAAAGTGCGCTTGAACGTCTTGATATGTTCTTGATTAGTTGGAAAAGAAACATACTGGCTGACAAGGCTGCCCAATGCAGAGGAAACTCTGTGTACCAAAGAACTGATTGTGGATTTACAGAGTTGCAAACTGTCTCCAATTACTTGGTAAAATGCTCCACATGCATAAAAGCGCAAAGCCATAAGGACCTGTTCTTCACAGTCAAGGCATAACCTCTTTGAGTGGTGTGTTCCAGATGCGGTCGAAGTATATTTAATGAACTCAATGTCCTCCCGACTAAATCTAAATCGTGCAGGTATACTCCAAGTGGTTTAGGGAATTCAGTGTGAACCCTTGTGGTATATCTTCTCCTGTGGTGTTGTAGACGGTGAACAATGGATGTCATTGTTGTGGAATGGTCCCTTGTTTCTACAATTGCTTTAAAGACTTCTCAGTTAACCTCTCCTGGTTTGACACCTGAACATGATTTAACATATGTCAATGTAAACAATCAGTTACAGCTGCAGAGACAAATAAAATGGATGTACCAGCAACTATCTCAAAGGGGACCAATTTCACCGGAAACGCATGCCCTACTGGAAGGAGTACGGGTCAATTATGACAGCCTAATGGGCACATTCAACACCTCAGGTCAGCGAACCCCAATGACAGCCAAGATGAAGCATGGCATCTGGATTGACATTACCAGTAATGTTAATGCCAAAGGAACTGGTCAGCTGTGAACGGTAGAGCAAGTGAAATTATGGTGGAAGAGTTTAAAGCAGAAGGCTACCAAAGACCACAGTGAGTCAAAAACAAGGAACAAGCCCCACAAACGAGGAGAATTCACAGATCTCATTGGTGAACCAAGATCTCAGGCTCTGCATGGCACTTCATCTGTCTTGCAAGAAGGGGAGTCGGGGCTTTGTGGGACTGAGAATGATGTTGGGGATTCTGATCCCCTTAATGAGTCAGAAGACCACCTCCTGACCTCAATCATCCTAACTCCTGTGGAGACAGTCTGGAGACCCACCAGCTAGTGGCACACCCCAACAATCAGATGATCCTCACACTCCAGAGGTAGAACCACCCCCCAAAAGAAGAAAAAATGTTGAGAAAAACAATAATGATGCTTATGGGGAACTTGTGTAGAGGGAAACTGAAAAAGCTAAATAACAGATTCATCTAACTGAAGAGTAAATCAAGTTGTCCTTGCTCCAACAGAAGCAAAATTGCACATTCGTCGTCTTCAAAAACAACTGCAAAATGCTGGGATTAATTTTTCCGATTGAACTTTAGACGTTTGTTTTTTTGCAGATTTTCCATTGCTTAAATGCTATATTTGTGTTTTATATATTGAGGCATTTGTTAATTATTGGAACATCTTATTTCTTGTGTCAATTTAATCAAATGTAAACATTTAAGTACCATTTATGATTTATAGTCAAGTTGTATATCTTTTCCAAGATTCCCCACTGTAGTAACATCACAATGTCTAAATCCACCCTTCCAGTGTGGTCAAGATTATCCTGATTTTCAACATCAAAACTATCCTTATCTCACCCTTGAGTTTTGAAAAACCCCAAAACAACTTTTAAGCTTGATTTAAAGTTAGGATTGGATTATCAGGTCCAAATCCCAATCTCCAAGATCAGAATCTCCTTTTTCAGTTTTGAAATACCCAATTCTCAAATGTTATCCAATCCGATTTACTTAAATCCTTTCAGAAAAGGTTTGAAAAACTGGGCCCTGATGTCCATCTTCTCTCACTTTCAGACTCCCTGTCAGTGTACCTGAAGTACTTGGAGCTCTCTGGGCAGGCGGCTGGTGAGCCCCCCTCTCGGTGGCTCTGTGTGCCTGAGCTTCTGGTACAGCCTGCTGGGCCATAGAGTGGGTAAGTCTGGGGGGTTCTGGCCTGCATCGCTGTAGTCTTTTACAATGGGGTTTAAATGGCAGCCTGTGGCCGGTCCAGTCAGAGCTGCACACGTTTCTGTGCAGTAGCTGGATTAGCTGTGAGGTACTTCAGGACGGATGGTCCCACACTGGTCTGTGGACGCCTGTCTGTGGCAGATCCTGTCCTTTAAATGTGTATTGTACGTTATCGCAATGAAGTTTTATCCCAAGTTTTCTCTACTGGGTTTTATTTTTCACTGGAACTGAATTTCCCTCTACAAGTACACTTTAGTTCTTGTATGCAGTATTGTGGGCTATGTAGTTTACAAATGTCCCCTCCTCTCTTTTCCAACCCCCACAGACTCCCTTAGTGTGTATGTGCTGTTCTTGGACACCCCTGAGCTCCAGTACCGGTTGTGGGCCAGAGCAGAGGTGCCGCTGATTGTGGAGCTGGACAGGAGCTTCCAGGTAAGTGTGGGTGAGAGGGCATGGACTGTACGGATACTGCATCGAACCCTGCTTGGATTCCTCTACCGGTTAGTGGGGGATGCAGACTCGCTCTTAAATCCTAAATATGTGCATCAGCCCCCTGTCACAATTACATTCCTATGGCAAACCTATTGAACTGACCTTCTCTTTCTTTGTGCCCCCCTAAGCTGGTGCTGGAAGGACTGCTGGGGGAGCAGCCCTGTGGTGACGCAGCCCTGGATGAGCTCATGGTTCCGAGGGGCCGCTGTGGGGGGCAGTGAGCTGTGCAGGATGTGTGTGAACCTGCAGGAACCAATAAACCTTTTTACAACTTAAACCACCCGTGTGCTTCTCCTTTGGAAGGTGTTGGGTGAGAGATGCACATTGTCAGTGCCAGCCTGTTGGGAAGGCTCATTTGAATCTGGGGGAGGGAGGGATTAGTCTTCTAATGGAGCAATGAAGGAGCCAAATGAGATCTCCATCTAAAGTGGTCAGCTGTAAAGGGCACCTCTTAAGCTTGACTGAAGTCAGATGGAGTGACTGAGAGCTCCATGTGAGAACAAACTTGGCACCAGGGATGGACAAAGATGCATCAATGTATTTTAAAATAAGATACCTTAATTTTAAGTGTATTTGGTATCAAAATAAACTACAAAATATAGCAGCCACACCATGTATAAAAATAAACTACTGTATTTTTGTATTTAAAAAAATCTTTAACAAGGGAGCATGAGATCACTTTGCAAACCTTCCTTCTATTGGGCTATTTGCTCTATCAGTTCACCAGTAAACTGACTCGGCTGATTAAGTAGACAATGTTTGATAGCAACAGTTTTCCTCTGCCTAACGAGTCGTGTGATAAATCTGACATATGCAACCAGTTAACAGATCAAATATTCACATATCCCTGTGATCACCCAGATGAAGGTTAGTTTTAAAGTAACCAACAGTTTAATGTTTAACTAACAGTTTGCTAATGACTCATAATTGTATCCTAATTTAGTTACTTGGTGTTTGGTAATGAAGGGCCTACTTTTCATCAGCAACACTGATTCAATGACAAACAAGTCATTCATAAGAAGACAACTGATGGCACCTTTATTCATAGCAACTAGTTTCTAAGTAATGAACCATTTGATTGTTAATCATAAATATAATAAATGATGTGTCATTCATGCAATGGTATGCAAAATCATGATCCTACTAAACAGCTACTTCAATTAGGGTACAATCATTCAGCAATCAATTATTTATAAATCATTGGACACCTATTTGCACTTTGTCAACAATTATTAAATGATCGATATGTTTTGATTTTAAATGTAGCCAGAAACGCAATCCTAAAGTAGTAACGGAACTTGTCAAGGAGTATTAACCCAACTCCAACCACTGAATATATTGAGAGCCTCGGAATATAGGTATAGAGGACACATACACATTAATAGTGTAGTAAGAACATTTACTTAAACTCCAATAGGGAATACTACAGACCAGAGGGGTGTACTACGAAGCGAGGTAACTGCAGGTAACTTCAGGAGTAACTGTGAAGTCGGGTGTTAAAGGTGGATAAGTTTTACCCGAGGTACGCTGTCATAGCAATATACGCGCATCTCTTCACTGCTCCGAGCAGGGCATGTTCGTAGTTAAGTCGGTGTTACACTGTATAAGCACCGCCTCTCCGCCCACAGTCTTGTCGGGACCCAATCGACACTGGGCCCGGGTTGTGAGAGGCTCACTGCGCAGGGCGAGGGTGTGTAGAGACGGGCAGCTCCTCTAGCTCACCCCGATGATGCTCTCCATGAAAGATATCGATTCTCATTTGAGGGAATTCAGTATCTTTGCCGGCTTCTAGGGCCAGACGTCTCCAGTGCCACTTGCCGGAGTGATGCCCTCGGTGTTGAACAGACAGTGTGCCTTGCTTTGTGATATTTTGCCAGCGGACACTTCATGTATTCCATCGGTGATGCTGAACCTCTGAGCAAGAATACTGTGTGCCGTGCAGTTCGCAAGGTGGCACTTGCTCTCACTGAACTGCTGGATGCATTTGTTGTGTTCCCTGGCCATTTAAGCTTGCTAAAAATCATAGAGGCTTTTTATGCGATTGCAGGTAATTCGCAGTAAAAAATACTTGGTCTATTTTTAATATGCATAGGCTGGGCCTATATACACAACACATTTTCTTCCATAGGAATCCCGAGGGTGATTGGTGTGATTGACTGTACGCATATCCCCATTAGAGCACCCCTGGGAGAACATGAGGGGGATTATGTGAATAGGAAGTCATTTCACAGCATCAGTGTTCAAGTATTTGATCATATCGTATTTGATCTGACATGTAGGCTAGCCTACATTATTTGTCCTTAAAAGTTCTACTTATATTCAAGACAATTAAAGACATATTAGGTGGTGAGCCACGACCAAGAGTGGATTCCCGAAATATGCGTAAATCATGCCCTTCTCCAGTTTTCTGCCTTTTTTCTGTTTGCTGTGAACATATGAATAGGCTATTGAGTGTAGGCTACACACCACATCTGTACTGTGTATTACTGATGAGCATTATTAATGCACACCACCTGATAGAATATTTTTATATTTCATCCGGACTTGTTGCAGGTGCGCTTTCCACTGGGGCTGCAGCTGAAATGATTGTTAGAATGAAGTTATTCTGAACACAATAGCATTCAATTCATACAGGCAGCCCTACAGCCTGGGTGCTTTAGGGAGTAGATCTTAATTCATTAACAGTGAGTAACGGGTCAATTTCAGAGATGTAGCCCATGTCTGTAAAGCGCTCTGTGGCTACCCTGCGAAGGACGCTATACAAATAAAAATTGATTGAATTGATTGATATGTAGGCTATAATTGAATTATCCTAATTGTTGTCACATATTTAGATAGACTATTTTGCGTGTCCTTACATCTCAATCATATTACAAATAAAAGAAGAATCCGTAAGAAAAAAAAGAGAGAATATATGACAAGAACACTGTTCTTACGAATTGACTCTGTCGGCAATGCGCTGCCAGCAAGCCTGCCTGGCTTTGTTGGCCTCCACGGTGTTACATTTAGCCGCTAACTTTTCTTTAAACCCCTAATTTCCTGACATTATCAGCTGCATTATTCCGGGGCGCACAGACGCTGCGCACACACTGAGCATGCGCTGCCAGACACGCCTGTTTTACATGAACGCGCACTAACTCCAGTGAAGTCACACCGAGTCAACTGACCGGCATCTTAACCACCTTCGTAGTACCGTTTAACACCAGTGTAGGCAATCAGAGTTTGTCAACCCTGACTTTCCTTGCTATCCTGAGTTAAATCTTAGTAGGTTAAACTCCCTTCGTAGTACAACCCTCTGGTATTCCAAAACTGTTCAAAGTTCTACCAAAAACAGTCAAACTTATGTGTGAGTGTGTGTGAGAGAGTAAGTGTGCGATTGAGTGAGTGTGTGTGAGAGAGTAAGTGTGTAATTGAGTGTGTGAGTGTGTGTGGGTGAGAGAGCAAGTGTGCGATTGAGTGAGTGTGTGTGTGAGAGTAAGTGTGTAATTGAGTGTGTGAGTGTGTGTGGGTGAGAGAGCAAGTGTGCGATTGAGTGAGTGTGTGTGTGAGAGAGTAAGTGTGTAATTGAGTGTGTGAGTGTGTGTGGGTGAGAGAGCAAGTGTGCGATTGAGTGAGTGTGTGTGAGAGAGTAAGTGTGTAATTGAGTGTGTGAGTGTGTGTGGGTGAGAGAGCAAGTGTGCGATTGAGTGAGTGTGTGTGAGAGAGTAAGTGTGTAATTGAGTGTGTGAGTGTGTGTGGGTGAGAGAGCAAGTGTGCGATTGAGTGAGTGTGTGTGTGAGAGAGTAAGTGTGTAATTGAGTGTGTGAGTGTGTGTGGGTGAGAGAGCAAGTGTGCGATTGAGTGAGTGTGTGTGAGAGAGTAAGTGTGTAATTGAGTGTGTGAGTGTGTGTGGGTGAGAGAGCAAGTGTGCGATTGAGTGAGTGTGTGTGAGAGAGTAAGTGTGTAATTGAGTGTGTGAGTGTGTGTGGGTGAGAGAGCAAGTGTGCGATTGAGTGAGTGTGTGTGTGAGAGAGTAAGTGTGTAATTGAGTGTGTGAGTGTGTGTGGGTGAGAGAGCAAGTGTGCGATTGAGTGTGTGAGTGTGTGTGAGTGAGAGAGTAAGTGTGTGAGTGTGGGTGAGAGAGCAAGTGTGTGTGAGAGTGTAAGTGTGCGATTGAGTGAGTGTGTGAGTGCGTGCGAGAGAGTAAGTGTGCGATTGAGTGAGTGTGGGTGAGAGAGTAAGTGTGCCATTGAGTGAGTGTGTGTAGGCGTGTGTGAGAGAGGGAGTGTATTGGAACGAGTGTGTGTGCCCTGTGGCCTACATTACAGACATCTCTTTTTCTCACCTTGACCTTCTTCTTCAGGTATGGATCAATTTTCTGTTCTGATCTCAACAAGTCTTGCGCAAATTTATAGGCACCAATCAGAGGCAGCATTTTACAAAATACAAAACACTAAAGTATTTTGATACAAAATATGAAGCCATTTCCATCAACCCTATCAAATACAAATTACAAAATCCTATTTTGTATTTGAAATACGTATTTGAAATACACATATCATAAATACTGCCCATCCCTGCTTGGCACCCACACCCAGTCTAAATGGATCAGTCTCGAATAGTCCTGTGGCATCTGGCTGTTTAGGTCAGCTGAAGGTGCAGTTCTGCTGGACTGTGTCTCTGCAGAAGCAGGGCTAATTACAAAGTATCAATTTCCTTTTTCCTTCAAGGCTCCCCTCTCCCTCGAACTGCGACTTGGAGTGCAGCAGTTGCCGGGAGCCCCATTTTAACTTAGTAAAAAATGCCCAGCTGTATAAATGGGTACAAATTTAAGTCGCCCTGGATGAGAGCGTCTGCAAAATGACAAGTAATAATAATAATAATAATAATAATAACTATTTTGCCTCGTGTAAATAACCACTAGAGGGCAGCATTTGCGCGCCATTAGCGGCGCTCAGAATAATGACTGCACAGCCGTCCGAGAGAAGCAGGGTATTCTAGTGTCGGTCTGCGATAGAAACCGGAGTCAAAGTGGAAAAGATAGTTACAGACAAATCGTAGACCAGGGGTTCCCAACCCTGCTGTTCATTCATTGACGTAAAAATCTGCTTAGATTTGACTTTTTAAAGTGTGTATTAAGAGTTGGTTATTTATACAATTATATACTTGACTTAAACCCCCTATTGTTTAAAAGTAAAAGGCTCTGATTTCAGAAATTAATTCAACTAAGCGGTTCAATTAAGCAAGTGAGAGCTGGATTGGAACAAAAACCAGCAGAGTGGGGGGTCCACCTGGACCAGGGTGGGAACCACTGTGATGCTGGACTCTCCTTTAAGCAATTCAGTACTACTTATAACCCTTCTGAGTGATTCCTACAATGAGACAACATGTTTTCCACGATCCCAAGAGCACTTTGTGTCTAACTGAACTAATTCAATTAATTAATTGATTCGAACTCCTTGGCGCTAATTGCGGGATATGTAGACCCGCAGGTGAGAGAGAGATGCGTACCCAGGAATTCGTGTTGGTCTGTGCGGAGGAAATGCATCACACACCACAGCTGAATACCTGGAATGAGTAACTTAACTCAAAATGTCCATGAAATCAGGTATATATTGTTTCACAACCACATCTCCATAGTATGGGGCACATCCAGTGACAAATCACATCAACCGACATTATACAGGGAAACTAGACGCGGTTTCTGGTGCTTGTCAATCAAATATGTATTTCGGTGGAGCTCTGTAATTGAAACGTAAGAGGATTCGCTGCTAGAAATAAGCATCTTCATTGGAAATAAGCCGTTTCCGCCGCTGATGGAGGAGTAGGGGCTATGGCACTGTGCACAGCACATTGTCTCTGTCTTGTGCGCAGTCGAGTCGTGTATGCCAAGCCGTTGTGACATTTAATCCATAATAACTGATATCAAAAATACAATTGCTGATATCAGCAATTCATGTGACATTTAAACCTTAACCGGATGTTAATTATTATGCATTTTTGATATCAAGAATACAATTGCTGATGTCAACAATTAACTGCCAATTATTGATAATACCAAATATTCTTGATATCAGCAATTTAATTTTTGATATCATAAATGATGGATTAAATGTCACAACGGCTTGCCAGAGTCGCCTGGTCTGGCTGGGTGTCTGTGTGGCGGTTGGTGGGTTTCAGTGCAGGAGCCGTGGGGGGAGGTGGGCTGCACTGGGGTCGTGTTGCGGCTGCTCTGCTCTGGAAGGGGTACAGGCAATCATTGACATATTTGCTTGTGAAGCGATGTGGTCTCCTAGATAAATGTTCCCGAAAATGAATAATTTGCCCGAAATCAGACGGATACACTATTTGATGCTCTTGAGTTGGATAACACAGAGGCAGGCTGCAGCACGTTTAATAGAGCAGTTACTGTGCTGTGAAGTGTCACTTCTAGGTTGACAAGTAGACGCTCCTGACGTCCGGCCCCAGGCGACGGTGGGTGTCGCACGGGACAGCCCCTTGGTCTTCTCCTCTTCTTTTTAAAAAATGAACGTGTTCCCCTCCCTGGTAGCACTGAACAGGAATTTTGTTTTTTCTCCCGTCAACAATTTTCTATTTTGCCCGAGTGTTGCCGTCTCGATCTGGAGTCGTTGTGTTGTCGGTCGCACGGGGTTTGATAATCGTGTCCCTGCTCTGTCATACCGCAGGACGATGGGGACATCAATCAATAAAACTATTTTTATTTGTATAGAGCCCTTCACAGGGTAGCCACAGAGCGCTTTTCAGAGTGGTAAACATACAGTAAAAAAAAAGTAATACAAGTCAAGTCGGGTGTCATATCACAGTCTGCTGCCTATGTGTGAGTGGGTAGATTTCTATCTGGCTGGCAGAATTACTAAAAATGCACGACTATGCCACCTAGTGTTTTAATTGAGCAGTAGGACTCTCAGACAATACCCCTCCCTCCCCAGGACAGTACCCTGTGCAACAAGCCCCAGACTGCCGTCCCGTACAGAATATTTTTGGGAGGGCCAGAGTGAGTGCAACTCCTTTATAAACTGTCCTAATATAGTGCCAGCAGTAATTGTGCTGTTGAGTGCGAGTGTTTGTGTGGCAAGTGCAAGTGTCTGTCTCTGTGCGTCACAGCTTCTCCCCCCCAGGAGTCGGAGCGGCTGTGGCAGGTGGGGGGCAAGGCCAGCCGGCTGTGGCAGGACCGGCAGCTTACCATCCAGGGCCTAGAAGAGCAGAGTTACCAGGCAAGAAGGGATGGGGGTGCAGGTGCGCTTTAGATCAGTGGTGGCCGATGGCAGCAGCTGGACTGGCCTGTGCAGCAGGGCCCCGCCATCCTGCTCTGATCTCCACTGGGTTACATCCAGTTAGTTCTGATCCTTCTGGCAAGTGGGTCCATGTATGCAAATATATGGCTTTTCTTTTTAAAATACGTTTTATTGAGCTCGCTCCAACTGCTAACCTAGTGGATGTCGACCGGGACTTTCCCAGCTGCCCCCAGCTGCAGCCGAACAGGCAGGTCAAAAGCAACTGCTGTTAAACACAACACCATCGACTGTGACAACCTGGACCGGAGGGCTTAATTAATATTCAATAATAAAGCACAGATTTTGTGAGCGATGGTCTCATCTCACACCCCCGCCCCTGTGCCAGACTGTGGGCCAGAGCAGAGGTGTGGCTGTTTGTGGAGCTGGACAGGAGCTTCCAGGGGAGAGAGAGAAACCTAAATCCTGAGCCCTGACTCTGCGGTGCCAGGGCTGCAGTCTCCCCTCCCCCACCAAACTTGTATCAATCTCAGCCACCTTTCCAGCTGGTGTTGAACTGGTTATGTGTGAAATGGTGGTTGTTGTTTTTAATTTATCCCCCCCTCCGCTCCAGTCTTGGTGTCGGTCCAGATGAAACCTTAATCCCCGGCTGTGTGAGCACCAGCTATAAAATTGAGTGCAGTGACATATTTCCGCATTTAAATGCACCTGTTGGTGCAGCGACTGGAACCCCAGGATACGGAGAAGCTTTCAAAGAGATGTAGTTTCACATGACAGTGCAGCCCTGGTCTTGCAGAGACAGTCATTTCTCTATTATACTGGTAATGTGTTTATTCCTCCAGGCCCGGTTGGGAGCGAGTCCCTGCAGAGATGCTGTGGTGGCTAATTGTGTGTAATACGGCATTATTCTGAAAGATGTTTAATTAAAATACTGTAGCTTTATTATTCAGCTCTTAATACATGTATTACTGCATTTAATTTCTGTGCTGAGGAGAGTCGGGTTGCTGCAGGTTTGTCTGAGCTGTAATTCTCTTTTACACCACTGGGTGGCAGCAAATCTTCAGTGCAGCCCTGTCCATGGTACTGATCACATGCTTCAAATGTCTTGACTGGGGCTGGAGACCCTTGCTATTTAAAGTGATTTATATATTTGTTTATATTTATTTATTAGCAAATGCCCTTAGCCTGGGTGACTTAGTTAAGAAGCATTTTAAAGTACAAAAGGGAGGTACAGCGAGTCTTCTAGTGTAGGAGGACCAGAGTGGTGTGGAGGGAGTGAAAGGTGAGATGGGAGTCTGAAGGTATTAGTCGGTGAGGAATGGACAGATTCTGTGTATGTTGCTCAGGAAGAATCAGCAGGAAAGAGTGTCAGAGAGGAGATGTGCTGAGAGAAGGACAGAGCGGGTCAAGAGTCACTCCAAGATTCATAGTGGAGGAAGAGGGGGAGACTGTGGGAGATTGCAAGGGGATTGAGATGGAAAGATCAGCAGAAGGTGAGGAGGAGGAGAGGGGAAGAAAAGGAGATCCAATTTTAAAAGGTTAAGCTGGAGATGATGCAAGTGCATCTAGGAGGAGAGCACAGACAGGGAGAGATGTAAGAGGGGATGAGGGGGTCAGAGGAGGGGAAAGATGGGAAGATCTGTCTGGGTGTCATCTGCATAGCAATGGTAGGAGAAACCATGGGATGTGACGAGGGGCCCAAAGAGCATGTGTAGAGAGAAAACAGGAGGGGGCCCAGGACAGAGCCTTGAGGTACGCCTGTGAGGAGAGGTTGTGGTGAGGCTGCAGTTTCACTGGAGAAAGCCGTGTGGAAGCTGATTTGCAGAGGGTCAAGGACTGAGTGGGGACAGAGAGCTGATGGTTAACAGCCCACTCAAGGGTTTTTAGAGGAAGGGAGACGGTGGTAATTCTGTGACGAGGCAGGGTCAAGGGCAGATATTTTGAGGAGTGGAATCACCCCCAGGCTGTTTCTCCAAACAGAGGGAACAAATGTTTTTAAGGACTTAAATTGGAAATCTAATGACAGTTCATTGATGGATAAAATCTGTGTGAATGTTATGAGCAGGATTTGGTGGGTGAGGGCAGTGAACTTGGCTTCTGACTCACAATCAAGCACTGAAGAGAGTGATGAAGTGCGAGTGGCGGTCGGGCATGTCGCACCGCATCGTGGAGTGGCTCCCCTCCCACGCTCTTCAGAGCGAGATTACCAGATGCACTCTCTCCATTTGACCACCGCAGATGTGAATGGTTGGAGGGAGGAGAAACCTTTTACTAGAGATGTGTGCTTATGGTGACAGAAATAGCTTGTTGTGCAATGGAAGCTCCTAAGCGAGTGGCATCCAGTCGGACACTCGGAGTGCCTCACCGCTTAGTCACCCAGTGAAGCCTCGTTTGGCTGCTAATGGTGTGGATCTGTTGATTGTGACTCCACTCTTCACTCTAATAAGAGAAGGAAGAGGCCGTGTGAGGTGAAGGTTAATGCTATTTTTCTGTGCCCATGATATTGTCAGTGTTGCTAGCCCACAATTACTTAATTTTGGCCTTAATTGCACTAATGTACTTGTTCATTAAATGAGTTCAGCTCCTATACAAATACACATACACACAGCTGATATGATATCCTCCAGATTAACAGAAGGAAGACCGAGAGCGACGCCCATACAAACCGCTCCCATTTAAACCCATTAAAAATAACCTTTTATTCACCGTTAAAAGTTTCCAATCACGAAGTGCGCACAGATATCCCAATATAACAGAGAATCGCTAATACATACACCTAAGACGTGTGTGCGTGTGTGCGTGTGTGTTATGAAATGGTCCACTTATCCAGAAAGTGTGTTTAGAGACGGGCAAGCTATATAAATAAACGCCAATTAAGCAATTTAGCCTTTAATTATATAATTGAGAGCTGCCACAGCAGAAACACGGTTGAACCACGACCCCCCCCCTGCTGCGTGTGCCTCTGCTTTACCCACGCAATGCCCTTCAAATAATAAACAAATAACGAACTAAACGGATTTTGTTTGTTTGTTTGCCTAATATAAACACCTCAAAAACACCGTCATTATCGAGTTAAGTGTTTTCACGGCTCGGCACTTGACTCCGGTGATGCTCTGTTCGTGACGGCAGTGGAGGCGCTCCTCCGGTGTGTCCCCGGGCTGCTCTGGGAGAGACTGCGTGGGGGACTGTAAGGGTGCTTTAGGAGTGAAGAGAGAAGACCCTGCCTGCCCCTCACCAATCACAATCCCACCACTGGAAAAAAATCGAGTGACGCCCCCCCCTGTCAATGGAGGCCTTAATAGATTAGGTCCATGGTAGGACATTTGGCAAGGATAATACACCTACTCTTTTCGATACATTTGTAATGACCACAGAGAGTCAGCACCTCGGTTTTACGTCTCACCCGAAGGATGGCACTCATCCCCAGCAGTGGGACCCCATCCCTGGACTGGGACATTGGGATCCACACAGACCACAGGGTGAGCGCCCTCTACTGGTCTCACCAACAACTCTTCCAGCAGCAATCTCAGTTTTCCCAGGAGGTCTCCCATCCAAGTTGTTATTTTCTGTGGATTGCAAGATCTCAACTTTAGAATAGTATGGCTACTGCCATTATCTACTACTACTGCTGATGATAATAATAATAATAATAGACCGTTATTTCAAATAATAGTAAATAATAATATATCAGGGCTGTATGAGAGACCGCTGTTGAAGAATTCTTCTCCATGGAACTCGAGCGCACATTAAACTGAAGAAAATGCGGCGTTTGAGTCAGACTCTCTCTCTCTCTCTCTCTCTCTCTCTCTCTCTCTCTCTCTCTCTCTCTCTCTCTCTCTCTCTCTCTCTCTCTTCACACACACAGTCGTAAAGTGTTACTATGAAGCTGTATTTGTTGTTGTTGTTTGTTTCAGTCACAAAATAAGAAATACCAACCGTGTTATACCAAACTAAATATTTATAATACACATTGTCCTGCTGCATTTGTATCCTTCTTTCTCGCTTCACCCCCTCAAATGTGTTTTTGTAAATAACTGTGAAGCTTTCAATCTCTGTCTTTCTCTCTCGCTTCTGTCTCCCACTCTCTCCGGATAGAGTGTGTGCAGGGGTGAAGAGGGGGAGAGAGAGGGATGGGAGGGGAGTGAGAGGGAGGGGAGACCGGTCGGTGAGGCTCCGTTTACGTTTAGTGCTTTGTGACATCACAGTTCGGGGGGAGGGGGGGTTGGACGATAGTCGTCTTTATAAAGTCGCAGCTGTAATGTTGAGACAAAAAGAGACGCACCAAGCAGGAGGGGGCGGAGGAGAAAAAGAGCGACAGACGGACAGAAACCGAGCAGCGCAGTCGCAAGGGACAGACCAAGAGAGGACATCGCCAGAGACAGGACTTCTGTCGATGAAGACATTTATTACATACGTGTCTTGGTTTATTAACTCGGTGTTTATTACACCCCGATAGAGAGAGGCATTGCAGACCGACCCCGGGCACAGTTTGGATAACTTTGTCACTTTTGGAACAGGACAGTCCCTCTCTCGGACCCCAAACTGGACCCACCGCCTCTGCGGCAGTTTGAATGAGAGAGAGACATACAGTGACCAGTGCCCGTGAGGGAGAAAGTGTTTTCCATAAGAGGATTTTAATCTGTTGAACATCTGCAATTTGAGTCTATTTTAATTTTTAATTTTGATAAATTCTCCCGTGAGGACAGTCGGAGACAGTGAAACTATTTGTTGGCGTTTAGCCTCGATCAGGGGATTCCGGGTCTCTTTCTCCTCTGGGGGAATTGTAAAAAAAAACATACTAAAAGCTAAAGGATTATTATCATAATATATATTTTTAAAGACGTTTGTGAACTGTGGTCTACATTAAATAATACCCATGTTAAATGATATGCACTCGACTGGGATACGTCCTGCTTTCGGTGACCCTCGGAAGAGCCTGTCCGACTGAACACCGTCTGTCCACTCCTGTCCACCGGCCAGTGTCTGAAACAGCGAGAGAGAGAGTGGGGTGGGGGGATCACAGTATTCCCACTAATTTAAACATCCACATCGGACTAATTAAGACTGGGTGCAAACTAATAATCTATACATGCTATGTCAATACAGACTCAGTTTCTATCATTGGTATTATTATTACTGTTGTTTAAAGGTAAACGATAAACAGGCACAAGAGCACACATACCACGATTTGTAATTGTTATTGTTGGAAGCTCGCAGTGTGGAGATCAGGACCTATACAGTGTTGCTCATTTCTCATCCTCCTCCCGTGATTGCAACAGAGAGATCGACCCCGCGTGTCAAACTTCTCCCGATCAGATCCCTTCCCGTGTTTGAGTTGATCGGATTCCCGAAGACAACCTCTTTGAACCGAGAGGGGGAGATTGATAGGTCATTGATCTAACTGAAGGAGCTACTCTTAATACCCGATCGATAACCCGGCGCAGAGAGCGGTGCTGCGGGAGAGAGAGAGCCGAGTTCCCACGCACTGGGAAGGGGGGAGAAGTCTAACACACCAGAGTGGAGTAGGATGGATACATAAATTCCGAGAGAGACGCAAACCATATCAGAGAGAGAAAGAGCAACAAGAAAGAAAAGGGAAAGAGGGACACTGAGACACAGCTGCCGTGGCAGTCGGGGTGAGGCAGGGTGGTGCAAGCAGACGGTGCGTGGATTTGCGGAGAGAAGCCTGGAAACCGAGCGACACCCCGTCCTCCCCCAGCCGTCTCTGAGACCCAGCATTGCACACACCGTCCGTCTGTCTGCCTCCTGTGCGTCCGTCTGTGGCAGTTGCTACTTTCTATGATTTTACGAAACATTGTTTTCAGCTAGTGGAGGTGCCAACCGAAAGTGCCTTGATTGGAGCTGTTGGAGTCCACTACATCACCACCACCACAACAAGGACAACAGCTACACATAGGACAACAGCCACAACTGCAACACCACAGTTCCAGCAAAAGACCTGTCTCTCTCTCCTCTCTGTGACTACAGGGACTGTCACTCAGCTGGGCCCTAAACCCCATCACTGTACAGCACACACCTTCTCTATCTCTCCTTCCTCTCCCTCTCTCTCACCATGTCCTCTCTGGAGTCATCCTGCCTGTCCCTCCACTGCTCAGGAGGTGTGACCGCCAACATCAGCCTGGCAGTGATTGGTGTGAGTAGGCATGGCATGAGTTTCCCACCAGGGGGAGGAGTCAGCAGCACAGCAGCCGTCACAGCAGGTGCAGGGGGAGGAGTCAGTAGGACGGGGGGCGGGACTGGGGGTGCTGGAGGGGGCGAGGCCTCGGTGGGAGGAGCCTCTGTGTGCAACCAGAGCGGCGACGCCCTCTGGCTCTCGCAGGACGCAGAGCAGCCGTATTCCCCCCAGGCAACCGCCGCCTTCGCCACGGCCGTCTCCTTGATGGTCGTCTTCACCATCTTTGGCAACGCACTGGTGATTGCAGCCGTGCTGACCAGCCGAGCGCTCCGGGCCCCGCAGAACCTCTTCCTGGTGTCGCTGGCGGCGGCGGACATCCTGGTGGCCACCTTGATCATCCCTTTCTCCCTGGCCAACGAGCTCATGGGCTACTGGTACTTCCGGGCCGCCTGGTGTGAGATCTTCCTGGCTCTGGACGTCCTGTTCTGCACCTCCTCCATCGTCCACCTCTGTGCCATCAGCCTGGACCGGTACTGGTCAGTGTCGCGGGCCGTGAGCTACAGCGCCGCCCGCACGCCCCGCCGCATCAAGGCCGCCATCTTGGCTGTGTGGCTCGTGGCCGCTGTCATCTCCTTCCCGCCCCTGCTCTCCATGAACAAGAAGCAGGGAGGCGGCGGGGAAGGAGGAGAGGGCGGGTCGGAGCGGCCGCAGTGCCAGTTAAACGACGAGCGCTGGTACATCTTGTCCTCCTCCGTGGCCTCCTTCTTCGCCCCCTGCCTCATCATGATCCTCGTCTACCTGCGCATCTACCAGATCGCCAAGCAGCGCACCCGCCGCCCCACCCGCAGCAGCCAGAGGAGCAGGGAGGGGGCGGCAGGGGCAGGAGGAAAGGGGAACCCGGTTGCGGTCTCAGCCGGTGACGCTCCGGCCACTGCCCTCCATGCCAACGGACACCCCCCTGCCCCCGCCCCGCCACTACCACAGCC
Organism: Amia ocellicauda; assembly: GCF_036373705.1. NCBI lineage: Eukaryota > Metazoa > Chordata > Actinopteri > Amiiformes > Amiidae > Amia > Amia ocellicauda. Next base: position 33,263,445 of record NC_089858.1, on the reverse strand, counting down.
CCTGCCCCTCCCCGACCCCTCCGCCACCACTGCCGTCCCCCCCCCCATCCGCCTCCCTTCTGTCTCCACCTCTGGCTGCCTCACCCCCTCACCCTCTCTCTCCTCGCTCTGCCTCTCCCTCTCCTCATCTCAGCGGCCTCAGGGCAGGAACAGCGGCAGTGCGGTGGGGGAAGAGGGAGACAAGAGAGAAAGAGAGGAGGTGGGAGATGGGGAGGAGGCCAGCCTTCACGCTGAAGACACCAGGAGTCTGGGGGGGGCGTCTGAGAGACAGACTCACAGGACAGAGGCAGACCGAGAGCTGCAAGAGGAGTGCAGTCCAAGCTTACAGAGAGAGGGGGAGGGGGAGAGAACAGAGAGTGAGGGGGAGGGAGAGAGAGGGAGAGAAGGAGAGGGGCAGTCAGAGGGAGATGGGGGTAGGACAGGGGTAGCAGCACAGGGGAGGGTCCAGACTGGGAAGCGAATGGGGAAGGGTAGAGGGAGCACAGGAGCAAAATCCCCCGATAGTGAACTCAACAGCACCCCAGATCCCTCCCTCTCCCCCACGCCCAGCCCCAGCCCCACCGCTGCTGTGGACACGGTGGGCGCGGCGGGAGAAGGGGCAGGGGAGGGAGCAGGGGATGAGGGCAGGTGCAGTACCCATAAGGACGGGGCTGGCGGAGCAGGGGGCGGGGGAGCGGTGCGGACGGATGTGCAGTGGAGGAGCAGGCGGGCAGGCGGGGCCGGGACCTCGGTCACCGTGCGGCGCGGCGCCACCCTGAACCGCGAGAAGCGCTTCACCTTCGTGCTGGCCGTGGTCATCGGGGTGTTCGTGCTCTGCTGGTTCCCCTTCTTCTTCTCCTACTCCCTGCAGGCCGTGTGCCCCTGTGCCTGCAGCCTCCCCGAGTCCCTCTTCAAGTTCTTCTTCTGGATCGGCTACTGCAACAGCTCCCTGAACCCCGTCATCTACACCGTCTTCAACAAGGACTTCCGCCAGGCCTTCAAGAAGATCCTGTGCAAGAGGGGCACCAAGGGCACCTTCTTCTAAGGCGTGTCGGGCCAGAGAGGCGCCCCAACCAGCTTGTACAGACCCACCTGGCAGCATGTGTGCATCCCCCTCCCCAGCCAACCCAACTGAGGCACTTGAACTTGCCCCGCTTCTTTTACTTAAAAAACAAGAAACAATCCATTTAAAAAGTACAAAAAAGAAAAACCAGAAAACAGCTGCGTCTGCTTGGCTGTGGAGTGTGTGCGATCGACGGCTTTTGAAGCTTCTTTTCAAATTAACTGCACTTTGCGAAAAAGAAAGAAAATAAATCAAAGGGAAGAAGGGAATTCCCTGACTCTGTGTGAAACTCTGCCATGTGGAGTAGGTCCTGGATGTGCACGTCTTTGGGGAAACTGGAAAGAACCTTTTGGATTAACCCTCGCGGTGCCAGCCATGTGTGTAGGGACTGGGGCTGGGACTGGTGCTGGGTTTTATTACCAGTAAGACATGGATTAGAATATATCACTCCACAAAAGCACCCAGACATACCACTGAGATGAGTGCTGTGTGTGTACTGGCTGTGTAAGTGCTGTGTGTACTGGCAGTGTAAGGGACAACAACAACAGAAATAAAATGCAGAGAATTTAATGGTTGTGTTCCTGTGATTCTATTGCTTCTCGGATGGGGGGTCGGGGGGGGGGTATCTTTGTGAGTGTGTTAGTGTGTTTGAGTGTGTATGACTGAGGGAGTGGGTGGACATGGGGACCAGTCTGAAGAAGCATCTTCATACAAACTGAGAGAGAACAGACGGGCGCTGATCGGTCCTCCAGACTGGTAGGAGCTGCAGGGAGTCTCCAGGGAGAGGAGAGGGAGACAGAGGTGAAGAGTGAGGGAGGGAGAGGGAGAGGGTGGGAAGCGGAGGGAAGAGGGAAGAGGGAGAAGAAGAGAACAACAGACTGAGTGACGGAGAGGAAGAGATGCAGAGAGCGAGGGGTGGGGTGCGTGGGTTCCCTAGAGAAGCTTGTTAGTCCTATGTGAGAGTGGGGAGTGGGGTGGGGGGTGGGGGGGCAGCTCTACGGTACAGCACAACAGAAGGGACACCCCTCTGCTGAATCACCCACAGATGGTCTCCCCCCCCGTCTTTAAAATGCTTTACGGATTCCAAAGTATTTTCTCAGATTTCATTTTTCAGTTTGTTCTTTGGTTCTGCCTTTACTTCATTATATTGTGTGTGTGTGTGAGAGAGAGTGTAGATACGTTGAGAAAGTGAGAAAGTGTTGATAGATGGATTGAAAACGATTGAATAATTTACTCCCAGCGTACTGAGCCCACTGCACACCCTTATGCTTATGGCTTAGGTGTATTTATTATTGTGTTTCCTGTAATATTTATTGTTATTGTTATTATTATATCAATTTTCCTGAGCGCTGTTTGACAAGCCGGCCCCAAAGGCATTCATCATCGAAAAGCTAGGAGGCTGTTTTAATTACAAACGGGGGGGGAAACATAATTACAATTTGATTTCCTGTACTCAAGCTGCCTGCTGCAGAGCTGGGGGAGATGGTGGATTTTTCCACAGCGGCTTTGTGACACTCTGCAAGCCAGAAAAGAGGGTCCCGGGGCCCAGAGAGAGACGCTGCAGTCACAATGCACAATGCCATCGCAGCCACCTTCGTTGCCCCACTGAGGGCACGGCTTCACGGGTTGCTGGTGGCCCATGCCCTGGCACAGGTGTGTGAGGGACACAGACAGTTGTATCGTTAGTTAAATGATCTAATTGACTAATTAACTGAGAGCTCAGACTGCAATAGGAAATTAAAATGTATTATGGCTCTCTCTCTACCTCTCCCTCTCTTTCTCCTTTTCTCTCTCTCTACCTCTCCTTCACTCTATCTCTCTGTCTCTCTCATTCGCTCTCTCTCTCTGCAGCCACTGTTGTCATGAGTCCATGAGCTCAGTACTCTATCCCTGATTTCTATGGAACTGGCTTCCTATTCTTTCCTGGATTGTGTGCCTTTGTATGCGTGTGTATCTAAATATGTTTGTGTGTGTGTGTGTGTGTACACCCTTGTTGGACTCATAATTAAACATAATTTCAGTTTCCCAAAACATTGGGGGTGAAGTATATTAATATACAGACACATTCAATTAAATCTTTATGCATCCAGAATATCTTTAATAGTTTGTCTGAGCCTGTGCTGTCAGTGAATAAGGCAGGGAGCTCCTTCTATGCAGCGCAATACAACACTGGGACTCTTTAACATTAGTGGCTGATTTAGCTTTTCATTAAACTAGAATATTGCACTGTATCGTATGGTAATGTAGTGTAGGGCAGAGCGCAGCACAGTGCCGGGTATTGTTGTGTTGCGTATGGAGGGGAGCTCCTCAATGTTGACCTATGGCATTCCTGTAATTGGTGATTAAGTGACTATCAATTAATTCACATCGCAGAAAGACACCAGTGCAGGTGAGAAGCTGTGAGTGTCGACAGCTGTCCTGTATCTCTACCCCGAGATATCTGACTGCTATGATATATGACAGGCAGTCCCTGGACTGCTACGTCACGCCTGGAGGAGAGACGGGGATTCTGGGAGCTGGGTCAGGGCAGTAGATCAGCACTTGGCACAGCTGTGAGAACAGGATGTACAGCACCAGTTATGCCTGTTTAACAGTGACATCTGCCTGGTTATCGATGTTTCATAATTTTCCCGAGGCAGGAGAGGAGCACGGCCCACATGCGTGTGTAGACACACAAATAATAATGGTCCAAGGAAAGAAAAAGGACAAAGATGACAGAGAGTTCTGGGCCCTGCCAGCCACAGCCGGCCCCTCGCCCTCATTACTCATTACTGCCCGTCAGGATCTGCAGGAGCTGCTCTGAGATTCGCATCCATCTTCCACACGATGAGAGAAAGCCGGGCTTGAGCAGCGAACAGCACCTCCACCCCAGCTCAGTTTATTTATTTATTAGGCTTTTGACCATTCTCTCTCTCCCTCTCTCTCTCGCTCTCTCTCTCTCTCCCTCCCTCTCTCATTTTCTCACTCTGTCCATTTTCCTCTCTCTCTTTCGAACCATATCTGTGGCATGTCTCTGTCTATCAGTTTGTCTCTCTCTCTCTCAGCACTAGCAGTGTGCTAATGGCTGCAGTGAAGTGAGGAGAGAGAGTGCAGGGCTCTGTGGACACTGAGGACAACACAGGTGTCAAGGCCAGCCCCAACACATTACAGCAGGCTGTGATTTGTGTTTGTATATGTATGTATGCATTTATTTATTGCTGTGCTGTGAGCTCCAGGGCAGTACAGAGGATACACATTATATTACAAATAGGTCTGGGACGAGCTTCTTTCTCTCCCCGCCGGTAATGAATTGTACCAGACTGTGCTTTACCTCTGATTTAAAATGCCCCACAAATAGAGCAGCGAGATCAATTCAAAGAGCCCTGTTTGTTCTGCAACCCAGTGCTGCACTCTATCACACACTCTCACACACTCACACACTCAGACACACTCATATAAACACACTAGAATGATTTACTGCGTATTTTTATTTGAGCTATTTTTTTATCTGTTTGTTTTTCTTGACTTGGGGTAGTTTGTTTACTGGCATTAAAACCACATCCTCTTTCCTTGGCTAAAACTCCCAACCGATCAGTGACAACACCTCACTGCAGCTCAGTCAGAGAGGCTGTGAGTGAGTCAGTGTGTCAGTGTGCCGGTCAGTCAGTGCAGGGCCAGCCCGACGTACAGGTAGCCTAGGTGGTTGCCTAGGGCCCCAGAATATCAAGGGGCCCCTAACATATGACATAAATAATATTTTTTTACAAAAACATAAAAAAGTGCCTATGGCAAGGCAAATTATCATTTAGAGATATCACTATATCATTTAGAGATATCTGCAATCCATTTAGACATATCTAAATTAGGTGCTTTTTAAGGATATATCTAAATGATTTGCAGATATCTCTAAATGATTTGAAGATATCTTTAAATGATTTAGAGATATCTTGAAATATTTAGAGATATCTTTTAATGATCATTTGGCTTGCCATATTATGGAGCGGAGTGATGTAGCTGCTGATGCGAGAGCGGTACCAGGCGGAGCGAGAGATGGCCTTTTTTAAAAGAGCATTCACGTCGGGTGCAGAAAAGAGGAAGAGGATTAAAGAGGACGAGAAGTAGAAATATATTACAGTGAGACGTTATTTATTTAACCTCACCTGTTGTGTCGAGCGACGTGACCCCTATGCATGTGTTAAGCTAGCTATTATTGAACTCATTTTCAAACGGAATCAGAAGTGAGCTTTGAAATCAGTACAACATACCATGTAAGCAGATACTAGCCAACCAAATGTTAAGGGGCAATGACAAAATGAATGACCTGCTGACTATTCTAAATGCTGCTGCAATGTGATCATTGATGCATTACATTTTTACAGAAGTTAAAATATGTGACGCTCCACCACAAAACCAGTGTGAAACACGGCCGTTTCCACATGTAAGCACAGTTTATGTGCAAACGCTACTGTCTGAGATAATATATATCCTGAAACGTCATATTTTAAAAGTGCAAGATAACTGGCCGTTGATTGTGGGTTTCAAGGTCGAGTAGGAAGTTGATGATGGCCGTTTTATGGTTAAGTCAATGCGCATCGCTTTTTTTTTAATTATCATTATGCTGTCTATATTTTGTTGTGGGTCTGTTGTGCACTGTTCAGTACATCGTGTCGTAATCCTAACTTTATAAAACACATAGTCACGGCTTTGTAGCTCCATCAGTAACGTGGAAAAGATCGGGGTGGGGGGGGGGGGGGGGGGGGGCATTTCATCTGTGACTCGAGCAGACTGTCTAAAGTGAGGTCAAAACACACGTGTCGGGCATATGTATGCTAAATGTCATGCAAATGACATGATGGATATAAGTGTATATTGCCAAGGAGTTTATGAAGAGAATGTCTCCAGAACTTTAGCAACTGTTCTGTATATTCCAAGTAGTGGGACGTTTAAAATGTCATAACTTTGTGAGGAATTAATATATCTTAACAAATTATATATAACGCAATAATCCAGCTCAATCAGATATAATCTAATAATCTAATTTTAGAAAATGTTGGTGATGTGACTGGTTTTGTGGTGGAGGATCATTTCACTTTGATAGCTAGCCTTCTACCAGTTGCCATCCAAATGATGGTAATGATTAGCTAGTATTTAACTACTACAGTAGTTTGCCAGTTGTCAGCTAATGATTTTAGATTAGCACATTAAAAAACTCAATTTATTTAAAAAATACAATAGTGTGTAATATAGTATTTTCAGTACTGAGTATTTATGGTGTGGGTGTTTTTTTTTTAAACGAAACTGTTTATTAGTTGTTGCTGTTATTTCAATTTGCACAGTGCACTGTTTACATTTGTATGCATTACTAAATCAATTTCAGTGTACCTTAAAGTGCAATACATGTTCTGTGATGTGCACTGTTTCAATGTTTGTGTGTCTTTTAGTTTTACCTAAACATTTTCACTCCCCCATAAAGATGGGCACCACTTCAATGCTTTTCAGATCTCTAAGTCAGTGTGTCAGTCAGCATGTCAAATGCAGTATAACACAGTACAGTAGGGTGCACTATTTTCTAGTTACCCTGTCCTAATTAGTATAGGACTTACTAGTCTAATAGTATATCATATATCGTATCATATCTGTGTTAGTGATTGTACTAACACTATACATACTGCACCACTGCCCTATTGCCACTTCATCCCTCCATCATCTCTACACATCTGCTTGTTTATGACGTAGGGCGACGGCGGCCTTTGTTGTGCGCACGCCAGGGCTCTCATCGCCTGCTTCAGCAGCTGGCCGACAAAGAGAGAGCCCGGGGAGTCGCGATACGGCTGCCGCCGGACGGAACCGCTGCTGTAGTTGTGTAAACAGACTATGTTCCCGGCAGAGCGATCAGTCTGATAAAGCACGCTATGCTACTGTTACAACAATAATCAAATGTCAATATTTTATCTGAGTATAGTTACCGAGTATAGGGGCCGAACCATGGGACAGGTACTAACAGCCCGTGGAGAGCGACCCGGAAAAAGGTACAGTGTCAAAATCGCTCGCTTTGAACCTGCGGACTCGCTGAGTATCTCCTAAGCCGTGTATGGTGTTTCGTGTGTGAAATTAAATGTATTTTTAAAGCCAGTGAAGTGAATACTGTAGGGTGTTATTTGAGTTTTTTTGAGAGCAATACAAACTGGTGGTTTGTCCATGTGTGCCCAAATTTCATCCATGACATGCTGTACATCCATGCTGAAATTTCACAATGCCCCACTGTTTGAGTGAGCAGTGCAACAGCAATGAATTATATCACACATACATCTCTCATACAAACATACACACACATAACACCGTGTAACATTTTTTTGTTGTTGTGGTTGTTGCTGGCTGGTAAGTGTTATTTCCTAATTGCTTTTGCCTCAAAAGTATAGAAAATGGCTAATATCCCCCACAAACTTTGCTTTTGTGACCAGGACAGTGATACTTTGAAATTTACCTATTTCCAATGAGAAAACAAATTTCGATCACATAAAGTCAGAAAATAACAACATATGAATCCAAATTAACATGTATTTATACTAAAGTAATACAAAAATGACTACAAAAGATTTAGAAGTGAGTAGTTTTTCTCGATTATTTGGGGGCTGATTCGTGAAAGTCATTTACAGTATAATCGTAAATCTCGAAAAACTACTCACTTCTAAATCTTTTGTAGATTTTAGGTTTACAAAAGATATAGACAGTGTATAGCATGATTGTGTGTGTGTTTGTATGTAGTATCATTATAATCATACTACATACACACAAACAAACACACAATCATGCTATACACTCAGACACACACACACACACACAGAATTGCCTCGTTCTGTGTCGCTGGGCTGGGGAGTGACAGATGTGGGGTTTGTCAGAATTGCCCGAGTCACACAGGTATTAAAGCACTGATCTGTATTAATTTGGCAGCCTGAGCTTCAGTGATGGGCAGAGGGCAGGAAGGGGTGAGGGTGATTGAGAGTGAGAGGGAGAGGAGAGGAGAGGAGAGGAGAGGAGTGGTGGGGGTTGTGGCTGAAAGATTGCTTCAGGCCCGCTCGACTGCAGCCTGGTTAGCATACACACCGGCTGTGTCAGACAAGAGACGTGGAGGAGAATGAATGCACTTTATCATTCAGTTTGATGGAGACTGGTCAGAGTTTCTCTCTTTCTCTCGTCCCTGCATCTCTCTCATCTCTGTAGATCTCACTCTCTCTGTTTTCCACTTTTATTCCTCTGCTCGATTGTCAGATCTTTCTCTCCATCTCGAAGACAGACACACTCGGTTTCCTTTTCCCTCCCTCCTCTCCTCTCCAAACCCCCAAATCTACCTCTCCTTTCTCTCTCTCTCTCTCTCTCTCTCTCTTTTGCCCTTCCTCTTACATGCATGCAGGAGTGGAAATAAGTGGGTTTGTTTGTAGTGTAGCATTTAACTGAGTGTCCTTAACTCACGCACGTGCACACACACACACAACACACACACACTCAAATAATAATACAAACTCAGCTCAGCTTTGGCAGCGACAGGAATAGGAGAAAATGTCTACTGGAAGATAAATGTCCACAAAGGTCTGACCTGTCTGTCCTCTTCTGACCTGTCTGGACCTGTCTTTCCTGTCCTCTTCTAACCTGTCCTGACCTGTCTGTCCTCTCCTGTCCTCTTCTAACCTCTGTCCTCTCCTGTCCTGTCCTCTTCTAACCTGTCTGTCCTCTCCTGTCCTCTTCTAACCTGTCTGTCCCCTCTTGTCCTGTCTGTCCTCTCCTGACCTGTCTTTTCTGACCTGTCTGTCCTCTCCTATCTGTCCTGTAGCAAAATGAGGGGGACAGGCTGTTAGCTGCAATTGCTTTCCCTCCACCCCCCCTTCTGCATGACACCCCCTGCCCTCAGCCCCACACATCACACACTCCTGCCGTTTGTTTGCGCGCATCATGGCGGTGTGGCGTGGCGCCTGGCGTCTTTCAGTCTGCTCAGCCGTGGGGTTTCTGTTTGTTTGTACAATTTATTTATTTATTTTTAAAGTCAATTGAACTGTCCGGCAGGATCTCTGACTCTCCGCTCCATTTCATCTCCACTCTATAGCTAAGTAGAGCTAAACGAAGCAAACCAGGGCAAAAGTGTTTGCCTGGTGTGTGAAGCTCCCTCGGCCACGACCGGCAGAACAGCTGCTGCAATGCTGCCTGCATCTGAGCTTTTCTGTTCCTGACACTGAAGTCTCTACAGGATAGTGCAGTTTAATTCAATACACTACAACTCAATACAGTTCAGTACAGTACAGTAGAGGACAATATAGAGCAGTACGGTACAGTGCGGTAGATTACCACACACTACAGCTGAGTACAGTTCAGTTAATGCAGGACAGTACAGCAGTATTTTGGAGCCTGTTTGAGCCCAAGGCATATCCTCTTTAATTGTGACTCCAGTGTCAGCTCTCTGTATCGCTTGTGATCTAGATAATGAGGTGAAGTCATGGCTGTCCCCATATTAGCTGTCTAAGGTTGTCTGTCTGTCTGTTTGCATGTGCATGTGTGTGTGTCTGTATGTGCATTTCCTTTATTGGTTTTGTCTTTTTGTTTTCATCAAAGTGAAAGGGTTGATAAATGATGGCAAATCCTAAATTAAAACCTTGCCGTCTGGTTTGAATAAACTGATATCAGATAGTCTGCCTGTTATCAGTGAGTGTCTGTGTGGTTGTGTGAGTGTGTATGCTTGTGTGTGTCCTTCGCCATAATACAGCAGGTGAGAGTTGGTCTTCGTGAATAGATTCACCATTATCATTTCTATGTGATACCCACAATGCACTGCGTTGTGTCGGTGTTGTTTTATGTGATGGCTCAACGTCAAAATGACATGCAGCAATTTACTTTATCGCTGCCCGCCAAGGAAACCGCCACAGTCACTCGGGCACCATCTATTAACGTGCAATCGGATTAGAGACAAGTCTAACTCGGTTTTCTTTGGAGCAGCAGAACCAAAAAAGCCCGGCCACGGTCTCTCCCCGCAACGCGACGGCAACATCGGGAACATCGAGTTATTGTTTGTTGCAACAGAGCATTGACCTCTTCTTTAATTATTTCCAGGCAACCCTTGCTGGCATTGAGTGTTGCCTATCTGAAACCCAAAGCACAGACGTCCTGGAAAACTAATGTTGATGGTTTCGTGGGAGGGCTGAATTTTGGGGTCAACCACTAACTCACATTCACACAGACACACACACACACACACAGACATAGAGACACAGAGACACACACACAGACACACACACAGACACGCACACACACACACGCACACACACACAGACACGCACACATGCACACACACCCATTCCTAGAGAGATGGTAGCCGTGGGTTTGTGTGTATAAATGAGGTGGGGGTTGTAGTTGTGATGTTATTGTGTAACAAAATACAGTACAGTCTACAGTATATTACAGTACAATACAATATAGGTCGGCTGCTCCTAAAAATCTGAACTTCAGATTGTAAGGAATGAAATTAAAGAGCATAGTTAGTTAATCTCTCCACTAATTTAAATTATTTTTATATCCATCTGAACACACACATGGTTGTAACGGCTGGACAATCATCTGCCAAATGTGTCCCTTCCGCTCTCGGCTTCGTTCGCCCCGCGCATTACAGATTCTCCCTACTGGAATGAAAACGGAAAAATAAGCAACTTTTAAATAATCAATGACAATGCCGGTGAGATTCAGTTCGATGCAGTGCGCCATAATTTGATTTGGCAAGCATAACACACCAAGTGAATTGTGTCCTAATCCCATTGTCCGCTGTAGGCTTCTCCCACTAGGGTAAACGCATCAACGCTCACTCGGGGTCTGAGTGGCAGCGGCAGACATCAGACTGGGGTTTAATTTGATGCATTCATTCTCTGTATGTATCGGAGCTGGGGAAGTGTAACACTGTTTTAATACTTAATGCCTTCAATAACTGTTGCCTGAGTTCCTGACATTAATTAGGGGAAATGCATCGCATGGCTGTTAATGAGTTAAAAAATAAATAATTGAATTGTGCAGATGGCAGAGAAATACTGACTTTAATCTCCATACTAAACATTTTGCTTAAAACTCAAGAGTCGCAGCAACAGGTTCAGCTGCTGAGTTTAAATATGCTGCACTGCAAGTTTACACACCCCATGTCTCTCTCACACCCACTCTTACTCTCACACACACTCACTCAAACACTCTCACAAAATGACACAAAACACAAAAAAGGAAAGGATGGAAGAAAGATTAAAAAGTGGAGCAGTTTCCTGGCATCCTCCCGGTGGGCCTGTCTGAAACATCACAGGGGACTCGCTCTCCGCAGTTCCTCGGTTCTGGCCTCTTCTGTGGAGCCAGGAGAGCCCAGCCGCAGACCACCGTGACGGCCGCCTGGCCTGGCAGTGCCCGTGGGCAGAGGCCAAAGCACAACAAGGTTTTATTTAATCAGAACTTAATGACCCATGCAGATATAGATATTTCTTAATTTTGTTTTGTTCTCCATGCTGGGAATCATGATTCAGATATTTTTAATTAGGAGGCGCCGGGTGATAACTGTTCCCTGGGGGCGTGGCGAACTGGAGAAATATTGTATTGATCCAATTTGTGAGGACTCTGTTAGTGCCAGGCTCAGAGCTATGCTGTGGGGGGGGGTGGGGGGGAGTGGCGAAAAGGGAGTGAGGGTGAGGGTGTGAGAGTGAGGGAGTGTGTTTAGTAATTGATTGGCATTCGGAAACACACACACACACACATACACACACACATACACAGGCAGACCTACAGCTGCAAGAAACACCTTTAAGAAAAAGAGGAGGAACAGAAAGTGTGAAAGGAAGGACAGAACTCAAGTGCCCTTCATTTCTTTGTTTAAGAGGCTTTGGGGTCTAACTGACCTTTTACTGTGCTTCAGTATGAGGGGAGAGAGAGAGAAAAGAGGGGAGGAATTGTAAAGAACAGAGAAAAGCAGAGAGGCACAAATGCACGAGGAATACAAAGGATACAAAGTCAGACGCTAGTGAGAGAGAGGGGAGAGATGATTTTATAAGGTAGAAAATATATCAGAGACTAAGAAATAAAGAAAAATGAATGTGAAATAGTAAGGTGAGAATCAAACAGAGAGAAATAAATTAAACTAAACAGAAAAGGAAAGCAAGAGGAAAAGAGAGACATGTACAAGGGCAGAAGAAGCATGAAAAATAAAATATCATAAACAACACAGAGAGGGAAGAGAAGAAGCTTTTTCCACTGCATTCCTGATTCCAGAGGAACCCTGGGGGTCAGAGATCAGTTCAACAGAGTGGGAACATTTTCCACCAGACCCTTGAACGTCGTCCAAGCGTCCACTGGGGAGCTGGGCTCTGAGTGCTGTAAACACACAGCACAGCGTTGTGAACATCTGCTCCCGGAGAGGTCACTGTGGTCAGGCAGGGGCTCCAGTGCATTAGAGTTCCTCAAGTACAGCAGTCCAGTCCAGTCAGTGACTCTGCAGCAGTCCAGTCCAGTCTAGTCCAGTCCAGTCAGTGACTCTGCAACAGTCCAGTCCAGTCCAGTCAGTGACTCTGCAACAGTCCAGTCCAGTCCAGTCAGTGACTCTGCAGCAGTCCAGTCCAGTCCAGTCCAGTCCAATCCAGTCAGTGTCTCTGCAGCAGTCCAGTCCAGTCTAGTCTAGTCCAGTCCAGTCAGTGACTCTGCAGCAATCCTGTCCATTCCAGTCCAGTCCAGTCGAGTCCAGTCCTGGCTGTGATGCAATGGGCGGCCAGAAGGAGAGGCAGGGGGGATGGGTAATGGACAGCTGACAGAGCATTTACTTTGTCATCAGGAAAATCACTATAACACGCACTTGCCTTATCTAATTTCCAAACCTCAAAATAATTCTGAGCGCATTGTTATTATTGTAATGAGTTACAAGTCCCAGATAACGCTCACTTTTTAAAATGTTCTCCTCATTTCTTTTACATATGTAATAGCATAGTAAAAGAGGACAGAAGAGAATCGCTTTCAGACTGTTATTGAGTTTTAATATTCATATCCTCAAACTCCGGAGTCCATCTGAATCTTTCATAGCTGCGCGATGGAGATGCTGCTCAAGGGGACCGATGGCCGGCGACGGAAATTAAAACAACAGCCTTTAAAATAAATAAATAAAACCCGGGAGTGCTGTACAAACCTATTGATTTGTTTCATATACTTATATTTTTAAATTATTTACAGCGCTGAATTGCTTACTCTGGAGAAAAATGTCTAGAAGGGACTGTCCTCATCAAGGAAACCTTCCTAGCCATCACCTCCCAGAGTCTGATTTCTCTCTCTCTCTCTCTCTTTTTATCTTTCTCTATCAGTTCAAGGTGCTTTATTGGCCATATACGGGGATACACATGATAAATAAAAATGGGAAACCTTCCCTCTCTCTATCACACTCTCTCTCTTTCTCTCTCTATCACAGTCTCTGTCTTACTATCTCTCTCTGTCACTATCTCTCTATCATACTGTCTTACTATCTTTCTATCTCTGTATTCAATTTCAATTTCAAATGAAGGTGCTTTATTGGCATGACAATCAAATTCATGTTGCCAAAGCAATCTGTATCTCTCTCTCTTTCTCATGCTTTTCCTTGCTTTCTCTCACTTTCCCTCACTCTTTATCACCCACTTTCTCTCTCTCTCACACTCTATCTTGCCCTCTCTCTTTCTCTCTCTCCTCATTTTTCCTCTCCCTCTTTGTGTATATTAGCACTGCTGCTATTACGGTTCCCATAACTTCAGTGCCGTTCTTCACAGGAACTCAGGGACAGAAGGAAAGGTCGTGCAGGGGTCGCCAGCAGCTTAGTTCTGACCCATCTCTGTTACTCGGCCTCTCGGTCACACACTCCAACATCCACTCACTCATTCGTTCTCTTCCTCCTTCCCTCAATCACTCGTTCTCTCCCTCTCTCTCTCACTCACTCGTTCTCTCCTTCTGTCTCACTCACTCATACTCTCGTTCTCTCCCTCTCTCACTCACTCATTCTCTTCCTCTCACTCACTTGTTCTCTCCCTCTCACTCACTCACTCGTTCTCTCACTGTCTCACTCACTCACGCACGCACTAGTGTGGTATACACCTATCAGCCATAACATTATGACCACCTGCCTGATATTGTGTAGGTCCCCCTTTTGCCGCCAAAACAGCCCTGACCCGTCGAGGCATGGACTCCACTAGACCTCTGAAGGTGTGCTGTGGTATCTGGCACCAAGACGTTAGCAGCAGATCCTTTAAGTCCTGTAAGTTGCAAGGTGGGGCCTCCATGGATCGGACTTGTTTGTCCAGCACATCCCACAGATGCTTGATGGGATTGAGATCTGGGGAATTTGGAGGCCAAGTCAACACCTTGAACTCGTGATTCATCAGACCAGGCCACCTTCTTCCATTGCTCCGTGGTCCAGTTCTGATGCTCACGTGCCCATTGTAGGCGCTTTCGGCAGTGGACAGGGGTCAGCATGGGCACCCTGACTGGTCTGCGGCTACGCAGCCCCATACGCAACAAACTGCGATGCACTGTGTGTTCTGACATCTTTCTATCAGAACCAGCATTAACTTTTACAGCAATTTGAGCTACAGTAGCTCGTCTGTTGGATCGGACCACACAGGCCAGCCTTTGCTGCCCATGTGCATCAATGAGTCTTAGCCGCCCATGACCCTGTCGCCGGTTCACCGCTTTTCCTTCCTTGGACCACTTTTGATAGGTACTGACCACTGCAGACCGGGAACACCCCACAAGAGCTGCAGTTTTGAAGACGCTCTGACCCAGTCGTCTAGCCATCACAATTTGGCCCTTGTCAAAGTCGCTCAGATCCTTACGCTTGCCCATTTTTCCAGCTTCTAACACATCAACTTTGAGGACAAAATGTTCACTTGCTGCCAAATATATCCCACCCACTGACAGGTGCCATGATAACGAGATTATCAGTGTTATTCACTTCACCTGTCAGTGGTCATAATGTTATGGCTGATCGGTGTATTATTGTGGGGCAGTGTAGTCTACAACACACAAGAACAGATACACACACAACACACACAAACGCTCTGTGCAGCAGAGGTGTCAGTGGGCAGAGGGCTCTGTTCGATTACCTCCCTGTGGAGATCAGTGTAGTGTAACTGAGGGCCTGGCTGCGCTGCACGCTTTAGGGAGAGGCGCTTCTGAATTTAAACACTTCGGATCACAACCCCATCGAGTTGGGGTGATGGCGCTTTCCTCTCTCTCTTCATTTCATTACCCCTGCACTTCAAAGTCAAAGAAAAGCAAGAAAAAGAACAGGAACAAAAATCTATATATATACATATTCATGGGTGGTTATTATTTTTTTTTTTTGGCCATTTAAAGTTGCAATGAAAAGAAAGGGGGGGAGGGAGAGCAATAGAAAATACTGCATCGATCGGTGTGGAAACGTGCAGCACTGCCTTTTCTGTCTTTTTATAAAGTAATAATGAGTTATTTCCATCACAAAGCTCTGAAAGCCAGATCATTTTTCTATCTGTTTGCTGAACCGACTGAAATCTGAGAGAATCAGAGAGAGAAGAAAGAACTCTCTGCCTCTCGTCCTCTCTCGCTCGCTTTTTCCTCCTGTCCACACTCCCTCTCTCCGTATGCAATATTCTCATGGATTGGTAATGTGATTTTATTTCTTTTTTTTTGCTGACTGGGTTTTTTTTTTTGCTGTGGAGAGAGACGGAGTGAGAGAAGAAAAGGAACAAAGGAACAAAGAGAAAAAAATGAATACGCTACAGGACATTGTAGTACAATATGCTACACTCTGCTACACTACACTATAGTACACTACACTGCACTACAATACAATACAATATACTGCACTATACTGTGCTATGCTACACTACACTACAATACACTATACTACACTGTGCCACACTGCAATACAATACACTACACTAGACTGTACTACACTACAATACAATACTCTACACTACAATACACTATTCTACACTACACTGTGCTACACTACACTAGAGTACACTGCTTCACTGCAATACAATACACTACACTATACTGTACTACACTGCACTACAATACAATACAATATACTGCACTATACTGTGCTATGCTACATTACACTACAATACACTATACTACACTGTGCCACACTGCTACACTGCACTACACTAGACTGTGCAACACTGAATTATACTGCACTGCACTGTGTGCCTGGGGTTAGTGTCCTTTCATACCCACAGTGCCTTGCATTGTATTATATTGTGCTGTATTGCCTTGCACAACCCACACTGCGCTCCACTGCCCAGGAGCTATGCGGTGCAGGGTGAGGGGGAGGGAGCAGTGCCTCAGTGGGCTGCAGAGTGTCGAGTATTGTTCTGTTCCCTTTGATTTGATTACCTCTGATTTCTCTTTATTTGACAATCTGCTGAAAGGATCTCCAGGGACACGGCCCCACAGCCCTAAACACACAAACAATAATCAGACACAAACACTAATGAGACACAGGTAACGTAATTATGTTGCCGCAGAACCCGCTCTAATCTCGCCCTGCTGTGTCTTTGATGCCGTGAAGATGCTTCCCACAATCCCCCAGAGCTCCTCTCCTTCATTTCCTGTCCCAGCAGGGCGGTCAATAAAATATACTGCCGCACACAAGTAAAGCACATTGACTTCAGACAGACGCCGTTGTTGTCCTCTTACACCGCCAGAGGTAGGAGACAGCGCTCCTGTCCTGGCCAGTGCTGTCCACTCCAATATAGTCCAGTACAGTACAGTCTAATATAGTCCAGTATAGTACAGTACAGTCCAGTCCAGCTCAATCCAGTCAGGTGTAGTCCAGTACACTCCAATTCAATCCAGTTATTAGGTTGTCTAGGAATAACCATCAATAAATCAGTAAATCCATCAATGAGTAAATGAGACTCGGCTGTGGGTTTAGTAATTCCATTTGGCAGTGAACGTTTGCTAACAAAGTGCAAAGGAGACAAGAAAATGCAGTTGGACACAGTTCAGCAGAGCTTAGTGGGAGCTCAGTGGAAGCCCAGTGGGAGCCCAGCTAGAGCTCAGTGGGAGCTCATTGGGAGCTCAGTGGGAGTACAGTGGGAGTACAGTGGGAGCTCAGTGGAAACTCAGTGGGAGTACAGTGGGAGCTCATTGGGTGCTCAGCGGGAGCTCAGTGGGAGCTGCTGTTTGCTCTGCTCCCTCTGTCAGCTCCCAGGGCTTCCCCAGAAAATTTTTGCCATAATTAGTGCAATTAATTCGAGAGTTGTAATTATCTAAATGAGCTTTAGTTAACCTGGCAGTATTAACAGATTAAAAGTGCAGTCATGGCCTAAGTCGTATGTGTGACAGAGTGTGTGTGTGTGTATCAGAGTATGAGAAAGTATGTTTGTATGTGAACAGTTTATTTATGAGTTTTGTTCTCCCTCTCTGGGTCCCTTTCTCCATCTTCTCTCTATCTCCCAACCCTCCCTCCTCTCTGTGTACTACTTAGTCATTGTTTACTTGTACTTGTTACTCTGTGTAGATATTTGATGATTTGGGAGGTTGATGTTTTAAATTGGCAGTGCATGTAAAGGCCAGGGACCGTGATGTGATGAGGTCTATCAGCCCCCTATCCCCCATCTCCCTGTGTGTGTGTGTGTGCGCTTTCATTTGCAGCTTGTGTTTGTATGTGTTGGAGTCTCTCTGCAGCTTGTGTTTGTGTCTGTCTGTGAGTGTGTGTGTGTGTGTGCGTGCACTTTTAATTGCAGTGTCTGTTTGTGTATGTCTGCATGTACACGTTTCTTTGCAGTCTGTTTGTGCTGTGCTGTTCTGTTTGCAGCGCTCTATGCAGTGTGTGTGTGTTTCTCTTTCTATCCCTCCCTTTGTGTAACACTGTGTGCTTTGCTATCAGTGTTAATCTTCTCAACACTCTCTTTGTGTATATATATATATATATATATATATATATATACAGTGAGGGAAAAAAGTATTTGATCCCCTGCTGATTTTGTACGTTTGCCCACTGACAAACGCGGGCAAACGTACAAAATCAGCAGGGGATCAAATACTTTTTTCCCTCACTGTATATATATATATATATATATATATATATATATATATATATATATATAATGTGTATATATATATATATATATATATATATATATATATATATAATGTATATATGAATAGAGAGAGAGAGAGGATTTACATGCCCCTGTGGATGGGCTGACTGGGTTGTCCCCAAACACAAGCATCGCCAACTGTACAGTAGCCTACAGGTCCTGTGTTAGTGCCGTCCATTTGAGTCCAGTCCAGTCCAATCCATCACTGACAGAGGGAGGCCGGTCCAGGTGCAGGAATGAGACTGGTCATTGTAATCCAGTGGCCAGTGCAGTGCAGTACAGTGTTGGCACATGTGCCTTGTTGTGGTTTGTCTGTTCTCTGGTGTTCTGGGTAATATTGTGCCACACCAAAACTGTGCTGCGCTGGCACCCAGGGGGTTAAACCACCCTGCTGTTTTTTTAAATATTAAAATCACTCTTCTTTCATCACGATCTTCCCCCCCACCTCACTTTACTCTCTGTTCTTCCCGAGCTTTTAAGCTAATTTGTTTTAAAAGGATCATTTGCACTTTACACCTCTCTCTCGCACACTGACTCTCTCGCTTTTACCTTTCTCCTTCCTACCCACTCCCTCTCTCCCTCTCTCTCCCCCCCCTTTCTGTCCCTATCTCGCTCCTCTCTTCCTCTCTTCTTCTCCATGTCTCTCCTCTCGTTCTCTTCTGTCAGTGTGTGTGTCAGTGTGTCAGTGTGTGGGTGTAGCAGCAGTGTCTCTCTGTGACTGTCATGGGGAGGTGCATGCCTGGAAGGTTCAGGCAGGGTCAACTGACTAACGCCCCTGCTCTCTCACTGGAGAGGCAATTTACAAAAGTGCCAAATTAATAAATAAACAAACAAATAAGTACAACAACAACAACAACAACAACAAAAGAGCAGCTAATGACAACAATGCAAATAATGTGTTTTGATAATATGCAGTCTGAATCGTGATCCTGAAGTGGCTATACTGACAACACTCAGATATGTATGTTGTGTGTGTGTGTGTGGATAGATAGATAGATTTGCTGAAATTACATCTCATGAACTCAAAACTCTAAACACAAAGCACAAAACAGTTAGCCAGTTTCCCCCAACCCCATAGAAATCTTGCAAACTGAAACAGCAATCAAAATCATGTGCTCTCTGCTCCAAATGAAACTCTGCATCCTAATGAGACAAACACAATCAAATGAATAGAACTTAGCGACAATCAATATCACACTGTGACATATGTAAGACACTGCTATCTAAACCTATTTCAGTGTAAAGACTAAGATTTGTTGTTTTATGTTTGTATGTACAAAAAGGAACACAAATACAAAAACCTAAAGCTGTATATTTCCACATGACTCAATACAGCATACAGTAAATTATACATTACATATACAAAGGAAGACAAATAGGCCCACGTTGTACTTTATGTGAGATAAATTGTATGGAATAGATCAAGAAACTGTCAAAATACCGTAAAGGCAAAATCATAATAGTCAAGACAAAAATACTCCATTGCAAGAAATGAGAAACTGAAAAAAGAGGAATAGGGTGGAGTTGGAGAAGTGTAAACCTGTGATAGTTTACCACATGGTCACATGGTCAAAGAAAGTTGCCTGAATTGCTATTGCTCTCCTTGTTCTTGGTGTTGGTCTTCATCTTGCTCCTCCTCCTCCTCCTCTTCCTCTTCCTCTCACTCTCTGTCTTCCTCTACCTCTCTCTCTCTCTTTGCCAGGTATGCTTGCGTTGTTCTCCACACACAGCAGTCCTCACACGTGGCCTCTGGATTCATAATGAAGGTCTGACTGCAAAGTGAACTCATACGCTCATGTGAAGAGTGAATGTGGTCAATTGGTAATTGAGCTCAGCTTGTTGAACGGTGATGCTTTTCATTTGCACACAAGAGATTATAGTTGTGAATGTGGTGCCAAATGTAGAGAATTGTGTGTTGTGTTTTGCCAAAGGAATTTAATTCGAGTAGCCACACGGAAGAAATCCAAGAACAGTCTTAGAAAAGTTAAAAACTACAGGCATTTGTATGCAGAACAGACAGGAGAGAAAGATAACAGACCCACACGTCTGTCCCGTGATGAGTGGAAATTCAGTTTCTCCCTAATAACTGGTTGGGAAGACCCATGTATGGTAAAACTGGGGTAAAATTAAGGCATATGTAATGTTTAGTATACGATGTATCAAGCCCAAATTGCTGGTGAAAACGGGTTCTTATCAGACCCTGGTCTTCTAGGTATCAGGGTTGCACTATAGCACAGTACTATAGGACAGTAAGACCATGAGACAGAGAGCTTGTTCACACAGACACAGGGAAAGACGTGTGTGTCTATGTAAACTGTACTCAGTACTGGACTCTTTTATACTCCACTGTACTGTACTCAACTATACTATACTGCAATGTGCTGTATTCCACTATACTCCAGAATGGGACAGTTCTGTTCTGCTCACAGTCCCCCTCTCGGCACTGCAGCCCGCAGTCCAGCGCTGCCCCCGGGAGGCTCAGCCGTCACATCTGCACTATGCTGCATGCAAAAATATACTGATTGTGCACTGCTGGGGGGGCACAGTAGTGGAGTGGTCAGAAGGCACATTTACACATCGCATTGGGTAGCATTTGATCCTTCTCAGAAATGTAAACTCACGGTTAACAGTGTAAAAGTGCCTCACAGGGAGATGGTACAGATCAGGATCAAATAAATGTGTAGCACACTTCCCTACTTCCCGTATTATAAATATAATATAAACACTAAATGGCTTGTTATTTTATGATAGCAAAAATGTATAATTGTATTTTTATTTTAAATGCTTCAATTATGAAACAGTATGCAAGTGTGTTGGTTTTACTTGTTATAATAATTAGTTACGAGATAAAGACAGTTTTTGATATAGCTGTGTGTTCTGAAGGACTAATTTAATACACATAAATAAGTTTGGACTTATGTGCTAGTGTGGAGGCGTTCGTTTTAAAGGCAGGCAGCAGACATGCATCAGTGGATCAGTAAGAGACCCTTCTCTTATTATAAATAACACTAAATGGCTTGTTACTTTATGTTTGCAAAAAAAATACATATCATTGTATTTTAATTTCATATGCTCTGGCTACGAAAAGTAACTTATTTTATCTTAACAAAAAAAATGTGTAGCCTATATTTATTGAAAATGCTTCGGTTGCAAAAAAATACGCAAGTGCGTTGGGTTTACTGGTTAGAATAATTTGTAACAAGATAAAATGAAAGTTTTTGATATAGCTCTGTGTTCTAAATGACTAATTTAATATATGCATATCATTATGATTGGACTTGCGTGCTAATGTGCATGAAAGGACCCCTTTGGCGGCTAAAAATTGATCCGGATCAGAAACGGCAGTGTAAACGTGCTTTCCCACAGGCTACACACTGAGAGGTACCCTCTGAGCCACTGCCAGCGTGTGTGTGTGTGTGTGTGTGTGTCAGTGTGACAGAATTATATACACAATGCAATCAACACAAATGCTGACCCACTGAGACATACACTTACACAGACACACATACACGCAGTCACAATGAAACACAGACACAAAGAGTATAGGTGTGTGTGAGTTGTGTGTGTTGGATCAGAGATGGCGAGAAGGAGAGAGACAGTGAGAGAAGAGAACGAGAGAAAGGAAGAGAGAGAGGGGGTGTTGGATTGAGCACAGCACTATCGGGTAATTACAGAACAATTAGTGTCATTAGTGGACAGGAGAGATGGGAGAGATTTTTGTGCCAGGTACACACTGTACTGAAACTACTCTCCTTAAATGCTCCACAACACACTACAGCACAACACAACACACAGTCCAGTGCCCAAAGCACTACAAAACACTACAGCACAGTACAGTACACTACAGCTCAGCACAACGCACTACAGCACAGCACACTACAGCTCAGCACACTACAAACACACAGTACACTACAGCACAGCACAGCACAGTACAGCATCGCATGGACACACAGCACAGCACAGCACAGCACAGCCCTGACTACAGAAATTCAGACACAGTTCAGGGTATCATTTCAACAACACACAGTCTCAGAGCCTGGGCTGCTGTGCTCCTCAGTCTGCAGGGGCCAGCGCTGCTCTGTCTCTCTGACTCTCAGCCAACCTAGGCTTTTAACAAGGTTTGCAGGTCTCAGAAAACAAGACACAATAGAAAGTCTATCTGTTTATTGTTAAATGTGATTTCAATCTGCAGTAATGGAGAGATTGCAAGCGACTGAAGGACATCAACACAATCTCTCTTGCTCTCTTTCTTTCCTGGCACACTGCCTCAACTACTGCATCTTACCCCCGCCCCCTTCCCCTCATCTCTGATTAACGGTGATAAGGAGAGGAAGATATAGAGACACAGAGAGAGAGAGAGAGGGTGAGGAACGAGGGAGTGTGGGAAAAACACAGAGAAAAGCAGAGAGTTGGGGAGAGACAGGGAGGGTGCAAGACGGGGGCGGAAGGCAGATATCAGCAAGGTGAGAGAGTGAGGAGAGGAGAGTGGTAGAGAGATTGGGAAAGGGGGAGAGAGAGAGAGGGAGGGAGGAAGTCCACAGATCAGGAAAAAACTTTCTGTAACAGACAATATGACTCAGTACTCTTTTTAAAACTCTCTCGCTCCCTCTGTTATGCGGTGACTCAGTGCTCTGGGGTGCGGTGCTGCTTGGTGCTCCATCTTCGACGCGTCTCTGTACAGCAAGATCGATTGATTGACAACACACACTCTCACACTGACACACACACACACACACACACTACATAACAACAAAACAACTATTCTGTATTCTATCCCACCCTTCGCTCCTCACAACATAAACTGACTGCTGTCACAGTCTCTGACTCTTACCGCGGAGTGTCCCTGTTACTGACTGCGTGTGTGAGGGGCTGTGAGAGCAGATGGGGGTCCGCACTGCTCTGACCCGTTTCTGCACAGGAGTCCAGTCTACCAGGAGCGCTCTCTGTTTTGGCTGCAGGCGATTTTAAGTCACAGCTCCCAGAATCGGTGACCCACTCACCTTCGTCTGCATCTGAACAGCGCTGAGGGAGGAGGGAGGGAGGGACAGATGAGTTAAAGGATAGAGAGATGCTGAGCTGAGCACGGGGGAGAAGGACAGAAGGCACTTGTGTGTTCAGTAGCTCAGTGTCACAGTACTCACTGTATTGTGTGTGAAAGTGTGTGTATGTGTGTAGGCAGGGTGAACTGGCTAGGTGAAGTTTACAGCATTTATACAAATACACACTGTCTTATTGTGTGTGTGTGTGTGTATATGTGTGTCTTAAACACACACACACACACACACACACACACACACACACACTCTCTCAAACTTGGTGTACATGTACATCTATCTGGCAGTTCCTTTGCAAAATGTGCTATATTCATTTGAGATTGATTGATTAATTGATTAATTGATATGACAATTGTGTCTGATCTAAGGCTTTGTTTTGCTGTCAGGGAACTTTGAAAAATGAACGGCGTTCACAGGAATTATGGAGTGAATAAAGATAAGGAGAGAGGGAGGGAGGGAGATGTAGGGCATGAGAAGCATTCTTCTTTTTTTTTTACAAAGGATTGCCAGTCTAGACAGGTGGGTAATTAGAGAGAGAGATGCAGCGAGAGAAAGAGGTTTAGGGAGGGGAGAAGGTGGGAAACAAGGCGAGAGAAGCAGGGGGTTAGGCCAGGGATAGAGAGCGGTGATTATGTCTGTTCTTCACTGAGTACGCGACTGATGAGTTAATCTGGATTATGATTTGTTTTCTACTGTGTGTCTGCTCTTTTAGAGTATGTATCTGCAGAAGCATGCATGCATGCATAAGTAAACCTGCTTCACTTCTGTCATTTGACATTTTTGCATCTTGTTCAGTTTGTACTCAGCAATAGTTCTGCGTCATACACATGTAGCATTCTGCATGTAATCGCAAATGCAAAGGCTAACCGTGACGTCTCCAGAAAGAGGAATAAGCCACAGAAGATGGGTCCCAAGCCGATGGTGCCCTTGATAGAGCTCTCCTAGTGTAAAAGTAAACAATTCCGGGTGAATGCACCCAGCAGGCATTTCTTAATAACACAGTGCATCTTTATGATTGGCCGCTGTCTGCATCTTTATTACTGCTCGCTCCAACTGAAAGGGAGAGGACTGCCTTGCCCCCTGTGTGGCATGATAAAACGGTGGTAACCAGGAAAATGTCAGGCTCTTGAGGTACACACACACACACACACACGCAAACACACACTCACTCACTCACTCACTCAGTCACACACACACACACACACACACACACAAATACTCACTCACACACACACACACACACACAAATACTCACTCACACACACACACACACACACACTCACACACACACACACACACACAAATACTCACTCACACACACACACACACACAAATACTCACTCACACACACACACACACACACACTCACACACACACAAATACTCACTCACACACACACACACACACACAAATACTCACTCACACACACACACACACACACACACACACACACTCACACACACACAAATACTCACTCACACACACACACACACACACAAATACTCACTCACACACACACACACACACACACACACACACACACACAGTCACACTCACTCACAACGGAGCGGGATCAGCGATGAATAACAGCAGGCAGATTGCGGAGATAATTAGTCGGATTGACGACTCCGGACTGCAGAACAAGGGAATGAGTGAATAAATTAATGAAATGAATGAAATAAAATAAATAAGAAAGGGAAAGTGCCCCTAGAGGAATTGATCAATCGATCAATCAGCCTCTGGAAACTGCGCTCTTCCAGCACTACGGATAATAAAGAATATTCATTAAAAAGGAAACTGCGAAAATAAAATCCACTTCCCTGTCGAGGAGGGGGGATGCAGTGCAGTTCTGATGCTAGCCGGGCTGATTTCCCCTGAATGGTCACTGTGCTGAGTTGAGAGTGGACCACGGGTTCTTCTACCCCAGTCCACGCCAGCTTCCTCTGCCCGAGTGCCCCTTTTGCAACGACTTTGCAGCAGGACAGTAACTTTGATTACCTGTCTTTATCTATCTGTCTCTCTGTCCATCTATCCATCTATCATGAGACAGGGATTTAGCAGACGGGTGTGTGTCCATGATGTGTGATGGGAATAACACTTGGCCAGCTGGGGAGAGGGATAGAGAGCGGCATGGAGAGAGAGGCAGAGCAGTTGAAGGAGCGTGAGAGAGAGACAGAGAGGGAGAGGGAAAATAACACCTGAGGGAGCAAGATTGAGATGGGAAGGTGAGTGCAAGACAATAGATCCAGACAGACAGAGAGAGAGGAGGAGAGAACAGGAGGGAGGGAGTGAAGGATAGACATTAGGACAGAGAGAGAGAGAGAGAGAGAGAGAGAGAGAGAGAGAGAAGATAGAATTGCTGAACGGGGGAAACCAGGTGGGAAAAGTGAGCAGGGGGTTTAAAATGTAATATTTCTCTAATGGGATAAGGGAAGAATCTGGTAAAGCGGAAAATTACCATTAATAGCTGTCCCCCACCCCCTCTCTCTCTCTCTCTCTCTCTCTCTCTCGCTCTCTCTCTCTCTCACTGTATTGATGTCAGTTAGTTTATGTCTGTCTGTCCAGCGATTCATACTCGTTGTCCTCAGAGTCTTACTTTTGAGAACAACACCAATAAATAAATAAATAAATAAATAAACAAACAAACAAAACACTTGGGAAGCGCATTAATTACACTGCAAATTGGGCACTGAAGAGGCTGTGCGATGTTTTGATTTTAAATTTTTAGTTGTATTTATTTATATATTTATTCATGGAGCGATGCTTCAGAGTTATGAAAAAAGAGGAGGGGGGAAAAAAAAGAGAAAAGCACGTTAAGATTCCATTTCAGTTCAGGGACTTCAACCTCAGCACACCGACACATACAGCACAAGTTGGTGACAAACCCAAATGTAGTATTTAACTTAGTGGACTGTGCTGTGCTGTACGGGACTGGACTGTGTCTCTGCAGGACCAGGGCTGGAGACCCTGCTGCCGAGTCTAGGGGGACGCTACTCCAGGTTGTGGCCCCCCGTGAACTGAATTGATGCCTCTGTCAGCTGCTGCTCCTCAGGGCCGCCGGTCCCCTCAGTGTGACAGCCTGCGGGCCTCCGATCCAATTTAATCGCAGCTATTATCCCCGCTAACGACACTGTCAGTGTGTGAGGTTTCCTTTATTATGATCGTTATTGCTCATTACTGTTGCCATGGCTGCTGCTGTCGTCTGTGTGTGTGTGTGTGTGAGTGAGTGAGTGTTTGATACCATCAGTGTGTGTGTGTTGGTATCGGCGTGTGTGTGATAGTGTACGAGTGTGTGTTAGTTTCTCAGTGTGTGGGGGGGTTAGTGGCAATGCCAGCGCTGTGACACAGAGATACTCTTGGTCACGGTCGCTCTCTCCGGCTGGCCGCGTTGTTCCAGCAACGTTGGCACCAGGTTGGAATGTGACGTGTTACATTGGCAAGGCGTCGATCGGTGTGTATGGTGCAGATAACACTGGGCCCTGGCACCCAGACAGCACTACAGGGCCCACAGCCAGCCCCACTGCATGCTGGTAAACGATTTACACTCTCCCATTAGAGACGGGCCTATTCAGTCATTCCTTCAGATTAATAACTGCGGTTCTGGAAACTCCAGCTTGTTTCTCAGTGATGTCTCTTCATCAGCTGTCCAGTCCAGTCCAGTCCAGTCCAGTCAGTGACTCTGCAGCAGTCCAGTCCAGTTAAGTCTGATGTCATAGTTGAGCTAAGTCTGTGGCAAAGGACTGATGATAAATTAATCCTTGTAGAATAAAAATACACTCGAGGAGCCTCACAGACAGGAAACGGGCTATTGCAGCCTCCCCGTGGCTGTGTGCAGTTATGACGTAGAAAGGGGTGGACATTAGAAGGAAAATTCACTCCGATGTTTCTGGACAGAGTTTGCGATCCTTCTGAGACCCCTCTTCCTGCATTAACTATCTTCCCCCTGGAGCACAGTCCGCTTGATTGTTGGTTCCCAGGCTGCCGGCCATGAATTTCACTAAACGCACGATGTTTCCAGTGTGAAGTCAGTATTTTAAGCGTGGTTAGAAAAAATAATAATAAGCACGGTCACGATCATGCGCACTGAAGGGCCATATTATTATTTTACTGCTTTTACAATGTTGTTTCGCTTGCTGTTTTAGATTTCCACAGTGTACAACCAGAGTTAGCCTGTACAGCGGTGCAATTATTTTGGAGCATATTAATGCAATGCAATGTAATATGAATCTTAAAGTCGTGACTTTAAGCTGCATGGCGAATTAACTTCCATCACATAGAACCTTTTTTCCAATTACAAAAAATTACATGAAATTACATGAAACTGTATTATTATTATTATTATTATTATTATTATTATTATTATTATTATTATTGCAAGAGACTCGTGTATGGGCGGGTCAGTGTAAAGTCACGCCCTGCGTTCAGGCCCGACGTGACGTACAGTGACGTGAAGTGACGTACAGTGACGCGCAGTGACGCCGTGCCGTTAGCGTGAGCGGTATCACCACGTGTGTCGGTGTTGTGTCAGCACTGCCGGTAAGAAACATTCACGCAATTAGTAATAATCATAATTTTTATTTTAAATAACGTTGTTTGCATGTGAGAGTACCTTTTGCATAATCTGTTGTTGAATTTCATATCTGCACGGTAGTATGCCGGTTACTATCAGTGATAGTGTGTAGGGTTGTCTAAGGCAAGCGGTAGTAATAATATAGCAAGATAGTATAGCAGTACGTATCGGTTTTATATAGTGTGTATAGTGTAGATGCAGTACAGCAACGGCAGGTTAGTGACTGTGATATTGTATTATAAATATGCACGTCAGAACCAGTGATACTACAGTATGTAGGTTAGTAGTCGTGATAGTGTCTGTGGTCTACAATCTCATCGTATGAAGCCTAATGATAAATCCGTTTTGCGCTTTTATACGTTTAACAGGAGTGTCACAGCCTCATATTGGGCCCCTGGTCCCGTAGGACATTTCTTATTATTACTTTTTTAAGATGCCTTCTTCCACACTCTTTTCCCTATTGGGATCATATTTGCATACTGTAGAGTTTATTATGTAAAAACAGTTGAATTACTCTTGAGGCTATTTCCATTGTATGAATAATAATGATACTTGCATATACTGATACTAACTTACACACTGTAAGCAGTAACACACCTGCTATTATAATTATACTACATCTTACTGCTTACTTTTACATAATCTGTTTTCACACAACACCACCTAATACCGGCCCTGCAGTGACTCACCCTGAGTTCAGCCCTGCAGCATTTATATTTGCCTTACACTACAATAAACAGGTTTCGATTCAGTTAATGTTTTTCACCCAAGGTGAGCGCTTTGTCCCTGGTGGGAAATCTCAGGGCAAGTTCACCCCAGCTTCATTGTTTGGTCTCGGGTTCAAAAGGATAATGTGAAAGCACTTGACTTTCCACTTTAAATGTTTTTTTTTTTTTAACGTCCGCCATGAATCCATAATGCTGCATGATGTTTAAAAAGAAAAATCCAACATCATAGTGTGTGTGATGCAGAATTTGTGTGTGTGTGTGTGTGTGTGAGTTGTCATCTGCAGACCAATAATAATAAGCACAACAATCATTATTATTATTATTGTCATCACTCATCCCAATACTGATCATAATTACCTTCTGAAGTTCAAATACCTTAATTTTAAGTGTATCAAAATAAGCTACAAAATACAGCAGCCACACCATGTATCAAAATAAACTACTGTATTATTGTATTTTAAAAATACTAAAAATACTTTTATAAGGGAGCATGAGATCACTTTGCAAACCTTCCTTCTATTGGGCTATTTGCTCTATCAGTTCACCAGTAAACTGACTCAGCTGATTAAGTAGACAATGTTTGATAGCAACAGTTTTCCTCTGCCTAACGAGTCGTGTGATAAATCTGACATATGCAACCAGTTAACAGATCAAATATTCACATATCCCTGTGATCACCCAGATGAAGGTTAGTTTTAAAGTAACCAACAGTTTAATGTTTAACTAACAGTTTGCTAATGACTCATAATTGTATCCTAATTTAGTTACTTGGTGTTTGGTAATGAAGGGCCTACTTTTCATCAGCAACACTGACTCAATGACAAACAAGTCATTCATAAGAAGACAACTGATGGCACCTTTATTCATAGCAACTAGTTTCTAAGTAATGAATCATTTGATTGTTAATCATAAATATAATAAATGATGTGTCATTCATGCAATGGTATGCAAAATCATGATCCTACTAAACAGCTACTTCAATTAGGGTACAATCATTCAGCAATCAATTATTTATTTATCAATCATTGGACACTTATTTAGAGGTAGAAAACAAACATTTTAGCACTTTGTCAACAATTATTAAATTATCAATATGTTTCGATTTTAAATGTAGCCAGAAACGTAATCAGAAAGTAGCAACAGAGCTTGCCAAGGAGTGGTGGATGGATTGACAACCTGCTCTTTAATGGCGTTACAGCACAACGTTGTTAATGTTACACCATATCGTGGCATTATAATGTAATATTGTACAACACTGAAACGCTTTTCTTTTTCGTCCACAACCAACGAAAACTTAACATAGGCTGAATGTAGCAAGCTAACGTTAACTGTGAGGGCTGCTACTCGGGTCAAATAGTTAGCTAGAACATTACGTAAATTGGTAAACGATTTAGCCTAGGCTACTAAAACGAACACCAAAACTTAACATGAACTGTTAAATTTTTTTAGCAATTTATGATAAAAATCGATGCAAAGCTGTCATCCTACACGTTTCTCACCTTGACCTTCTTCTTCAGGTATGGATCAATTTTCTGTTTTCAACAAGTCTGGGCAAGTAGGCACCAATCAGCGGCAGCATTTTTATGATGTCATCATGTAGACTTCTCACAAAGTATTTTACAGTATTTGTAAACTACAAAATACAAAACACTATAGTATTTTGATACAAAATATGAAGCCATTTCCAACAACCCTATCAAATACAAATTACAAAATCCTATTTTGTATTTGAAATACGTATTTTAAATACATGTATCATAAATACTGCCCATCCCTGAGTGTAGTGCCGCGTCGAGGTGAGGGAGCCCCGTCGTAATGGTGCTACAGAATGGAAACATCGCCCCCCCTACTCGCAGAAACCCGGTGAGCCACTCAGTGTCTGTGTGTCTGTGTGTGTGTGTGTGTGTGTGTGCGCGTGCGTGCGTGCGTGTGAGTGAGTGAATGAGAATAACAGTGACAGTCAGTGTGTGCTGTACCTGTGCAGGTGACCTGGGGGCTGGCGTTGCGGAGGCGTGTGAAGCAGGTGGCGCCGCTCCTGGGCACCTTCAGACCGAGTGTTGGGCGCTGTTGCCCTCACTGCACCCCCGACAGCGTGGTGAGAAGGGTGGGATTGGGGAAAAGGGGGGAATGGAGAGAGGGTGAGCAAGGAGGAGAAAGAGAGAGGGGGGGAGGTGTGTGAAAGGGAATAAAGCCTACAAAAATGATGGCAGGAGTCTGAAGCTGTAATTTCTTTCATTAATTGAACTTGCTGATTAATGAGCATTTTCTGTCTGTCTGTCTGCCTGTCAGGCTCTAAAGCTGCTGCAGTCCCACCCCTCTCTGGGTTTCCAGAACCTGTTGTGTGTGACTGAGAAACAAACACGGTGAGCCTGAGCAGTTACCTGTTAACACACTAACGAGCTCAATTAAGCAATTAACAGCAAGCTCCTTCCAAAGGGAAACCAGGTGTATGTAACCGCCGCTCTCCTCTTCTGTCTTCCCTCTCTCCCTCACTCTCAGGTATCGGGGCTGGCTGGTGCGCAGGCTGTGCTGTGTGCTGCTGGTGGGGGGTGGCAGGGTGCCCCCCAGTGACGCCACTCTCACTTCACAGAGTGTATTGCAGAGCCACAGGTCGGGGGGTGGGGAAGGAAGGGAAGGGGGGGCAGGGTATGAGTGCTGTGTGTAGGGGAGAGGGGAGACACAGGTTTCAGTGAGGGACCAAGATGGGGAGAACTAGAGAGAGGGAGGGAGGGAAGGAAGGGTGCTGACTGGTGTACTGTGTTGCAGGGTGCAGTCTCTCCTCTGCCCACAGGGGGGCGCCAGTGGAGTGGCCACCAGGGAGCAGGCTGAGCACATAGTCTCCTCCATCAGCACCTGCTTTTGCCCCTGGCTGCTCCGGTGCGTGTCTGTGTGCCTGCATGTGCATGTGTGTGTCTGCTGCTCTGTGGGTCAGTGTGGTTGTGTGTCCATCTGACTTCTCCACCCCCCCTCTCTCTTTCTGTCAGGGTGCTGTGCTGGGTGCTGTTGAAGGTGCTGGGCCACCTGCTGTCCAGCGTCCAGCTCAACCTCAACCAGCTGGCCGCCCTGCATGAGGCCAGCAAGCGGGTACAGAGCAGCCCTGATCCATAGCTCGTGAACTCATGAATACACCACGTCTTTGGCTGTCAAACGTCCACACATATTTGCTTCTATACAGTGAGGGGAAAAAGTATTTGATCCCCTGCTGATTTTGTACGTTTGCCCACTGACAAAGAAATGATCAGTCTATAATTTTAATGGTAGGTGTATTTTAACAGTGAGAGACAGAAAAACAACAAAAAAATCCAGTAAAACGCATTTCAAAAAAGTTATACATTGATTTGCATGTTAATGAGGGAAATAAGTATTTGACCCCTTCGACTTAGTACTTGGTGGCAAAACCCTTGTTGGCAATCACAGAGGTCAGACGTTTCTTGTAGTTGGCCACCAGGTTTGCACACATCTCAGGAGGGATTTTGTCCCACTCCTCTTTGCAGATCCTCTCCAAGTCATTAAGGTTTCAAGGCTGACGTTTGGCAACTCGAACCTTCAGCTCCCTCCACAGATTTTCTATGGGATTAAGGTCTGGAGACTGGCTAGGCCACTCCAGGACCTTAATGTGCTTCTTCTTGAGCCACTCCTTTGTTGCCTTGGCTGTGTGTTTTGGGTCATTGTCATGCTGGAATACCATCCATGACCCATTTTCAATGCCCTGGCTGAGGGAAGGAGGTTCTCACCCAAGATTTGACGGTACATGGCCCCGTCCATCGTCCCTTTGATGCGGTGCAGTTGTCCTGTCCCCTTAGCAGAAAAACACCCCCAAAGCATAATGTTTCCACCTCCATGTTTGACGGTGGGGATGGTGTTCTTGGGGTCATTCCTCCTCCTCCAAACACGGCGAGTTGAGTTGATGCCAAAGAGCTCGATTTTGGTCTCATCTGACCACAACACTTTCACCCAGTTCTCCTCTGAATCATTCAGATGTTCATTGGCAAACTTCAGACGGGCCTGTACATGTGCTTTCTTGAGCAGGGGGACCTTGCGGGCGCTGCAGGATTTCAGTCCTTCACGGCGTAGTGTGTTACCAATTGTTTTCTTGGTGACTATGGTCCCAGCTGCCTTGAGATCATTAACAAGATCCTCCTCTGTAGTTCTGGGCTGATTCCTCACCGTTCTCATGATCATTGAAACTCCACGAGGTGAGATCTTGCATGGAGCCCCAGAGCGAGGGAGACTGACAGTTATTTTGTGTTTCTTCCATTTGCAAATAATCGCACCAACTGTTGTCACCTTCTCACCAAGCTGCTTGGCGATGGTCTTGTAGCCCATTCCAGCCTTGTGTAGGTCTACAATCTTGTCCCTGACATCCTTGGACAGCTCTTTGGTCTTGGCCATGGTGGAGAGTTTGGAATCTGATTGATTGATTGCTTCTGTGGACAGGTGTCTTTTATACAGGTAACGAGCTGAGATTAAGAGCAATCTCTTAAAGGGAGTGCTCCTAATCTCAGCTCGTTACCTGTATAAAAGACACCTGTCCACAGAAGCAATCAGTCAGATTCCAAACTCTCTACCATGGCCAAGAACTTTTTTGACATGCGTTTTTCTGGATTTTTTTGTTGTTATTCTGTCTCTCACTGTTAAAATACACCTACCATTAAAATTATAGACTGATCATTTCATTGTCAGTGTGCAAACGTACAAAATCAGCAGGGGATCTAATACTTTTTTTCCCTCACTGTACATGTGCTTTATTTGGCAGGACTTCAGGGTGACATCAGGGTTGCCAGACAGAGCCAGGGGAACAATACACACTGATATTGACCTCTCTCTGTCGCAGGGCTCTCCTCTGGTCCTGGTGTCAGTGCATCGGTCCAGTCTGGATTACGCCCTGCTCCCGCTGGCTCTGTTCTGCCACAACCTGGGAGTGCCCTACAGCGTTGGCCCGCCCAGCCTGGACAGCACCTGGCTGAGGTACTGCTCTGCACCTGCCCTGTCTCACCTGTGCACAGGTACTGTACTGCACCTCCCTGTCCTGGATTTCCACCTCTCGCCCTCCCCCACAGGTTCATCCTGCAGAGGCTGGGAGTGATCCTCACTCCGCAATGCCCAATGGGAGAGCAGGGATCCATGACTGACAGCCTGTATCACGCAATCATGCCCTGTGTGAGTCATTGTCCCTCCCCTCCTCAGCTCTGACTGAAAGGTGTCCAGTGCGTTTCGTGCATGTGACTGACACAATCTCTCTCTCCCCCCGCTCTCCTTCTCTCTCTCTCCCCCTGTAGTTTGTCGGTGAGTTGCTGAGAGAGGGGAACAGCATGCTGATCTTCCTGGAGGAGGCGTGTCCCTCCTCTCGCCGCCCCTCCCCCCGGGGGGCACAGTGGCTGGCGTGGGTCCGAGGGGCAGTGCGGGCGGGGGCCGTAAGCGACGTCGCCATAGTGCCCGTGGGCGTGGCCTACGACCGCACCGGGCGAGAGACTGGCACCCAGGTACAGACCGGCACAGCTACCACAGGGGAGGTGTACTGGAGGGTGAAGTCTCATGAAATCGAGAATTTTGTCTTTGGAGAGTGAGTGTGTTAGGGGGTGTGTGAGAGTGTTGTGGGGGTCGGTCTACTGTACGGTTTCTGATTTTCTCTCTCTCTCTCTCTCTCTCTCCCCCTCAGGCTGAGTGTGGGTGGAGTTTGGGGTCAGTGTTGTGGGGGGGGCCTCGGGGGAATGTGCGTCTCCACTTCGGCGAACCCTTCTCTCTCAAGGTAACCCCCCCCCCCAACCCCTTCCCTCCGTCCCTCCCACTACAGGCCCCCCGACAATCTCCCCACTCTGCCGTTCTCTCTCAATTCAAATTCAGTTAACTAAAGCTTTATTGGCAGGACTAAGTGACCAGGTCAGTGTTGCCACAGGTCCAGTGCTCAGGAACAGAGCGATGGGAAAAACTGAATACAGCATTTATTTACAGACATTATATACACAGTGCACTCTCTCTCTCTCTCCTGCCCCTTCCCCAGTCTCCCCCCCCCTCTCTCAATTTCAGTGTTTTCAATTTAAGGTGCTTTATTGGCATGACAAACTTCCCGTCTTGCCAGAGCAGTTTTACACTGACCATAAAATAAAACTGAATAACATTAAAATAAATGTAACTCTCTCTCTCTCTCTCTCTCTCCCTCCCTTCCTCTCTGATGGCGTGTTCCTGCAGGAGATGGTTGAAAGTGGGAGACGGCGGATGGAAGGGCGCCCCCTACAGGACATCCTGCTGCCTCTGATACTGCACGACAGGTGTGTGTACAGAGCGTGTGTATGGTCGATATAGTGTGTATGCTATTAAGCAGTCTCTACAGTGTTGTTACAGTGAGTGTACTCTGTTTACAGTGTTGTCTGTGTCCTGTAGAGAGTGTGTTGTGTGGGATTGTACAGTGTGTCAATAGTGCCCCCCGACAGGTCCGAGTCTCTGTTTGCGGAGCAGGCCCAGCCCTGGTTGCTGCCCCCCACCTCCTGCCCTGAGCTGCCCCAGGCAGAGCGCCACCTAGTGATCAGTCTGACCACTCACCTCCTGCACTGTGAGACTTGTCTTCCCTCCATCCCTCTCTCCTTCTCTGTCTTGCACTTTCTCTCACTCAGTCTCTCCTACCCTCTCTTTCTCTCTCTATGTCTGTTTCTCTTCCACTGACTGTCACTTTTCTCTCTGATCCTCTTTCTCGCTCCCTCTGTTTGTCTGGTTCTATCTCTCACTTTCTCTCCCTCTCTGGTTCCTTATCATTCTCTATTGACTCCCCTCCCTCCATCCCTCTCTTCCTCTTCCTCTCTTCCTCTCCTCCTCCTTTCTCACCCCGTTATGATCAGCCAAACTGAGCTGAACAGTTGACTAACCTACAATTTATAATCCATCTTCACTTCCTGTGTCTCTAACTCCGACTTCCTGTCTGCAGTGGCTTCTTCCTATACCGCGGTGACGTCGACTGCTATTGTTTCCTGTCTGCTGCTTCACAAACATCGCAAGGTATTGTCTCTCCCTCCATCTATCCCTCCTTGCCCCTCCCTCATTGCAAGTTTCTACGATTCTCTCTCTCTTTCTCAGGGAGTATGTGTGTCCATGCTGTGTGCTGATTTCTCCTGGCTCTTGGAGGAGGTGCTGTTCCGGGGCCGAGATGTGGGGTTTGGGGGCACCGTGGGGGAGGTGCTGACCCATGCCCTGTCCCTGCTGAAGGGCTGCCTGGTCTTGGGGTCCCCCCCCAGCGGCGGGCCCCCAGTCATTGTACCCAGGGCCGGCCCCCATGCGGCCCTGACACTGTCCGCCCACTGTGAGGTGCTGTGTAGCGTGTTCAGCCTGGAAGCCGTGGGAGGTACTGCGAGACGGTCCGTCTCCCTGTCTCTCGTCTCACTGTCAGACGGTCTGCCTATATGATTATTTGAAATTCTGATTGTCTCTGTCCAACTCAGTTTCACCCCTGCCCCACTGGTCCCTCCCTCTCTCTCTCTGTAGCGTGTGCGGTCAGTGCTATGATGAGGGAAGTTGTGAGCTGTGCAGGGGAGGAGGACGGTGACGTCGTGGTGGCGCTGTGTGAGGATCAGCTGACCGAGAGAGCCCTGCAGCTCTGCCACCTGCTGCCACGGCTGCTGCTGCCTGTGAGTGACACTGACACTGGGGCACTGACAAACATGTGCTCTGACTCGCTGGCACAGTGGGGCACTGGCACACTGTAGTGCTGTACCATACTGAAAGGCACTCCCTCTCTCTCAGCCTTGCCAGTCTGCCTGCGGTTTTGCTCAGGATGCTGTGGACAGTCTGGTGCGCTGTGGGATACTCACCATGGAGGAGGTGAGACAGACAAAAGGACAGAGGGACAGAGAGACAGAAGGAAGACACAGACACAAAGAGAGCTGAGTCTCCTCTCTCTCTCAAAGTTACCGGGGGCTGGGGGGCTGTGTGACCTGAGGCACAGACGGGCCCCCCTGCAGTGGCGTTCGGTGGACGAGGGGGAGGGCAGCGACTCCGACTGTGATGACCCCACCCCGCCACGCTGCTACAAGGTACTGACACACTGAGGCACTGTCACACACACACTGCCACACGCACTCAGACTCCAACTCCGCTGATGTGTGTGTGTCTGCAGCTCAGCTGTCCCAGGAAGTGTCCGGAGCTACTGTTCGTGCTGTGCAGTCTGCTGAGCGGTCAGCTGAGGGCGCTGTCCTGGAGCACCGACGCCCTGCCCCTGCTGCAGCCCCCCAGGCCAGGTCAGCCCCCTGCAACACAACGCGCTACACACTACACGCCACATGCAGGATACACAACACAAACAACACAACAAACAACGCGGCACAACAATGGGATGTACACAGCACATACCATACACGACACACTGCACAGGGGCAGGATGCCAGACAGGCCACACAACCCTCACTGCAGAGACACCTGATCATTAGTCTCAGTATTAGGGTTATTGATGTTTGTCTCTATCTGACAGAGGCGGAGTGTGTTGCCCGGGTGCACAGGCTCCTGCAGGACCGAGCGCAGGCCGAGAGGGGCCACTACGGTAACAGTGCAGAGTGTGTGTGTGTGTGTGTGTGAGACTCTGCGCTGCACAGGAAACCATTTACAGTAGCAGAGACGTACGCTGTGTTAAATAAAATTGCACTGCACTGCACTGGGTCAGGCTGGGGGGTCCAGTTCTGAATGGCTGTTGTGCCGCTGACTCTGCTGCAGTGAGTCCAGTGGAGATCTGTGATCAGTGTCTCTCTCCTCCCTCCCCACACAGAAAGCTCCTCTCTGCAGATGGCAGCCTCTGCGGTCCACACCTTCACTGACCTGGGGGTGAGTCTCATCCCTCTCCTTCTCTTTTCCTGACTGCTGTACTGTACGATGCCATGCTGTCTCTGACTGGTATACTGTGTATGTGACTGTGCTGTAGGTGCTGACAGTGCAGTGCGGTGTGGACGGGCGGCAGGCTCTGGGCCTCAGCACTGCGTTCCAGGATGAGGCCCCACGCTTCAGGCTGCACAGCTTCATTGCACAGTTCCTGTTCCACTGAGCCTCTCAAACCCGCGGCTGCAGGGACAGGAGCGGGAGGACAGGATGAGGGAGAGGGAGAGGGAGGGAGGAAAAAATGAGCGAAAATTAGAATCCACTGCTTGGATTCAGTGTTTGAGGGGACAGTGATGGCTTTCTTTCAGTTTTATGATCATTGATTTTGTTTTAATTGCCTGTGGTTTTCATTATTGATTTTTTTTTTTTTTTTTTTCACTGTGAACCTAACACTCTCTCACATTCACACACACATACTTGCGCATGTGTGTTCCCCCAGGGCTGCTGCAGTGTCGGTTGCCCTGGTCTTTGCTCACTGTGGGGAATCCCTTTATTGGACATGTGTGATGATGAAAATAAGCAGCAGCTCAGAAGTTCAGTTCAGTTTTGTGTTGTTGCTGCTGCTGTTCTTTAGGTTGTGTTTTTTGTTGTCATTAGCAGTTATTTTTGTTTAAACTGCACAGAGCCCTTGTTCTTTGTGCTTTTGTGTACAGGGGCTGTGTTGAGGAATGCTGTGTGCAGCTCACTATGTAAAGCAATAAAGGGATTAGTGCCCTCCAGACACTAACCGCTGTTCTGTGAGTTTGTGTGTATGTGTTGTACTTGTGTGTGGTCAGGGCAGGCCTAAGCTCACACTGCCCCCTGGTGTCCGAAGGCGGAGCCACACTCTGCACTCCTTAAAATGCCCTGCAGGCACTAATCAATATTTTATTGTTCCTGAGGTCTTAAATATATTACACAGGTACACTGCTGCTCCCAACAGACCGACTTTATTCTTGTCATATTTTTCTGCTGCCCTTGAAACAACATGAATTTTCTTTTCACTCCTGCTGTACAGCTTGTGCATTTAAGTTGTTTCTCAGAGAAATATCCTGTCAGAATCTGACCCAGTGTATCTCCAACCTCCTGCATCTCACACACACACACCACCACCACAGGCAGAAAGAGAGAGACAGACAGCCAGAGCACAGCACAGAGAGAGAGAGAGACAGACAGCCAGAGCACAGCACAGAGAGAGAGACAGACTGGTACAGTGCTACACACACAGAGAGAGACAGGTGCACACACACATGCTCGCCCACACAGAGCAGCTGGGGTCCAACAGACTGTGCGACGGTGCGGGAGTGGGCAGTTTCATGACAGTTGGTCACGGTGTGTGTCCAGGCTCAGAGCAGTGTGTCACAGCTCAACCAGGTCACTAGCCCCCATCTCTCGGTGTTGCTCAGACCACTGTGTTCCTGATGACCCCAATCTCGTCCACTTCGCACTCCACCACGTCTCCTGACTGGAGAGGGACAGAGACCACATGAAACCTTGTTTTAACTGTAACTAACTATCTTCAGCTGTACCTCACCGTTTCTGTTCCTCTCTCAAACTCAAATATTGGCATGACTCCCTGGTGTTACGAAAGTTTCAAAATATATTTAACTAATTTTCTTCATCATCAACACTCTCTCCCTCCCCCGCTCTGCTGTGAGAGTGTGCTGAAGGCAGGCAGGGCATGTACCCACTGTCCCTCAGGCTGTGGCAGGCAGACCATCACACAGG
Organism: Amia ocellicauda; assembly: GCF_036373705.1. NCBI lineage: Eukaryota > Metazoa > Chordata > Actinopteri > Amiiformes > Amiidae > Amia > Amia ocellicauda. The sequence continues at coordinate 33,224,407 of NC_089858.1, read as the reverse complement.
TCTCTCTCTCCCTCACCTTCAGGAACACGGGGGGGTTCCGGAACACCCCAACTCCAGGCGGAGTCCCTGTGAGAAACACGTCCCCTGGGACCAGAGTCACGAACCTGTCACACAACGAGGGCCACAACACTGCCGTTACTCTCACATGCACATTTCTCTTAGACCATCCCCACAGTGGTACCACAACACAACCCCAACACACAGCAGTCCTGGACCCTATTCTTCAGAGCTGGTTTAACTAATTCATGCTACTCAGATGTTAGCCTAATGCAGTTAACCAGATAATGCAAGGCAGGCTGCCCCTGTTCCTCAATAGCGAATACAGGCTAAAATTGTATCGTTAACAAGCTTCACAGGATCGAAGGACACTGAAACAACGATCTGCACCGAAGATGACGTCAAAACAGAGTGATTTTTTTCAGCCTGATTGAGCAAGACCTTCTCATGGAAAGTTTTCAGCCGTATTAAGACTTTATCGCTGCTGCTGCTGCTGCTGCCAAGTCCAGAGAGGATGCGTGGCAGAACAATTTCACAACTAAGCTAGTTCCTTTAAATTATATATTTTGATTACACGGGTTATGTATTCATCCCAATATAATAATTGCGCACACATCCAATTTAAATCTGCACACTTGCAGTAACTGAATGGAACATGGACTGAGAGATTGCTGCAGGACAATGGTTAGATCTCTTGTTTTATCATATTGATTTTTGTCAAATAAGATTTCCAGTACCTTCCTCGAATCTGGAGTCTTGGACAGAGCCTGGATACTTGGCTTCAATATTTGAAATGAGGCAGGTGGATTCACAGATCATATGGGAATAACTGAGGTAACGTCATGGATGATGTACAGTATCTGTCTAGCACTGGCATTGTAACTCATTTTTCATTTAATGTAAGTGATAACGTCACCAGTTCCTCTCCTTGTTGTGCTGTGAAAATGATTTCCTGTTCACAAAAGCTGCCTCATTTGGTCCTGAGGGTGCCTTGATGGAGATCTGACTGTACAGCACCAATTACTTTGTGGATCTCTGCATAATAATGTAGTCTACTTAATAAAAATGATAACGATGGGATTTCCTGTTCATGTTATTGCATATAGCCTCAGAGCAGCAGCTTTATTTACGATATTTTCAGCATCGCCAACTGAGTAAAAGGAATGCGTCACTCAAAAAAATGTGCAGCCCTGTGCACGTGGTCTGCGTTACTGTCAAAGCACGGCTGGGCAGGGTGGGGTGGGCAATGTACAGCTCAAGTAGATTTATTGGGAGAATTACACCTTGCCGAGCGAATCTCTAGCGCTCAAAAAGAAAAACATCTGAATGCAAATTATCTTGGCGATCTCTCAGTACTCGTTCCCTAAGAAAAGCTGATCTAATTAAAATTGCTCCTTGATCTATGGGATCTCTAAGGAAGGGTGTTGCCATTGCAGAGGGGTGTGTCAAGTGCTTTCAGTGGGTAGAAGCACAAGCTCTTATGCACCGATCTGGTTCTCTTTGCGTTAGCCTGCACTGGAGCAGTTTTAAGGTTGTGTTGCTTAGCTGGACTTCGAGGAACAGAAAAAGCCCGACTTCTGTCAACTTATGCTGAGAGTTATCTAGCCAGCTATGAGGGACAGGGCCTGATGTAATTAAACCAGTATTAATAATGACAACAACAACACACAGCAGTGCAGTCCTTCAAGGGCAGGGGGCGACACTCACTTGGACACCCAGGCCACCAGAGCCTCGGTCTTGAAGATCATCTGACTGGTGTTGCTGTCCTGAACCACACTGCCATTCACACGACAACGGATACCCAGGCTATGGGGATCTAGAAGAGAAACCTGGCCAATCAAGGCCACGAGACATAGACACACAAGCAGAGAGACCTGGCTATACGGTTTTCAAACCTGCAGTGAGCCCACGACTGGAGAGACGGGTTAAACTGGGGGATAGGAAGGAGGAGAGGAGGGAGGGCAAAAGAGGGAAGGGTGGAAGAGGAGGAGAGAGGCAAGGGAGGGGAAGACCAGTACAGAAGAGGGAGCAGGGAAAAGAGAGCTATGGGGTGCTGTGCTGTTTGGTTTCTTCCTACTGTTTATTATTATTTTTTGTGACAACGCACCTGAAAGTGCGTCTGTGGTGACGAGGGCGGGCCCCAGGGGGCAGAAGGTGTCGAAGGTTTTTCCCAGCAGCCACTGCTTCCCGTTCCGATTCATCTGCCAGTCGCGCGCGCTGACGTCGTTCGCCACCATAAACCCCGCCACATGGGAAAGGGCCGCACCCTCCTGCAGGGCCACACTTAATTGGTTTATTGGATTACTTTATTGGTTAATTGGATACATGCACAAAAGATTCACAAACGCAGCACACTCCCACACCCGCCAGCAGTGACTCACCGAGATGTTCTTCCCTCCTCGGCCAATCACAAACGCCAGCTCCACCTCCCAGTCCACCTCCTGCAGGTAGGGGACACTGCTGTCAATCACCCTGCCTGGGTGTGTCTCGCTCTCTATCATTCCGTCTGTGTCTGTTTATGTGATTAATTCTCCCTGTATCAGTTTCTCAGTATCTCTCTCTCTCTCAGTGTGCAAGTGTGTGTGGTACCTGGCTTTCCAGGGGCAGGGTGATGTCGTCGTGGGGGCCAGTGATGGCGCTGGGGAACTTGTTGAAGATGAGCGGCTCAGCTGGCACGGGCGCCCGCTGCTCCAGGCAGTGGTCCCGATAGTTCATGCCCACGCACACCACCTTGTCAGGGCCTGACACCGGGGGCAGCAGCACCAGCTCAGAACGGGGCACCACACACTGAGAGCTGGACACGGCCCTGAGAGAGGGAGGGAAGGAGCGTCAGCGCGTCTGTCTATGTGTCAGTCCATCAGTGTCCATCTGTCCGGGCTGACCTGCGGGCGATGTCCAGGCCTCTGTCCCCAGTGTCCAGCAGGGCCCTCATGCTGTGGGGCAGCGAGGGGTCCAGGGCATTGAGGTCCACCACAGTCCCGCCCTCTTGCTCCACGCCAACACGCGCTGCCCCTGCCCCCTCCTGGCCACGCCGACGGAACTGCACCAGTCGCATGCCCCTGCCGCTCACACCCCGCCTCCCGACGCCTGTCAACAGCCAATCACTGACCCTCCTCGCACCCAGCAGGCAGCGGGCAGGCAATCTCATTGACTGTGGACACAAGAGTGATGGATGATTGATCATCTAAGTAGACAGACACACAGACAGATTTTCTACAAGTATAAGGAGGTGGCAATGCTGTCAATTAGTCATGCCAATAAAGCTTTTTTTAGATGAATTGGGTGTCCCACCTGGTAGAAACACCCTCAAAACCTCACACTGCCCTCATAAACAACAAGTCTTCTTCCAGTCCACATGCAGAGGTTATATCCATTACTAATAACCTGACCAGGTGTTTTTATATAGGGGTCCCTGCAATGCTGTGCGAGCGGTGGAAGTGGTGTTAGATATAGTGATAGTGTTTGGAATACTACTATTACTACTACTATTACTATTACTATTACTACTAATAATAATAACAACAACAATACCGTTACTGATTCAATGTGCATCACACTGCGGCAGGAGGTTAAAGTGCAAGAGAAGGAGTGCCGGATTAAATCTGATCATATCTATACACAAAACTCCCGAGTCGGTTGGATGTTTAACCCTTACTGATCAGATGAACACAGTTACACACTACACACACAAAACACAGGAATAGCGGGTCACCTGGCTGTTCAGTCGGCGTCCCCTGGCTTTGCTCGCAGTATTTAATCTCACTGCACTATTTGATCGTGTAGTTTTGTGCTGGTTTTGCTATTGTTACATTTGTAAACAAATTGCTGCCTCTTGTGTGCACTTTGCACCCGTAGCACTCGAACAACTTACATAATTGAACCATGTGACACAGAGAGACGCACAGCGGTCTTCCGGGTGACGTCCTGCACCGGATTGCGTACGAGGATTTAATTTAAAACGAAGACAAGTATTTTACATGCATTGTATCTTGGCGCCCGTGTATCAAGGTGAAAACACCTATTGCCATGAAAAGACGCAAGCAAACGAATGAATACCGTTTATTTTTGTTGGGCCTGTCACGCAGAAGACTACGAATCCCGGCATGCATCTCGGTCGAGTCTTGTGACCGAAGACAGTATTGAGCAATCAGGGCTCCAGAAGTGGGAAGGGCCGCCCAATCCGCAGCCGCCGTGCGGGCAGGGGGCGGTACCTGGCCTATGTCTGGCGGAGGAGCCGTCAGCTGGCAGTCGCTGTGGAGGACGAGCTGGACGCAGAGATGGTCTGCGAGAGGTAAGGGCGGGTCAAACAAGCAATCAAAGCTGAGATTATAGCATCCACCTGCCTGCATTGATCAGTATCCTGTAGCTATCTATGATTTTACAAAATATGCACATAAAGCAATATATGCAGTGAGATTAAAACAGTGTGTGTGTGTGTGTGTGTGCGCGCATCGGCGTGTCTATATGTGTACCGGGTTTACTTCAAGACTGGTATGTGGAGAATAAACCAGCAGCTGTGCGTTTATCAGACTCTGCAGCTCTCCGGCAAAAATGCTCCAGTCGAGAAAGTCTTTGATGCCCAGTGTTTCTCTGTGTGAAACCGGAGTGTGCTCGTTACATACTTCGCCCGGTGTAAACGTTTCTACGTGAAACCGGATTGTGCTTCTGATACTCCGCCAGGTATAAACGCTGTAACTGTTTAAAAGGTCTGACTTCTAAACTGCCACTCTTAGCTGTGCTGTATAACTCTTAAACCATTACTGATTGTGCTATACTGTGTAGCCTTCTTCACACAAATTAAATGCTAACTTATTACACTAACTTTGCACTCTGGGTGTTTGACATTCTGGAAGATGTACAGCATCTAGTTTTGCACTCGCTCTGCCTGTTACACAGTAACTTTTACAGCTGTCCAAAGGGCACACTGGTGGTGTAGCCTCTAATATTCAGCAGTGTCCGATTCCTCTGTAACTTATCAGTTCTTCAGGAATTGTATATTGCTTGTGGAAGCAGCTTTCCAGACCAGTCCACATTTCTGCTTTTTTGCTCTGTGTGGCCTCAGTCCAGTGTGTCATCTGACTGTGACTGAGCTGCAGGGTCACGAGTCCGAGGGTACCCTGCAGTACTGCACCGTGCTGTAGTCTACTACTCTTATACTATGCTTGTCTGCCCTTGTTAACTCATAGTACTAGGACTTATTATTGGATAAGCTTATTGTATTTGGCACTGATTCTACTGCTGCACTTTGTAATGGTTTGAAATGTTTCTGGAGTAAACCGCAAATCGTCCTGGATAAGGCAGCTGCTTAAACATTAACCTGTCTCTCTCTCAATTTCAAATTCTTTATTTGCTTTATTGGCATGCTCCAGTGTTGCCAAAGCTTTTAAAACAACAGTGGCATACAGACACACAAACTGGGTGGAACATATTGTAATTCAGATAAAATAATACATGTAATACAAGTAACTAGAAATTACATATAGATCTCTCTTTCTCTCTCAGGGTTCAGCCTATTCAGTACACCACTGACTGCAAGGCCCAGAGGTGAGTGGGGGGGTGAGCGGGAGGGTTGAAGAACTGCATATCTTTCCCTGTGTGAACAAGGTCACTATCTCATGGTCTTACTGTGCTAGTTCAACCCTGATCCCTAGAAGAACAGGGTCTGATAAGAACCAGAGTCCAAATAATCGAGAGAGATTTTCAGTCAATCGGAATTTATTATGAGCAGCCGCAAGGAAGAGGTGTTCGAGAGGCGATCTCAAGAACAGTCTTCGAGGAAAAACTACAGGCACTTTTATGCAGACCAGACTGGAGAGAAAGATGACAGGACTCGCATGTTTGTCATGTGATGAGTGGATCGGTTTCTGCCTGACAACTGCTCAGGAGGACCGAAACGCAGTACTGTAGCACAGTAAGACACTTTGTTTACACAGGTGCACGGGGAAGTATGTGCAATTCTTCAGAGGGAGAGGGTGTTGTGGTGTGTATTTGACTGTGCCCCCCCCCTTGCAGTTTCGATGGCGTGGTGTTGGTGTCCTGGACGGTGCAGCTGCCGCAGGGTCTGCGCTGTTTGCAGGAACCTCTACAGGAATACCAGAAGGTGAAACTCTGGCACTGTCCACACTGTCCCTCTACACAGCAGCACGGCTCACTGGCCGGGCAGTGTAGTGGAGTTATTCTCCGTTATGCACAGAGACTCGGGTTGATTCTCAGATCCGGATATTGTATTCAATGCATGCAATGGAAGAGCTCCCCATTGCTCATGAAGTGATGAAGCAACTCTTAAACACACATTTATGTAGTTTTGATTGGTGTATTGGTTGGGAGGGCACAAAACCTGTTTGTGAATGAGAGCTGTACCCAGCTATTGTCTTTTTGCACACCTGGTCCACAACCCATCTGCAATTATGTTGTGCCTTCAGGAAAGATGCTTTTGTCCTCTTCAGTAGAAATAGCATAACGCTGTGATCTCTCTGTCCATCACTCTCACAGGTAGACTCTGCTCTGTGTGAGGAGGTGAATTTGCTGAAGGTGCCAGGACTGCCCGGGGACAGGCTGGTGAGAGACGGGGGGTGTCCGTGTGTGGGAGTCTGTCAGTGTGCCCCAATTCCTCTATAGGAGGGTTCTAAACAAGCGGGAACCAAGTTGCCTGATCTTACCCCGCCTCTCTCCAGGTCTTTGCATGTACAGGTCCAGTGAACCGCGACTACGATGATGTTCGGAGGTTCAGCGACGCAGCCATAAATGGAATCAAGAGGTCAGCCTGCCTGTCCTTCCTGCGGTGTCTCTGTAGTGTATTCACAGTATGAAAATAGTTGTTTGGCAATGCTGTTTTATAAAGTTCATTCTGTCCTGACTCTGTTCATAAATCACTCGCTCTCTCCAAATTCAATTCTCTCTGCAGAGCCCTGAAAGCTGGTATGAAGCGCCCTCTGTTGGTGTGCCCGCCTCACAGCGACTACAAGGAGAGCCCCCTGGTGGCTGTTATGGGTGCTCTGCACGCCCTGTACGTGGTGAGTGACAACGCGATTCTCGGGGGACGCTGGTGTCCGTGAAGTGTCGGGGATGCAGACGAGGTATCCCCACTGCAGTGGAGAGTCAAATGATTTCTGTTCCCAGGGGCGAGTGACCCAGATTAGGATGCCTGTATTGCCCCCTTCTTTCTCAATTTTCTCATTCTCTCTCTCACTCTCAGCCACTGGAGGTGCGAGAGGCTGCAGTGACGCAGAGAGCCCACAAGGCAGAGATGCTGGGTGTGTGGGTATCCACGGAGGAGCAGGGCAAGAGGATCATACAGCTGGCTACTGCGCTGGAGAGCGGACGGTCAGACTCTCTCTCGCTCTCTTATGTGTGTGTGCGCGCCAATAAAGCTAATTTTGAATCGAGAGTAGTGTGTGAGTGAGAGGGGAAAGTATGTGTGTTCAGTGTCTGGCCCATGTGCTCAACCCCCTGCCCCCACAGGCTGGTGTGTCGTGACATCGGGGGCTCGGACCCGGAGCGTATGGCAGCCCCCCGTGTGGCGGAGTACGTACAGGAAGTCTTCAAAGACAGCCCTGTGGAGGTAGGACCCCACTGCTATTGTGTGCTTCTGTGGATGTGATTGTGTGTGTCTCTATGTCCCTCTAATCACCCCCCCCCCTCTCTCTCTCTCAGGTCAGTGTGGTCAGCGATGTGGAGAAGCTGGAGAAAGAGTACCCCTGCCTGGCCGCGGTGAATCGCTGTGCCCACGGTGAGGGGCAGGTCTTGGGGCAGGTCTTGGGGCCGGGCTTAACTGGACTAAGCCTCAGTGTCCTGTACAGCACTGTGACCTGACGCTTTGTCTGTCTCTGTCTCAGGGGTCGAGAGACACCAGGCCCGAGTGATCCAGCTGCAGTACTGTGGGGAGGGGCCGGTGCACAGCACTCTGCTGCTGGTGGGGAAGGTGAGCGAAGCAGAGAGAGTGAGACGCACATGCAGGGTCTGAATTCCACAGGGCAGACTGCATCACAGACCCCCCCCTTCCCCTCTTTGTTTCTCTTTGCAGGGCATCACATACGACACCGGGGGGGCTGACATCAAGGCAGGAGGGATGATGGCAGGGATGCACCGGGACAAGTGTGGCTCCGCAGCGGTGGCTGGATTCTTCCAGGTACAGATACTGTCCCAATCCAACTCCTCCTCCCTCGCTCTCCATCTCCACCTTTCTATGTGCGTCTGGATTCCTTTTCACTGATCTGAACCTGTTCGTGTAAAAGCAACTTGATGGCATCCAAAAATATCTTGACACAGAGGTATCTTAACTCACTGTGTTCTGATTGGTTCAGGTGCTGGCGGAACTCAAGCCCAAGAATCTGAAGGTTCTGGGTGCCATGGCGATGGTTCGGAACAGCGTGGGGGCCGGTCAGTCTGTCTCTCTGTCAGTCTGTCTCTCTCTTCCTGTCTGTCTGTCTGTCTATTCAAGTGTTTGTGTCTCTGTGTGTGTCTGTTCTGCACCTGAATAATCTCACTGCCTGCCTTTCTCTCTCTCTCTCTCAGACTGCTACGTGTCTGACGAGCTGCTGTGCTCCCGGGCGGGACTGCGGGTGCGAGTGGGGAACACGGACGCAGAGGGCCGCATGGTGATGGCAGACCTGCTCTGTGAGATGAAGGAGAAGGTCCGACAATCCCTCCATCCCTCTCTCTCTCTCACTCCATCACTCATGTATTTTGGTCTTCATCCCTCCTCCATCTCTTACTGTGCTTCTCTCTCTCTCTCTCTCTCTCTCTCTCTTAGGCAGCGTCTGAGGTTGCCCCTGAGCTGTTCACTATCGCCACCCTGACTGGACACGCCATCCGAGCCATGGGGCCAAACTACTCTGTGAGTGGCAATGCGGCATCGCTGCCCTGACACACTAGCACTGACTGAGACGCTCGCAGACAAAATCACTGACACTCATTGACTCAGACAGCTGCTGACTCTCTCTCCCTCAGATTATCATGGACAACGGTCCGGCTCACCGCGCAGGCAACGCTCGGCAGTGGCAGCAGGGTGAGTGTGGGTGGGGTCAGTGCACTGGGGGGTTTGGGTGGTGGGGCAGTCCGTCCAGACACAAAAGTCTGATCTCTAACCACCCCCTCCTCAGCGGGCGACGTGCTGGGTGATGTGTTTGAGGTGTCCACGGTGCGCCGGGAGGACTACGAGTTCCACCGCGGGCGCTCCGAGTACGAGGAGCTGCTCCAGAGCAACAACCTGCCCTCCAGCGCCACGCCCCGCGGGCACCAGACCCCCGCCGCCTTCCTCACCATGGCCTCCGGGCTGCACAAGGTACTGCCGGGCCGGGGTGGTATTCTGGGCTGGGCTGTACTGGACTGCACAGACTCGGGGACAGTGCATCCAGAGCCAATTCAAACCATTCTCTCTCTCTCTCTCTCTCTCTCTCTCTCTCTCAGCATGGCGTGGACTCGGATGCCCCTCTGTGTTACTCCCACATCGACATCGCCGGCTCCTCCGGTCCCTTCCCCGGCGTCCCCACCGGAGCACCCATCCTCGCCATGGCAACGCGCTACATCTTCCCCCACCTCTGAGCGCGGAGACCTCCTTGCTCACTCTTCCTCACTTTGTCCATCTGTCCCTGCCTCGCTTTCATTCTATCCAGCAAGAAAATTAAAAAAGGGATTTCATTTTCGTTTCCTTCTCTCTGCCTGTCTATTTCTGTGGTGTGTGATGCTGGGGTGCAGTTAGCATGTATTTCCAGCACAATCGAGTGGAATAGGATGTGGTGCGATCAGTGATGTGCTGTAAGAGGACAGGCTGTGTGAGAATAAAGAGTTTTCCGACCTGAGCCTGTGTGTCTGTGTTCTTCATTCATTTCTCCTGCATATGAACCTAGCATAGAATAACTCTCCTCCTCATCTCTCACACTCTTCTCTCCTTCTTCTATCTATCATCTTGTTTGGGGGTGTGCTGGGTGTATTCAGACTGTAGTGGGGGCAGCTGAGTGTCATAAGTGTTTCTGTGTAAGGTGTGTGTGTGTATGTATATATACGTACTTATGTGTGTGTATATATAGTATATACTTGTGTGTGTGTATATATGAAAATATATATTTCTGAGGTTAATATATGGATAGTTATAATATTAAAATAAGTTTACACTCGTTACAAAACAACCAGTGTAGCAATCTTTAAATAAACAAACCAGAAAAAAAAAAAAAAAATAATAATAATAATGAACTGCCCACAACATGGTCTTAACAAGTTACCGAGATGTCAAAAAGAGAAGTTGGCGCCCTTTTTTTTTGTTCTCCGCTGTGCTCTCACATGTTAGCAACTTCCTCTTTCTGCGGCACAAGAAAAGGGCTGAAGCGGAAGGAGAAGAAACTGGCGTCAGTGTGGCACAAGTGCGGAAGGTCGACTCCAGTCAACGTGAAGGCAGGAGCCAAAATGGCGTCTCAGGCAGAGACGCGGTTTCTCCGTGGAAGATTCCGCCAAGCGAAGGCGGTCGGCAGGAAGTGACGTAGGGGGCAGCTTATAGACAACTACTGAGTGCGCGCCTAAGCAGATCGCATTTTCCTTTCAGTCGGGCGGGAGTGCTACTGAAGAACATTTGCACTTTTATACACCAATTTCCTCCCTTCAACGAGCAACCTCAACCCCCCTGCCTCTTTATAACGCTCGTCTGTCAGGTGCACCTCTGTGAAGATCCGCACTCCTGTCCGTTTGACCACTTTTACGCGCACTTTACTTACTTTCACTGCGGCAAAGATGTTCGAGGCACGGCTGGTCCAGGGCTCCATCCTGAAGAAGGTGCTGGAGGCGCTGAAGGACCTGATCACCGAGGCGTGCTGGGACATCAGCTCCAGCGGCATCTCGCTGCAGAGCATGGACTCCTCCCATGTGTCCCTGGTGCAGCTCACCATGCGCAGCGACGGCTTCGACTCGTACCGCTGCGACCGCAACCTGGCCATGGGGGTCAACCTGAGCAGGTGAGAGAGAGAGGGAGAGAGAGGAGACCCCCTCCACTGGTGTCGAGCAAAGCGAGCCGAGTTGAGCGGGTCGGGTCGGGTCGGGGGACAGGAGAGGACCGAGCCGGGGGAGCGGGACGCGGGTGCAGGGGGTGCAGACTTGTGCACCGAGTGAGCAGTAATGTGGATCGGCCTGGTGTCCATCATTATAATCCCAAGAACAGGGTAGCGATGTTAGTGATTTGTGCTGATTATTCTACGCCTTTAGGCAGACGTCAATCAAGAGTGCCTTTTTAATTGACATTTTAATCCAATGCAGGCTGATCGCTGTATTCTGGACCCAATACAGGCTTGGCGCGTAATTGCCGCCATCTTAACCCCCGAGTACAGTTTAAAAACTGATTAACTTTTTACCGATCCAGTTTCACCGAGTCGCAACTTTGGTCATGTTAGATCGATTAGCCGTTTTGTATTTATAAATAAAATATCGCGTGTTTATGCACGCATAGCCCGGGAGCGCAGTGCGGGTCTCTGCGGTCTCAGTTGGACATGCCTGTGCTTGTCTGCCCGCTTGTGTGGGAAATGCATTGCTTGTATATCGAGCATTCAATAGCGCTTTTAGGATCTGCCATGTCGACTAGATCGTATGACAGCTCTCTATATACGAGTACAGTAAATGTATCATCGTGATGTTTTGCTGTACTGTTGTAAGGCGGTGGGGTCCTTTTACATCTTTAGACCTCCGGAGATATGCCTGCAGTGGTGTGTGCGCGTAATATACAGTAATAAATGGTGGTGGGGGGAGAGAAAGCTAATTGTAGTAGTTTGCCGCAGAGGCCAGGCCTTTATTGATTGTGTAAGAGACCCGGCACAGAGATGCAGATGGGGCACCATAGGAAGTTAAACCGTGACGTCATTTAGGCGGCAAATCCGCAGTAGAGCTCTTACTTGGCGGGAAATTTTTTAAGCGCGCCAGAGTGACAGCCTTCGAGTTCACAAATCAAACCGATTATGAATCATCTCCAAGTCTAATGAGATTCTGAAGCACTTAAATTAGTTCTCGGATATATGTGTAATATATGGTAACACTTTACAGTAAGGTCCCGTCTCCCGTCCCGAATGAATATGAGTACTAGAGGATTTACACATCAGTGCACCATGAGACACCTGCGTTCTGATGTTGAGCACATGAACCCTGACCCTAAAACACTTATACATGTGATGAACATCAGAACTCCAATGACGTGCAAGACCTATCCAAGTGTTTATCCTGTGATATTCATATATTCATGTATTAATATGTGTGGTGCACATCTTTTCAGACTACTTTTACATTGAATTTAGTCGTTTATTCTCCTGTAAATTGCACTTGTACAATGTTTTGTCATACTTCTTGCTTTGCATTACTGGTACTCGTATTGTTTATAGTGATTTCTCCTGTGCCCCCTTTCCCATAGCTCTAAATGATGACTTCACATCTTGTCTGCACTTATTAGGTTTTACAGTCTAGGATGTAGGACTTGTCTTGTTTACTGTATATTTCCTATACACTTGTGTAAATTGGAATTTGTAAATTGCATCAGCCCTTGAACTGCACTGTATTTGTGGACTTTGTATTGCTCTCATACTTGCTCTCACCCTGGTCAAGGGCGTCTGCTAAGAAATAATTAATGAGGAATCCCGGTACCTTATTGTAAAGTGTGACCTTATCCACTATTTACTTATATATTTTACCCATTTGAAGTGTCTCAGTGGGCACTTCTGTAGTGCATGTCTTTTTCTGGGCCTGTGTTCTCCAGCACTAGGGCTGTCCCTAATGCTGTATTTGTGCCCTGGTTTGACTGTCCTTCTGTCCCTCAGCATGTCGAAGATCCTGAAGTGTGCTGGGAATGAGGACATCATCACCCTGAGAGCTGAGGACAACGCCGACACCCTGGCCCTGGTGTTCGAGACCCTCAGTGAGTACAGACACCCGGGCACGCTGACCCTGGTGTTCGAGACGCTCGGTGTCTGAGGCACAGACCGGCACGCTACTGGAACACATGCTTTGTCAAGCCTGGTGTTTTGCACGGAGTCTGAATGTGGTTCTCTATCTATCACCAGACCAGGAGAAGGTGTCTGACTACGAGATGAAGCTGATGGACCTGGATGTTGAGCAGCTGGGAATTCCAGTAAGTGAGAGGCAGCAGCCGGTGTCCAAGGAAGGGGAGAGGGAGTGATGGGCAAGGGATGAGACCAGTGTCAGAGAGGGCAGGGGGCAGGTGCAGCACTGGTTCACAATGGTGCTGTGGAAAAATGTGTGGGGTGGAGAAGCAAGGGGAGAGGGACCCAAAACACTTCTGTCCTGGCACCTGACACCCTGCTTCCCCTCTCTACCCCCCCAGGAGCAGGAGTACAGCTGCGTGGTGCGCATGCCGTCCGGGGAGTTCGCCCGCATCTGCCGGGACCTGTCCCAGATCGGCGACGCCGTCATGATCTCCTGCGCCAAGGACGGGGTCAAGTTCTCCGCCAGCGGGGAGCTGGGCACCGGCAACGTCAAGCTGTCCCAGACCAGCAACGTGGACAAGGAGGAGGAGGCGGTGAGTGCTGCGGTCTCCACCAGCCCGTCTCCAAGCCGTGTCTGCCTGTTGTGTTGTCGCTCTGTGATGCGTGACTGACGCTGGTTGTCGCTCTGTCTCCTTCTGCAGGTCAGTATCGAGATGAATGAGCCCGTGCAGCTGATCTTTGCACTCAACTTCCTCAACTTCTTCACCAAGGCCACCCCCCTCTCGAAGACGGTCACCCTGAGCATGTCTGCAGACATCCCCCTGGGTAAGGACACACTGATCATATAGACGCACACTGGGCTACAATTGCGTATGAGTTTCCTGTTCTTGTTGACAACGTGTATAAGACAAGTTTTTAACCTGAATCGTCCGTATCTCTCGCCCTTGCAGTGGTGGAGTACAAGATCGCAGACATGGGTCATGTCAAGTACTACCTGGCTCCCAAGATCGACGAAGAGGCCTCCTAACCCGACGCACGAGTGGAGGGGGAGAGAGAAGATGTAGGGATGGGGAGGGGGTCCGAGGAGATCTTTTCCTGGGGTGCTGAGAGGAGCAGAGGGATGATGGAGGGGTGATCTGGAGAGAGTGGTTTCCAGGCTCTGACTAGGCCGTACCCTGGTAGTCTTTCAGGTTTAAATACAGAAGATGCATTTGTAATGAGGGGTGTGGTCTGGTACTGTGCCGTATTGGCCCCATTGTGTCTGAAGTCTTTTAATCTCAGTCTGAAGAGAAGGGAAAGCTGTCTCGCATCACTGGCCACAGTTTCTGGGTACAGCGGTGCTTTTAATGGCGCAACTGGAAATGCTGGGAGCTGGGTTTCGAACCACTTCTTTGGCCGAGCCACCCTCCTCTCTTGCGCTCTCTCTCCTCTTCTCCCATCTCGCTTGCACTTCTTTGTCTGACTTGGCTCTTGATTCTGTAGATATTCTTGTAAATAACTTTATTTTTTTGCAGCCCCGCCCACAGTTTTTCTACCTTTCCAGTGTTTTTACTGCTTTGTTATTCAAATTCCACAATAAACACTTAATTTTGAAAACTGGACTCTATCATTATTGAGAACTTTCCATCCTTGTCCTTGCCTCTAGGTGTCACTCAAGAGCCTTCATTTCCAGCACACCCTGTGCTGCTCGCAGCCGGGAGAGAGATTAAGAGATTAAGCCGTAATAAATGCTAGCGCTTTTAGCTGTGTTTTTTCCCTGTTATCTGTGAAATGTGGATTTAAGTCTGAGTGGGGTTGCATAAGCAGGCTACGGTGATTAGTGAGTACAGCCCCCGCCTCCCCCCTTCCTCGGCAGCACGGGGCCAATTACATTTAATTAGCTAATTAACTGAGGAGGCGGGCAGTGTGCTCAATGTCCTTTTATTGATTTTTATATTTTTTCTGCTAGCTGGATTGTTCTAGTCTGATTTGACTGTTTCAATCCCTTCTGAATCTTGTGTGTGTCTGCCTGATGGAAGTAAGCTCTAATTTTTTTGCCTGTCATCCATTGTGGATTTGAGTGGAAAAAGGGAGAGAGAGAGAGGATGGTTAGGGTCAGGATTTAAGCAGGAAAGGGAGGGTGACTGAAAGCTCAAGTAAAGCAGCTGTGCAGAGTTGCCTTCAGGGAGAGATGGTGGCGGGAGGCTGCTGGAGCTGTATAATCCCTGTATGCGAACATATGTCTGAGGTGCCCCCCTCCCTCTGGTGCGCACGTTGTGCATGAGGCATGACCTTGTGCAAGAGAACCAAGCACAATCGCACAACCAGGGATACAAAATTAAATCTACAGCTACACATGTATGCCCTTCATTGGCCTGTTGTCTTTGCAAGCGGTTTGAGGTTTTGTTTTGCTTGGCTTCAGTGCTGGAGTTTGGTGCCACAGCTTGTGTAATGAACGACTGCTCCCCTAAAACTGGGTAACTCTGCTAAAGTACCTGGGCACAGGTGTAGATATTGTATGTGGAACAGGCCCCTATATTAAGCATTGGCATTTCCGTGCAGGCACAATGATGTCATTGCCACACCCCTGTCACAGACCGCTCCCCTGGCAGCACAGCGCCGGGCAAAGAATGGGGTGGAGGGTTGCTCAGTAATGGTTCATAGTTAATAGTTTATTTGATTGTTAATTGTTAAGGGTTAATGGAGGCGGCCTGATGTCTAATTAAGGTTATCTCGGTCTCTAATTAAGACCTGCAATTAGACTTAATGAAGGGTCTTCTCAAATATATGGTTCAGTCAGGTTCTGGACACTTGAGTTTTGTGTTGTGCTATGCAATATATCATGGGTTTTCAAACCCATGGAGTACCCCCTGTCCTGCTGGTTTTAGTTCCAACCTAGGTCTTAATTACTTAATTGAATGGTATATAGGTTTGTTAGGTCAATTAAGGATTCAATTAAGCAATTAAGACCTCAGTTTGAACAAAAACCAGCAGTGCAGGGGGAACTGCAGTACCGGTTTGAAAACCCCTGCAATATAGGATAGGGCAGTACAGTTGTGCAGTACTTGATTGGCCTGTACTCTGCTGTACTGTGTTGTATTCTCTGATGTGCAGCTCTCACCACACTGGGCTACAATACTTTGTGCAACGACCTTCAACTGAAAGATTCTTCGCTCTCCTGAGAAAGAGTGAGACAGGACAGGCAACACCCCCCCACCACACACTCACACACTCACTCTGCTCCTCCCAGCCTCCTGCAGTGCTCAGACTTCAATATTTAATTTGGGAGCAACGGAATAGGGTGGAATGAATTGGAGAGGGTTAAATAATTGGAGGAGAGTGTAGGGCTGTGTGGGAGAGTGAGTTTATATGAGTGAGTGAATGTATGAGTGGGTGAGTTTGTGTGGTTGTGTGTGAGAGGGTGAATGTATGTCTGTGAGTGGTGTTCCTGTAAAGACCTGGCTACAGAGGTTATGTAATCCCAACCCCCCCCCCGCCCCCTCAGCTCTCCCTGGTTAAGGCTGAAGCTCCATCCATAATGGATGTGCTCTGTGACTCTCCCTGCCCAGAGAGCAGCACACGGCTATACACGCGTGGGGGTGGCGTGTAATCATGCATGTGGAATGGGGGGGTTGTGTGTGTGGCTGAGGATGCACTGTGTGCGTTAACCCTTGCCTTGCCAAGTGCCACACAACTCCACAGCAGCTACACACACAGCTGCTCCCACTGCCATAGTGCACAGTGTGCTGCAGTATACGTCAGTGTAACAGTGGTGTGGGACAGTATAGTATAGTACAGTACAGTGTAGTATAGTGCAGTACAGGATGCTACACACAACACAATACAGCAAAAAAAGTCTGGCAGCTGGACAGATAGGTTGATGGGCAGCGGGGAAGCCAAGGGGAATGAAGTGACACTGGAATTAACTTGCAATTAAACAACAGGCTGGGGGTGTGCAGGGATTAACGACCAATGTCAATTAAGTTAATTGGAGTCTAATTATTATTTGATTAATTAAGGACCTGCTTTAACTTTTCTTTCCTCTTCTCTTCTTGCTCCTCCCCCCTCTTGTGGTCTCTTCTTCTCTCTTTCTTAGAAGTTATCTCATTCCTTCCGATCACCTGAGCTTTCAATCAGCTAATGGAATTGAGGGTGAGAGGGGAGGGGGGGTGGAGAGAGACACAGGGTGGGAGAGACAGATAAGAAGAGACGAGGGAAAGGGAAGGAGAGTGGGAGTCAGAGGGAAAGGGGAGGAGAGACATGGAGGCTGTAGAAAGAAAAGGTGCGGGAATTAGGGAGAGAGAGGGGAAGGGGAGCGTTAATCCTCATCTGATCTCACAGCAAGAGGCAATTATGACCAGACTCAAGGTCCTCCGGGGACCATAGATGCTCAGGCAGGCAGGAGATAGATTAGCTAAAAATAACCACAGAGTGCAGGGGCTGTCTAGAATGAATAGACACCCTGACAGACAGAGAGACAATGACAGTTGGAGCAAGAGAAGAGACAGACAGTAGGCACTGTCCACACCGACACTCTCTCCATTTGGTTTCTCACTGTTTTATTTCCCTCTCTCCTCTTCTTTGTTTGTATTTTTTCCTCTGTCTCTCCTCTCTTTTCTCTCTCTTCTCTTCTATATATCTCAGCATCCCTGGCACTGGTGCTTAGCAACCGTTTCCACAGCGACACAGCCTCGTGTATCCCCCCCCACCCCTCCCTTTTTCTCTCTGTTTCTCTCCATCAATCTGTTTGACTGTCTCCCTCTCTCCCTCTCCTTCAATCTGTTTGACTGTCTCCCTCTCTCCCTCTCCTTCAATCTGTTTGACTGTCTCCCTCTCTCTCTCTCTCTCTCTCTCTCTCTCTCTCTCTCTCTCTCTCTCTCTCTCTCTCTCTGGATTAGCCAATGGCAGTGTCCCCTCTCCTCTTTTCCCAGTAAAGGTCTTTTCTGTGCCTTTGTGTGCAGTTGGCAGGGACTCTTAGCTCTGTGCCACACACTGCGCCCGTCTCGCAGCCTGGCGCAGCTACTAAGAAAACTATTATATATTTATTTAGTTATTTGTATATCTACCTACATGTATGTTTGTATGAATTAATGTATCTGTCTACGTACTGATCTATTTATTGAAGGAGCCGTGCACAGTGTAGTCAGACGGGGCTGGGGAGGGCAGGCGCTGTGCTTGTGTGGTCACCTTCTCTTGGCCAATCCAAGAGCAACAGCGTGACGCCCACACTGTGAGAGCCACCACACCATCTCAGCGCTGGAGAGAGGACGCAGGCCCAAACTCACTGGGTTAGGGAGTACAGTGCAGTACACACTATACACACACACACACACACACAGAGAGACACAGTACACACACACAACATACACACACACATACACACACACACACACACACAGGCATCAGAGGGGTTGTTAGGCAGTGATTTCTATTTTCTGCTGCAAAGCTAAAATTAGCCTCTTCCTCATAATTATTCTCAAAAGCATCTACAGACACCCCCCCACTCCTCTCCCACCCCCTGCATTGCTGCACTCTGATCAGCCTGACAGGGGTCTCTGCAGCAGCAGCACAGCATTCAGGGAAGAACACTAGTACAATACAGAACACTATAGTACAATACAGAACACTATAGTACAATACAGAACACTATAGTACAATACAGAACACTATAGTGCAATTCAGAACACTATAGTACAATACAGAACACTATAGTATAATACAGAACACTATAGTGCAATACAGAACACTATAGTATAATACAGAACACTAGTGCAATACAGAACACTATAGTGCAATACAGAACACTATAGTACAATACAGAACACTATAGTTCAATACAGAACACTATAGTATAATACAGAACACTATAGTACAATACAGAACACTATAGTATAATACAGACAAACACTATAGTATAATACAGAACACTATAGTGCAATTCAGAACACTATAGTGCAATACAGAACACTAGTATAATACAGAACACTATAGTACAATACAGAACACTATAGTATAATACAGAACACTATAGTGCAATACAGAACACTAGTATAATACAGAACACTATAGTACAATACAGAACACTATAGTATAATACAGAACACTAGTGCAATACAGAACACTATAGTGCAATACAGAACACTATAGTGCAATACAGAACACTATAGTTCAATACAGAACACTAGTGCAATACAGAACACTATAGTGCAATACAGAACACTATAGTGCAATACAGAACACTATAGTTCAATACAGAACACTATAGTATAATACAGAACACTATAGTACAATACAGAACACTATAGTATAATACAGACAAACACTATAGTATAATACAGAACACTATAGTACAATACAGAACACTATAGTATAATACAGAACACTATAGTATAATACAGAACACTATAGTACAATACAGAACACTATAGTATAATACAGAACACTATAGTATAATACAGAACACTATAGTGCAATACAGAACACTATAGTATAATACAGAACACTATAGTACAATACAGAACACTATAGTATAATACAGAACACTATAGTATAATACAGAACACTAGTATAATACAGAACACTATAGTACAATACAGAACACTATAGTATAATACAGAACACTATAGTACAATACAGAACACTATAGTATAATACAGAACACTAGTGCAATACAGAACACTATAGTGCAATACAGAACACTATAGTTCAATACAGAACACTATAGTATAATACAGAACACTATAGTACAATACAGAACACTAGTATAATACAGAACACTATAGTACAATACAGAACACTATAGTATAATACAGAACACTATAGTATAATACAGAACACTATAGTGCAATACAGAACAGTACAAAAAAGGAACACCAATACAAAAACCTGAAGAGTTATATTTCCAGATGACTCAATACAGTTCTAACAGCATACTGTAAGCAAACATACGGTACATTATATATTACATATACAAAGGAAGAATAATTGGCCTATAATGTACTGTATGTTAGATAAATTGTACGAAATAGATTATCTGTCAAAATACAGTTAAAGCAAAGTCATAACAGTCAAGAAAAAAGATTGCATTGCACGAAATGAGTCATGTCTGTTGTTTTGGTTCGGCCACAGATGTTCATCAACATCACAGGCGATGTTCCCCCTGGCCAGACAGCGGGGGAGATGTTGTCTGGCGCGGCACATCCACCCCTGACAGGACTGCGCTGGGATGTCTCCACAGGCGTCCTCCATGGCCTGGAGAAGAGCCATACGCTCATGGGGTTTGTGATCAAACACCTTCAACTGCCATGCTGAGAAAAACTTTATGGGATTGAGAAATGAGGAATAGGGTGGAGATAGAGAAGTGTAAACTCCTTGTCCTTGGTGTTGGTCTTGGTCTTCCTCTTGCTCTTCCTCCTCTTTCTTCATCTCCACCTCCTCCTCACACTCTCACTCTTCCTCTACCTCTTGCGTTGTTCTCCACACACAGCAGTCCTCACACGTGGCCTCTGGATTCATAATGAAGGTCTGACTGCAAAGTGAACTCATACGCTCATGTGAAGAGTGAATGCGGTCAATTGGTAATTGAGCTCAGCTTGTTGAACGGTGATGCTTTTCATTTGCACACAAGAGATTATAGTTGTGAATGTGGTGGCATTGTGTGTTGTGTTTTGCCAAACGACTGTTAGAATTGCAGTCTGACTGGAAGGCAGAAAACGTGCCAGGAGTATCACAGAATTGGTGTGTGGTTCTTGTAAGTGAAACTGTAACTGTATTGTCTGCACTTATGTGCTCATTGTATTTGATACTGATTGTATTGCTGCACTTTGTAATGGTTTGAAATGTCTCTAGTGTACAGCGTAAGTTGTCCTGGATAAGAGCATATTAGATATTGATATATCTGTTAATCTGTATATTGATATATGAAGTTAATCACGATAAGTGTGTTTTTACCGTCCCTGAAACTGTAGGGCATTTAATGGTGCTGTATTGCAGTGTAGTATAGTGTCCCCACTGTCCCCACTGCCTCCCATCTCTCTCTTCCCATCACCCTCTCTCTCTGTCTCTCTCTGTCGCCAGGTGTGCAGCCCGGTTATAAGCCAAGGTCACCCTAATTGATTTCACTCCACTGACTGGAATACTGAACACTACCTGCAACGCTGCAGTCCAGGCCAGTCCAGCAGGGTCTCCAGCCCTGGTCTTGGTCTGACAGTACACTACATGATTACAGGTTTACTTTTTTGTGTTTTGTTTTTGCATTATTTTCAAATACTGTCAGCTTGGCTTCTAACAAATACTCAAAATCATTTGCACAACTGAAAAATCAAATAAATTATTATCAGAATCAGATCCTGTTATAACTACTACTACTACTACTACTACTAATAATAATAATAATAATAATAATAATAATAATAATGTTCTTTCACGTGTGTGTGTTTCCAGGCGCCCCCCCGGTGTCACCAGGAACAGCTGACAGCCTGTCACCATCTCCCGCAGACCGCGTCCAGGCGCTCCCGCAGCTTGAGAGCAGGAAGAGAAGCGGAAAGCGGACTGCATAAAAACAGAAAGCCGGAGAAAGAGAAGGGGCGGCACGGTGTACGTTGCGGGTTTATGTGACTGCGAGAGAGAGAGAGAGAGAGAGAGAGAGAGAGAGAGAGAGAGAGAGAGAGAGAGAGGAACGGGTTAAGAACGGAGGGAATCTCTCTCTCTCACTGCGTTTCAAAGAAGCCGGGGCAGATGCTCGACGCTGTCAGGAAGCATCTCAGCTGAGCAGAGAGAGAGAGAGAGAGAGAGGAGAGATAAACAGAGTCAGACAGAGGGAGAAAGAGAGAGAGAGAGAGAGACAGAGGGAGATAAACACAGAGGCAGAAGGAGAGATCTGTCACACGAGTTCACATCCGCCAGTTTCGGAGCGCAGCCTGGGAGACAAACAGAGCAACAGACGGCACAGCATGCAGGTAAACAGCTTTGATTACTATTATTATTATTATTATTATTATTATTATTATTATTATTATTATTATTATTATTAGTGTTATCATCACCATCATCCTACTTACTACTGCTACTACTACTCCCATGCTCCTGGTGTCTGTGGGCTGCTGGGGGTCCCGGTGCGCTTCTCCCCCGAGTGAGACGGATGCTATATACCGAGAGAGAGAGAGAGAGAGAGAGAGAGAGAGAGAGAGAGAGAGAGAGAGAGAGAGAGAGAGAGAGAGTTCTGCCAGAGCCCGGTTACATAATGAAGCACCGGCACTCGGAGTGTGTTGACTGGGGCGATGGGCACCTTAAAATAGGTGTAGTGCACTATTTATAGCTACTGTTCATAACCCGTTGACGCATCATAATATTCATAGTCATAGTCATGTTTGGTGAATTGGTGCGGTGTTTGTGAGCTGTTGTACACAGCTGGCCATGTGTGTCCTGTTGCTGCGCGTCTCTGTGAGGGACAGCAGGTCCCCCGGGCTGGACGCCGGCTGTAGGACAGGGACAGGCGGACACAACTTTCTCACCGCCGGCTCCACTCAGCCTGTGATCCGAGAGGAGCATCCTGCCACTGCTGATCAGTGCAAATTGACCAAATATATGTCCACTTATTATTATTGTAATTGTTATTATTATTATTATTATTATTATTATTATTATTATTATTATTATTATTATGCAGTTTAGGCTTCAGTCAGCAGTCGTCATAGTTATAATCATATATATGGTGATAGTATTTCACAGACATATGAAAAAGAAAAGAAAAGATAGATGAGAAAAAATAAGTAAACAAAAATCGCAATTGTTTTTAATTCACCATTTCTCCAGATATAGCTCCACAAAGGCGCGCATAACCGCCAGCATTGTGTAAAAGGTAAAAGGTCATTTTTCTACAATGAAAACACTCCGTTGGGAATGACGCACGAGTTGAAAAAGATTAGCGTCTAAAAGATGCTGTGGCGTAACTGGTGGGCGCTGGTGTCTTCAGCCCCGGTGCAATGCCAGCTCGGACCCGACGCCGCCTGCACTGACACCGCAGCCAGAGTCCCGTCCGTACCGCTCCACCAATGGGATGGTGGGATTCTGCTACTGTGCGCATACGTGCGCTACAAGAACTTTCTCTTGTACGGATCCGACAGTTTGATGGAGCTTTCACTTATTCCTTGAGAGAGAGAGAGAGAGAGAGAGAGAGAGAGACGAATAATAATACTCGAATCCAGGAACTTTGTATTCAGTTATATGTTTGAGTCCTACATGCATCCCTGTGCAGACCCCCCCGGCCGCGTCTCACTGCTCTCACTGAGCCACAGTGACCGTGTGACAAGAGTGTGACAAGAGTGTGACAAGAGTGTGACAAGAGTGGTCTCTAGTTCCCTGTGAAGAGCTGCAGTTTCCTTTGCCTGGGAAAACAGTCCCCATTAATGGGAGGGTTGACATTAGAGGTGAAGGATGCGTTTTTGGGGCGCTGGCACGACTTTATGA
This sequence comes from Amia ocellicauda, assembly GCF_036373705.1. Classification (NCBI taxonomy): domain Eukaryota; kingdom Metazoa; phylum Chordata; class Actinopteri; order Amiiformes; family Amiidae; genus Amia; species Amia ocellicauda. The sequence continues at coordinate 33,201,056 of NC_089858.1, read as the reverse complement.
AGACTCATCTGGAAAGAGCCGGTGCGTGGGGAGGTAATGAGTAACGAGACTTTTTGAAACCTACACAGCGTTGTAGGGGACACAGGACACAAAGTCAAGTTACGTCACAACACCAATTATTCTTTATTCGGCGGTGCGGCTACGGGTGAGAATGAGGGGAGCGGCGTTGTGGGAGAGAGCAGCGGTTTTCAAAATACATTTAATATAAATAGAGGTGTTAATTAAATCAATTAAAATACACAACACACAAACCACCAGCGAGCAGTGCAGGCGAGAGGATTAGCAGTGGGGATTTTAAAACCAAAGCCTTTCTTCCTTTGCTCGCCCGTCCTGTCACCCGCACTGTCCCGGGGGCGGCCACGCATAACTGCCCACACAGGGGCTTTAAACAAAGCATGCAATTATTCAATTAAACATCTCACTGCACAGGGACTGGGGGACTGGGGGACTGGGGGACTGGGGGGGTGGGCAGAATACAAATTAAAACGTGCAAATGTGGTGTATTTAATCAAAGTGCAAAACGTGCCCTGGGCTGAGACCGCTTCATTCATTACATCTAATTGTCAAAATCAGAGTTGTAAATACAAAGCAAATCAGGGGATGATTGCAGTCCTGTCTCAGTATTTGTTAAATTCGGCTTCTAATGCAATACAAACGTTTCAGAAATTAATAGTTTCAAGAAACGTGCAAAGAAGCAGGAAAACTAAATTTAGGAAAAATAGCAATAATGTTGTTTTAAAATGCATCAGTGTTAGTGACCAGTCTGTGTTAGGGACGCTGTGTTAGTTTGACATAGTTTTACATACACACACTTATACACATTCACAGACACACACTGTCTCTATCCTTTTATACACACACAGACACACACACGAATGAACTGACGCACTGTAGCCCTGCCTCCCTGCACATTGTTTACAGCCGGTGACACAGTTACACACCTGTCGCTGCCCCCCCACCCTCTCGAGGCAGACGGCGCTCATCAATAATTCTGCGCCCTCACAGGGGCATGGAAACATCCCCGCCTCCACCCCCACTCTCACCTGGTGACAATGCGTGTAATTGTGCATGACCAACCCCGTCCCACCTACCCCTCTGCCTCTCCTGCACACATATACACACTCACTCTCTCTTCTCTCTCTCTCTCTCTCTCTCTACCCCCTTTCCTTGTGCACCCAAGCGTTGTTGGAATGTCGTGACTGAATCAATCTACATGCTGCCTGACACACACACACACACACACACACACACACACACTCACAGTGTGCCTGGGAGGAGCAGCAGGGCTAGGTGGCCGGGCAGCAGGGTTAAGGGGCACAGAGATAGAGGTGCTCTGAGATGTTGGAGAGCTGCCAGACTCAGAGCTCAGAGTTAAAAACAGGCAGCCATAATCTGATCCCGAAATAATCCCTCGTATTTTATATTATTTGATTTTATTTGATGTTCTGTTCGCAGCCATCCTGTGTGTCTCTGTATGTGTGTGTGTCTCGGTTTCTGTCTGTATGTGTCTCTGTGTGTCTCTGTGTCTCTTGTGTCTCCTGACAATTAATTGTTTTAAATGAGAAGAAGAACAGATAGGGGGTAATTAATTGTACTTGCCCCCCACTCTCCCTCTTTCTGCCCCTCATTACTCTCTCTCTCTCCTTACCTGCCTCACTCCCCTCCGTCACTCCGTCTCCCCATCTCTCTCCTTCTCTGTGTATCTCTTTCACTCTCTCTCTCTCCCTCCCCCTCTCTGCCTCGCTGCCTTCTAGGCTTGTACATAAATAAATTAATAAATAAATAAACAGAGGGATAAATACACACAAAATAAATTCACGTGGTTTATGGAGATTTTACCCTTTTGAAAGTGGTGTTGATACAGCCTTTGTTTCCCTCTCTGTATAAATAAATACATAAACAGTTGCAGATCTCTACTGTGCCTTTATCTTACAGTGTGTGTGCCCCTCCACCCTGTCTCGCTCACTTTCTCTCTCCCCTCAACTCCTGTCTCTCTCTCCCTCTCCACCCACCTGCCTTCTCTCTATCTCTCTAAATAAGTAGATATTTAATTCTGTCTCTGTACTATATTTGAATGTCTGACCCCCCTGTCTGCTACCCTCCTCTGTTTCTCTCTCTGTCTATGTCTGTACTGTACTGTATTTCAGTGCTTTACTGTATTGTATTATACACTGTGTTGTACTGTATTGTATTACACTGTACTGTATTACACTCTATTGTAGTACACTGTGCTGTGCTGTATTACACTGTGTTATACTGTATTATACTGTAATACAATGTGCTGTGCTGTACTGTGTCTGCTGTACAGTTTCTTGAGCGGCTGTGTTAGGGTCCAGTCTGTGTTAGTTACCAGTCTGAGTGGCTGTGTTAGTGACCAGTCTCAGCAGCTGTGTTAGGGACCAGTTTGAGCAGCTGTGTTAGTGACCAGTCTGTGTTAGTGACCAGTCTCAGCGGCTGTGTTAGTGCCAAGTCTGTGTTAGGGACCAGTCTGTGTTAGGGACCAGTTTGAGCAGCTGTGTTAGTGACCAGTCTGTGTTAGTGACCAGTCTCAGCGGCTGTGTTAGTGCCAAGTCTGTGTTAGGGACCAGTCTGTGTTAGTGACCAGTCTCAGCGGCTGTGTTAGTGCCAAGTCTGTGTTAGGGACCAGTCTGTGTTAGTGACCAGTCTCAGCGGCTGTGTTAGTGCCAAGTCTGTGTTAGTGACCAGTCTGTGTTAGTGACCAGTCTGAGCAGCTGTGTTAGGGACCAGTCTGAACGGATCTGGCTGGGGTCACGGAAAAAGACATTCTCTCCCAGTGGCTGGTGGCAAAGTGAGGTTGTTAGTGGAGTTCCACAGGGATCAGTACTAGGGCCTTTGCTTTTTCTAATCTATATTAATGATCTGGACTCTGGGATAGTTAGCAAACTTGTCAAATTTGCAGATGGTACTAAAATAGGTGGCTCAGCAGATACAATCTCGGCAGCACAGGTTATTCAGAGGGACTTCTGGGCTCCACACTTCAAGAAAGATATCGCTGCTCTAGAGGCAGTTCAGAGGAGAGCAACCAGACTTATTCCAGGTCTGAAGGGAATGTCCTACTGAGAGACTGAGGACCTGAACCTTTTCACCCTGGAACAGAGGAGACTACGTGGGGACTTGATTCAAGTCTTCAAAATCATGAAGGGGCATCGACCACATCAAACCAGAGGAGCTTTTCCAGATCAGCAGGGACACACGCACCCGGGGACACACATGGAAATCGGGCTTCAGGGCATTCAAAACGGAAAACAGGAGACATTTCTTTACACAAAGAGTTGTCACAATCTGAACAAACTCCCCAGCGATGTGGCTGAAGAGACAATTTGGGAAATTGTCAAAAATAGACTGGATAGGATTCTTGGATCACTCAGTTATTAATGGACACCAAACGAGCACGATGGGGCGAATGGCCTCCTCTCGTTTGTAAACTGTCTTATGTTCTTATGTTCTTGTGTTCTTAATATAAATATAGATCAAGTAATAGATTATTCAATAGATAAAGAATAGCATTCACTAAAATTACAATAATACAATTTAACAGCAATAAAAGTAAAGTAAATATAATTTTTTCTGAATACTATGAACATTAGTATCAGAAAAATAGTCTCTCTACAGGAGAGTCCTCTGTGTGAGTGACTTCTGAGCTACTGTGTCCCTCAGCGTGGCAGGCAGCTGCATACTGGGCTGCCAGTGATATGCAGCTGGTCTCTCTCATGGGAACTGGGTCTTTTTCAGAGTCTGGCAGGTGTACAACATTTTCACAGAGCTCTTAGATATTGGGGGGAAAACTGTTCTTATGTTTGTATATTTTTCACATTTGGTTGGATCGTGTGTGTTTGTGTGCGGCTGTCCTGAGGCTGGTGGGTGTCGGTGTGTGTTTGTGTAGCGAGCCTCGGGCCCTGCTGACTCCTCTGTGGGCTCGGCTCCTGGCAGCGCAGGGCCTCGATGTGGAAGGAGTGTGTTTTTAAATGACTGTAGGAGTTAACTGCTCTTTTTTCAATAGAAATGAATAGGGGACATTGGCCTAATTCTGCCTAATTCTGTTAATTTTTCTCTTGGTGGCATTAATTTCCTGTGGACATTGATGAGAGAACATCATAAACCTTCCCTCTGCTCCACTGGGACATTTGTAAAATAAACCTCCGTGCCACATTCAATCAAATGCTTTTTTGGAATCTATGAAAAGATTTAATTTTTACTGTGGTTGTCTACAGTGTGTGTCGTGTCTAAATTGCACTTAGCTTTTACTTTCCAGGATATAAGACCTCATTTATTGTATTTACCTGTGTAAATTGGAATTTGTACAATGTATTATACTTTGAATTGCTTTGTATTATCTAAATTTGAATTTGTAATGTTTGATACCACATACTGAACTGTATTCTTGCACTTTGTATTGCACTTATTTTGTAAGTTGCCCTGGATAAGGGCGTCTGCCAATAAATAATAATAATAATAATAATAATAATAATAATAATAATAATAATAATAATAATAAATGTGGTCGGTGTGCTGTGTTTTGGTAGGAATCCCATCTGACTCGGGACACTGTGCTTGGTAACGGAGGACGGTATCCCAGCATTTAGGAGACTGCAGGAGACCTTTCCAACCAACTTCTCTCTCTGTGTCTCTCTCTCTCTCTCTCTCTCTCTCTCTCTCTCTCTCTGTGTTGTGTGCGGCTCCTCGTGCTCTCTACTCATTTCTTATTGATGCTGTAGTTAAGGCAGTTTAATTATTCAGCTCAGTATTTGGACAGCCTGCTGTGTTCAGTACTGAAGGTGTGTGTGCAT